>NC_049225.1:83495553-84183053 GCF_011100685.1 Canis lupus familiaris | reverse complement strand
CTTAAAGAAATAGAAGGTGAATCTATACAAATAAAAAGTTATTGCAAGTTTAACTTAAAAGGACTATTTAGCAACTACTTCTATTAGCATTATTCTGATATTCTTAAACATTGACTAATTTTGAATCAAACCAAGTGCTGCATTTTTATTATATAATTGAATACTATGTTAGTCATTTTTGTTCTCAGAATAACTCATCAGACTTCCCATTATAAAGATGAGAAAATCAAGATAAGGGAATTTGTCTGAAATTTTTAATTTCTCAGATTATTATTTAATATTTAATTTGCATAACTATGCTAATAAAATATACATAAATAGTTATGGGACTTAGAGATCACTTTTGAAGATTTATAACTGTTAATTTACAATGTTAATTGCACACTTTTTATTTCCAAAGTACACTACTTTGGTACCAGCTCTCCAAAGTGTATAGTCACAAATCCCAGAGTATGTATCCATGAATTCTAATACCTATCTTAGGGCATAGTATAGACAATATCTATAGAAGAAAGGAGAGAGACAATAAAAGAAGGAAGAAAAGAAGAAAGGAAGGAAGAGAATCAAAGCAAATACTTTTAGTGGCCATTCAAGTAACCTTGATATGTTATATATTGTTTCTGAAACCATCACCCAGATAATAAAAAATCTAAATAAGACAGGTATCTGATCTATTTAATCGCTGTATCACATAACTTTACATCATTTCACATTAGCCTTGTCTATATAGATATTATTACTCACTATTACACTTACTATTATTTTAAAATATTAAATATTACTATTCACTCTTCACCATTTATTAGAGTAAAACCACATCGATGCATGAAAAACCAGTAGGGACCTGGGTGCTGTCTACCATAAAACTATGTTGGACACGGCACAGAAAGTGTCATGACAGTTCTGTGTTCTTCACTGTGGGTGATCACTTCTAAGTTGAACTTCCAGTAAATAAATAAATAAATAAATAAATAAATAAATAAATAAATAAATATTTTAAAACTGATGAAAGCCCTGCCTCCAACCCCAGGGCCATCATAACCCAAGCCAAGAGATGTTAAAGAGCCTGAGTGAACACAGTGAGAAGGTTAAATGGTGCTAAATACTCAAGAGTAGCAGAGGTCTGCAGCAAGGCACAGGCTCCTTTAAAAACTGTGCCTAACTAAAGATGAGAAATCCTTCAGAAAATAAATAAACATCATAGCCTACAACACACATGCCACATTGTGAACAAAAGGCTCCAGACTGTTCTCGTCAGTGTCTGCATGCAAAGTCTCCGTCACTGAGCAAATCCTCCGTAAATGTTGTGGAACAAATGTCATCGATTATATAATTATAAATAAAATACAATATGCATGAATCTAACAGTTTGATCTAGACTCAGCTCTAGGAGACATTCGT
This sequence comes from Canis lupus familiaris, assembly GCF_011100685.1. Lineage (NCBI taxonomy): Eukaryota > Metazoa > Chordata > Mammalia > Carnivora > Canidae > Canis > Canis lupus. Next base: position 84,181,652 of record NC_049225.1, on the reverse strand, counting down.
CAGGCTTCTTCCAGGTTTTCACCACATCTCTAGTGAGGTGGTACATCTTGTAGCGCATGTTGCACAGTTTTCACTGCAAAACGTAGCTTCAGTCATTTCACGAAAACATCTGGGTCTCCTAAAGGCCAATATTAAAGGAAAACAATGTCTCTATGCACTATAGACAATACCTGGGACTTCGGATCAAATTAATTAATACGATTAAGATTCCAATTCCCAAAGTGGGTGAAACAGGAGAAAGGGCACCTTGTGTAATTATGTTCCATTATGGTTTATTTTTCTAACCTGTGTGATTCTGAGTCACACATAGTAAGAGCTCATTCAAGTCTCCAACCATTTTAAATCTAGGTAGATAGTTTCAGATTCAAATTTTCAAGTATCCTTTTTTTTTTTTTTTGTCAGAAACTCATTGGAATGGTTCTAGTTCTCCAACATGCTCTCCCAACTGAATTTAAAAGTGATATCTCAATTTACTTTGATTTACATCCCTGAAACTACTGCTTCAGTGCTTTCTGATTTCAGACCTGCATAATATTGCTCCTGCTTTGCCCATCAAATTTTGGTGAGCGATCACTAGTGTATCTCTCTGGAAACTGTCTTTGTCATGTCTCCAATTTCACTTCAACCAACCACTTCCACATATGACTTTTTCCAGCAACTCTGAGTCCCTGAGAAAGGTGTTTTTATTCACCTTAGTTTATTTGCACCTAATCCAGACCTTGGCATATAACGTCACAGGCCTTCCATCATTTACATCCATGGTGAGGTTTCCCAAACTGCAGGCATTCAATATTTCCTAACAATTTTGCTCTGTCTGTATATTTTTAGAACTATTATCACCATGATTTGAATATAAAGCAAATACTCTACGACGAAGGGAATTTTTTGGTTTCCATTAGCTATGGTATATATAGAGCTTAGAATAATGCCTGCCCTATATAGTAAGCCCTCGAGAAATATCTATTGAATAAATAAGTGGACAGGTTAAGGTATAAGTACATGGAATCCATTAAATTATTGCAGTCAAAACAAAGAAGTGTTATTAAATTCTATCTCTGTGTCTTGTTTTCTGTAGGGTATGTCCTAGAAGTCTTTACCCTTTGGGTTATGAAATAAATTTCCAAGTTATACACAAATGTAAAGGCTTCCTAAGCTGGAATGAGATCCTTTCTCAGATCCTTGCTGCTCAGAGTGTGTTCCAGAAGGAACAATCAGCTCAGAGAGACAATAAATCGATATACAGATGAGCAATACAAGTTAAAAGGTATAGTTGAGGAAATCTCCAGGAAAAGAAAGCAAAAAGACAGAGGGAAACAGGATCCAAAATGAGAAGACAAGTATCTGAATAAAAGGAGTTCCCGAAAAAAAAAAAAAAAAAAAAAAGGAGTTCCCGAAACAGAACAGAAATGGGACCTGGAATAATCAACAATGTATTTTCCAACTTATGCCCTAAAAATAAAAACATCAATCTCTGGTTAATGTGTTCTCACTAAGAGCCCCACAAGGTGAAAAAGAAAAAGAGAGAGATAGAGATAGATAGAGATAGATAGAGATAGAGATAGAGATAGAGATAGAGATAGAGAGAGAGAGAGAGAGATAGAGATAGAGATAGATAGAGATAGAGATAGAGAGAGAGATAGAGATAGAGATAGAGATAGAGATAGAGATAGAGATAGATAGAGAGAGAGAGAGACCCAAAGCTAGACTCAACATTGGGAATTCTTGAAACATCAGGGATCCACTTCTGTGGTCATTTTGGGGAAGCATCCATTGTAGTCAAACCTCAGGTCCCCTCTCAGTTGGACGATTAGAACTGCACTCTGCTTTGCTGCCCTAAATCATACCGATAAATCTCACTTTACATTTTTGCCATGTGTGTCTCATGGTATTTGGTCTTTTTTTTTTTTCATGACACAAGATCTCAAAAATCTTACCTACCATGTGTCCTCTCACAGGGAGAAACTGGGGAAGGTGTGTGTGCTCAGCCTAAACAGGGAAGTACATGAAGGCACAAGGAGGTCAGAAGTTCCAGGAAATGGGGGAGTGAACACCAGACAGGTGGAAAGAATAAAAATAACACGGTTATTAGGGAAGAACTCATGGCCACGGGATGCTGCGATCCTGCGGAGCCAACAAACCAGATTGCAGCAGGTCAGAAAAAGACTAAAGGAGACCTCTTCAGGGCTAGAAATTAAGGCAAAAGCTATGGTATGGAGAATGTGGTTTATTCACCAGGAGATGAACATCCCTCCCCTATAAAATTCAAGGCTGTATAAAGTTGCAGGAAACCAAGAAGTATTTGCACAGTCATAATAATATATGCCCTGAATGTCAGCAAACTTCTGTCTTGAGAAACAAAAGTAAATATGGGGGGAAAATATAGGGGGACGTGCCTTTAGGGAGGCATCGGTGAGACAGGAAACCAAGGGGGCGAAGGTGGATGACAACTGACATTTTTCTAGAGGATTACTTGGTCCTACAGTCTTTTCAAAGTGTTTGCTTCAAAGCGAAGGCTCGAAAACTCAAACGAAAGACATACAGATGAATTAACAAAGAAAAGATAAAATCATTTTAAATAGAAAAGGAGATAGGAGAACGATAGCCTACCAGTTGTGACCCTATCCTGGTTTTATTAGGGACCTTCCCCAGCTATTTATAAAGTACCGACTAAGCAGTCGCCGGGCACTGGAAATAAAGCAGTGAATAAAACAGACAAATCTTGGACTTCACAGAGTCTGTCTTTTCTTCCTTGGTAGGTTGGAAAATGAGTCCATGTACCTAAATCTGCTCTATCATTTTCTAACTCTAGGTTTTTAGAACTTTTGCAACTGACTGCAATTGCTGGGTTCTGGTCACCACTCTTATTCCTCCTGCCATTCTCCTTTGGACTCTCCTCATTCCAGTCAAATGCACTCTCCTCTTGGTCTTTGCTTTTTTTTCCTGTTTTCTTGAGCTAGGAAACTCTTCTCCTTCAGTATACAAATTGACTCATTCATTCCAGTCTGAAGTCAAATGCTATCTCATTAGAGAGACCTCCTTGAGCATTATCTTTAAAATACCTACCACATGAGCAACAAACACAAAAATAAAAAGGACTACGTCAAATTAAAAAAGCTTCTTAAAAAAAAAGATTTTATTTATTTATTCATGAGAGACACAGAGAGAGAGACAGAGACACAGGCAGAGGGAGAAGCTGGGTCCCTGCGGGGAGCCCAATGCAGGGACTCGATCTCAGGACCCCGGGGATCACAACCTGAGCCCAAGGCAGATGCTCAACCACTAGGCCACCCAGGAGCCCCGAGTTCTACACACATTCTATGTATCTATGTGTATATATGTGCACGTATGCATATATGATGTATGTACACTCCTGTTTATGTGTGTGCATATGTTATGTATGCATATATGCGTGTCCAAGTATGCATATGTATATATACAGTCATACTGTGCACCTTATATTTATACAATGTTATACATCCATTATATGTCAATGAATCTGGAAAAAAAGATAAAATTAAATATAAAATAAAATACTTACCAATCAGTCATTCCTTCTCCCTCTCCCTTTGGCCTGCTTTATAGCACTTGCAACCATCTGATCTAACATGCATTTACTTAAGTTTTTTGTCAGTGTTTCCCTCATATAAGCTCAGAGCTTCTCAATGTTTGTTTGTTATTTTGTGGTGTCTAGAGCATTGCCTGGTAAATATTCAATACTCAAGATCAATATTTGGGGTAAAAAAAGAACACAAAGGAAAAAGTAAGACAATGGATATAACTGAATGTTTGTTTAAAATAAACATATAGGGCTCCTGCGGAGCTCATTGGGTTAAGCCTCTGTCTCTTGATTTCTGACTCGAGTCACAATCTCAGGATCATGAGATCGAGTCCCTTGTTGGGCTCTGTACTGAGGGCGGAGCCTGCTTAGGGTTCTTGCTTTCTCCCTCTGTCCCTCACCCTGCTCATGGGCACAAACGTGTGCATGATCTCTGTCTCTAAATAAACAAACAAACAAATAAATAAAAATAAATAAATAAATAATAAATAAACATGTTACTACACGTAGCATTTATATTTGTAAAGTTATTTTCACATCTAAACTTCAAGTAATGTTTAAATCCTCTTTAAAAACTAGTATCTTAGGTAATTTTAGAAAAACTGAATCAGTGTTCAAAAATTTAAGTTAATTTCTTGAAATAGAATATTTCCCGGATGTGTATATAATTATAGGAAGCAGACCGCTCAGAGTTTTTTTGTTGTTGTTGTTGCTGTTGTTTTTTGCTTTATTTTGTTTTGTTCTGTTTTGTTTGTAAGTTCAGCCATTCCTTGCACTATCCTCGCCCTATTTATTCATTGAGCACACTTTTTTTTTTATATTCAGCAAAGACGGAAGTCTGTGATGCTCTATGTCCAACATAATGAGGTTTTGACACATAGTTTAGAAGATAGCAACACCTTATTAGCTGTAGAATAATACACAGATACTGAAATGAGAGAACTAGACAACTCTGAAGTTTTTCTTCTCACCTCCCTCTCCAGGGAAGGAAGGGTGTTAAGAGGTGCTGCTGAATAATAATCACAGATGAGTCCCTCTCTGACTCTGTTGTCTTGCATGATTTACAGAACATGACCCTTCAGATGGTCTTTGTTTTCTTTTCCAGTCCCCAAAAGGAAATATTTATTTTCACTGTGTTTATTAAATTACAGACTTTAGGCAACTTGATGAGAACGTTGGGGCCTGATGCTATTTGAGTCTACAGGTGTGTGCCCAGTGTTGACGTGTCCCACCTGATGCAACACTTCTGCGCTACAATCAGATTTCCTTTAAGCCCCCACCTGCCCCCAACACCCCTCTCACTATTCACAAATATGAAGTAAGAAATGATGGCTTTGTCTGGATAGAGCCCAGCGCCCGTGAAAACCAGCAAGCTAAGGTGATAAACTGGCTATTACAAAAGACAGCCTCAGTCTTATGTAAAGATAATAATGTACTTCGATACTGTTATTTAGCGGGAAGACTGATTATAGAAATCCCAATGGCATCCCACCATGCCCCGGAAAACCTACATCGTTGCAGACCTGTAATGTAACTACTAGTTGAAAATGATAACGGGAATAATGGGTTAAAATTTTTTTTTTAAACCCAAATAAGGAAGCATTAACCTGAAAGCTTTTTGCCAGAGACATCTTATGTCTGAGTGGGCATAGGAGAGTGGGGCTGGAGAGGAAAGGTGGAGTAAGATATGGCAGCGTAAAGCCAGTGACCCAGATAGGAAAGGGAAGGAGAAAGAGGGCATGATTTTCTCACTAATCTTGAGAGCACTGGGTAAGATTTAAGTGGAGACTCTATGTGAAACTGCAAAGCAAGCACATGAAATATAATTTGCTTCCACGTTGGCAAAGGGAGGGGACTGCAGGTGGGCACTGGGATAATCTGTATCATGCAATGTAAGCTTGATGGAAATAGCTTCAGAAAAGCGTGTGATTGCTGCAACCAATTTAAAGTTGAAAGTAAAATATGATTACTCTGTATCTAGGAGTTCCTATCACAGCTCTATCCCAGGTGGTGACCAAAGAACACCCATTTGCATGCTTCCTTACCAAAATCTTAGAACTACTCGAGGCCTCTAGGTCAGTATATTGGTAAAAAAAGGGATTCAGGATAAAATTTCTACTGCTCCTCCTGGCTTGGGTTTTTATTTTCACATTTCTGTAGCAGATTCTACTGTCTGCCCTCTGCTGGAAAATGGAAGATTATCTGTGCAAACACATTCTACCCAAATAAATTGAGTACCAGAATTTTATATATATATATATATATATATATATATATATATATATATATATAAAGTCTGTGATCTATCTATCTATATATCTATCCCTGTGGGTGGTGTCTAGGAAGTCAAGACACCTTGGTTTTTGTGTTCACTTGAGCTGGGCAGCTGCAATCAGCTTTATGCAAATTATGCATGGCCCATCTAGGGGCTCCTGGTTGGTGGCTAATAAAGTGAGGAGAGGGAAAGATGTCACCCCAAAAGTAAGCACCTCTCATTGGCATTGGCCGGGCCAGACACTTAACATCGTTTACATGGTTCTGTGTAATTATAAAGTTTATGTGTATAGAGCGAAGCTGTTTCTGTGAAACTGTATATTTTGTAAATAAATATATTGCTACTTTGAAAAAAAAATATATATATCCTCCTCTCTAAGACTTAGGTTTTTGTTATAAAATTGGTATATAAGTAGGAGTTTGGATCCAATGAGTTTATACCTTCCATAGATTAGAATAATGTCTAGTACGTTGCAACTGGTCCAATGAATGAAAAATGAAAATATTACATATTCTCTCCCTTGACTGATTGAGAAGATGGATTGTTGCTTGTGTTTCCCTAATGATGGCCTTACAAGTATTCCCATTGAGGAAAAGTTGTGATACAAATCTGCAAAGTGGGCAGCCCAGGTGGCTCAGCGGTTTAGCACCGCCTTCAGCCCAGGGTGTGATCCTGGAAACCCGGGATCAAGTCCCACGTCAGGCTCCCTGCATGGAGCCTGCTTCTCCCTCTGCCTGGGTCTCTGCCTTTTTCTCTCCCTCTCTCTGTGTCTCTCATGAATAAAAAAAAAAAAAATCTTTACAAATCTGCAAAGCTGGAAGGGCCCTCAGTTATTTAATTAAAAGGTAGTTGGCTAGAAGAATAGAATTCTAGCATGGGGGAAACACAGAGATAATTTCACCTAATAGTATAGATAGTGCAGATTTGTGTAGCTGCCAGGCTTGAACGTTTGTAGAGACTTAAAGGGAATTCTTAGAATTGCAATTGTAACAGCTATCGTCACAACAGTGCTGTGTAACAAATACCCTAGAACTCATTTGCAAAAGGCAATAAGCAGTTACTCTCATGGTCATGGTTCTACCAATGTAACCTGGGCTATTCATAGAAGCTCTGTTTCAATGTGTAGATCTACCTGTATTTGGTTGCACTCGTGGGTTGGGCTATGGTCTTGTCCAGTGGGCTTTATTCTGGGACCCACATTAATGTATAAACAGGTACCTGGGCAAGCTCTCTTTGTGGCATTTACAGAGCTTAACAAGAAAAACCCAACTGTGAATGCACATCACGTCCCTGCTCATGCCATGCTTTTTTTTTTTTTTTTTTTTTTTTTTTTGTGCGGGACATGCCATGCTTCTTAGCATCCCATTGACCAAAGCAAGTCACATCACTAAGCCACAAATCAAGGAGCAGAGAAGCATCTTCTGCCTGCAGTAGGAGAGCAGATAAGATCCCATCACAGCAGTCATGAACACAGGAAGGTGTGCTGATCTCCATGCAATGTTATTCCTTCCTCTTCCTTTATCACCAATAAATCCCTAGGAAAGACTGTTATTGTTTTTTAATGCTTTTGAAATTGGATGGTGGGTGCAGGATGGTTGTTCGCCTGTCTCCTGAAACTGCTTGTGGGATAGCTCCCGAGTTAGGAGCAGAGGTTAGATGAGGGTGGCCAGAAAAAGAGTAGATGTTTGTTTGGGTTTTGCTAGGATTTTTCTGATTTAACAGTTTTCATGAACTCAATGTTGAAAAATCATCGTCCTTCCTTTGCTTGTGCCTGTTATTTTTCTATATTCTCTTTTTATAACAAACAGATCACCTAAAAACGATAAAGAAAAACTACGCTTCTGTTGCTCCGTAATTGAGACAGCCCTGTCTGAACATCACCACTCCCCAAGTTCCCGAAGAAGCTTTATTCCATCCATCCAAGGCCTTCCCTTCCTGAGTTTTTCTATTGAATCTGGGATCTGTCATAACTCCAATAATGATTATTCACAGCACTGAAGCCTGTGTCCATGCCTCTGTCACTATATCACACGTCTGCATGTGTGTAACAGATTTACTTAATGCCCCATAGGGCACGCACCAGACTAGAGGCTACTCCAAACTCCTTGCATCAGGCAGTGCTGAAGGGGAATAGTGTAAATCTAGACTATCTCCAGGAAAACAGGCAAAGACAATTTTATAAACTTTACTTTGGGCTCACAATTTTGCGCCATTTGGTGGTGAGAGAAAGAATGACTTGTCACACATCGCAATTTTAATCAAGAAGAGATTTTGGGTTGCAATAAAACACAGGGTCCTCTAATTTGAGGTTTTTAAAACCAGTCTATTTTAATCATGTTCATAACAACAACTCTAAGGCAAATAAAACCTGGGGCTCGGTAACATGATGGTTCAAATTTATTTTCGTGAATAAGGACAGTCAACAAAGCAAAATAAACACTACGAAAATCTACTACAAATTATAGGCTCATTTCCTTAGAGACACGTCTAAGCCCCCTAGATTAAGGAATGGTCTCAGACTAAAAGATAATTTAGCTGCAGGGGGTGGGGGGAGGAAGCATGCCCCAGTCCCGAGATTTTCCCATCTTGTTGTTCATTGGTGATGACATCATCATAGAATGGAACCTAGGAATCGTGACCTTAAAGGGCTTTTTCTTCACCCATTTCAAGAGGTACTTGATTGGTATGGAATTCCAAATGCTACGGGGTCAAATGGAAATCTCTTTGGGGAATAGAGAGAAAATAGCTATTATTTGACACAGGACTAAATTGCCTCCGTTTAGAAAAAAACAAAAAAATCTATGCTTCTCAGCTATTTTACTATCTATAGGAGTATGCTTAGCAGTTATTCCCCATTTAACACCCAGGCTACCACTTATCTAAATGAGTTGCCATTGGGAAAATGTGTACGTACTTGCAGACAGAGCATCGTGGATGCATTATTCAGAACTCTTCCGGCTGCCAGCGATAGAAAATCAACTCAAACTGCCTTCAGGGGGAAATGGACTTTATTGACTCACATAGCCTAAGAGTCAAGAGTGGTCTGGCTTCAAGCACACTACTAGACCAGAGGCTCCAAGGATGTCTTCGGGACTCATGCTTTTTATCTCAGGGCTCGGTCTTCAACTGCAGGGTCCCATTTTGCAGACACAGAGACAACAGGCCTGCCAGTGCTCCAGGTCTATATTGGTTCTGTCGGCCACTACAGGAGGAACAAAATGTCCTTTTTGTACAAAATAGCTCTAACATAAACCTTAGAAAAGGGACTCACTGGCTCTGCTTACTTTGGCATGTGTTGACTGTCATCCCTGAACTTAAAACTGATTGGCCAAATCTGTTTTACCTCTGGAGCTGACGTTGCTGGGACCCACAACACAAGCAGTGGAGGAAGGGAGGAAGAGGTTGGTCTCAAGAAAAAGTAAGATTTTTTTTTCCCCAAAAGAAGAAGATGCTGGGATTTTGGACAGGCCACCACCGGGCAGAGTGCCCCCTTCTAAAAACTCATGTGAACCCTCCACTGAAGTTTATCTACAACAAAGGTCTGTGCTAAGGGAAGGGTGATTGACAGGTCCTACATGGTTTTCGGAGGCCTCAATACTCAGAAGCCAAAGGATATGGAAATTAGAGGACTCCACGGTTTGCAAACCCAACTGGTAACTTCTAGGACCAAAATGCTCTGGAGGGATATTTCTGGAAGGCTTCCACTTTGTCACATGCAACAGCCTAGTTAATACACCTCTTAAAAAGAGGTTAAAAGAAATCATTTCTCAAAGACGTTTTATAAGAAACGGAAATAACGTATGTGTTATCTTCTTTCCCCTAAGCAAGTATCAAATGTACGCTCTTTAGTTTTTTTAATAAAATATAGCTATATTTTATTTTTAGCTTATCAAGTCCAGATCATTCAAAACAAAACTATGCAGATTAAGATAGCTAATATTAATACCCTTTTCTCTACTTTCAGATTCTGAGTATGAACAGGAGGGTTTCCTTATAATTATCTGAATGTGGTAGGTTATACCTCTGTATATCCCCCTTTTGTTTAATTATATTCTGGAGGAAAGAGGAGTTTTTAAAATTAATAATACATCAATTTATTGATAAATGGTAAATATTGCCAAGAGTAAAGTTATATGTTTGTATTTGTTTATTTTCTGATATATGAGAAAGACTTTAAAAACCTAAAAAAAGACTTCTTTTGCAAATATTTCTCTGGACATTCTAGGTGGGGTTTAGAAAATTGTTTTTTACATCGCAGCACATGGAGGTAGAATAAAGTTAGCAAGAGTGACAATAAAAACAATAACACAAACACATCCACCAAAACCCAACAAACAAACATGTAAATGAAAAAAATCTTTGGCTGGTAATCTCTGGCTGGTAACAGAATAAAAGTAGGGGAAAGATGGAAAATCAGGAATAACCTTTATAAGTTAACTCAAACAACACTGGAGTAGAAAGTATAGATTTTACACCATTTGCCAGAAATCCAATGTGTTCATCATCATCAAATATGGCATAGTAAGTACTAAACAGAAGCTTTCAGAAAATATGAAAGTTTTCATCATAATAATGGTATTTCATGGATTTCTTTGTTTTGCGTTCCATAGTTATCCACTTCTTAACTTTCTAAAACTAAGTGGTTTACTAACATGTTTACCATGAAAATCACCTTTAAAACAAAACTTAGGTTTAATTATTTTTTTTTATTGGTGTTCAATTTGCCAACATATAGCATAACACCCAGTGCTCATCCTGCAAAGTGCCTCCCTCAGTGCCCATCACCCAGTCACCCCAAACCCCCGCCCACCTCCCTTTAAAAGGCCCCAGACAGGGGAGCCCTGGGTGGCTCAGTGGTTAAGCGCTTGCCTTCGTCCCAGGGCGTGATCCTGGAGACCCGGGATCGAGTCCCACATTAGGCTCCCTGCATGGAGCCTGCTTCTCCCTCTGCCTGTTGTCTCTGCCCCTCTCTCTTTGTGTCTCTTGTGAATAAATAAATACAATCTTTAGAAAAAAAAAAAAAAGGCCCTAGATAGACAGAATAACTATTTCTCTCCATTCTCTCCACTCATGGCCATTCCATTATTTATCCTAGTTTAAGTAGCTCTTAGGAAAATCCTGAGATTGTCATTAAAGTCAGAACCTAAATTCCAGTAGTAAAAGAACTATCAAATCAAAATACATCGTACAAAAGTAAAATAAAATCACCCTCCAGCTATAAATTAGAGACCATGCGCAATGCTTATTTTAAAATACTAACATTCTAATTATTGATCACCAGTTAACATTTGGCCTAAGGTTCAATTAGACTATTAACAGAGGAGATGTTGTATGAACTGATAAGTTACTATTGTGAACAATCTTTTATTATTATTTAAAAGTTGGTTACAAGAGACAGAAGAACTATTAACAATGTTTAAAAATATTTGAAATCATCCAGAGCTTATGTTCTTATTAGGGAGGTCCCTTTTTTTTGGGGGGGGGGGAGGTCCCTTATGAAAATTAATAAAATATGACTTTAAAATGTGACCTGAAAAAAATACATAAATAAATAAATAAATAAATAAATAAATAAATAAAATGTGACCTGAGGTTCCATAACATGTTAACTTGGCCTAGTTTATTCTAACGACATGGAAAACATTCATGTTTTTGTTTTTTGCTCACAACCACATCTCAGCTGGAAAATGGAAGCAAAATTATTTTATATAAAGTGCCTTATATAACTACTCAAATACTAAGCATCGATGTATCGTTTGGGGCTCAGAGAGATCACCTGACCACACTGACATATTTTAAAGGAGAGAAAATCAAAAAAGGGGGGCTGACGGGAGAGGAAGGAAGAACTAGTAGGAAGAGGGAAGGAATCCTACTTCCACCAACTGCCAGGTGTAGGCGCTGCGTTCTCAGAGCCCACTGGGGTGTTCTAAAATTCTTGTTTCATTTTATTTTGAAGCTTAATTCAATCTCTAAAAGCTTGTTCTTGTTTTTTTTTTTTTTTTTTTTTCCACCTGGAAGAAAATTGTTACTTCTTTGGAACATATTGTTCTATTATGTGAAATGAACTACTTTAAATACCCTGATTACGAAAACTCATTGCCTAACAAAACTCTGAGACTTATAAAGAAAATTACTTTGCAAGGGTTTGTGTGCAATTCTCATTATAAAAGTCAAAGAGAGAGGGAGAAATAGAGACAGACGAATCCCAAAAATATATTCATAAAAAAATTACCAGTTGCTACAGATTCCAAGAGAAAAATCAAGAATCGAGCCGTGTCATTTTGAGATGGTCAGCTTTGATCCTTTTCAGCCTTGGTCAACGGTAGATACGCTATTCAAAACCAGGGGCATGGGATGATTTTTGAGCAAAACCAAAATGAGACACTGAAAAGAAATGGACCAGAAAATTGTTAAGCAGCCTCATCTTTTTCCTAGGAACTTATATAACTCCTAATGCTCTCCATCACCTCTGTGTCGCTCAGGTCACTTCAACAGACATTTTACACAACAGGATTTTAAATGGAACTCCTGCTTTCTCCGAGTTGTAACTGAAGTCCCAGTGCTGAGGATACGAGGTATCAAACTCTCCCTACGGGTAAAGTTCTGCAACCCCCTATGGGGAGTCGGCCCAAAGGGTAATCCAACACCAGTGGGCCACAGGCAGACCGTTAGCCATGGTCATCTAAAGACGAAGCGTTCTTGGGGATGTCAGTAGGAAGGGTGTCTTTAGAGACCTTGACGACACAGTAGCCTCATCAAAGATGCTCAGGCCCTACTTGAAACATGAAAGCCCAACGTGTAGGGGTGGAACACAGCATTGGTGGCTTTTAGAGGCCCTGGATGGCCAATGTGCAGCCCGGTCACAGAGACCATCCGCAATGCTCCAGCTTTTCTCTTTCTCTTCTCATGGTGCTCAAGGCACACAAAGGCCTGGCTGTTGTACTGGGGAGTCTGGAGCTTAGAGAAATCTTGTGACCACACCTAAAAAAAAGAAACATTTAAGGGAAGGAGAGCTGATAAAGATGGGCTTGCAAGCCAGGGACAGAAGGGGGAACTCTAGCAGGAGGGAGCGCTCTTCCTTGGAAGGCGGGCGGGGTGAAGGCAACGCCTCTAAGGGCCACATGTGGACGCTCCAAAATGGAATCATGCTGGAGTTGTTTTGAGATGGATTTCATTGAAAAAAGAATATCTAAAGGCCATGAACCCCTACAGAGATACGCTGTGTACGTGGTACCCTCAAAAACAAATGCTAACAAAATGAACCAAGTCGTGGGCTAGAGGACTGAGTCATTATGCCCACTGGGGACCTCCTGGGAACCGCAGAGGCGCTGGACGGGGGACAGTCATGGTTTGGATTTCGAGTCAGCTTTACCCAGACAGCAGCAATCAACAGTTTATACTCTCCCCTAAATCTTTGCTTTTTTTTTTTTTTTTCTTTCAATCCCCCACCATTTCAGGCCCCACTTCTGAGGGGCCCGGAAACAACTGTCAGTTAGCAGGGAAGCAGGCGGGTGTCGGAGCAAGGAGGAAGAAGACACTAATTATATCCTCCCTACTTTTGCAAAGCTGGTTTCCAATAAGGCCTGATCTGCAAGAAAAGGGGAGATGTGAATCACATGCAAATAACTTTTGACAACTGGACTTTTTTTTTTTTTTTTTTTTGGAAAACCCACAAATGGGACTCATTTGCTATTCAAGTTCTAATCCAAAGGCAAGAAATATGTTTCAATGAAAGCTTGTTTGACGACGGCGGGGGAGAAAGGAATAAAACCTGTTTTGTAACTTTGATCTCCCTGCGTCCAAGTCGTTCCAACTCGTCTTCCATTTGCTAACTGTCAGATCCTGTGCTAAACACGCAGGAGACAACGATCGTCACGTGGATGCGGGTGTTGGCTGGCCCGTCACGCAGCACTGTGAGCTCTTGTGGGCACAATCCGCACCTCCTCCTCCTCCCCCTCATGACCTCCGTGTGCTACTACCACTAGGAGCTCCAGGGTCACGGTAACCTGGGAGGCCCAGGATGTGGCACCAATGCCATGGAGCCCAAAATCTCAGCATGTGCAGGCCTCCAGGTTACAAAACTAAAACCCGAGGACAACTGTGCACAAACAGCCAAGCAGGCTTTCAGCTAGCCCCAATCAGTCATTTTTTTACACTGCTCCCATGTTTTCTGTGTTGCCCAGCTTGTGTTGCCTCAAACGCTTCTGGTTGGCTGCTGCCTGATTCAGATCAATTTTTTTGCTCCAATGAACACTTTAAAAAATTTTAATATGCTTCAGTTTATCCTTTTTTTTTTAAGACTCTATTTATTTATTTACTCCTGAGAGACACAGAGAGAGAAGCAGAGACACAGGCAGAGGGAGAAGCAGGCTCCATGCAGGGAGCCCAACGTGGGACTCGATCCTAGGACCCTGGGGTCACTCCCTGGGCCAAAGGCAGATGCTCCTTTGAGCCACCCAGGAATCCCTCAATTTATCCCTTAATACTAGTAATAGTAATATTGCTCTTAAGGCCAGCATCACCCTTAGATGGCACTTGCAGACGTTCAAACATATTTATTGAGTAGATACATGAATATACAAATATAAATTAGGCTTATATTCATCGGTATTATAGAGATGATTTCTTATGATGTAATAGAGTATATACTTGAGAGTTAAAATTCATATTTTTTTGCTAATTAAAAGTACTAAAGCCTTACTTAATTATCCCCCAACCACCCCCTCCCGGGTCTTTTATTCTTGTTTTTCCTTTTCTTTTTTTTGTTTTCCCTTTTCTAACCTGTTTTATCCACTTATTCCTACCCTTAAACACACACACACACACACACACACACACACACACACACACACACAGGGTTGCAAATGAGAATCAAATTTAAAAATACAAAGAATGAAACATTCCATCTATGGCACTCCCTGAAAATACATGTGCTGTGAAAAACTATCACTGAGGGGGGTGTATAAATTATCTTACCTACTCTTGATGTTCCCTTGTAGTGACCCTGCTCCCTACCCCCATACCCTTGCTCAGTCCTCCACCCCAAGGAAGGGGAATGAGTTTGCTGACTGCCCCGCCAATCATCTTGGCACACTGGAGAGGAGGGATGATGGTAGAGGTTGTGACCCAGCCTACCATTGCTAATGGCCAAATCTGTCTAAATCCAGGTTTTCATATTTAAAGAACTCCCTTTCTGCAGATTACAACCTACACTCTTTAATATCAATCTTATTAGGAAGTAGATGTGGTATTTTGGTCTCCAGATGCCTTCCTCCTTCACCTATTCTCAACTGGGTCAAAACTCAGGTCAGGAGAGGGATTATTCCTTTTTGTTTCTTTCAAAAATCTCAGTAATTGTCTCTGCCTTTTTCATTTAACTGGTCAGATCTTGGCAGTTCAATTCCCTAGGTTTTTTGGGGGGTTTGTTTTTATATTTACCTTCTTCTCTTCATAATGCTATTACCATTAATTATTCTGTTAAACATCTTCTCTCACTCAGAATGTAAAAAGTAACAAAGTAGCCTTAAACCCAGATCCCTACTAATTTTTAGTCTTCAGTCTATGCTATGAAATAATATTAGACTTTTTCTCATTATGATACTTTTTTGCTGAAAACCTCTCATGGCTACTGGTTGCCTTCAGGAAAATTGACTTTTCTGGTCCTTCCCAGGCTGAATCACACTACCTTTCCAGTACTCATCCTGCGGTTCACCCACAGGCATCCTCCCCGCACCAGTCTACCCACCTCTAACAAAGTACAGTCTACCTTGCCTAATTGTACATGTTTTGTTGTACTAATCACACAATTCAAACATTTCTTAATCTCTAAACAAATATCCACTCTTACCACCCTCCCAACTCAGAGTTCGTCACTGTGATGGTTAATCTTATCTCTATACGTGGCTAGACCATGGTATCCAGTTATTTATCAAACACTACTGTTTACATGTCACTATGAAGGGAGGGTGTAGATTTGATGAATACATATAATCAGTTGACTTCAAGTGAAAGAGATTCTCCTCAATATGTAAGTGGGCCTCCTCCAATCAGCTGTAGAACTAAAGACAACAACTGAGGTTTCCTGGAGAAGAAGAAATTCTGCCTGAAGTTTGTCACTTCAACTCCTGTCTTAATTGGCAATGTGATGACCTAACCTATAGATTTCAGATTTTTCAACCCCCACAATCATGTGAGCCAAGTCTTTAAAATACATCTTTCCATAGATGATAGATAGATAGGTGATAGATAGATAGATAGATAGATAGATAGATAGATAGATAGATGATAGATAGATAGATAGATAGATAGATAGATAGATAGATAGATATAGATGATAGATAGAAGATAGATGATAGATATAGATGATAGATGATAGATATAGATGGATGGTAGATATAGATAGATGATGGATAGATAAATGGATAGATGATAGATAGATAAATAGATGGATGATAGATGGATATAGATGATAGATATAGATGGATGATAGATATAGATAAATGATGGATAGATAAATGGATAGATAGATGATAGATAAAGGTATAGATAGATGATAGATGATATATATAGATATAGACATAGATATAGATAGATGGATACATAGATGGATGATAGATATAGATGATACATGATAGATATAAATAGATATAGATAGATGATAGATATAGATAGATGATAGATGTTAGATAGATGATATAGATAGATGATAGATAGATATATATAGATATAGATGATATAGATATAGATATAGATATAGATATAGATGATATAGATATAGATATAGATATAGATAGATGGATACATAGATGGATACATAGATGGATGATATAGATGATAGATAGATGATAGATGATAGATACAGAGATTTCATATATATATATATATATATATATATATATATATATATATATGAAATACATGGACTAGAGCATACATACGTCCCATTGGTATGCTTCTGTGGAGAATCCTAACTGGTGCAATTGGCTCTCCTCTCTGCTCCTGCACGATGTTGCCTCTTATCAAATCCATCACCCATTATTCCTGACTAAATGTCATCACTTCCATCCCTTCCATCTTTGTTAGATCCAAACTACATGCTACCCACTCAGAGTACATTGCATCTATAGGATACACTGTAAATACTCTATCAGGGAGAGGAGCAAAAGTGTTAGTGACTCTAACTTCATTTTCTCAGGCTCAAAGTCACTTCAATATGGACTTTTTATAAACAGAAAGTGATGGGCTCTGTCATCTTAGAGGATGGAGGCTGAGAGGGAAAATACTTCTGTACGTTGAGACATTACAGATGACACACAACTTAGGCCCTTTCTGACAAAACAACAACAACAACAACAACAACAAAATGACCTGATTTACCCAACACTGGGAAACAATTGTTTCAGAATATGGAAACTGTGTCACTTGTCTTCTAAGTAATATGTGTGAAATATTTTCTCTATGATTAATTAATGTTAAAAGATTTTAATTGATTTTAAAATGGCCTGTCCTAGCAGACGTAGGATTTTGAAAGCATGCCTTAATTCTACACAAAAATTTTTAAGTTACTGAAACAAAAATAGTGAACGATGACCCCTAAATAGAATTTTGTTTAGTTTCCCTACTACGTGAACTTCCTGGAAGACTCTTGCTCAGAAGAGGCGCATATCATTCCTCTGACACTTCCTAAAAACCCAGAGACAAAAGAAATTTGATGAATGTTTAGCTGCAAAAGGTAAAGTTTTGATGACACTAATGGTTTAATCTATACAATTATCCCTGTTTTCATACAATTTTGGATATTTTCTACACCTCATACTTTCATTTCTTCCATCATTCACAGTTCTTCACACAGTCATCACCTAAGCATGAGAGTCTACTGACGTTTGGGTGCCCTTGAAACACGCAAGATAATATCTAAGCTTGATCTTAATATTAAGCTTCCGACTTATTTGAAAATTATCTCAGAATTTCGGAAAGAATCTTGAGGCTCATGCCAATGTGGTTAGAAAGATAAAAACTATTAAAAGCAGTTTACTTTTCCTTACTTCGTCTTTCTGAGCCACTAAGGAATGAAAGATAAATTATTTAGGTTTTTAATATTTCTTTCTGTAAAAGCAATTTATACATGCAAAAGTCATTTGTTCTTCTGGCAGTTATTTTTTTTCCTTAAAGATATAGTTATATAATGATTTTTAGAGAGTCTTAATAATTATTCATTTATATTATTAAAAAAAGAGCACGAAATAGTATTTAATAGAATATACTTACTATTCCCTTGCTATCACTTTCTGAAACTACCTCTAAGCTATTTTTAATATACTTCAGAGGAAGGGAAAATGAGTTCAAATGGGTGGTAAGTATAAACATTGGACATGTGCCTTTAATTTATACTCATTTTTAGTTGAAATATAATGCTTGAAGAGCTTAAGAAGGAAGGTGACTGTATTTTCAAAACAGAAATAAGGGTTCATATTTACATAGATAATCATCCTACCCATTATTTTATGGCAGATAAATTGTCAAGGAAATATACTTTTTCTTGTCTATTATATGACCTGGGATCTACTTGATCAACTATCCTGTCGAATAGCCAAATCACCTAAAATCAACTCAATTAATTCTGGTAAGTCTGACTTTATTTCTTCTTTATGGAACACCCAAGGCTACTGAGTACGTGGACACAGCATTCGGTGCCTATTTTTCTAAACAGAGATGTGCTATCAGGTTCAATGCTTCCATTTAGATTTGCCCAATAAGGTTGCATTAGCTCAACCATTGTAATATATTCTCGGCCTCATTTAAGAGATGATAGACTCAAAGACCAAATGAAAAATACATGGAGATTTGATTTTGCTTTGTATATTATAGAGGGGCTTATCCAATAAATATCTACTGAGTCCTTACTGTTCAAAAGAATATTAAAGTCTGCGGACAAGAAACTGCTCTTCAGCATCTACCATTTAGAACCAGTGTATCAGCTTGAAAATATTGTCTAAAAATCAAATTCTTCTGAGCTACTGGGAGAAAGATATTTTACTCACATCTTATCTATGAAGGAGTTGTGATTGGGAGAGATTATATAATTTGCCCAAGGTTTTAGAGCTTGGAAGAGCCAAAACAAAACTGAAATACAGATTTGTGTAATTACACAACCCGCATGAACTTCCAACAGTGCCAAGCTGCCCTCACAGAACTTGCAGGTTGGCCATGGAGAAAATAAAAAAAAAACAACAACATGAAAAAGCGTTATGTTTTAAGAAACATTTAGGAGTTGTAATTTAGGAGTGAGATTATTTCTAATTAGAAGGATCAAAATCTGGGCTCAGCTGTATTTGAGTAGAATGTTTCATGGAATACATATATTTTTATCATAAGACCTAAATTGTAGGCTTAGAACAACCATAATTACCAAAAATGAGGGAAGAATAAGCAAACACGCCAAGTAATCCATACTATGTGATATTTTATCTAACGTTACATCGCCAGATTTATTTTGGTGCTCGATGTGGCTGCAATATTTTAAATTTTCATCGACTGCAACAAATAAGCCAAAAAATAATGAATAAAATTTTCGAAGGCCATTATAATGTAAACCCACTCTTTCAATCGTAAGAAAAAAACAAAACAAAAAAAATGAGGAAAGTGCTTGTCAAGGTTCCACATTTTGTGTCTGGAGATTAGTTTTAGAAAGAAAGGGGTGATCATCTTTCAAATTTTGGCATTTAATGAGAAAGATATTTTGTACTAATAGTTCTGTTTTATTTTTAATTCTATCATGTATTCTATTGTAGATGCTCATCGATCATAGGAATATTGTCATGATTATTGCATGAATCAGTACAATGATCTTCCCATTAGGGAAGTAGGAGACTGTTTTCCATTTTCACTTGCAAAGTGGGAAAATACACAGTAGGACAGGCTTTTGCTACAGTTTTATTTGCAGGCCTCTGCAGCTCTTAAGTGAATATTAAGTGAAAACGTTTAATCTTTCTTTGACAATTTCAAGATGTTTCCACTATATTCTTAGAGCTTCCTAGGCTCCTCAGGTATAGTCACTTTCAAACCTGTAAATTGAAATTACTTTCAGTGCGAGATACAAGTAAAAACTATTAAATATCTTTAATTGTATATGTGATAGGCCTATTAAGTCTATGTTGCAAGGAAAAAAAATAGGCTTCGGAATAGGCAAGATAGATTAGGTGCTGAGGCTTTCAGGGGTTATCTGATCCTAAGGGTGTAGACTTTATCTTGGGCTAGGCTATTTTAAACAACTCTGTGAAAAATAGAAGCTAATTTAGAGAAAACAGATAGTAATGCAAATGTTTCTTGTCCATAGAAATACGAATTACTGACGGCTGCTGGTGTGCAACTGATTATTGCCCCGTGCATAAGCCAGACTTCCAAATTCATTGGAACATCACTTTGCTGCATATAAATGTATCTCCTTTGGTATCTCCTTTATACCAGGCGTAACATCTTACTGGTCCCCTCTTCAATAATGAGATAAATAAAATCTTTAACACTTGTTCATTTTAGCTCCTCATGAAAGTCATGAATTTGCCCTTTAACTGAAAATAATCCTTTAATATCTTTAGGATGCATTTTCACATATAATATGAAAATAGATATGCTGATATACAATGTCACTTAGAGGAGATCGTTACACGTTTCATTTCCTCTAATACACACTTACAAAATCACTGGTTAGAAAGCTTAGTTCAGGGGCACCTGGGTGTCTCAGTGGTGGAGCCTCTGCCTCTGGCTCAGGACGTGACCCCGGGGTCCTGGGATCGAGTCCCGCTTTGGGGTCCCTGCAGGGAGCCTGCTTCTCCCTCTGCCTCTGTCTCTGCCTCTCTGTGTGTCTCTCATGAATAAATAAAATCTTTACAAAAGAAAACTTAATTCATATCACAACACACTAGAAAAGGTTACTTTATTCTAGTTTCCTAGTCTTAACAAAGCATTCAAAAACATTTTTGGTATAAATTACATCATGATATGGTCATTTATCTTAATTCAAATGCAATGTATATAATTATCTAAATTAGAACCTTTTTAACATTTGGTTCTGGTTACTTCATTATTGATTATCAGTATCTCTATCATATAGCCTCTATACGTCTCAGTTGTACAAAGTCATATTGACAGACATACATCTAAGATGTTTGAAAAATAGAAATTTTAACTTTGGCCGACCAGTAAGGCAAGCATTACCTGTTTGCTCCTATTAAATTTTAAAGCCTCCCCCATATACCATTAAACCAATATGATAATTACCACAAAGAGATGAATTGATAAAAAATAAATAGTAAAATAAAAATTAAAAATAAAGAAATACATAAAAATAAAAATAATAAAAAATAAAATCCAAAGTATTTAACAAATCAACAAGAAAATACTGTTGCCCTTCAATGTTCCTTTATTTTCCAATGTAGGAATGATTCTATTTTATGTCGGCTTTATTTCCCCAGACAGTAACGTTGAACACAACTGAGCTATTTTTCCACATTAACTTTTCTCTTGCTGCGGCTTTCGCTGAAACGCGTGATCATATTTACCTAGAGTATGTGCCGGATTACGAAATATTCCTTACCAAATCAGAGATTCAAGGGAATGATTGAATTATAAGCCTAGTCTTTCTCCCTCCCAAGTTTTTATTAAATTCCAGTTAGTTAACATATAGTATAATATTAGTTTCAGGTGTAGAATTTAGTGATTCGACACTTAACATACAATACCCAGTGCCCATCCCAAGTGCCCCCCTTAATCCCCATCACCATTTAACCCATCCTCCTGCCCACCTCCCCTTTGGGAGCCATGCCTTTGTCTTCTACAGTTAAGAGACTATTTCTTGATTTTTCTCTGGCTTTTCCCCGCTCTGTGTTCATTTACTTTGTTTCTTAAATTCCAGATATGAGTGAAATCGTATAATATTGGTCTTTCTCTGACCCCTTTATGTTGGATAAGCTATTCTTTAATCGAGTGGGTGTTTTATTTCCCTATTTGACAATTTAAGATGGCCTGTATCGTACAGAAAGCAAACACGGTAATGATACTTCAATTCTACTGAAGATGTGCCATTATGTCCTAAATTGCCTATTTTCTTTTCTTCTTCATGCAAGTCCTTTTTTAGCTTCTCTTAGCAAAGGCGTGGGCTTCACGCAACAAATTGACCCTCAAATTCCACAAGGCCTCACCCTTAGTCTTTTGCAGAATTTACTGTTACCACTAGATGTCACTACTCGCTTCGCAGAAGGACTTGTAGATGGACTGAGTCCAGGAAAAACCGATAAATACACAATTAAAAGTTGACTCAGTCTGTGGAGAATCACCCAGCTGCATCAAAATGTTGACTAATACTATATTTACTACCCGAAATATCATGATAACCCTTTCACATGACAATCGAGCCTTAACAAATATTCTCATTGTCAGACTTGGTGAGGGTTTTAAAGTCAGGGCTTGTGAATGAGTTGGCTTCAAATATTTAAGGAGAGAAAGATTTCTGTCTATCCCGATGCTCGCAATGATGACACGAAGGCAAATATCCTCATACCTATTCTGTAAGAAGTAAATGAGTCAATATTGTACATGTTTTATTCATTTTACTTTGTTTCTCATTTTCCTTTGAGTGCTATGATGACATACATTATTTAAAATCTATAATTATGGGCACATATATCAAACATCGACTGTGAAAGTGTTCAGAGTGCTAAGAAGACACTCATTCATTCATTCATTCATCTATTGATTGAACAAAATATCATTGAGCCCAAACAATGCCCCAGTAGCATTTGCAAGGCCTCTGTGAAGAAGACAAAAACCAGAGAAGTGCCCCAACGCTGGTGGAAGGCGGGTGCCAGTGGACATGGCAAGAATCTTACCCACCACAATAAGTAGAAAGATTTTAACTGGAAAAGTCTGGTTTGCCTCTAAAATCAGATAACTTAGTTCCATCAGAAAATTTGTGAAATCTTAGAAGCTTACCAAGCTTACTCTTGGTAAGTCTGGATCTCTGAATAACTCAAAGTCAACGTAGTCTTTCTGTGGCTTGGCATGGGAAGCCAGTCTGAGCAACACGTGCCGTCTTAAAAATGGTACCGTCGCGAGCTGGAAGCTGTGCCTCCAACGGGCCAAATCATGTAGGAAGTAACTGGATGACACAGGAACAGTAGTGAGGCAAAGAGAGAGGATCATGAATGTTTAGTCAAATTTGCTTCAGCAAAGGAAAACCTCCTCTGCAGCAGATGCTTGCAAATTGCAGATTTCCCCTAATTCTACATCTGCTGCTCACATTTTAGGAAGCGGTTACATCTAGAAAAACCTTTTCCTCTAAAGCATTAAAATTGTCATCTCTCATCTCTATGTCTGTCCTTGAGGCACATGAAGTTGATCAACGGCATTTGTTGAGGACTTTATTTTTAGGAAATGTGAGGAATAGAGGAAAGAAACTTAAGGAGGCACCAGGCATGTTACCCCACATTTTGGAAGTACAGAATTATATGGCTTTGCGTGCTACTATCCTCAATTCCTTTTTAGACTTTAAAACCATAAATGAGATACATTTATATATGGTTAGCATTATCCACACACTAGCCATAACGTCAAGATAAGTTTAGCAAAAATAAATAAATAAATAAATAAATAAATAAATAAATAAATAAATAAATAAATAAATAATCCTGCGTGGCTTCCATCTGGTCCTAAAACTAATCTGTTTACTTGATTCTTACAAGGAAGTGGATGTGCTCTTTCTTTTTATTTTTCCCCTGAACTTTCATTTAGCTCCTCTTACAGCAATTTTCTATGCAATTTTCTAAGCAAACCTATGTCTTCTTTTACTTGCTACAGAGGGACTCTGCTTTTGGCTACTGAAGAGACTCAAAACCCTATGAGGCCAAGAGCAGGTGTGAGAGATCATTAGCATCTCATCCCAGGAGCTTCTTTTCGAATTAGCTAAATCACCACCAAGTGCGCCAGGGTCAGTCCCCAGAGGCAGAAAGAAAGACATTCCTTTCTGTTTTCTCAGACCTCAGGGATGCCACTTACTTTTTCCTCTTTTAGAGATGATTGAGGGAAAAAAAAAAAAATCTGCCACTCTGGATGTCCCCCTGTGAAATAGGAACTGCAGGTCTGTTATGCGTGCGTTGTGCTGACCTCCTAATGAGCAAGATCCCCAGAAACCTGGGACCACTAAGGAGACCCAAGGAAGCGCATTCAAAGCTTTTCACCTTGTAAAAGTGCTGCTTTTCCTTCCTTTGGCATCTGCTAATTAGCAAATGCCCCCTTACCTGCATTTCCTGAGACAACTCTTGGAAAAGCCTCAGACTGTGCCTAAACACGAAGGGAGATACACGAGGGTCTTTACAAGCAGGTGTGTAAGTGCCAAGCCGGTTATAGTGATTGCATGCGTTGCACCCACACTGACAACTGGAGGGGAATGGGGGAAAAAAAAAAAGTCCTTGCGATCTCTGCTCCCTGAGTAAGCACTGATTATCGATGCCTTTGGTACCACCTGCCCATAGTCCTGAAAGAGCTCACGCAAGTCCCCAAGGAAATAGCATCAGCAAACTGGAAATACTTGGGGAGCGTTTATTTGCGCGTTTTATCCCTCATTCACAAGGCAAGCGTCACAGGAGGGGCCACAGAATTTCAGAGCGCAGGGTCTCTAGGGGGCATCTCAGAGCCAGCCAGTGAATGAGTTTATGCTACAGGATTGCTTTCGGGGCAACATGAGACATCCTGTTGCGAACACCTTCAAGGTGACCCTTGCCCCTCAAGGTCCTACATCATTTCGCTTCCAGAAGTGCTGACTTCTGGCCACTGAATCTACATCTGCTTACCAAAAAGCCTAGCGAGTACACAGAGGAGTGTGCTCATGCCTCTCCCCTTTCTCATAATCCAGAGGTCCAAGTCTTTGTCCCAGGAGACTTTTGAGGTCGACATAGAAGATAAGCTGGCATAAAGCCATATATTTCAAGGGGAATATCATCTACCTGCGAAGTTCAGCCACACTTAGGGGAACAGACACACTTAGGGAAACACACTTAGGGGAACTTCCTGGTTGGCAGGAAGGTGAGTGTAAATGCTGTTGCTGTGTCCTTTCTGTAGATGCTCCTCTCTATACCCTTGCTGGAAACCCCCTACAGTCCACCCTGCTACAGTCTTTTTCAAAATCCACTTACTTACTTCCAGGGAGCATAAAGGAGGGAAAAACACTGCTTGGATTCTGCTATCACAAAATCCTCTTACGGCATCTTTCTCTCTATCAAGCTGCTAAATGAGTTATGCTTCCAATGCCTTGCCTGTACCACGGTCCCCCCTTCCTTATCAGATAGCTACGCCAGGCTATGGCACATGAATCAGAGAATTTGGAGATTGGAAGACACATCCCAACTAGTCTAATTCAAAAGTCTTACCCATAATCTTTTAAAGATAAAGATCTTAAAATAGAAAAAAAAAGTCTTACCCATGCAGGAATCTTTGGTTTATGATTTTTTTGAGACGCGGCCTCCTGCATTTGTATGAACACACTAAGAAATTTCTCTGTAAATAAAGATTATATTTATATATTTATAAATATAATCATATTATATTATAGACATATTTATAAATGTGTGTATTAATCTCCCCCAATGCTAGTTAGTAATTACGCTGATGAGCTCTTGCTCTAACTTACAACACAGCCCCCACTCCCATCTCGTCTCTCTTTCTATTCCCAAGAGTAGGTGAGACTAGTTTCCTTCTGGTCCTGGTAAATCTTGGCTTTTCCCCCAGAACGAAATTAAATAGTGCAGCCTTCCCTCCGGATCTTCACATACCTGAGCTTTTAAATTTCCTTTGCTCCCATGTCTTCTGGAAGCTAGACTGTTTCTGGTTTCTATACTGATTTCTGTAGAGAATATGCAGCAGTCTTTCTAGAACACTCATGCCTACAAATCTTTTGCTCTTTAACACTGGGTCATTCTGTTGTCAATGTGCTTCTACACGTTTGGAGTGTTTCTTCAAAGACAGCGCTTAAAAGTCACAGAGATTTTTGGTGTACTTTTAGCCACTACATGCTTATTGCTTCCTATGAATGCATTTCTCACAGTATTGGATAGGGTTTCAAATCAATATATTTTTTTCATCACCATTGACACGGGCGAACCAAAGTTTCTCTTGTACAGAATCTGATTGCTAGAACATGCAGATAGGCTGCCAGGAGCTACGCTGTATCAGATGTATGCTGTGTTCACAGTGGAGAAAGTGAAGAGCTTTGGATTGCCAGACAAGAACTGGCCTCTTGTCTTCTTCCTCTCACACTTACTTTTCCAATCGAAAGCGATCAATGCTCAAACTGCAATAATTCTGCTAATGCTATTGCTCATGCAAACTTCCAAATAGGAAAACTAAAATTTACAACTGCAGTCATCGAGGGCTTTTCCCCTGTGAACGGGGGAAGAAAGAGACAATAAGAATGCCCGGAGATGGGAGGATGCGTCCAAATGCTAGCTGTTCACTTGCTCCCTGACATCATTTCCAAATTCTAGTAAGTTTCACAACTGACTGAAGCAACTTAAAAAAAATATATACATATATATATATATATAATTTATTTAAAGCCGGAGCAACTTAAAATATATATATATAATTTTTTTTTATTTATTTATTTATTTATTTATTTATTTATTTATTTATTTATTTATAGGAGAAAGAGAGATGAAGAGAGCACATGAGGGTGGGGGGCAGAGGAAGAGGCAGACTCCCTGCTGAACAGAGAGCCTGATGCGGGGCTGGATCCCTGGACCATGAGCTGGGCCAAAGGCAGATGCTTAACCAACTGAGTCACTCAGGCGCCCCCTGATCAAAGCACTTTTTGATTGGTTTGTCCTGCTGTTGTCCTTAACCCACATTCTATCTCCTCTGAGGTTATTTCATAAAACCGGAAGACAGACCCTTCTGCAGCATGTTAATGCTGGACAATGCAAGGATGTGATAGCTTCCTTTTATGTGAGTTAAGTTTGGGGTTGACTTGAAAATTTTGTTTTCAATACATACAATCCATAACTATTCAAATGTGGCCACGTTTTACATAGATTTTACTAATGCCATATATTCTCAGAATTTTCCGTTGATACTAGAGATAATGGTATTATTTAGAAATTCATTGTCAGTCTGTCACAGTTCACTAATGCTCTTACTGATGGAGGTAATCAGAACTCTCATATACAATAGAAGATGCAATTGCACGTCTTTCTAAGGTATACAATCCAATTTAACTATTTAACAATTTATCTTTTTCTCTGTATGGGGAAATTGAACAAAACACACACACACACACACACAAAAAAAAGAAAGAAAGAAAGAAGAAAGAAAGAAAGAAAGAAAGAAAGAAAGAAAGAAAGAAAGAAAGAAAGTAAAAAAACAAAGGAAGAAAATGTTTAGAGTATGACTACAGCACCCAAGATTGGAAGATGAAATCCTGAATGTTCCTGAGGCCACATCGACACTGGGTTAGTATATGTCGACTCCTCCTGAAAATCACAATCCATTTTACAGCTTTTTTCCTTGTGGAAAAAAAAAAAAAATAGACAACTGAAAAAAAATTCATGAATATATTCAACAGTGGCTGAGTATAAAGGAAACTGCCTCTCAAGTCTTTTCTAAAACATTGTATTACTAAAACATTTGACTAAGTAGGCCCTTCATTTTATAAGTGAAATAATAGAAAATGAGATAAAACTCTAATTATACTTGACAATAACATTCTGGTGGGATATGATTCCTGCCTCTGGTATTGATATGAATGTCTCTGAATGTGACTCTCAAATTCCATCTATGAGTATTTTTCCATCAAAATCCTCGGATTTTTTTTTTTTTTTTTGACAATGTGCCACGTTTGGTCACAACGAAAAGTGATATGTCACATTTTAGTAGGTTTCAACTGCCATGACATAAAATGGCACTGTCACATGTAAGAACTATTTCCATTTATTCCTTCATTATAACCAACTTGGTTCTTCTTTGATTAGGCTCTTCTGTGTCTATTTTTGTAGTCCTGGAGCTAAATGCAGACATAAGAACTATGAGCATCAGTTTGGTCGCCCATATGCAATAACAGATACTATTTATATCACTGGGACTTGTTTTGCAATATTTAATGTTTAATTAGTAAAAGTAAGAATATGCCCAGAGTCTGCCCCATGACTCTAGCAAAAGCAGGCCAGGAAACACATTCAGAACACTTGAAAGTAGAGTGTTATATCTTTCTGACTTTCTATTCCATTTTCTTGAATGTGAATTATGACTCCAATAATATGCTTTTGGGGGAAAAAAGAAATGATTTCTGGCATCTTGTGGGGGAGGATCTGAAGAGGTTTTAAATTATATTTTGTCATGAAAATACACATCTTGTCATCTTTCTTTAGATGTTACAGTCTTTCATCTTGCTTGAAAGTTCAGATTGATCTGTAACCTTTTTTTTTTTTAGAAAAAAAAAAACATATGTCAGATTCTTTGATGTGTTGTGCATATTTTTTGCTCAGGAAGCAACCCGGCTTCTTGCAGACCACAACTGAGAAATGCAAATTGAATTTTACACACTACCCACTGACTTGGGATCCTGTTGAAGTGCCCTGAGAATCAAACTGCCCTACTTTGGGTTGCCTTAGGCAATTCAATGACATAATTGTTGATGTGTCTTAAATTCTACAGATGAGGTTTATATAGACAAGGTGACCTTCCTCATAGAGCCATTTTTGGACACATTTAGAAGGTGCTGTGACTTGTTGACCAGACCAATGAATATTTCAGTCCAGTTTCCAGATAATGACAATTCTCTCTCCCCTTCCAGGTAGTATTGGGAAGGGACTAGGAGTGGGCTTTAAGGTAAATATTCAAGTGTTTTGAGGGGATTTAGGGAGAACAGGAGAAAAAAAATGGCCTGAAAATGACAAGAAGGAAAATGAAACACTCATTCTCAATTTCAGACCTCCTAACACGAAGGCTACAGTAAAAAACTCAGCCATCACTTGATAGGAATTTTCAAGGAAAAAAAATAGACTTGGGGAAGACACCATATGGGCTAGAGCAAGATGATGAAGAAAATAGGAGATTGAGGCAGATATTCCTCATGATGGATTGCATGTTCCTAGGAGCAGTTTGGATGGATGTCAAGAGTTGGAGAAGGAAAAAAAAAAAAAAAAGAGTTGGAGAAGGAGAGGAAGTGGAGGCAAGACAGAGTTTGCCCCACTATATGGTGATGCAGATTTATAGACCATTCATGTCCCTCTTTAAAATATATGCTCATGTCTTTTGTTAATCTTATCAAGAGCTTTTTAAAAATATCATATATGCAAAAAATAAAAATAAAAATATCATATATGCTAATTCTTAATTGAATCTTGTGTATTTACTTTTGGCATGTTTCATTTCACTGCTAATAAACTGATTAGTGCTGTTAGATATTTTATCTTTCCAGCGCAGTTTTACTAGTCTTTTGAATAATCCAGAAAATACCAAAATGCACATTCTATATATTGCATTTTTGCGTGCCAGTAACATTTGTTGTGTAAACCATTCTTTTAATTTTTTTTGAAGATTTTATTTATTCATGAGAGATACAGAGACACAGGCACAGACATAGGTAGAGAGAGAAGCAGGCTCCCTGTAAGAAGCCTGATATGGGACTTGATCCCAGAACTCTGGGATCGAGACCTGTGCCAAAGGCAGACGCTCAACCACTGAGCCACCCGGAGCCCCATTCTTTTAATTTTTATGTTCTTTTTTTTTAGCAGACATTTTCCTGGTTCTTTAATCATTCTTGATTTCCCCTCTTCATGTTTTGCTCATCCAGAAATTATAGTTCTGGATCATATAATACCATATATGTCAGAATTCACTCTCCTGGCACAGATTTTCAAGATGGATGAAACAAATAGGAGCTTTATGGTAATGAGAGCACTCCTAGAGAGCAAAGGGCAAGTGAAAGGCCTTAGGGATATTCAAAATTGGGCCCATATGGGAAGGTTTTCTGTACTCCATTTCCCAGTCAACACCAAACATATGAAATCAAGTGGCTGTCTTTGTGGTCATGAAGTGAGAAAGGTTCTCTCTTTTTTGGAAAACAGAACCAAATGTAGTTTTTAACTTGTGAAAATTAACTGTCTACACTTCTTCCTCTCTCCTAGTTATAAAAGAATTTTCAGATACACAGAGATAAAACATTTTCCATTTCAGAATGTAGAGGAGTAATTATGTGCAAAATCTGTGATTGGGGGGGAAATAACACAGAGTGGTACTTTTCATAATACATACATTACTGTCCGACTAGCCAGGAAACAAATGGCATGTTAATGGAGGAACTGAGGATGGTGAGGTGAGAGAGAGACAGAGAGAGGCAGAAAGAGGGAGGGTGAGAGAGAGATTGAGATTAGAATGTACCAGCAATTCCAAGATATTACAGCCATTTTTTTCATGTTTTCCTTCTCATCTTGTACTTAATTGATTCCTACTTTCCTTCCTTCTATCCTTTTATTATTCTTTCCTCTGCTTAGTGGGCAGTGAGGAATTTAGGCTAATTATTTTTGTTGTGGTAGCAGGTGGAGAACATTCCAATAAAAGCATGTATAATCACAACTAATACATGCTTAATTTTCAAGCTAATCAAATATATTTGAAAGACAAGAAAACTGGACAATTTCAGGTCATTATGATTTGTTGTCTGGAAATGCACCCATGAGCCAATACGACTGATGATACTACCTCATGTAGCCTGAAAATTCCCAATGCCCAAAATGCTGTCCTGAAATTCTACCCGGAATCATTCATTTTGAATACAAATAGTATTCTTTGGGATAATACAATTCAATTCACTGGTATTTCAGTGTTAGTTAACCACATTAGAAACTATCAGTTAGCTAGTAACAAAGCAAATACAAGAAACAATTCTGATCTTGTAGAAACACCTCTCAAATCACTAATTTAATGGGTTGAGGGTAGGAAAGGGGGGATGGGCTTTAGTGAGCTGTGGAGGGTACTTATGTTTGGAGCAAAAAAAGGGACCTTGAAAGCAATTGACCAATAACCCTGAGTAGGGAGGATAGTTCATGTAGTCTGACTGAAAAAACATTGGTGATACTACTACTTGCTAGTTATGATTGCTGAGTGAAGTTTTTTTTTTAAGTATTTTTCCATTCTACATGCATCTAAAAGTTTTTATGCAAGATGGAATCATAGTGATCCTACATCTTGCTTTGCCAGAGTTGTTGCTGGTTTACAGCCATTTCCCATCATCCCACTACTTGACATTTGTCCTAGATCAAAATATCCATGTTTGGAAGTACATTATAAGGCGGTCTTGAATATAACATACTTATTGAGAATTTAGCTGGAGAGTGTCTGACTCTTCACAGACACACTATAAATGTTGTTCACTATTATTAGGATAACTCCCAGCTCTACCACAATCCTTAGCTACTGGAAGATATCATTTCTCTCCTGCTTCTTTTCTTCATCTGCAGAGTAAGAATATAGTATAGGAAGGATACAAGATAGAGTTGTTAGGACTAATGAAATAACATGTGAATTAACAGCTTTGCTCAGTAAGAACATATAAAGTTCTTGATATTTGTGGTTTTTGTAGTAAATAGATTATTTTTATTATGAAGCAATAATCTCAAATATCTATATATTAAAAGATAGACACAAACTAGTGGATTACTGAATGACATCCCATAACCTAAAAGACCTAAAAAAGAATTTTTAAAGGATTTGGGAAGACCATGGAGAGCTGAGGAAAATAGGTAGACTCTGAAAAGTCTTGAGCTTTAAGTGTGTAAAGAGTTGTTGGCATTACTTATAATACAGGGCATATTTTCTATTAAATAGTTTCCAGATGGATCATTCAAAGGTCCAGGTGGCCCACTATATCCCTAGAACCTACATCTTTAGGGCTAGAACAGGATATCTTATTAGTATTCCAGAGCATATGATCCAATGATTTACAGTATTCAAAAGCCTGTGAAAATGATGAGAATACTGGAAGTTGTGAGAGAGGGGAAAAAAGCTAAGAAATGAAAAAAAAAAAAAAAAAAAAGATGAGCATTTTCTTCACCCTTGTTCCCAGCTGGGATTACAGCTGCTTGATTCATTCCATCTGGGGGTTTCTAATTAGAAACTACCTAGAATAGACTTTTAAAGAAGTAATTTGAGAATAAACTTAACATCAGTGGCAGTTCAGGTCCCAAAGGGCTAGGAGTTAAGTTAGCATGAACTAATGGATCAATGAATGAAAAGAAATATTCACTAATCATTGCACTTGAACAACGTTATTCCTGAAAGAATCAAAATGCCACTTGTTCCTTCAATATGTAATAAATCTGCCAGAGATGGATTGACCTGTAGATTGGTAAATAAAATAAATTAAAAAAAAAATAAAGAAAATCTATGCATATGAGAATTTTGCAGAAGTTCACTACTACATTGTGGTCGAAATTTTTCCCCAATTTTAAGTCCAGTTTTTTAAATACATGGACACATTGATTTCAAAACAAGCTGCTCTTTAGGCTACCAAATAATTTGACCAGTCATTTTCAGATTTTTATCCTTGGTTTGTCTACTAAGAATAACCTTCAGGAGAAGTGAAATGGTGTCTTTTTCTTCTTTAAGTTAATTAATAAAGTTTTCATTTATCATTCATATTGATTTAAATGTAAAGGTGTCATAGAGATTTTCAAAATCAGAATAATGCTATGAAAGCACAGATGATAAACAATTAGAATGTGCACCCTGGGATTGACAAAAGATGTTGTGTTTTACTCTTCGGTTTTGCAATCACTGCATTTTACCAGAGGTATTGATGTCCATTATCTATCACCAGTGTTCGGTTTTATAAAACAATCTCTAGGATACAGTGTACCAAACACCCAATAGGAGAACACAAAAAATAAATTCTGGTGTTTTTAATCATAATATTGTAGAAATTTTTATTTGAAGAATTGATAGTTGTCTTATATTCTTTTTTTAAGATTTTATTTACTTATTTTTATTGAGACAGAGTGGGTATGAGCTGTGGAAAGAGCAAAGGAAGAGGCAGAGGGAGGGGGGAAAGAATCTCAAGCAGATTCCCATTAAGCACAGAGCTTGATAAGGGGCTTGATCTCATGACCCTGAGATCGTGACCTGAGCTGAAACCAAGAGTCAGGCACTTAACCAACTGAGCCACCCAGGCACACCATAGTTGTCTTATTTTCTTGACAAATATAATTTGCACCAGCAAAACTACCTAACAAAAAGGAATTCCAACGGAGACATAATAAAAGTGAAGTTTTCTAGACTCTAGAAAATTTTAGTCTTAATATTAATTTCTCTATTAATTAGCCCAGTTACCAACGAACTTCAATGTTCACTGACTCTATTTTCTCTTTGAAAATGAAGTAATGCCATCTCTGGATAAAGAAACACCTTTGTAAGAAAGTAGCAAGTGTAACATATCATTACTATTAAAATCAAAATTAGGGATCCCTGGGTGGCGCAGTGGTTTGGCGCCTGCCTTGGCCCAGGGCGGGATCCTGGAGACCCGGGATCGAGTCCCACGTCGGGCTCCCGGTGCATGGAGCCTGCTTCTCCCTCTGCCTGTGTCTCTGCCTCTCTCTCTCTCTGTGACTATCATAAATAAATTTAAAAATTAAAAAAAATTAAAAAATAAAAAAAAATCAAAATTGTGCAATGAAATAATCATCATTATATTTTGGCGTAAAAAATATTCAGCTATTTCTGTGAAAATAAGTCTAACACCACAAGTTTGAAACACCCAGAATTTTGTGATTTCTAGTCATTTTCTCCCACTGCTCCACCTGCCATCAAAATATAATTGTCATATTGTTTCAAGGAAATAATAAAAGAGCCACTATTAAATGTTGCAATGTTAGACAAAGTCATGCACAAATTCTTATCAAATATAAACATTCTCTGCTATTATCTCATTATTTTTGCTGCTTCTTTTCTAATCTCAGCCAGAGTAGTAATGTGGGTTAAAAATAAATATAAAATGTAAAAAGTACAACCAAACTCTTCATTGCTTTATCATTATATGTAGTGTATGCATTGTCAGAACCATTTTCAATTTTAGAGAAAAATATGGAAAACAGTATATTTAACATTAGCAGGCTATCATTAATATTCATTGGGTAGAGTAGCTAATATATAAACAAACGGAAAACATTCTCTTGACACACATAAGAGTTTAATATTTAGATCACAATCCCCAAGACAATTTAAAACTGAAGTAAATAAAACACTGTGGCGTGTATCCCCAATTTATTACTATTTAATTGAATGCCGTCTTATTTATGCTATTATCATTAATTTTATGACTTTGAACGTCAATTTACTTCTATTTCTTATATATCAAAATTAGATATGAGACCAATAAGTTGTATGACCAAATGCACCTTATTTCTTACTAAAATGAAAACCCCACCGGGCCCCAAAGAGTGCGTTCAAGAACAGGGAGGGCATGAGCGATATGGTTTAGTATTCCAAAATGCACATCAAGTAAATCAAGCTTCTAACAAACAGTACTTCCAAGTAATTAAGTAAGATTAATCGGAGCATATCAAGAATCATCACAATGTGGGAGGAGGGGTTTAAAAACAACAGTTGCTGGAAAATGAACCAAATCTTCTACAGCAAATAATACTCCTGGGGGGTTGCCTTTGACTCAATATTGAATTAATGGGACTAGCAGTAGATTAATGCAGGTAGGAAGAAGAAAATTCTGAGAAATAGGAGGTTGCTCCAGACTTAGAAATTAAAGGATAGATGGGATCCCTGGATGGTGCAGCGGTTTGGCGCCTGCCTTTGGCCCAGGGCGCGATCCTGGGGATCCAGGATCGAATCCCATGTCGGGCTCCCGGTGCATGGAGCCTGCTTCTCCCTCTGCCTGTGTCTCTGCCTCTCTCTCTCTGTGTGTGACTATCATAAATAAACAAAAAAAAATTTAAAAAAACAGAAATTAAAGGATAGAAAACACAGACCTAAGAATAAGAGATGGTAATGGACCTGAGCACAGACACGTAGGGGAGAAGATTATCTATGGCAACAGTTGAGAAAAAGAGGTGGAGGGGGAGTGGTAAGGCAGGGAGAGTTCATTCCATGCTTATTCACTGAACTCAAACGTGGCAGTGTACTGTCAGGTGAAACTTTTGTAATCAGATGGAAGATAAAACTAACAAAAAGCACGGCACAGCCACTAAATCTTTTCACTATCTATGGATTCTAAGCCCAGCCGTAAGATTTATTTGACAAAGGGATCGCCTGAAAGCAGCAAATTGTGTCATGGGGTGTTTTTCTTCAAAAAACATTATGTCACTTCAACTTCCTCAAGTTCAGTTTTTACTAGCTTAATGATTCCATACTGGAGTAACACTCGCACATCACCCTTCACTGAAACAACAGGCATTTTACTCGGTACTCTTCAAAAGGATCAGTCCGTCATATTAGTCCTAGGGAGTTACTTTGGTCAGAAGTATTTTATTTTATTTTATTTTATTATTTTATTTTATTATTTTATTTTATTTTATTATTTTATATTTTATTTTATTTTATTTTATTTATTTTATTTTATTTTTTATCTTTTAGATTTTATGTATTAATTCATGAGAAACACAGAGAGAGGCAGAGCCAGAGGCATAGGCAGAGGGAGAACAGGACTCAATCCCAGGACCTGGGGTCATGACCTGAGCCAAAGGTAGACGCTCACCCAATGACCTACCCAGGGGCCCCTGAAGAAGCATTTTAATAATATAAAAAGATCCTCGTAGCTCACGAAGACAATTCCTCCAGTAGAAGAGAAATAAGGAATAAAAATGATCTGCATATCTCAGAGTTCATGCTGGGGGAAAGGAAATGACTTTTATCTTACAACTAAATGTTAGCAATCACGCGTCAATTTATTCCAGATAATGATGTACCGTGTTACCTTAGCACAGGTTACTACCCTAATAGAAATACAGTAGTTGCCCAAGTATAGATTTCTGCTTGAAGAGTTGCCTTGTATTTACGCATAATGCTATTCTGTGTGCTCCATAGTTAGACGTGATGCATTAAGTTAATCAATATATATTGTTGCCAAATATTATACAATGTCAATTTCTTTGACCAGGTAATTGAGATACATCATAACCTACATGGGTAAACTCATAAATTCCCAATTAGGATAGTAAGAATGACAAACAAATAAAGAGTCCAAAGACATGAATTCTACTCCTGTCTTGACTACTTAACATCTTCTTTCAGCATGAGAGAAAAAAAATGTGAAAATTTGCTAATCCTCAATCACCTCCTCCAGAAAGTACATGTAACCATTCAGTTAGTCATTCCTTTCTTTAAAATCTCTATCAGGCATCTTTTCTGTGCTGCATTATACACATTCTATCTATAGCCATGAGCTAAGGTAAAGGTTAAATAATCCATGACTGTTATTTTTAAACTGCAAAGTTCCAAATGAGTGTAAAATTGTTTTAGTAAAATATAAACTAATTTTTAAAATTAGATTATAGTTTTTAAAGTTTTATGTATTTGTCAGAGAGAGAGAGAAAGAGAACACAAGAAGGAGGAGCGGCAGGCACAGGGAGAGGGAGAAGCAGGCTCCGTGCTGAGCAGAGAGCCGGATGTGGGGCTGGATGCCAGGCCCCTGGGATCATGAGCTGAAGGCAGACCCTTAACCAACTGAACCACCCAGGCGTCCCGGACAAAATTTAATGTATTGTATGTCAGAGTAGCTAAAGAAAAATGAAAATAAAGTGTCCATCCACAGGGGTTTGTTCCACTATATGGTGGAATCACATAGTGGGTTACTCAAATTTCTGAAAGAATGAGAAAGTATATGTTCATATAGAAAGACAGACACATTATTGATGTATAAAGAAAGGTATAAAATAACTTCTGTTCATCTATTCTCTTTCTCTTTTCCTCTTACTTCTACTCATTCTTGTCCTCTCTTTCCTCCCCCTCTTCTACCTTTTCCGATCATATTTGGATGGTTTACTATATATTAAGTTTTCAAAATGATGGTGTTTGCTCAATGATGAGATCACAGGATAATTTAATATATTTGTTTTCATTTTCTGTAGTTATCTATATTAAAAATATCGTATGTGTCTTAAAAATTCTTATTTTTGTCCAGTCACAGTTATGCAGAGTTTGGCAAACTTTAAAAATTTACAAGTCTGAAAGGGTAGAGCAAGCAGAGATGATTCTTGATCAAACTAATGTTTTTCTGGTAAATTGAAATGTAACATTTCCCCCTTGACTTTCGTTCTCATATTTCTGAATTAATTGGGGGAAAATGTCTAAACAATTTTAAGTCTGTCTTCCACTTTCTAGTTCCTTACATTCAGTCATTTACCTGTTTTTTGTTTTTTTCATTTATTTACTTATTTATTTAGCAGACACATAGCAACCATATACCTTGTCTCAGCCAATGTGCTAAGCAATAGGCATACGAAGATAAAGTATGCCTCTTAAGAGGTATAAAGGATATTGTCATTTAACCTAAAATATCTACAAAGCCTGATAAGCCTGTGTTGGAGGTCTGCTAATCGCAGAGGGATGGGATATGAGAAAGGAGGATATGTAAAATCTGTTTTATATTGATGTCAGGAATATCGTAGCAAAGAGGATACACTTCAACAGGGTTTTTAGGACATTATGGTAATCAACTGGCATGTGAATAGAGCAAATCATTTCAGCAAAGACAATTAAAAGCATAACAGTAGAAGATTAAAAAGGCCTAGAAAAGAGTCACGTCACTATCATGACCATAAAGGAGTTTCCTGAGCTCCTGGAAGTTCTGAGAATTTTATGATGATCTAGATGCACAACAGGGTGACATGAGTCGAACAGTGTAAGTTCCGAGGGTCAAGTCACTAAGGCCTTACCTACAGGGGAAGAAAACTGGAAGCATATTAAGCAGGAAGAGTGGTTCAAAATCGGACAAGACAATAACTTCAGTTGTTGATGACTACACATTTCCTCTAATAATACTTTTTCTCTCTGGCTCTTCATAATTCTTTTTCTAAGAAATTCTTGGAAAGGATTTATAAGAAATTCTTCCTAATTCTTTTTACACATACAAAGTAGAATTCTTCTCTCCTTTTTTTTTTTTTTTTCTCTATTTTCTTCTCTTCTTCCCCCAGGTTTAGAATGGGAACAATTGAATGAGCAAAAATTCTTGGAAAAATTCTTAGAAAATTTTTGAAATATCTAACCAACTGAAAATGTATATACTCTCTAATGTAACTATCACACTTCCAGGTGCAATATAGAAACAGTTTTATTCTTTTATAAGGCATAAAGATATATGTTGAAAGCTGTTCACCAAAACACTGCAATAATGAAACCTGGAAACAACTTAATTAGGATATGGATAAATAAACTATAGTATATCAAGGTGCTAGAAAATATGCACCTTCTAAAAACTGAGTTAACTGTGTATGTACTGACAAAGAAATAAAAGAACATCATGCAAATAATATCCATACCTTGATAAGAATTTTACTAAAATGTTGACATATCATCTGTGCAAACATACAATCAGAAAAGTATAGAGTACATGAAGAGTAAAACAAATTAGCTGCACTTTGAGTTTTATATATTCTGAATCTTTGAATCTCCTCAACCATATAAGATAATCATAGTTTTAAAATGCAAATAAGCTAATAAATTTAAATATTTGGTTAGGGCTTAATAGAAAGTTAGACAAAATATATATTTTAGTGAAGTTTCCACATATAGCAGGGTCACAGTTAAATTTAACATGACTTTTTCCAATTTCTTTCGATCAAGAAAATACTTTTTTCCTCTTATTAAAAATAAAGCATTTTTTATTCATTGTAACAAAATTAGTTTCTGAGTACTAGGAATTATTTTAGTAATAATCACAAATAAGGCATCTCAATTACTAAAATGTATTAAGAAGGGAGTTGTATAAAAACATGTGACAAGGATTACGTATGGATAGCCATACTTAAGATAAAATGGGAAAAAATAGAAGTATGCATTGGAGTTTTTAACTCTGAAAACCTGAATACCTATTCAATATTAATTCTAAGTGCTTATGAAACTATTTCTACTTTGGATATGCTTTTCCGGTTTTTACCTAATGAATACGTATTTTTCCTTTCTCCATAATCATTATTATCTGAGAAAAAGCTACGGAGAAAGTGATCTGATTATATACTCATGCTAAATAAAAATATAAAAAGCTTTCTAAGTAGCCATGAATTATTGAAAGTAAGTCTCAAATTTCCAAAACAGGCCAAACTTCCTTAGGATTTCAGATAGCATCCTGGAGGGGGTGTGAGTTTGCTTTTGCTTATAATGTGTTAATTTTATTTTCAATTATTTTTGAGAAAAAATAAAATCTTTACAATTTATATGTATTTGACACAAATGCGAAAATATTACTGCATTTTCCACATGCAAAAAAACCCTCAAGTTTATTTCACTTAACTTGTGAAGTTCACAACTATTTCAAAAAATAGTCAAATTATAGAAACTTGCCATCACCCTACCCCCCCTACACACACACGCACAGACACACACTCCCAAGAATAAATAAGTTAGTAGGAAACTGATGTAGGCTCTAATTAAATCTATTATTCTTTTGAAAGCGATTATTGTAAATGTCTCTGTCTCTCTTCCTCTTTATCTCTGACTCTCTCCCTCTTAATCTGTCTCTTGCTATTCTTTATACTTATGTTTGAAAAAAATAAATCATCTGAGATTATGACATAAATTTCAGAATTCTCTGTAAACAGTCTATAAGCCTGTATTTGTATTTGAAATAATCTATTATGCTCATGACAGAGTCACAGGCTTCCCAGTTATGAATTTTTGCTTCACTTCAAAAGGGACTAAAGTTCTAAAATGAACTTTAGTACACTTATTTTATTATTCACTGCTGCCTGCAAGCTAGCTGCAGGTTATTTTAGTTACTAGAAGCTGCACTAATTTGCCATATCTTTCTATGACTATACGTAAGGAAAATTTTGCAGGCAGCGGACTCCAGCCAAAGGCAAGCTTTAGGATAGCAACATAATCCCTAAGAGAAAAATGTAAAATAACCTCACTATCTAGACATCAAAAAGAAAAGCACCTTGCTTGACAATTTTTGGAACAAGATAATGGTTTCTGTGATTGTTCAACATTTATGAATAAATAGAAATTAAGATACTCATTTACATACCATGTAAACTGGAAATTTTTCATTGTATGGAAATTTCTTTTTTTTCTTTAAGTTTTGAGCCCAGATGTTTCAAATTATGAATGATATGCCGATTTATGCTAAAAAATCCACAAAATTTAAATATGGGACTAATCGGGGCACCTAAGTGGCTCAGTTGGTTAAGCGTGAGACTCCTGGTTTCAGCTCAGGTCGTGATCTCAGGGTCATGGGATCCAGCCTAGGGGCGAGCTCCATATTCAGTGTGGAGTCTGCTTGAGATACTCTTCCTCTCCCTCTGTCCCTTCCCTTGCTCACACATACTTCCTCTTTCTCAAATAAATACACTCATACATAAATTTAAAAAAATCTTTTAGAAAATGTTACTACTAAAAAAAAAAAAAAAAAAAAAAAGCCTGAGTGGCTCAGTCAGTTGAGCATCAGACTTGATTTCGGCTCAGGTCACAATCTCAGGGTTGTGAGATCAAAACTAGATACATGTTACCCTTCTTGTAACTAAGGTTAACATCTAAGGAAATTTAACAACAGTGCCAGGCATTGTTCTAAATGCTTTGCTTGACATTCTGTTCTTGTTTTGTCAGAACCTCTCTATGAGCTCTCAATTTTCCCATTTTAAAGACAAGAAAATTAAGACACAGATGGGTGACCCATCTAATTTGGCATCTGAAGATTTTTTATTGCATAAATATATTCATATTTAAATGTGAAACTGGGATTGAAGTCCTGCCCCAAGGTCCACATCATTAACAAAATACGTAATACTATTTCTAATATATTATATGGTGATACACTGACATGCATTACTTGAGCCATGAAATTGAGTACTTTAAAACACAAGACCTTTCAATAATCTCGCCAATTATCCACCCCAATTCTGGCATAGCCTAGCACCCTCCCTATTCCTTGGAAGCAACAAGTGGTGTGATTCAGTTCCCACTTCCCCCTCCCTTATGTCAGTGGACTGATTTAGGGAACTAAGTATATATACCCAGTTGAAGCAACAGAGATGTGTGAGTCACTGCCCCACTTTCACCAGGAAGTAGCTAGTGGGAGAGGGGGCATCTGAACTTCCACCTCATCAGTCTGCAATGGGCCAGTATGAGTCAGCACCCACTTTTGGTAGAGTGACATCAGTAGAGCCCAACAGGAAGTTGAACATGCACACCTTCCCCGCCTTCATGCTATGCATCAACAGAAATATTTTTTAAATGCTTTAAAAAAGGATTAAATAGAGGAATGCCTGGCTGGCTCAGTCAGTAGTGCCATGCAACTCTTGTGCTGGGCTTCTGAGTTCAAGTCTCACATTGGGGGTAGAGTTTACTTTAAAAAAAGAAAAAGGAAAACAAAGACTAAATAGAATCTAGAGTTCCTAATATAATATCAAGAATGCCCAGTACATGACTAAAAAAATCACTTGTTTACACAAATAATTAAGAATTTCACAACTTAAATGAGAAAAGACAATCAACAGACATCAACATCAAGACGATTCAGAGATTGGAATCATCTGACAAGCATTTTAAGGCAGACATAATAAATATATTTAAATTAGCAATTTTGCATTCTCTTGAAGCAAGTAAAAGTAAAATTTCCAATCATTTCCAACGATTATTTGGAAATTATAAAAAAGTGTAAGTTATGCAACAACAATTGTACTAATAAAAATGATACACTCAGTGGATGGGCTCAATAGCAAAGGAGAGATAGAAGACAGAATTGGTGAACTTGAAGACATACAGCTATAATTTATTTGGCCTGAACAACAAACCAAAAATTGACTGGGGAAGATAAAAACAGATGTAGAACAATAACAAAAGAGTTTATAGTTTTTATCATCGAGTCCCAGAAGGAGAGAAGATAGAGTATGGACTGAAGAAGCATTAAAAAAATAGTTAACTGAACATTTGCCAAATTTGAAGGAAGATATAAAAATATTCAAGAAACTGAGTAAACCCAAATAGAATAAATCAAAAGAATCCATGCTAAGACTAATACTAATTAAACTTCTGAAAGTTAAGAATACATCAAAATTTTGAAGGCAGGCAAAGAAGAATGGCACATTTCCTATAGGAGAACAATAATTTAAGTGACCGTAGATTCCTCATCTGAAATCATAAAGGTCAGAAGAAGTGGACAAGATTTTTGAAGTACTGCAAAGAGAGATCTATGAATTATGAATTCTACATCCAATATTCATATCCTCCAGAGATAAAAGGGAAACAAAGAAATTTTGCATTGAAGAAAAACTAAAAGAATCTGTCCTACCCTTAAAGAATGTTTAATAGATGTTCTTAAAACAGAAAAGGAATGATAAGAGAAGAAGGTGTGGAACTTCACACACACACACACACACAAAAATCCATCTAAATGGGTGAAAATAGGGATAAGTATGATATCATACTTCTTATGAAGTGTCATCATTTTAATTTCAACCATTAAATAATCCATAGGAAGTGAACAAGAAAGAAACAAAAGCCTAAGTGTAAAATGTTAAGAAAAAAAAAAAAACGTTATTAAGTCTAACAGGAATTCTCCAGAAGATTAATATCACCAAACACTATACTTCTCAAAGTAAGATGAACTAGATGGAAACCAGGGCTACCTTGGATCTCACAACCTGAGTGTGTGCGACCCAGTTAATCTCAAAACTTGAACATCGTGCAAGGTAGCCTCACTCTTGTAGTGACCAGGTAGAAGCAATCTCAAATACTTCATAAAGGTATCTTCAATCGGATCTTCCATTATTCTCTTAGGACACAATACAGTAAGGTAAAATATACTAGAACCAACAGAAACAATATAAAACAAAATAAGCCCACAGGACTGAATATTGAACAATATTAGATGGCAATAAATATCTCACTGTGCAAAAATTTAGAAAACACTTAAAATAGTTGCAGAGGAAAAAAAAAAAAACTCTGTTGGTGTGAGCTTTCCTTTCAGCATTCATTATACAAATATTCTGAAATTGGGAGCGTCTCCATCCCTCATGCTCACCAGTGTCCAGGATCTGTTCTTCTTACTGGTTTCTAATGCTTAAAAGCACCTACTTTGGATCTCATAATTTAGAAAGCTAAATTGAGTGCTTTCTTCTAAAAAGTAAAGACTTAATATATTTTCTATGAGTAGGAAGGAAGATCACCTGTAATAAATTCCTTGAGCTACTCTTACAGGATAAACAAAATTCCACTGCTTCTACTTGTGATGTCGTGGCTATTTTTGGATTCAAATGAAAAGTAACATTTATATTTATTTTCCAGTAGAGGATTGGGTTACTCACTTCTAGAGGGATTAACTTTTTTACACAGTATTTTTATACTGTATTTACTAATTTGTTGATTGATTGATTTTCTTATTTTTTATCTATCTTTCTATCTTTCTATCATCTACCTATCCATCCATCTACCTCCTACTTGTTATTTATTAGAACTTACATACAGTGAAATGCATAGACCTTAAGTGTTCAATTCATTGAGTTTTCACAAATATACACATTAATTTCACCAATATCCCAAACGATGTAGAGACCATTGCTTCATCTCAAGATTTTAACCTTATGCAATTTATAGTTTTAGAACCTAGAATGCACAGTTCTTCTTTGTATATGTTCCATGTCAGTATGATTAAAATGTTCCCATGCAAGTTTGTATGTAATGTTCTACAAATGAAAATTAGATTGCATTGGTTGATAGTGTTGAAATCGTCCATTTTTATATATTAAGTATTGAAATTTGAGTGTTAAAATCTCTGATTATACGTTAAAGGTTTCTTTCTTATGGTTAATGTTTTCCTGGTGTATCTTCCTTCACTTTGTATTGACCTATTTTTACCTATATATGTTAAAGTGCATTCTTAGGAGACAGTATATAGTTTAATCTCCTCTTTACTATAGTCTTTAAATTACTGCCTCTTAGTGTTAGTGTGTTATGGATTGTTTACTCCCAAAAGTATATGTTGGGGTTCTAACCCTCAATACGTTAGGAGATGACCTTATTTGGAGAAAAGATCTTTCACAGAAGTACTTGAGTTAAAATGAGATCATTAGGATCCCAATATAATATGACTGGTGTCCTTATAAAAAGGAAAATTTTCTGTTCACAGACACACATGTGAACATGAAGACAGTTGCCTAAAGACCAAGAAGAGAAGTCTAGGACAGATTTTGCCTCACGGCTCACCAGAGAAACCAAAACCATGATTTTAGACTTTTAGTCTCTAGAAATGGGAGAAAATAATATCTTGCTGTTTAAGGTACTGAGTTTGTGGTACTTTGTTACAGTAACGTTAACACACTAATGCAAGTTACTACATTCACATTTATTTCTCACCGATGTGGTTGTGTTTAAATCTACCATGTTATTTGTT
Organism: Canis lupus familiaris; assembly: GCF_011100685.1. Taxonomy (NCBI): domain Eukaryota; kingdom Metazoa; phylum Chordata; class Mammalia; order Carnivora; family Canidae; genus Canis; species Canis lupus. Next base: position 84,137,228 of record NC_049225.1, on the reverse strand, counting down.
TGGGGATTTACTTATTTATTATATATTGCTGTTACTCCTTTCTTTTTCTTTCTTTTCCAGTCTTACCATAGGTTAAATGGATATTTTAAATTATTCTCTAGTTTGTTGTAGCCTTTCCATGTATATTGCTTTTGTTTGAAGTTCTTGGATCTTTACACTGTAATTTTTAATTAAAAATCGGAAGCATTGGCAATTATTTATTTAAATATATTGCTTCTGTCCCATTCTGTCTCTTCTCTTTCTTTGACTCCAATTTTACATATGCTTGATGGCTTGATATCATCCCATGTTAGTCTCTTATTTAACCCATTTTCTCGTTTTATTTGAGTTTGGATAAGTTCACAGACTCTGATTTCATGTCATTTGTAGCTTTTCTGGGCGCTACAATCTGATATTAGGCCCTGCCTGTGAGTTATTAATTGTGTATATTGCACTTGCTACTTCTGGAATGTCCATTTTTCATAATTTATGTTTGTGTTATTCTATCATTATGGCAATCTCTTCCATTGGTCTCAAAATATATTTATAATAGATATTAACTTCAACACCTAAGTCATCATGTCTATTATTACTTTTTTGATTACTGATCAAATTTTCTTGCTTTTTGAATACATTCTATTTGTTCTTATTTCATGCTGGGAATTTTAAATAATACCCTGTAGAAAATCTGAATATTATCTTCTATAAAGGGTCTTAAAATAGTCAGTCCTGTGAGGGCAGGCAAATTACTGGCAGATACTTGTGAATTTTTCAGACCTATTTTAACTATTTGTTAAGAAAATTCCCTTTCTCTTTTGTTCTTAGACATAGGGCATAGCCTTTATTGAAAGAAAGGGCCCTGACTCCTAATGCATAGCCTTTCTGGTGCCAAATATAAGTGTCTGAGATGCTCCATGACATCTCTTCTGTACTAGCCAGTGACTTCAACATCTCCCCGTCCAGTGTCACCACTGATATCTCAGCCCTACAGCCATGCAGACACTGATTCTGTTCGTGCATAGCTCAGCTCTTGGTGAAAGCCCATGTGAAAACCTCACCCTGGCATTGCAGTGCTTCTCTGTGCCTCTCCTTACTTTTCTACGCAAAGTCCAGCCACTTCAGCAGGTCTCAAATTGCAGTCTCTTGAGCAGCTCCGAGCTGTAATCTCTATGTCTTGACTCATTATTCTTAGACTCCTCTTAGTGTTGTGGTAGCAAAAGTGCCCCTAGTCAAAATCCAGCTAACTGTGGGTCTTGTTTTATGTCTTTCTCTTCCCTCCAGGTTGAGAAGTTTGACTTCTTTATCATATACATGAAAACTGTTGCCTCATAGACATTGTCCAGTTTTATGTTGTTTATGGTGAAAAGTCAAGCCAAATGCCAATAATTCTGTTGTGGCCCAAACCAGAAGTCCCTCTGACATCGTTTTTATACTTTAGAAATTCCTTGCTCTTTGGTCCACTAGAAGATTTCCATGTTTCCTATGTTTATATTTTATAAGCATTACGTTCTGCTATTTCGGTGCTGTTTTTGGAGCAAAAGTGAAATAAATGTGTTTTGCAGTGCATCTTCATGAATTTGAACTCTAAGATGTTACTTTTAACACCCACCACACATATTTCTACAAGAGTATTTCCTGATATTTTATACATGTCATACCTTGTTTTCCTGTTTTGAGTCTCAAAACAAATATTCAAATATTTTGGGTGAACGGTATTTAATTAAAAAAATATATGTAGTCATGAAAGGAGATGTTTCTAGAAATGTCCTTCTTATGCGACTTACTTGGAACAATTATGAGGACAAAGAAAGAAAAGTATTCAGACTCTAACCCTCCCCAAATCTAAAACCTCATAGAAAAAGCTACTGAGGGAAGGGCAGAGGAAATGATTAGCATTTATTGAAACCCTTCTAGGGCTTATGATTTGATTTTCTTTTTTTTCCAAATTATATCTTTCAATCCTTTAAAACATACTATTAATGGCAAACAGTACTTTCCACCTAAGCTTTACAAAAAGGAAACCCTTTTCTAAATGTTCCCCCATACTTCATCAAAGTTTGAATCCAGATCTTTGGTCTTCAAAAGCCTATTTAGTTTTCCCTATAATAGTCTGTATTCCTAAAATCAGGACAATTGCTCCTTACCAGTGTGCAGCAAACACTCTTTTAACCTCACTTTTTTCAGTTGTACTCGTTCTTTTTATTTCCACAAGCCACTCCCATGAGAAGTCAATGTATGGCCCAAAGAATAATCTTAAAAAGTCTTCCTTCTCCTGCTGCTTAACCAATAAAATAATCTTATTCTTATGAGACAACACAACACTAGTTAACTCTAAAAGCTCTCCCATATTTAGAAACTCTAAACCTGCTTCCATTATTAGGAATTAACATAGGAAGACAGTGTTCTTGGTGATATGGATTAAGGATCTATTATCGTTCAGGTGACACATAAATCACATTTTAAAAAATGCAGAAGAGAATTCCTATACATTGTATTTAAGCAACCTTTCGCGCAAAGATCAAACAGAAAATGAACTCTTCATGATCCTATTTGTATTTCTGATTTTTAGAACTCTGTTAGTTTGGGTTTATACAAGATTCATTTTTTTAAACAGCTAGGGATAAGAAATATAGGTAGTAAAACTGACATGACTATTTAAAATTCGAGAGTATCCATTGTGACAGAGTAGAATTCTATATAATAAGAGATAACCCAGCTTAAATACCAAGTGAACATATTTGACAATAGAAATATAAACACAATCATATGGATGAGTTGTTCTAATTATGGCCTTTAGCTAACTAGGTACTTAATATCAGTTACAAAAAAAAAAAACACATTATTTCTGTGAAAATGACATTCTTTCAGACAGGAATTTCATTTTTAAGAGATTTGGGAAAATGGTAGTTTGTTTTCTCCTTTTAGAGTGAAGTTTCTACTAATTTCTTGTGATAACAATGTTTTTAGTATAAATCATTTCACTGTCAAACAAAATATCCTTGATTAAACACATGGAAAAAGAGAAGAAAAAGGCATGGAACAAAACTTCTCCATATTCAGGCTGCCATCAATTACTTTCTTGTCTAATTTGAATTGCGCAGCAGCTAATCATATTTTGGCACTTTCTTGCCATCAAAGCATTTCATGAAATTATCCCATTACAATGTTTTTCTCAGAGGCAAAATTAACATAGATGACAGTTCAATTGACATGTTTCTTTTTCTGCTAGTACTGTTGCCAATTAAACAAATTGTACCATATTTTGATATTCATTTTTGTTAAGTATTTGTAAAACTGTAGCCGCTGAGTTTTTTTCTCCCAAGCTACAGTTTCGTGATCAGAACCGAAAATAGTGCCAATCTTGATAAAGTCACCTGAACCTCACTTTCTGAGAAAGTCTCTTATAATACTTACTGGGTAGCAGTCATTAAGGCTGGTTTTGGGATTTAAACTTGCTTCCAGTAATTTTCAGTTTTTCTTTGCCCACTTATGTCCTGAGACTTCAAATAAGGAAGGACTTTTTCCACCCAATCTGGAGGTTATTCTCTTTCTACCCTCTTAGTTTTGGCTTTATTTTTTTCTTTTAATTAAAAAAAAAAGTATACATATGGTTACATAATTGAAAGAAGAATTATTTTTGCAGGAAAAAAAAATACAATATCCAAACCTTAAATACATTAAGACCAGGCTTAAGTGCTTATCATCAAGTCAAACCAATCCTTTCAGCACAAACTAAATGGGAGCCAATGCTGGTGAGACTTGCTTCCACTCCACATTTTACCTCTGGCTCTTGCCCTCTTTTTCTTCCTCTCTTTCTTTTTTATAATTTTTGTTTCTTCCTAGGGAGGTATTTTCTAGAGTAAACACTCCTCTTTCTCATACATTTATTTAAAATATTGACAATATCTTCACTTCCTCTGATACTCAATCCACTACTTCATGGCTCAACACACTTCCTGTGAGGGACCAGACAGTAAATATTTTAGTCTTTGCAGGTCATCTGGTTTTTTGCCAACACTGCCACTGTAGTGTGAAATGGCACAGACAACATGTAAATGGCGTGTGACTGTGTTCCACTAACACAGCTGATGTGCCAGACGTAGCCCACGGAACATAGTTTGCTGCCCCTGCACTAGATCTTTGGAATGAAACTTTCTGAGAGCAGGAGTTTTGCCTGTTTTCCTCATTGTTCTAACCCCAGTACCTAGAAGGGTCTGGTACACCATGGGTATTCCATAAATATTTAATCCGTTGTATATGTACCAAGAGTAAGACATTTGACGAAATGCAATTTTATATGATTTGGAAAACACTTGGACCCTGTAGAAATAAAGCTTTACTGGGTAATTATTTGGCTTGATGATGAATCGCTATGCCTTGAATGATAGAGCAGATTCATGTTTTTGATGGACTCAAGTGCCACATCTCATTTTCATTGTGAAAGTCGTTCAAAAAAACAAATTTTCTGGGCTAATTCCTGGATGGACTTTCATAGAGTGACATGCTCTTCGCTGTCTGAATCGCATACAGTTGTCACTTTGAGTTATTTCCAGACATAGATTTCAAGTCTTTCCTCATGTTTGGGTTAAAGATCTCATTAACTTACGAGTCCTGCCATTTTGCCTGTCTTTGAGTCTGTTTTCCCGATGGAATATTTTCACCTTGACCAACGGGCATAAGCCACCCATGTCTGGTTGCCTGAAGTTAGTTTCTTTAACACTAAGCTTAGATTATACCCATCTTCATACCTCAAAGCAATCGCACAATGGAAAGCAGAAACAAAAATTATTTTGGAAGATGTAGCTGACATCTATGTGGAATACCCAGTAGAAGCAACTGAACCTCAGAGAACTCCTAATGCCAGCATGGTTTTATATGGGTGTGACTGTGCTCCCATAATCACTTATCATAAAGCAAGAGACAATTGGGCCAAGGTTCCCTCTTGCCTGCTTTTGTGTACAAAAAAATAAATAGAATCGAGCAAATAAGAAAAAAAAAAAAAAAACAGTCCTATAGCTGGAAGGCAACTTTAAAGAAAAATGATGTTCATAGCTATCCTGCCAGTAGCTGGCAAAGCAGTTTTTATAAAGCATATTTAATGTTTACAACCACTTGGAGGCTGGGGAAAGAGTAATACTTTAAAAATATGTTTAATGTTTTGAACCACTCAGTGGCCAAGAAGCAACTCCTGCTAACATATATTTAATGCTTAGAGTCATTTGGTGGTTAGGAAAAAAAGGAACTTCTTGTTAATTTTTAACATTTATTGCTGATCAGTGGCTGCTAAAGCAGCTATCAGTGCAGCATGGTTTATGTTTAGGGAGTCACTGTGCTGCTACTAAAACAATTCATACACTTCTCTCAAGGCCACACAAAAACTATCAATAGCATTACCTTTGCAATTGTACCACTAATAAAAACATAGGAATCAAACGGAGGAATAAAATGCTCCCTGAACACACAGTCATAACATCCTATGGCCCTGAAAATAGTTTTGCCATGCTGTGGGCTGTGGACACTGCTGCTGACACCGGAGGGATCACCAGGCCTAGCTCAATTTCACCCGAATGTGTTAAAGCGTCTCAGCAGATTGGAAAGCAAAAGTGCAATCTGATAATTGAGGTTTCTTACAAATCAACAGCTTGTCGCCACAAATTAAGATAGAAGAGTACTCCACACCTAAGAAAATGTAAATTGGGATCGAAAGATTATTATGTTTTTAAGTAGCCTTGGTATAACTTGGAGCAAAAACAACAGTAAATATCGAGCTCACGTGTCAGACAGAAGGACTATATGGAAAAAAAAATAGGAGAAGGATAATTAGCTAGAACCTCTGTAAGTAAGCCATTCTCCTACTAGTTTCGAGAATGATCAACAAATTACCAACAGGATCCATCCCCATTTATTGATTGCATTTATCCAGGCATTGTGGTAAATGTTGCATATAAGTTCTCTCTTTTACTGCTTGTAGGAACTCTGAGAATTCAGTATTTTTATTCCTCATTTGAAAGTAATGAAACCAAAGCACCATGAGGACAAATAACCTATGCATATATTCACAATTAGGAAATAGTAGAGCAGGGATTTGGACTCTTAAGTTTAACATCTACATATCACATTTGAACATGTTAAAAGAGAGTTCTGTCCTCTGTCTCTCAGTAATGAATAGAAAAGCTACTCTCCAATGTGGAAAACAAATTTCAAAAACCAATATTTTGGCAAACGTGGCCTTATCATCTCCTTCCTGGGTCATCTTTGGCTTCTCATATCAAAATTTGGACTCAGCTCAACAAAGTATGAAGGAAATTCAAGTCAAATGAAGGACTGTTGATTTAAACACAATGCATGTTTCGATAATCACTTCTAGAAACATGTTAAGTTCTTTTAAGAATCCAAGAGGACCCTTGTTCTTTGCTTATCTTCTAGAATAATTCATCTGAAAGCCTAGCTGGGATAGGCAAAGGTAGGCGTTTGTGCTGGCAGGGTTATAGGGGTGGAGCAGTTGGATCAGAGCTGCAACAGACCAGAGCCAGGTACTGCAGCCAGAGCAGTCAGAAAGGTGTCCACGCGGAGTTTGGCGGGCATGAGGAAGGCATGTTACCTGTGGGAAATGCAGCCTAGGATGGGGACTCAGAGCCCTAGTGAAGGGCACAGAATCTCCATAGCAGGATAGGGATGAAAATGGAAACAGACAGTGCAGATTTTCAAAGTTGGAGTGGAGTCTTCAGAGCATCTGCAAGGTGTCTGGAGGTTGTGTGGGGGTGAAAGACTGGTTGCACCCAGGGGGCTTGATCAAATAACAAAATACAATAAGGATAACAACGGCCAGATTTCTCACTCTTAGAAAAAAAGACTTGTAAATTACAAAAGTTAAAAAAAAAAAAAAAAAACCTAGAAGAGTGGTGTTAGAGTAGAGTAGGAGATATTGGTATGAAATCGAGGTCTTCAATGTATTTAGAGTGACACAGAAATAGGGGCACCTGGGTGGCTCGGTCTGTTAAGCATCTGCCCAAGGTGCTGGGATCAACCCTACATCAGGCTCCCTGCTCAGGGAGAAGCCTGCCTCAGTCGCTCCCTCTGCCCTTCCCCAGATCCTGTTCTCTCTTTCTCTCAAATTAATTAATTAAATCTTAAAAAAAGAATGATACAGAAATAAGTATGATATATGTATATGCACATACATATATCGTATAGCTGTGCCCCCTGAGAAGGCCTAAGAGCAATGATTTTCCAATAGCACAGGATATATACAGCAACCAGATTTTGGCTTTTAAATATTATTTGCCATAAGGGTAGGGAGAAAGCCCCTTGGAGAAATAGTTCATCCCAGAGCTGAGGAAGGAAAATTGCAGGACAATTCCTAAATATATATTTTTGGGCCAGAAAGTAAAGGAGTCTTCAAATAATCAAGATGTCATATTAAAAAGGCACAAAAAAAAAATCAGCTTAAAGTGCCTTTACTTACACTTTATATTTAAGGCTAAAACTGAAATAATTTCAATATTAAAATCAGTAATGGATGGGACACCTGAGTGGCTCAGTGGTTGAGCCTCTGCCTTCGGCTCAGGGCACGATCCTGGAGACCTGGGATCGAGTCCTGCATCGGGCTCCCTGCAGGGAGCCTGCTTCTCCCTCTGCCTGTGTCTGCCTCTCTCTCTCTCCCTCTGAGTATCTCATGAATAAATAAATGTCTTTAAAAAATCAGTAATGGTGCTAATACATTAGAACCAATTTAATCAATAAGAAACCTTGAGACTACATTGACATAAACTAATAGATGGGTAAGCTGAACGTGTGATGAGGACCAGGTTGTTTCCCTGGTTTCAAAATACATTTTGACCAAAAAAAACAAACCAAACAAAACAAAAACCTTTTGATAAAATATGTAATAATTACAGAAAGATAAAGAGTAGGTTTACAGTGGATCATTTTCTAATGTAGACAACCTCTAAGATGATCCTCAGCTACGCCGGACTCCACTATTCAGTCCTTCAGCTAATTCCTTTCCCTGGAGAGTAAAATGAGCTTATCAAGTTGATCCTAACAAATAAAATAGAGCAGAAGTGACAGGATATCAATTACAAGACAACAACCTCACGACTGGAAACCCCCCCACCCAGGTGAATCTTTAGATGAAGCCACATTTTTTTTTTATTGCCAGCTTGACTCTAAATCCACACAAGACTCTGATGCAGAGGCACCCAGCTAAGCTGAGCCCAAATTCACGACCCAGATAGATACCCAAGAGATAATACATACTTGCAGTCTTAAGCCTCTAAATCCTGCAGTAATCTGTTATATAGTAGTAGAAAATAGCAATTTCGTACCTGGTAGTGGGGTGCTGCTATAACAAACACTTAAGAGGTGGTAATGGTTTTGCAGTCGGGCAGCGTGGGCTTTGAGGAAGTTGTCAGTATAAAATGCACTGAACACACTCTTCTATTGGATGTGGGACTTGGAAGGTGCTGCGCGTGAGGACTTGCAGGAAAATCAGGTTATCTTATTGGAAACTAGAAGATCACTGTTATGCAGGGGCCGAAAATTTAGCAAAACTGTGGCCCCCATTTATTTGAACAGTAGAAAAAGACCCAGGGACCTTGGAACAAAAAGGATCCAGGTCTTGCTGGTTTTAAAGATTACTAGTCTTTCCAGATGGCAAATGATGCTAAAATTAAGAAATGGTTTCTAGGCAAAAATCAAGTCCAGAGCACACAAAAAGCACAGTCAAAAGATAAAGCAATGGGGTTACTGTAAATCTTTTTGTTAAGATCTTAGAAAGATCAAAGCTGGCCCATTGGTTTACTGTCTAGTCAAATTCCGCTCTTAAGAGATAAATGGGTGAGTATGACTCAAAGATCCTTTCTAGCAAACAATAAGGGTTCTAATTCATGTGAAGGCTTTGTCACTCAGGTCCCTCAGTGGGGTCCAAGGTAGACAGGATTTATCTTGAAGGGATTTTTTTGGTCTAATTCAGTGAACCCCCAAAAGATTCATGGGATACCCTTGCCACTGACAAAATAAAGAGTTCTATATGTAGCAATATCAAAAGTGTGAACTGAAGACAGAGAGTCAGAGATTGTACAGTGAGAACAGGCCTTTGAACACTTTGAATTCTATTGGCAGGAAGCCGACCAAGAGTGCTGCTTAGTTGCAAGTACGTGCTGCATTTCATAAAAAAAAATTTAAAAAAAATTAAAAAGTATAACTCAAAAGGTAGAACCAAGAGCCCAGACAGTAATAACTGAGAGCCATGGACAAATATTCTCAGGCCTTGAACCTAATCAACAAGCTTTTAATATTTGCCAACTAGACTTCAGGAATATGATGGACCAGTGACTCCTTTATTTAGTTTTCCCTCTTTTCTCAAAAATGTCTACAGGAGTTTTCTCATGCCTATCTCACCCCTGTGTGTTAGGTGTCAGGGTGGGGGTAAGTAGCTGGTTTCTCTAGCATCACAAGTCTGCGGATCAAGAGGAAATAAGTCTAGGGAATCTCATTTGCTCTTGCACTTGATTTATATGATGAGTTTCTGGACTTTGGATTCATGCCATGAGGGAAAAAGATCCCAGGGTCCTAGAAAGGGGGCTGAGCACATATTGCATGACAGAGCAACATGGATTAAAGGGGTCCAGATGGGACACTGTGGTAGGTGGACTATAACCAGGCCCTCAATGATCTCAGCTGCCTTGTAGAAGTTTTCTCGGGTGATTCCGTGTCCTGAATTGGGCTGGACGTACTTCTAACCATTGGAAAATGGCAGAAATGATAGGATGCCGCTTTAAATATTGGTTATAAATACAGACTGTGGCTTTGATCAGAGATGTTCTTCTCTCTAGCTCCCTCTCAGCCCTTCCTGGGGCCACACAGCTGCCATGTTGTGAGGAAGCCCTGCAGAGAGTTCCACGGAGCAAGAGACTGAGGTCTACCAGTCACCACTTGAGTAAGCTTGGAGGCCAATTCCTATCTCCTCTCAATGAAGACTCTAGATCAGAACATAGGCCCAGGGGCAGCCCGGGGGGCTCGGTGGTTTAGCGCCACCTTCAGTCCAGGGCCTGATCTTGGAGACCCTGGATCGAGTCCCAGGTCGGGCTCCCTGCATGGAGCCTGCTTCTCCCTCTGCCTGCGTCTCTGCCTCTCTTTCTCTGTGTGTCTCTGTGTCTCTCATGAATAAATAAATCAAATATTAAAAAAAAAAAAAGATCATAGGCCCAGCCAGCAGCTTGAATACAACCTCTTGGGAGACCTTGAGCCAAAGGTGCCCACCCAAGCCACTCCTGGATATCCACGATCCTGTGAGATGATAAGTGTTTGCTGTTTTACACTGCTAAGTGTTTGGCTAGTGGATTGTGCAGCAACAGATAACTAATGCACAACGCTGGTCGAGTAGTCAAAATTAACATCGTTAGTCATGAGACAAATCAAAATCCTGTTCTACTCGATAAGTTGCAGCAGGAATACAGCATCGTGTCTGTGATGAACCTAACAAAGAGCCTATCCTGAAGTTGTACGTGAGGAAACATCAGGCAAACACATGGGGCATTCTAAATAGTCACTGGGAAGGGAATCCTCAAACCTGTCACAAAATTAAGAAAAAGTAAGGAATTGATCCAGACTGAAGGACGCTAGCGAGATACGGCATTCTAATGCACCATGTGATTTTGACCTTGAAAAGTGTGTTTATATAAGATACTATTGAAACAACAGATAGAGCACAAGTGGGGTTTAAGGGGTAGATGGCAATAATGCCATCATCATTAAGGTCAATTTCCTGGTTTTAATAATCACAGTTTGGTTCTACATAGAGAATGTCTTTATTTGTAGAAAACAGCTAACATTCTGTCTCCAATTTCCTGGCAAAAATACTGCTTATAGGGCACACAGAGAGAGGCCAATGAGAATTGACCCGTTCCTACTGTAGCAGGTAAGCTGCTCTCTGTGGCCACGGCTAGCTCATCTGGTAAGATAATACATCTGCTTTGTGATTTCTTGATCTGTCCCCCTATGGCACTTCCATGAAAGCAAGGAAGTTTGGATATTTATATAAGTCTCTAAATTATAATAATTGTGTAATGACTTAATGTTAGGTACAGTCATCATTTTTACTATTTCCTTTGTGGAGTTGGACTATTTAAGTATGGCCACATAGAAAATATTCTGTTTAAAAGCCTCCCAAAAACTCCACCAAAAATTTCATCTTAGCACCTTTCCCTAAACTTCATGTAAAACAAAATAGAGTTCATGGGGAAAAAAAAAATAAGAGGGTACAATGTTAATGTTTTAATAAGCCAGCAGTGTAATTCTCTTTAGGTGTCTCTTATTCTATTTACTCTTACACTATTTTTTTTTCTTTTAAAGTCAGTGAATAAGAGATACCTAGTTCTCAGATTTTGTTTTAAACTGGGTCCCCCATCCTCAGTTTTGTAATAAATAAAATAAAAATAATAAAATAAAATAAAATAAAATAAATAAAATAAAATAAAATAAAAAAAAATAAAATAAATAAAATAAAATAATATATAAAATAAAGTAAGCATTTCAAGGTCTTAACCAGCTCATCTGAGGTTGAAAGCCAAATTTAAGGCCCAAAGACATTTTTAGGAGCCACTACTAAAAAGTATAACTGATTGCAATGAATTGTTCTAAAGAAGCTGCTGGGAGCCATACCTACTTTCTGAAATTAGAGTTCAGTTTTCATGTAAAAATGATGATCCAAGAGTCAACAACACTGCATGAAATAATTGTAATGGTTAAATAATAAAACACGGTTTGGATCACCTGGCTGCTAACTATTGCTCCGGAAATGGTAGGTCTTATTGCATAAATTGTGATTCACAACTGGCATTTATCAGATGTGTAATAGAGACCTGGTTATGAATAACCCAATCAGCTGCCTCAAATGGCTTAGTTCAGGCCGAGGAAGATAATACAAGTATGAAGAAGTTTAAAGATGTCATACGTGTCAGCTCTCTAGGAAAAGTTACTGAACCTGCACCCCGTATCCGTGCGTAACCACCGGTACTAAAGGAGGCCTGTGCCTGGAGCTCACTGTGACTGTAGCGATCTTAAAGAATTAGATCACATTTATAACGTCCCAATCTGTCTCCGAGGAGGAAGTTCGATTTAGGGAATATCTGGATCATTAAGTAATTTCCTTGGGTCAGAGGAAAAGCACTTTATCTGTGAATATTACTTCTGTAGCCTAGTGGACGTAGCACGAGTTAGTAACAGAGTGGCCTTTCCCTTAAACAAGTCACAGATTCACTGGAATTTCCTTCAACTTTCTGGAACAGAATATATTCCATAGTCTGATAAGTCTTAAATATCGATTTTCCTCTCCAATCTCTGTCCACCTTGCTCACCACCACTCCCCTGTGCACAGTTTCTTTGTAATTTTCACTTTAGTTCATTGCCGGTCCATGTTTAATAGTGTGTCACGTTTTCAGACACACAGTCCACTATTGCTAACTTCACATTTGCATCACAAACTGTTTTGATGCCCCAATAGGTCTTGGTCTCTATTCTGAAACAAGCTATTTTACTATTATTTGTAAATCGGTTGCTTCTTCTCCAACACTGTCAATAACAACATTGTCAGCTATGGGGACGGGGACGGGACAGTTATTTCCCAGAGAGCACTCACACAGATACACAAGGCCGGCAGTGAGACAAGCCGTGACAGCAGCGGTACTGTCTCCTACACCATGGCAAACTCCATCTGCTCTTGACCAAAAGCAATTTTGATATTCCAGAGAAAATGACAAAGAGACAGGACGTGCCCAGAAGGGATGCAGGAAAAGAAGAGAGCGAGAGGAGTAATCGTTGGACTAAGTGACTTACAGCAGTGACCACCTCCATGTGGTCAGAAGGGTGACCTTGGGAATGGAGCTCAGGGGCTCTAGGGCCGTGAATATGATGCTTGGATGGATGCACAGTATTGTTCATTAGCTTTAGGTTGGTTGGTCAGGTAAGAGCAGAAACAACAAATGTCACAAGCCTCACTGGGTCTCCTATATTTTTGGTTATGTGCATAGGCAGGATTGTGGGGAATGGCAAAAGAAGTACGTGGTAGATATTTAATTTCCTTTTTTTTAAAGATTTTATGAATTTATTAATGAGAAACACAAGAGAGAGAGGCAGAGACACAGGCAGAGGGAGTAGCAGGCTCCATGCAGGGAGGCCGACGAGGGACTCGATCCCAGGACCCTGGGGTCACGCCCTGAGCCAAAGGCAGGCGCTCCACCGCTGAGCCACCCAGATGTCCCATAATTTCTAATATTTAATTCATAAGTGGCATTTATAGTTTTTTAGTATATATTCGAAAAAAAAGCATATTATGTAAAGGTAGTCCAATAATCCCTGGGAGAACCCATGGCATGCAGTGTGGTATCACGTTCAAAAGAAATACTGCTCTACCATTATTTAAACAAACGAAAGAAAGAAAGAAAGAAAGAAAGAAAGAAAGAAAGAAAGAAAGAAAGAAAGAAAGAAGAAAGAAAAAAGCAGAGAGTGTGTGTTGAAACTCTGGTGAAGTATTTATTTACTGGAATCTCTTGAATAACCAATGAGAGATTTCAGTATTGCCATACCACAAAACATTTTAAATAACCTATTCTTCCCTAGATCCTCCTGAAACTTGAAGAGAGCACAGGTAATTATGTCTCCCCACAATACTGCAAAGCTGGGGCCACTTTGTTTTCTCACTTACCTACCCTGATTTTCCAGGTTCATGTCTCTCTTTGGGTGCTAGCTGGGAACTCCTCTGCATGATGGTTCATCCCTTTATCCCAATTGGCACAACAAAAGACCTAATTATTTACCGAATAAGACAGAATTTTCTAATAATGCAGAATTATGTGTATGTTTGCTCTAAGGATGTTGTTTCTATAATAGTCACCGAGGGTTGTAAATTCATGTAAATAATCCAATTTACATGAAGTAAGCCCTCGTTTAAACCATTTAGGTATGAAAGACCATTGTCTTCTTTTTTTTTTTTTTGAGCATTGTCTTCTTAAAAGTTTTGCTTTTTCTTTTTTCTTTTCTTTTCTTTTCTTTTCTTTTCTTTTTTTTTTTTTTTTTTTTTCAGAACAGCACCTTCCTTTTTCCTCTCCCTGTAAAATCAAGACACAGTTAAAAAACTAGCTCTCCCCATTTCCGGGGCCTACTTTTTAATAAGATCTACTTCTTCCCAATTGTACTTCTACATCTCTAGCAATCGGTATATCATATAATATATATATATATATATGATACAAGTGCAGCTCAAAAAAATGTAGCAGAAGTTGAATAACAGATTTGCACCCGTGTGCTCTAATGTTTAAAATCTAAGTAAACTACTTTGAGCTGGTTCCTCAGGTCATGGAGAGAATATGACCTTTGAACACCGGGTAAGGTCATAGACATAATTTCAAGTGAATCTGTGGTAAATCCATGGGACAAACTCCTAAAGCTACTAACCTGCCTCTGCCCTCAGTGTAGTCTCTACATGTCTGGGATGGTTTGTAGGGCCAGCAGCAGCTCTCTGAGGAACGTCAGCCAGGAAAATTAGCAATGGCTCACCATACGAGTTTCAAGTTGTAACCTGGAAGCGATGGGCAGCTTTATCTTACAAAACTGCCAAACACCAGAAGTTACTTTGAAATAGAATAAGGGATTGGCAGCGGTGACTTTGGAATCACAGCTATTTAAAGTTGTCGTTAAAGCTGTGATCCTTGATTCGCTGACCTCAAAATACACATCCTAGAACTTTCAAATTGAGGTTGGTTCTGAAGTGTGAATCTATATCAAATTTAAATTATTAAGAAGAGTAGTGATACTATACCTAATTGTAAATTCATCCTAATCATTCTAATGATAATGATATTTACTTCTTGATTTGATGGTGTAACTACCATGGGTTACTTGCAGTAAAAAAAAAAACAAAAAACAAAAAACAATATCATCCTTCTGGAATCTCTATCTATAGCTACAAAGGATGCAACACATTCCTTTCTGGACAACTTCCAGACTCATATGTGATATATGCTTTGGATGATTTACTTTGAGCCAAGAATCACTCGCTGGCATCTGTGGGTAGGGGTAGTTACCTTCAGCACCACGTCAGCATCTCGAATCGCAATGACAATGGATCTTAGTACACATTGAGTCTAGTACTTGATTACAAAGGATTTCTGTGAGTTCAGGTGAGTGCAAAGGTTGGAAACTAGTGACTAATTTTATAGATCCTAGATATTTATGTATCTATGTGTATATTTAGAATGAGGCAGAAAGGACAAAAAAAAAGAAAGAAAGAAAGAAAAAGAAAGAAAGAAAGAAAGAAAGAAAGAAAGAAAGAAAGAAAGAAAGAAAGAAAGAAAGAAAGAAAGAAAACATAAATGAAAGTAATTGTATCTTCCATACTGGAAGAATCATCCTCTGGCTTACAAATAAGACGTTTACATCAACGTGCAAAAAATAAATGTTGAAGAGGCCTCAGAGCATCTGACAACACTTCGACTTGCCTACTCACCCACAGGAGACATTTCTGGGACGCTAGCAACATAGGGTCCATCCAAAAACTTTGGCTCGTTGTCATTAATATCCTGTACTTTGATGATGAATTCCGATTCAGGCTCCAGGGGCTTCCTGGTTTCTATGTCCACAGCCTGAGCACGCAGTGTGTAGAAAGGTTTTTCTTCTCTGTCCAGGCTCCTTATTGCATGAATGTCCCCTGTGGTTTCATCGATGGTAAAAACGGTGCCAGCGCCATCTCCTGAGAGGGTGTATTTAACAGTGCCCTCTCCTTTATCTAAGTCAGAATGGAGCTTTTATGGGGAGAGAGAAAGAGAAAGAGAGACAGAGAACACTATTAAAGGGATGGTCCCAGAGTAAAGGTGCTTGCACTGTAAATTTTTATCAGAAAAGTCAAAGAAAAATTTTATGGTTCTTTTTTCATTTTTTTTTTTTGTCTTCCTCGTCTTTTTTTTTTTTTTTTTTTTTTTACTAAATCTTTGAATATAAACATTTTAAAGACACACAAAAAAGTAGAAAAATATGTGGTAAACATTTATATATATATATATATATCCCAGAGATTACACCATTTACCTTTTACTCTACAGTTGGCGCTTGAACAAGGCAGGGGTTAGGGTTTTCAACCCCTGTGCAATTGAAAATTCTGTTTAACCTTTAACTCCAACAAAACTTAACTACAAACAGCCTATTGTTGACTGGATGCCTTACCAAAAATAACTGTTTAGTAAGTCAATTAACACATATTTTATATGTTATATATATTATATGCCATATTCTCTTTTTAAGATTTTATGTATCTATTTATCTTAGAGATTGAGAGAAAGAAAGGGAGTATGAGCTAGGGGAAGGGTAGAAGGGGAGGAGAAAGAATCCCAAGCTGACTCCTCGCTGACTGTAGAGCCCATCTCGGGGCTCAATCCCATGAGCCTGAGATCATGACCTGAGCCAAAACCAAGAGTTGTACGCTCAAACAACTGAGTGACCCATGCACCCCTTATATACTGTATTCTTACAATAAAGTCAGCTATAGAAAATGTTATTAAGAGAGCATAAGGAAAAGAAAATATAGTAATTGTATACATTTATTGATAACATAAGTTTATGTATTTATGGAAAAATGCATATGAGATTTAACCTCCATGAAGTTTAAACCCATGCTGTTCAAGGATCAATTGTATTTGACTCATCACATATATAGATCACATGTCTCCTCTTCCATTCATCTTTCTATCAACCCATCTTATTTCTCAATGGATTCCAGAGACTGTCTGAGGACAGCCCTCGAATACATGAACATACGTAAATTGAACATCTGTATTTACTTCTTTTCCACATTTTTGGGGAATACAATTTTCACAAAATGAAATGCATTAATCTTAAGTGTACTTATTTCATTTTAAGTTATTGTTGTAATAAACATAAATGGGCTCATCAATACCAAATCAGAAATCCTGCTGAATATCCTGAAAAAAAAAAAAAAATCAATGCCCTGAATGCAGTTGAGAGAGAAGGTAAAAGAACTCAGAAAACATTGAACCTTTTCGTTTGAAAGGAGAGGAGAGTTTTGGCATGCCAGATGGTTTCAGATATGTGTAGTAGAGTGTCTCATTTTAACATACTGACTTCCAATGAGTTATTCAATATTGCTCAGCCAAATGTTGGATAGAAGCACTGATTATCCTTTCAAATTCACAAACGGCTTGCTCTAATTCATTCTATATATTTAAAATCTCCTAATATAGAAAAGTTTTGAGCTTCTGCTAATTTCTTCAACACATTTATTATTCACTATATCATAGCATGTAATAAGATATACATAATTAATGTGGGGGAAAGGGCCAAGCAGAAGATAAATTATTGGGATGTCTGTCAGCAATTGAGCGTCTGCCTTTGGCTCAGGGTGTGATCCCAGAGTCCCGGGATTGAATCCCACATCAGGCTCTGAGTGGAACATGCTTCTCCCTCTGCGTGTGTCTCTGCCTCTGTCTCTTTCTGTCATGAATAAATAAATACAATATTTTTTAAAAAGAAGGTAAATAATTAGTATGATACTGTAGTTCAATGTTTTTCAAACTAGAGTCCAAGAAGTAATAGAAGATGAACATAGTCTTCAAATCCATAAAGTATTCCATAATGTGTGTATACATATATATTACATTATTTATAATTCTCCAAGAATATGCATATTCATATGTTTTACAAATAATAACATACACAGCATTTAAATTATATAGCATATGTATTCTTATAAATACTATATTTTATTCTGATTCTGATCTAAAATGTTTTAACCTTTTCTTATTTGGGTCAGGCCATCTGATTTCAGTGTCTGCATTTTTACATTTAAAACCTCCTTCAAGGGATGCTTGGGCGGCTCAGCAGTTGAGCGTCTGGCTTTGGACCAGGGCCTG
Source organism: Canis lupus familiaris (assembly GCF_011100685.1). Taxonomy (NCBI): domain Eukaryota; kingdom Metazoa; phylum Chordata; class Mammalia; order Carnivora; family Canidae; genus Canis; species Canis lupus. Next base: position 84,119,328 of record NC_049225.1, on the reverse strand, counting down.
ATCCTGAAGTCCCGGGATCGAGCCTCGCATCAGGTTCCCTGCATGGAGGCTGCTTCTCCCTCTGCCTGTGTCTCTGCCTCTCTCTCTCTTTGTCTCTCATGAATAAATAAATAAAATCTTTAAAAAAATAGAATATATAAAACCTCCTTCCAGTCAACAGATCAGCCAAATTAAAAATGTTAAGCTTTTAGTGTCCATAGTCATTTGGGCTATGCTTCCAAATTCGCATACAAGCACAGCATTCTTGAAAAATTGGGGGTAAGAATGAGTTCTTTTTGTTTTTTTAATGTTTCCACCCACACCAAAAAGGCTTTGAAATATTTTAAATTATATAAATATCCTTTTGCAAATAGGCTTTCTGTGTATTGGTATTAGCAAAATTAAAACAGAAAAAAACAAACTCAACAGTGGCTACCTCTTTGTCCTTAAACTGAACATTCTGGTTTGAGTTCAGTAAAATCAAATCATCCTTCAAATTAATGTTATAAAATGAATGCATTCATTTTGTGAATTTGTATTTACTTCAAAACTTGCTCTGCAAGTATATTTGCATCAGAGCATAACAAAGAATTGATGCCTAAGTAAGTATTATAATTAAGAGAATAAGAAAACAAAAAGAGGGCACATGATTTTGATTTTCCTTTAAAATTTCTGCATATTTTACTCAAGTCTAAGAAAAATTGCTATAAATGATGGGAGGAAGAATTTTCCCCCTATTTTATTTTTACAAACTCTTATGAAGCACAGGAAGTTTCAAGTGTAAAATCAAGTTGTAGATAAATGTATTTGGACTTAGGAATATCAAATTAATGTATTTCACCCATACTATTAAAGATATTCAACACAGTGAGTATTGCTTTTGCTTTTAAATTTATCTAAAGATATGAGACAGGCAAAAGCTCAATGCAAAAGCAAACACTTTATAAACTGCATCCATTTTGCCAATGGCTCAAAAGAATATGTGGTAATATTGTGGGAAATGAGTGAAAATTCTGAGAAGGTTTTTACAATGTGATCCAAGTAGAGTTACAAAAAAATTCTCATTTAGCTAAAATCAGAACTGTTTTCCTTTTGAACTGACATAAGAATAGAAAAGCAAATGTGTTTTCGACTCTATCCAAGATCGAAATTAAATTCAGTTGCTGTTCCTCCTTATTCTTCTACCTTTTCCTTCTAATTTAAAGCCGAGTTATGTAGAGATTAAAGCTTCAAAAGAAATGTGTGAAAATACGTGAAAATTTTGAACTAAAAATGAAGCTGATTGATGTAAAACTCTTGAGAAGATTAGAATTTTTAAAGCAGTTCATTACATGACAATACCTCATAGGAGACCACCTGCAATATCCTGCATTGACAAGCAATATTTAAAATTAGCCAATGTTGACTGAACTGGCCCATGAATGATTGACTTAAATAGATATTTTTTTTCCAAATTCAGTTCTAATATTAAGTAAGGGACAGCCTGACGTGGGAATTGTAGAAAACTTCTATCATTTCTGTACACTTTCAGTTATATTCAGCATTTATATATAATTGCTATAATAACAAAAATATATATAACTGCAAGAGTATACATATGAAAATATATATACTTTATATATACTTTTATATTTTTATAATACTGACTATATATACATATAACATGATATTAAAAAATCAACACTTTCCATAATGAAATACCATGATCTTTTTTTAGTATCACTTGAAATTCTTCAAATAATTTTTTTTTTTTTTTAAGTAACCTCTACCCTCAGACTCACAACCTCAAAAGTGACAGTCACATGCTCTAACCAACTGAGCCAGCCAGGTGCCCCTTTCCAAAATTATTTTTTAATGTGTGCATTATTTCACTCATGGAAGTTCTAATGATTTAATGGCCCTTGCTTATCCTTTCATAAACAATATGATGAATGTGTGTGTGTGTGTGTGTGTGTGTGTGTGTGTGTGTGTGTGTGTTCTCCTGTTCAGTTCCCTAAAGGAGTAATTATCAAAACTGGAAAAAAAAAAAAAAAAAACCTAATTTTTATGCGTCAAACAAAATTGGAAACTTCAGTGATTTCGGGAATTTATCTCTAGAATGAAATTCATTTCTTGAATCTTTCGGCAATGGAATTCAGGCGGAGCTAACACTGTGAAGCTTTTTCTTAGTGTAGTTTGCATAAAGAAGGAGGGAGGGTTTCAGAAGGACTTTTCCTGCCTTGCCTTATCTTTGGACTGTGTTAACTATGACAAATCACATGATGTCACTTTACACAGGGCTTTAAGCTACACATTCCACAAAGCTAATGATTCCGCAAAGATAGAATCATTTTCCGTTATAACAATTCAAAAGTAACAGCAAGAAATGTCTCTTATTCCGATTATTTTTTTAAAAAACTATTTCTGAGTAGGTGCTCACTGTATTGACTGTAGCAGCCAACTCCAATAATATTATCTTTAGTATTGACATTTAAAATCTCTCCCAGGAACACAGTTCCATAAATGATGGACATCGAAATTTGCACTGTCCAAGCAGTTGTTTTGTGGAAGTGGTGTTGCTATTTTCTGATGTTTCCCAAGTCATCTTAGATGGAGCATGAAAATGAGATGCCAAGAGAGGCTTTAAAAAGATACAGAGGACCAGCTTCAGAGCGTAAGCAAATCTGAATCCCAGTGTTTAAAAGTTTTGAGAAAGCTAATCTAAAGTTAAGGGTTTACTAGCACCTCTTTGATTATATTTTAGAAACTGTGGCACAAAATAAAATATTTATTCTTATTTTTTCTGGGTTGAATATACACACAAACTAGAAAATGCTTTTTTACATTACTATGTCCAGCAGTGATTTTATTTTCATTTGCTATTTGCCAGGATAGGGGGTGGTTACTAGGCATGGGGAGCATATGATTTATATTGGAAGGAGAAGCGTATGATTTTGAAAATGTAGCTTCTTTCTGAAGACCAAAATTTGTGTGGATCTGCTGTATATATGTATTTGCAAATCACTAATCGTGCCCGTAAGGAACCACGGTACATCGCACGCTATTTTAAAACCTGCCCTCCACATCATTCTCATCAAGATTATGGATTCATATTTTTGTTTCCTGATGGTCTCAGCAGAAGAATGAACATGTGTGGGCCCAACACCATCTTCCTTCACCAAGAATATTTTAAATCAAACTTCAAACCAAGTAAAACACTCAAAGAATCATGCAATAAAAAATCTATATTCTCACTACTTAGATTAAGCAATTATCAACGTTCTGAGTATTTTGCTTTATTTTTATAGACTTTTTAATGTTCCAAGCACATCATAATTAACTACTTGATACTGGAGCACCAACTTCATGCAAATGAAGCCCATTTCCTATGAAATTATAATGTCACTATCTAATCTAAGAAAATTATTTAAAATACCCATCATCATCTAATAATCAGCCCCTATTCAATTTTTACCACTGGTCTCTTCAAATATCTTTTTTAATTCTTTCTCTATATCTTGAGCATAGATCAAAGCAACTTTCAAATACTGCAGTTGGATTCTGTGTCTTTAATTTCTGTAAGTTTAGAAGGTTCATGCATTTTAATAATTACTTATCTACTTATCATGATGTTTTCAGGGATCTAGTCTCCATTCTGAATTTGCTGGAATACGAAAGTTCCTGATATGTCTTTACCTTTCTGGCTTAGAATATCTTTTTAGTCTCAAAATATGTCTGAGCATAGAAGTAGGCCCTACTTAATAAAGAGATCCTCGTAAGGTGAGGGATGGCATCTTCTGCTGGTCCTCACCATGAACACATTCAACGCAAGGGAAAAGTTCCTTGTAGAGGATATGCCTCAGTTAATTTTGGTGCAATAGTGGCATGTAGGTTGTCAGACTCATTATCAGTTTTCGAATGATTACAGAGCCCATAGATGGGCTTAATTTTATGGTTCAACAGTCAGTGCATGTGATTGGAAGTAATAGCATGACTCTTTTATTTACATACAGGATCCATCAGATAAAGTAGCCAAAACTAGTATGAGAAAATTTTATGCAGTTTTCTTTGGCTGAAACAATTTCATTACGTAGAAAACAGACTACTTTTGCCCTCTTCTCCTTGGTGTACTTATAAAATACTCTGTATTTCTTTCTCTCTCTCTCTCTCTCTTTTTTTTTTTTTTTTTTTTTTTTTTTTTTTTTTTTTTTTTTTGTGGTTGCTTGATTTTCTATTCAGGCTTATCCTGTCCTCAGAAACATCACAGTGGCCACTGTATTTATTGGCTTACAAAGCCATTTGATTATGTTCAGTGCGTTGCTTATTGACAAAAGAAGACAAGACCCAAAAGATGATCTGTAACTCTGCCTGGGTAATGTTATAATGCAAAATTTCTGTCTGAAGCCACTGAAGGTCCAAGAATATTTGACATTCTACTCCATTCTCCTCCCTGCGGGGACTCATTTGTTCTTCCTAGCTTGATTGTTGCCATTTGAGCAGGAGGGAACCACTTTACAAGGCTGGGAATTCTCTTTAACAGCCCAAAGTGAGTCGAGAACTCCCCTGCCTGGGTTACAGACCCAAAGCTATTTATCATCTGGAAGTATTTCACCTTCTATTTAAGGAAGTAGAAATCCATTCAAAAAGGCCCACACCTCCCCAGAGGTATGCCAAGGCAGAGCGAAGAACAAAGACTGTTTGCAATGCTGGGGAGCAACAAAATCTGATGTGCTAGGATATATTATACATCCTGTTAGAGAAAAAAAATATATACTTTTCACCCGATGTTCTCTTTCATTTTTCTTTTTCTCCTTGAATATTGCATGTGTGGCTACATATGAGGGGGATCCTAACTCTTCCTTTAGATTGTCATATTTTACAACTTTAGCTCACCCAGATCACATTATATCATTTGAGAGTGTCACAACATATTAATAGGTACTTCTGGAGAAGTTGGAGAGGTCATTGGCGTGGTGCCTGGAATTGGGAGAAAAAATATGGAAGAAGGTTAAAATAATTTCTTCCCTACGTTTCCAACGCTGTAAAACATTTTTCACAAAGCCAGGTTTTAGGTAACAAAACATCCCCTGACAATAAACTATTCTTATCAAATTTTCAGTAATGGAATCTCTATTTGAAATGGAAGTGAATTTATGTAGGATTTCAAATGTGGTTGTTTTTCAGAATACCTGGTAGATTTGCATGATTTATCCTAGGTTTAAAATAAATTTTAAGATGAGATTTAAGTAATAATTATACATTATTATAGGTAGATATCATTCACTGATTTATTGTTACTTGTTACTATTGCTCCAAGTTATTGCTCTTGCTATTAGCCCTTACTGAATACCTGGCACTATGTTACACATCTTGGAAGCTTTATTTAGTTCTCAAACTAATCAGTGATATGTTAGCATGATAAATAGGATAAATGGACTCTTTGTAATGAAATTCTAATAGTTCAAAGTGTAAAATTTAGTTTTCCAAAGCTACATAATCTATCCTAACTTCTTTGTATATGTATTTAATAACTCTAATCAATCAGACAGACCCAAACGTTACCTCTATTGTAAAACATAGAACAATGTGAAATCCATGATCATGAACATGAACCATTTGGGTTTAGAATCCCAAACTCATTACTTCTTACCTGGATGTTACTATATAAGTTAGTAAATTTCTTTGGATGTCAGAATCCTCATATATAAAATGTGGATTCTAATATTTATATCATAAAATTTGGAGGATACTGTTGAGAATCAAACTTCCTGATGTCTATTTCCCTTCCTGTCTCTCCATTTACATCCAAATGAGCCCAGTATAGCAATATTTGTTTCCATTTACATGAATTTGTATTCATAGATACAAGAAAACTAATTGGATCCAAAATAATGATAGAAAACACCATCGAGCTTCTACTTTTTTCAGGCAATTTTCTAATGGTTTTATATGTCTAAAGCCACCTTAATCCTCAGAACAACCCTATAAGGACAACCCTACCGTTATCCTCCTCATTTTGCAGATGCATAAATTGAGGCACAGAGACGCTGACTTAGCTCAAGACACAAATAGAAAGACACAAAGTGAATGCTCAAGTCAGGTAGTCTAACTCCATGCATCTGTGAGACTAGCACTTCAACTAAGTCAGTTCTTTTTGAATTTGAACCATATAATGTCATTTTCTCCCTTAACTTTTAAAACTGGGTCTCCCTTAAGAGGAAAAGACAAAGAAACAAACATTAAATTTTTAGTCAGAGGATCAGATTAGCCACAGATACAAACTACCCAAATACTAGTTTCGTAATACACATCGGTTTGGTGAGCAAAACCAGGTTGTACTTTATGGACACTTTAATGACTTAATGGACTTAATGGACACTTTGGACTGCCCCGTTAGTGATTGCACCAGGCACTAGAAGAGAGAGCCTAGCAGTACTTGCTCTCAAGGAGACAGGAGTCCAATGTGCAACAATCTGGATCATAGCAAAAAAGATATTCAGAACACTGTGTCTTTAGGCACTTGGGGGCCTCAGTCAATAAAGCACCGCTTTTGATGTTGGCGCAGGTCACAATCTCAGGGTCATGAGTTCGAGCCCCACATTGGGCTCTGTGCTCAGCAGGGAGTCTGCTTAAGATTCTTCCCCCCCCCCAAAAAAAAAGTAAAAAAAAAAAAAATTCTCTCTCCCTCTCCCTCTTCTCCTCCCCTTGCTCTCTCTCTCACTCTTTCAAATAATCTTTAAATAGTAATAAATAATAAATCTTTTTTAAAAACCCAAACACTGTCTTTTTACAGCTTAATGTCTCTCAAATCACACTTGTCTTATAGAAGTTTTTCATAAGCATAAATATCATATAATTAAAAAGCATGTTATATTTGTGTTTTCATTGAAAATACAAATACATATCATATCTATAGCTAGGAATCATCTCAATAATATACTAAATGTCAATTACATATTTGGAACAATTAATGGTCAATTAGAAAAAAGTGAACAAAATTTGTGTTAAAGAAAATATAATTTACTGTTATGGCAACAAAATACTTCCATGAAAAATATTTTTTCAAAGATTCTGCATCTTATACCATAATTTGCTTTGAAGCATATAGAAATCCATTAGATTAAAAACACAATGGAAAACTTCATTTCAGTAGAGAAATAGATTTTAGCACACATGTGCCTTCTCACAATGAACTAATAATCAAATACTCAGCTACTTGCACTTGTATGAGAATATTTAGATGTGTACATATATGCATTTGACAGAGAAAAATGGGAGGGGAAAGCAAAATATTAGTATGTGCTTTCTTGTGCTCACACATGCACATTTTTGCAAAATGCATAAAAGACCAAATAGATATGCATTCTATAAAACAATGCTCTTAAGAACGCAATCTGAAAATTATATTATCTGCTTATTTCAAAGGTGGTTTGAAGGTGACCCATTTTCTGCAGCCTGCATTACTGTGGGGATTGCTTTATGTGTGAAAGCACAAAGCCACCTCACTGAAGTCTTTTATTTCTTTTCCTCACTTTAAAATAACTACTTTAAATGGATTTTGAAAGTATAATATCACAAATGCAGAAAAAATAAATCCACGTACTTAACCAGGTTGCTGTCTTTGTATTGTGAGTCAAGCTGTTTCATGTCAATTTTACTGTTAAGAATTCATATCTCTCAGTCTTATATCCTGTAACAGTGTCATAAATATTATCTTATTTGCATGATAATTTATACATTAAGTATTCATTTTTGTCCAATAGTATGAAAATGCTAAATTGCAATGTGCTAATGAGAAACAAAAATAGTATCTATTCAATGTAAGAAACGCAATAAATTGCATCTTGTTTCTAAATACAGGTTAAACAAGATGTTTTTCTAAAATCTCTCATTATAATCATTATAATCACGTTAAGAAAGGACTCATTCTCTGGGTTCATTTGTTTTCCAGTAGGGGCAAAAGGATTCCCAGGAAACTTCCAAAGAGATAATAGTTCCACTTTGACTTTGACTTCAAAAGGAAAAAAAGTAAGGAATAAAAATTAAAAAAAGAAAAAAGGAAAAAAAAAGAAAAATTCAAACAACTCTCATAGATGCTGGAACCTCAATTTTGACTGCTTTTAGCAAATATATATTATTGGATGCCTGAGTGAAATAAATCGATTTCAACCTATTGCATTTTTAAAGGTCAAGTTTTTTTTTTTTAATGAATTCAGGATTATAAAAGTAGATGCTTAATTTGACATTGAGACCTTAAATAATGAATAAATCTCTCAAAGTTTAATTGCTTTTCAGAAGAAACTGAATTGCTTTGTTATTAAATTTTCCTTATAATTCATGGAATCCATAGAATTGTGTGTATGTGTGTGTAGCAATCTTCCTAAACCTTACGTGAATATTATAGATTGCAGAGTTGCATTATTTCCAAAATCTATAAAAAGAAAAAGTTTGTTTACTGATCTCCTTCACTACTTTTAACTTTTTTTCCTCTTTATATACATCTTTGGCTGCTGATTAAGATAGGCTATATAGAGAATTTCTGAGACTAAGCAGGATATAATCATACTTCATTGTATTATTTTAGATCATAAACTTGTGCATATTCAATACAAAATTGAATCCAAATCAAGCCATAATTCTCAATTATGGTTGAACTCCAAAATATGGTGTGATTGGCTAGACTCCACCATATTGTCCAAAGTTTCTCTCCTGTTAGTGTACATTCTGGGAATAATCCCCAGGACTGTGAAGACTACAGATTTAATTATTTTTGTTGTTGTTTTATGCACATTTTTTATTTAAATTCAATTAACTAGCATATATTATTGGTTTCAGAGGTAGAGGTCAGTGATTCATCAGTCTTATATAACACCCAGAATTCATCACATGATGTGCACTCCTTAATGCCCATCACCCAGTTACCCCCTCTCCCCATGCCCCCCTCAGAAACCCCCTCATCATAGTTTGTTTCCTATGACTAAGAGTCTTCTATTGTTTGTCTCCCTCTTTGATTTCATCTATTTTTTCCTCTCTTCCCCTATAAGTAAATAAGTCAATCAGAGAAAGACACTTATCAACTTATCATATGATCTCACTCATATGTGGAATTTAAGAAACAAAACAGAAAAGCACATGGATTTAATTCTTAAGGTTGTATCATGTTGGGTGGGTGATTATGTCTCTAATCATATGACCCTTTAAAAGCTTCAGAGGATTTTTTCCCCCCACAGGGATAGAAAGAGGAAGTTAGAGACACAAGCTCCAGCTGGCTTAGAAGAAAACAACCACTCATGTCCCGATTCAATTTAAATTGCTGATACAGAGAGCCAACTTTTAGGAGCTGAGGGCTGTCCCACATCACCACTAGTGGTATCAAGAGCACCTGAGGTCTATAGCAAGGAAATAAATTCTGGCAACAGTCTAATGAGCTTGAAAGCTGATTTTCTCCCCCTCAAGAAAGAGCTTGACATCCAACTGACACCTTGGTTTCAATCTTGTGAGGCCTTGAACTCCCATTATTCTGTGAATTTCTACCTGCAGACCTGTGAGTCTTAAGGTGCTCCATCTGTGGGAATTTGTTTTACAGTGATGGAAAACTAATACGTATAATTAGAGAAATCTAATATTACTGTTACTTCATTTTTAAAAAAGCATGACTTTTGATTAAAGAGAAATTTTGATTTCTTGGTTATGTGCCTGTACTGACACCAACTCTTTTAGGGTTCCTGAATCCAATGCATGGAGTAGTGTTCCCTCACATGCAAGACCAAGCAATTCTCAAACAGCAACAAGATGTCTAAGAATTTGACTCCATTCTGACACTATCTGCCTAGGGATAGCATCAGATTCCACAGATTAAGAGCTCAGTCCTACCAGACTACCTCCCCACACCCTCACTTCAGACTTCCCGTGGCAAGCTCCAGGCTGTTCCTACATCTGTGCTTCTGATTGATCAGCTACAGACTGGAGGTTCCCACAGCCTACTCTTTAGGTTCTTTTAATTTGCTCTGACAACTCAGGGAAACATTTACTTATGTTTACCAGTTTACTAAGCAACATGATAAAGGATATGAATCAAGAGCCAGATGGAGAGATACATAGATGGGTTATGGCTGACATGCTCTCTCCAGCATGCCACTCTCCCCAGTGTCCATATGTTCATCAACTCAGTCTTTTGGGTTTTTAAGGAGCCATCATGGATGGCATAGTCATGATTGACTCAGTCATTGGCCATTGACTAGTCCAGCCTCCAGCCCCTCTCCCTTTCCTTGAGGTCAGAGTGTAGGTCTGAAAGTTCCAACCCTCTAATCAAATGGTTGGTCCTCCTTACAACCAGCCCTTGCCCTTTGGTGGGATCCAGAAGTCACCTTAATTAATAACAAGACACTCACATCATTTTTATGGCTCTCAAGCATTTTCAGTAACTGTGGATGAAGACCAACTATATCTGAGAAACACATTTCATCATCTGAATGACCAACTATATATTTCTTTTAATCATTATGTCATAGTGCCTCAATTTTCTGACACATAATTTATTTGCTTATTTAATTTTTCCCTGCCTGTATACCTACTCTACTATTTCTAGTAAATACATCTGCTCTTTCATTTGTATGAATGATCCCATACAAACACATCCTGTAATCTAGTAATATTTGTCCCTTTGACTATACTATGGACATAGATCTCAGGTTTGGCCAATGTTAGCATCTGCCTTTCCAGTCAAAGAAGTAGCTGACTACTACTCACCTCACCTTGCACCCTGGACAACATAATGTGGATGCCTTGAAAATAGGAGAAAATTAAGTCTAAATACAAAAGGAGATTGAGAGAAATAAGAGACGGAGAGAGGCAGTCTTTCTGACAACATCATATCAATTCCTGAAATTGGACTTTTCTTCATAGAATGAACTCATAAATCTCCTACCCTTAACTTGCTTTTTCCAGTCAAAAAAAAAAAAAAAAAAAAGAAACAACAACAACAAAAGAAATCCCAAAATAAAACCACCCACTTTCTTTTTCCATGAAATAAGCATTTATTGAATAATAATTGTATTCAAGTGCCACAGATTTGCGGACAAGTCCATCAGTAAGGCCTCAAAGATCAACATAGGTAGAATCTGTTCCTCTACATCTAAGGTCATCAAACAAACAAACAAACAAACAAAAAAACCACCAAAGTGCAGCAGATTTACTATTGCTACCTCTTCATCCCTTATGCAATTTGAGACAACTCTGTTTTGTATTAGGTCAAAGTGAAATATCTGCCAATCTTAACTTTGGGATAAAGGGAATCTGAGCCATTGATCTTTTTATGCTGAGCTCAGAATTGAGGGCAGAGCTTTTATCAAGTCAAACCTTGTGAGAAGTCAAATGATACGTGTGGTCTCATTCTCTATAGACACTTACTTTGTGGGAAAGGTCTCTGTTCCTGCCATTCAAATAATGACAGTTAGTTAAACTTTAATCAAATGCATAGACTCATTCATTGTATTGCATTCCATACCAGTATTCTCTAAGCCATGCATTCTAAGGATTTATTCTAAACAAAGAATTTCTTAAATGAAAGTTTAGCAGCTACTCATTGTGTAGAATATAGAAGGAATGAAGCAGGGCCATGGTTCGCAGTACCTTCCCAATTCTCTTCCCCAATTCAGAATCACAGGAACACACTGGGAAACTCGTAGCAATCCACACAATGCTTTTGAAATTCTCTGCTTGAACCTTTATGATACCACAATTCAACTGCTGCCTAAGCCAAATCCTCTACCTTTTTTGGGAGGAAACACTTTGGGCTGAGCACAATTTTTCTTTAATCCCGAGTTTTGATTCCTCTCACATAAAAAAAAACACACACACACACACACACACACACACACACACAAATAATGTTGTATTTTAGTTCAAAATAGGCTGCATTTATTGCCTTATAAAATGTTGAGTACTTTTGCTTCTATGATCCATCAATGTTTGCAGATATAACAAGGTTTCCACTCATCTTATATCTTGAACCCTTCTCTGAGAGGTTGGCATATCGTTTGTTGGTTTTGAGTACACACTTGCTGCTAATGATGCTTGAAATTTATTGGCCCTATTCAGAGGAAAGAGAGTAATGAGACATTTGAACAGTCAGCTCAGATATATATCAGTTTACAAACAAAAAAAAATAAATAAAAGCTGCCTATCCAAGGTGTAAGCTGTATCTTTTGTGTCCTAGAACTATTTCTACCATGACTCTTGAACGGGCCAGTCCAGACCATTGCATACATCCTTAACTGAAGAGACCGACCACTCTGGCTATCTACCCATTGTGTTGATCATAGGCTAGAATTAAGCCAGATTACACTTGGGATCAGATATTCCAAAAACAATGTTTGTATATTTTGTGTTGGTAAGAACAAGATTTTATAAAGAAAAGAAAAGGAAAAAAAGGGTCTTCATGCATGGCTTCTCTGATGGCATAAAATCAGGCCTTTGAAACTGGAGAGTACCTTAGAGAACGTTGTTTTAATTATTTCATTCCACAAAGGAGGAAATTGAGAAACAGAAAGGCTAAGTGATTTCCTCAATATCATAGAGCTAGTTAATTACAGAAATCAGAATAGAAACCAGGTTATCCAGCTCTCTGCACAGTTCTTTCCATTATGTGCAGTGGAAATATCTGCTTCAACATTCTGGCAACTTGGCTCCTGAAAGCTGCCTCATAATGTTGAATACATCAAAATGTTTTGCATCTATAAACTTCAAAACATTTAAAAGTAAAAAAAAAAAAAAAAAAAAAAAAAACCTTAGTTTTCTGATGGTTTCAGATAAGATAAATTCCATCAACTCTATTTCAAGATTTTATATGTAAACGTGTGACAGCATTGATAGGAGGGAGAAGTCAGTAGCACTAAAAAGCATCAGGGATGGAGAATATAGATTGATGCCAGGATTAGAAAGGACTCCATCAATTTCAAGCTCCATTAGCAATACAGGGAAAATAACATGGAGTGAAAAGTAGTCGACGGAAGTTTTATGATCAGACTGCGGTATGTGTGCGGAGAACAATATAAATAAAATGAAATGGGATCATTTGATTATTAGTAATTATACTAATATTTTCTATCTGAATAATTTATACAAATGTACTAGTTATTTTTATGAGGATTATCTCCTTTGACATCATTAATAATCCTTTCCTTCTTTGCATTGAGAATGAGGAGCCTGGGGCTTGTCTGATATAGCTCCAAAGTTGGGAGCCTGGAAACCAAACTCAGGTGTTCTAACTTAGCCTAAATAATGCACTTCCTCTTTCATTTTATTTTTAATTTCACAGGAAACTATTGTATCAATTTTTCAACAGAGAAAAGGGAAGCTTTCCTCTGAACATTTAGCCCTATTAAAAAGGCTTCAAACTCACAGTCATGAAGAGGCGATATTGGTGAATATTTTCTGTACTTCACATCTTTTATCACACGTTATATATGGTGGAACATAAAATTTTATGAAATTATAGTTACATGCTTGAAATGGATTTTAAATCTTTTCATTTTCTATGTCACCAGCGAGAGTAGTAAACCTGAAAAATTAAAGCGGCGATATAATTTATCTTGCCTGTAAATAGTCTACTATACATGATACAGTTTTGAAGTAAACAATGATAGATAAGGCGAAAAGTGATATTTCTCCATGGGAAACTATGTGATAAATTGCTAGAAATGCCATGATATAACTGGAATTACGTCACTGGAATATAAAAAGAAGATTCTCAGCTCCCTACTTCTACACACAATAAATAGTTGTGTATAGTTGGCTCATGGAGTACAATTTTTGTCTTTATAGGGACACAAGTCACTCTGTCAGTAGATATCAAAATGTCAAATAACACATAATTTAATAATCATTTCTTGTTTGTTAAGGTTTTATTTATTTAAGAGAGAAAGAGAGCGCAAGCAGGGGGAAGGGTAGAGGCAGAAGCAGGGTCCCCACGGAGCAGGGAGCCCTACGTGGGGCTCTATCCCCTCTAACACACTAAGCCACCCAGGTGCCCCTAGTCATCTCTCTTCATACTGCAAATAGGTAAACCAAGTAAATATATAAATTCCTGAGCTAATAGGTTATAAATAAGTAGTGTACTTGATTATATATGAATACTTATAAAATCTACAATGAATTCACACATGATGATGTTTTCAATTTTGGGATAAAATTTTTAGAATTTATTACATGATACAAGTGATCTGAGGGCTGTGGACATGTTTGCTTTGCAGGAAAACATTCTATAAAAAGTAAGTTTCAAAATAGACTATTCTTGTTTTGAACTCTCTCTGTCAGATAGATTGAGGTTATAATGCAAGACCTATGTGTGAAGGAGAAAAGAACTTCAATATTGGGGTGAAAATTGTTTTTTATTCTTACTTTCTCATCACTGTCCTGTATAACAGTTATTTTTCCTCCTCCCTAACCCTGTGTATTTAATTAGAATAAGCACTACCTGTATACACAGGAAAGAAAAAAAAAAGTAATAATAACATTTAGTCATGTAGCAGCAACTACTGTCAATAAGGGGAAAAAACTAGAACATTCTTTCTTTATGAAATCTGAAAGTTTAAGCTTTCAAATACACACATACACACATATACACCAATGACAATGCAATTCTAGTTCCGCCTCCATAGATTGTGTACAATAGTTCGTACTATTAGCACCAACATGAATTTTCTCTTTCATATTATATTCCAAGTCAATTTTATGTAGTACAGAGAACTCAAATCATTTCCTGCTTGAAATAAGACCTAATGATTTGATGTTGTAATTGTAACACCAAGTCACATTGAAATACAAAAACATGTTTTTTTTCTCCAACATAGCGGGAAAATCAGGCTACTTATTTAGAATTGCCTGAGTAAAATCTCTTGGGTATTATATCTTTTCAAAATACTGCCAGGGCCAGCACTTTATTTATTTTTTTTTTTTAAGATTCATTTTTCCTTTTTTAAATTTAAATTCAATTTGCCAACATATAGTATAACACCCAGTGCTCATCCCATCAAGTGCCCTCCTTAGAAGAAGAATGAGTAAATAGTCTCTTACAGTCTCTTACAGTAAAAGAAATAATAAAAATAAAAATAAAAAATTGGGGGACTCAGGTGGTTAAGTGCTCGACTCTTGATTTCAGTTCAGGTCATGATCTCAGGGCCCTGTGATGGAGCCACACATTGGGCTCTGCACTTGGCAGGGAATCTGCTTGATATTCTTTCCCACCTACTGCTTGGGCATGTGCTCTCTCTCTCTTCCTTTAAAATAAATAAATCTTGGGGATCCCTGGGTGGCGCAGCGGTTTGGCGCCTGCCTTTGGCCCAGGGCGTGATCCTGGAGACCCGGGATCAAATCCCACATCGGGCTCTCGGTGCATGGAGCCTGCTTCTCCCTCTGCCTGTGTCTCTGCCTCTCTCTCTCTCTCTCTCTGTGTGACTATCATAAATAAATAAAAATTAAAAAAAAAATTTAAAAAAAAAAAAAAAAAAAAAAAAAAAAAAAAAAAAAAAAAAATAAAATAAAATAAATAAATCTTAAAAAAAAAAAAAAAGTAAACATAGGGCAGCCCGGGTGGCACAGTGGTTTAGTGCTGCCTTTGGCCCAGGGTGTAATCCTGGAGGCCCCAGGATAAAGTTCCACTTCAAGCTCCCTGCATTGAGCCTGCTTATCCCTCTACCTGTGCCTCTTCCTCTCTCTCTCTCTCTCTCTGTTTCTCATGGATAAATAAAAATCTTTAAAAAAAAGTAAACATGGGATCCCTGGGTGGCGCAGTGGTTTGGCGCCTGCCTTTGCCCCAGGGCGTGATCCTGGAGACCCGGGATCGAATCCCACATCGGGCTCCCGGTGCATGGAGCCTGCTTCTCCCTCTGCCTGTGTCTCTGCCTCTCTCTCTCTCTCTGTATCTGTCATAAATAAATAAAATATTAAAAAAAAGTAAACATATACAGACAATCTATTGTTTTCTGTTATTGGAGTGAACATCCATGGTGAACCACAGTTGGTCTTCTGAGAAGTTAATTCACCCTTTAGTACATTACCCCACACAATACTCACATGGGAAGTCATGGGAAGAAAAGATTTCTTCCTTCAAAGTAGGACGCATACAAAAAAAAAAAGTCTTATATTCACTATATTTTACACACATCCAATGTATTGTTTTAAAGCATCACATATAGTAAATGAAATACTTAATCTCAAAAGGGGTTTTAAGAGCCTTGCATTTCCATTCCCAGTGCTAACATTTGAAGTGCTTCTCCCTTTTACCGTTTTCAACAGGACTCTTGCAGGCATTCCTTTATTAAGACAATAGGAGTAGTTATTGATTTCTTTCTTTCTCTTTTAACAAACTAACTTTTATTTATTATGCTTTCTTAGCTGAGGCTCAGCATTTCTTTTTCAAGTATCAATTAATGTAGACTTACTGTTCCATCACGAGAAAACCATTGTTCAATAGTCTCTAGATCCTTTTTTGTCAAATACTTTTATCCTGGCCTTAAAAATGAAGCATGGGCATTTGACAGGCAAACTTGAGGCAGTTTTCTCTAACATTCCTATTGCATCTAATATTATTTGATTCAAAACATGAGTCTAAGAGCAAATAAGAATTGACTTTTTTTTTCAGTTCAGAATGCAAGCCCACTGAACTATCCCTTCAGGTTTGATGATCCATCAGTTAACACTACACTATTTTCACAAGAAATATGATTTGATCTGAAAAGAACTGCAGCAGCCTGAAACATATATTCCCAGAACATGTCTCAAAGAACACTGTAGCCATTAAATGACTTCCATAATGTCTGTGATAAATCTTACCATTAGAGAACGATATCAGTAAAAGGCATCTCTTTGGAACTGCGAGTCCAGCCTACAGGTGCCTGCCTGCCATGGGATTTTCCTGTCACAAACATGGCTAGGTCAATCCATCAAGGTTGGGTTTTTGTTTTTTGTTTTTTGTTTTTTTGTTTTTTGTTTTTTGTTTTTGTTTTTTTTCAAAGCAACGGACTCAGCGATAGTTTAAGGCTTCTTTTAAAATTTATTTTTAATGTCCCTGTTATTTTTATGTGGATATAATATAGAATGTCATCTAAAAGCACAGACTTTGGAGTTCAACTGCCTGAGTTTGGTATTAGGATTTTAGCCAGCATGGTTAACTTCTTTTGTGTAAAATGAGAATGATAGTGACAGCTATGAAGATTAAATAAAATAGCAAAAGCAAAGAGGTCAGTGCAGTGTAGAACTTCAGCAATTCTGAGCATTAGCTGTTATCTCCTTCTAACCGCTGCTGTCTATATTCACATCTCCATTGTTATTTGAGCCAATCTGCTCTTTTGCCATTATTATAGAGGTTTGGTCATGGTTAAACTCTTGCCTTCTGTTTCTTCTTACGCTTAATGTTCTTCTGTCCTTTTATACTCATATTTGATAGCCTGAGCCAACATCTCTGGGTACTCTAAAAATGCCACATGGGATACTGAGCCTGGATCTGCCTGACATCAAATGATTTCCGCAGACAAAATAAATCGAAGGCTATGTGTAAGTCTCAGAGAGAGCAGGAGGATGTGACATAGGTGGGCGCTTTATCCGGTTAACCCAGACCAAAAAGCAAGGGCCTGATTCTTGGTTCTTGCCGTGGTAACTCAGGATCCATTTATCACCATCCCGTTTCTAAGTGTAAGGTGACACAATTATTGCTGATTCAATCTCCAGTCACAACGTGCCTCTTATTATTGGCTGGAAAGATTGGAGCAACCAGGAGGACCCTGGCATCCCTGCCAGGTGGAAGCAGCAAAGATAATCACATTTAACCTTGAAGTGATGCCCAGAATAATGCAAAAATGTTTCTCCTGCCATAACTAGGAACACGGTCGATGTGCAATTCATTTCACTATATTCTTTAGTTACAAAAGTACATTCACACTCTACTGAATATCTACTCAGCTTAAAACAAGGCCTGCCGTAGTTCTTAAAATCAACTGATAGTTACTTAAGTATTGTTTACTTACATTACAAGAAAAAAAAAGTAATCAAAACTTCATTGACACTCACTTTTATTCCTCCTGAATATCTTACTCAGTCACTGAAAATCACTATTGATTACATGAATTTTGATCAAAAATGGGAAGTCGCCTAATAATTTTGTCTCTACTCCATGCAAAATAATGTGCTCACTCTAAAATTCCTCCCATCTTATAAATCAGAAAAGAAATGTCAAGAGGTGCTCAATAACTTGCCCAGCCCTACCTATTTAAGAAACACGGTGGACCAATGCAGGTGTAAATGGCTCCACACTTTACAGTCTCTACCTTTAATCACTGCAGCATTCTGTCAATGATGACTCCTGTGAGCACCTCAGTAGATGTTAAATCATAAAAGACAAGTAATATGCTATCTGTGATGCCCCTGAAGCGACATGAACTGATCCTCTTAGCAATCTCTTTAATGGTATCTTAGCCTTTGGGGATCTGATCATGAGTACGGCAGTCCTTGCTAGTGGTCTATCCAATATCCCTCTCCCCTTTCCCCTTATTAATAGAATCCTTCCATATGCATAGTCTCTATTATCAATGGGCTGTGTCTTCACTAGCAGTATGCTTACTTAAAAAGTCCACCTCCCTGCAATCCAAGGGTAGAAATGGGATTCCATCCAGGCTAATGACATAAATGGGAAAGGAATGTTTTGGGCTTGGGCCCCTGGGTGGCTCAGTGGTTTAGGGCCTGCCTTTGGTCAGGGTGTGATCCCCGGGTCCTGGGATCAAGTCCCATATCGGGATCCCTGCATAGAGCCTGCTTCTCCCTCTGCCTGTGTCTCTGCCTCTCTCTCTGTGTCTCTCATGAATAAATAAATAAAATCTTTAAAAGAATGTTTTGGGCTTTTAGGAATTTCTTTTTTAAATGGACAGACTCATCGGTATGTACTTTTGGTGTTTTTCTTTCATCTTTCCTATTTTGTTCCTTCATCTCTTCCATGTCTTGCTGACACAAAGACTAGCAGGGATCCCTGAGTGGCGCAGCAGTTTGGCGTCTGCCTTTGGCCCAGGGCGCGATCCTGGAGACCCGGGATCGAATCCCACATCGGGCTCCCTGCATGGAGCCCGCTTCTCCCTCTGCCTGTGTCTCTGCCTCTCTCTCTCTCTCTCTGTGACTATCATGAATAAATAAATAAAATCTTAAAAAAAAAAAAAAAACTAGACACACAGAAGGTACTCTATGAGCATGGAGAAGAAAGCTTAAAACTTAAGATGAAGAGCTGGAAAATCAAAAGGCCATTTTTGATGCTATCTTGGAATTGCTATACCAGACCCAGGATGTCCAAATCTGGACTACTTTTTATACAAGAAAAATAAATCTCTACTTATTTAAGAGATTATAGTTAGATTTCTATTCCATGCAGCTGAAACCAATTCTGACTTAGTAGATATTTTTCTTCAGGCAACACTATTTATGTTTGTAAAAATTATTTACAATTTACAGCAAAAACCACATTTATGTAAAACATATTCTTAAACTGATTTAATCTGCTCTATAAATTCTTAAACTGATTTAATTTGTTCTATAAATATTCAATTGATAAATAGAGCATGAAAAATAAACATTTTTGATTGAGCCATTCTTTGTTGTATTTTTTCCTAAATAAATATCTTATGCAAAGAAAACATTATCATGAACTCTCTAATAAATAATGAAACAACCAGTCTGTAAAGAATTTTAAAGGACAAGAAAATTAAAGAGGAACTGTCTGCATCTGAAACACAGGGCTACCCTCTTTGCAGCAAATCAGATAAGACTTGAAGCTTGCATTTTAACATTACAATTTTCATTGTTTAACTATATTTCCTAACAAAATATAAGATATATATTTTAAACATATATTTTAAATATAAGGAAATTAGTTCTTTATTGGCTTTATTCTCCATATCTGTTCTCCTGTGTAGTTAAAATCCAATCAAACCAATTACCAACTGTCTATTTTTAAGTTGTATGTTTGAGCATCTATAAATAATACATTTGAGCAAAAGTAGTATTTTAGGAAAATGCAAATATGAAGATTCTTTTAGTACATAACTGTATAAAAAATGCCCATAACCTTTCACATGCCTTCATTAGCCAGGAGATATATCATGAAACAAAATATTACAGCAGCCTGCAGAATTCAGTGTGCACAGTAATACTGAAAATAATCAATATAATGAACATTTTTGTAAGCTTAGACATCCTGACTAAAGTATTATTCTCTGAAAATGGCCTCACAATGGATACAAATAGAAGCACTTGCTTATTGAGTACTCTAAGGAAAAGTTTGGAGTGCATCTATAACTTATGGATATTGGCCTAAATGGCCTTGTTTTGGACATTATAAGTTGTGCTTTCACAAGTAATGTAGTTGAAGAAAAATACTTAAATAAAAAAAAATATATATAGTGTATATATATATATATGACTAAAAAGTGAATATTTTTCATTTTAATGATACCTATGTGCTTACTATATATGAGTGTCAAAAGGCCTTACTGCCAGTCAGAATGGGGTTTGTTTCTATAAATTCATGAATAACAATTGCCTTATATAATATATAACATTTTCAGGATGATGCATGCATATTAAACATGTATAAGAAGAACTGTAATCTTCACATTTTCTCCAAGTATTCATGTGAATAATATTTGAGTTGGGGAGAGAATCAGAGGTGCATTTAAGTGGAATTAGTAAGTGCAGTCGGCTTTCATTGTTAATTAAAATGTGATTATTCTCCTTGCGCTTCTGTTCCATTATCAAAGTACCTGAAACAATTTTTTTCAAAAAGAGAGCACAGGGGTAGAGGTGTGGGGAGCAGCAGAGAGAGAGAACTTCAAATAGGCTCCATGCCCAACATGGAGCCCAACATGGGGCTCAATCTCACGACCCCAAGATTATGACCTAAGCCCAAATCAAGACTAAACACCCGACCAACTGAGCCACCGAAGCACCTCAAAGTAACAAACAATCTTAAGTGTCAATCATTAACGCTCAAAGTAAATATTCCATTTATAGATCCAGCAAGCTAAAAGCTAACAATTTCATTCACTTGTGGGTCTTTTACATAAAGAAAACTAAGGAGAAAATGACAGTATAAACATTATTATTGGGAATCAAGTTTTGAAATGGCTTCAATTGCATTCACAGTGGGTCGTCCTTCTGAACCCTACAGGAAAGAATCATTTCATTGAATAATCTCAGTGTTGCATTGACAGGGCTCATAAGGTGGGTAACTGACATATGCTTTAAAAAGTAAAACTACTTTACTACAACATGGCAAATAAATGTGAAGATAATAAATGAAGAAATAATTTGAATAGTAAATCATAGAATCAGGACTTGATTTTCCAGAAAAGTATTGTCCAACCAGCTCAAAGTCAGAGCTGGAGATCTAAGACACAGCAACTTTAGTTCTTCTCTACCCATTCAAAGAAACACAATTTCTCCTTAGCTGCACAAGGTACATGAGAATACATTTTAGTTTATTTTGCTTCTAATCAAAAGGTTTAGTAGAATATGGGATTCTGTAGACCGGTTTGATTTTACTCTTCACAAGTGTGTCTATGTATTGCAATATAAGTGACACATTATCATCGTTATCACTTCTCTCTCTTGGTTAATTAGAACAAAATTAAGAACAATGAGTTGGCTGCCATATTGATTTGCCTTTAGTGTGTGGTCCTGAGAGATGGGTTTCATAATCAAAATATTATAAGCAATCTTACAATACTTGGTAAATCATCTTCATCCAGTATTGTATCCTGTTAAAAGCCCTGTCCAATTCTTCATGTCTCTGCTGAATTTGTCTCTATCGACTACACATCATATTATACCTCCACTACTCATACACCAGACATTCTCATCACTGAACTGTGAGCTTCTTAGAGCTTCCTAAAGAAAATATTTCCCAATATTTATCTTAATTCTGTGTACATATTACGTAAATAAATGTTTCCTTTTTTTAGTGTTCTGAAAATAATGAATGAATGAATGTTCAGTAGGACGGGGGCGGGGGGAAATTTACTCTTACTCCAAACCAAATTCCAGAAGAGAATTTAGTTTTGTTTTGAAATATTTTACTTAAAGCCTAAGGATCTATTAAAACCTTTTTTGTTCAGAAGTATCTCTTTTTTTCCTCCTCTTTTTTTCTGAGAATCTCCAAGTACTAATTTAGTTCTAGAAATGACAGTGATTTACTGAGAAGAACCAGTATGGTCCAATGCTGAAAAAAAGTTCTCAAATTCCAGATCCCGATTGAACATATCTATCTTTTTTATCAGTAAATGAGGACTACAAACATCCTCACCAAATTGCCAGTCCATCCCCCCTCTCTTCCTTCCAATACAGACACCTATTCTTTTCTTCCCTATGTTTAATATCAAGCTGAGAACATATGGTCCTGCATTTTCATAAGACATCTGTCAAAAGTTAATCCTTCTGTCACTGTTTTTGTGGTAACTGTCAAAACCAATTGTGATGCCCACTTGGGATGAGTACAACCCACAAACAGAGGACCACTGGAGCAAGGGAGGGACGGTGCACATTGTCGGCCATATAAAAAGGGTTGAAATCCTTGAAATCGCCCTCAATTCCCTCTGCTATCTGACCCCCCAGAGCCCATTCCCACTCTTCCCTTACCTTAAGCTCCTGTTACCCTGACCTTGATCACAGGCTCTTAAGCACACTCCCTCGCACCTCATGGAACTTGCATTGGCTGTTCCCTTGCCCACGGTGCCATTCCCAGATATCGACACGGCCAATTCTCACTTCTCCAGCCGATATCATTGCTCAAATATCACAACAGTTAGGCATATGGGCCAATCCTACGTTCACGTGGCAAATGCTCTCACTTCCAACTCCTGATCCATCTCCGGCCTACCTGTGTTTTGTCAGTAACATGGGTTCCTTTCCAAAATATCCTATAACGATGCTTACCTGCTAATAGGTGTTCATTGTTTCTTTGTCACCCTGCTTAGACCTTAATTTCCAAGACAAAAGGATGTTTTGTCTGTTTTTTATACCCAAATGTGCCCCAAATCAGAACAGTGCCTTGCTCACTGGGATTCTTTAAAATAATTTGAAGTAATGAATAAATCTATGACTGTTAGTCCCAGCTTTTTTTTTTTTTTCTTCCTAAATAACCCAGAAGTGTACATCTAGTCAACTTGCTCCTCTTCTCTCTGCCCTAGTCGTTCTAAACCTGTTCAGCTCACTTAGAACCTCCAGTCCTGGCCTGTCCTCAAAGCACCTCCATACAGTCATCCATGTGCTGAAACTGGCTCAACCCAATGGACACGTTTTCAGGCCTCTTCATACCAGCCTTTGATGCTGTTTACCATTTTCTCTTTGAAATAGTCCTTCTTCGGCTTCTGAGACACTACTGTGACCTCAGTTTCCGTCTGCCTGACTGATGCTCTCATTGGTTCCCTTGGCAGGCTTACCCCCCTTTCGCACCTAAGGGATAACCCAGGTCTGTGTTTTAGCCTCCCTTTTCTCCTTAAAAGAAATGCTTTCTCAGGACATCATTCACTTTCACAGCTTCGATCCTTTATAAACACACTTAAATAAGACCCCTCATCTCAACCTCTGCTTTTAAGTTCCAGTCTGTTGAACATAAATATTACTCATAATTTAAATGTGACAACACTGACGTACTGAATCGCGTGTCTCAAGGCTTTAGTAAGTTGACCTATGGATGCAATATTTACAAACTAAGACATGAAAGCTTGGGCTTTGAGTCAGAAGCCCAAGGCTTTGGTTTGAGGTTCTATCCTTTATTACCTTCATTAGTCTTCTCATCTTTTCTATGTCTCAATGTCCTCATCTGTATAATGTGATCACTAACAGTAACCAGCACACAGGGCTTTTACAATAGATAATGCATAGAAGGAGTCTGCACAGTAACAAGTTTGCATTAATCCCTCACTAAAGGGTCTCTATTATTATTACTGATATTAGTATCATTATCTGTTGTACTCACATTATTTAATATTGGAAAACTTGGTCTATGAATCATAAACTCATTTTGAGAACAGAAACAGCCTCAATGACATGTTGTGCTCAAATTCATGGATTTGGTATTTTAGAAAAATCTCTATTCCTAGATCGATTAGGAAAAATCTAATGAGATGAAGTACATAGAGATAAGGAAACCAATAATGCTCATAAAAGACAAAGCCTGGATTCAGGCTTCTCATGCATTAATATAAAATGAAGATGATACGCACTGACCACAAAGTAATCGTTTCCTCTGCCATCCTTACTTTGGAAAAATGAGACATTTTAGTGTTTGCACCAACTGCTATGCAAAATCTAGGGCTGAGGAGACTATTTTGTCTGAAGCATAAATACTTTCTATTTTTTTTCTTAATTCCATTGTTATTTACCAATAAAATCCAGTGGAGAATCCTTAGAGAACGCTTTTATAGTGCAACAAATTGAAACTACTAGGGAATAACCAGGCAGCCGGGAGAAGATAATGGGTAAATTAGAAATTCTTCCTTGATTTTTTTCATTTATACCAGATCACACAGTAGGTAGGCTATCGAGTAAGTGTGGGTTTGTTTCCACCACCTGTTGGACATATGGGGATGTCGTGTGGCTTTTCTAGATTATTATTATTTTTCATGTTCCTTATGTTCAGTTGTGGAGGAAATGTTTATGGGTCTGTGTATGTGAGTACGTGTGTGAGGAGAGAGAGAAGGAGAGCTAGAAAGAGAGTCTCCCAGGTACCTGGGATCACTTCCAACCCAAGACCAGTTTTTCAACTCTGTTTTTCCTTGAAATTTTTCTAGGACCACCACTCTGTGTGAAGGAGAGCCCATGGATAAGAATTCTGGGAGGAGCCTTCTCTTTCCTTCACCCAACAGGGCAATTTCCAAGGGAGGCAAGCTTATGTTCCATCTCCTTCTGTGGGGTGGAACTTTCTGAATTTTTGAAAGTCTTACCCTTAGTCTGGATTGCTGATCTGAACTCTGACCTTGCTGGGGCACTGGAGCCAATATCCTTGTCCTCTAGCTCATGCCCATGTCTAGCACATTATATCAGATTCTAGGCTACATGTGCCTGATGGCCATGAACGTGCCCCATCCAGGTCTCCTTCAACAGACTCTGATTCAGGCATCTGAGTTGACTGATTGATCCTGCACTTGCTCTCCTGATGACACACCACTTAGGCCATACTTCCGCCAGGATGTTCCCAGATAAAATCTAAACAAGATGGAACTACTAGTGCCAAACAAAACCCAAACAAACAAGTACAACTATTAGTACTAGATCTTGGAGAATGCAGCCTCCTATGGCTTTAACTAAAGAATCCCCCTTCTGTCTGAACGACATTTTTCTTAGAACTGTGCTGCCCTATAAGGGTCTTCCTATACAGCCTTCTTCCTTCACAGTTGTCAGACCTGCATCACAATCCAGAGGCTCTCCCTGTGTTCTCTGGCACCTTCTGCTTGAGCCCTCACATGCCTTTTCCCCTAAAATCTCTTGAACATGCAATCATATCTTGGTAATTAGAACTGACACAAGTGGCAAATGCTATTCCTAAGACAAGCATAGTTCTCTAGAGCAATGATATTTGCTGATTCTCTCTTTTCCAAGCATTTACCTGAGAGCAACATCAACTCAACAAGGTGCAGTATTGACTGGTATTGGCTGCAACTCGTATTGACTGCAAATTCACCAAGGGGAAGTAAAAAAGATAATAAAAATAATAAAATTGTTTTATTTTTAATTTTTTAAAGATTTTATTTATTTATTTATTATTTATTTATTTATTTATTTATTTATTTATTTATTTATTTATTCATGAGAGAAAAAGAGAGAGGGAGAGCACAGAGGGAGAGGGAGAGGGAGAAGTAGACTCCCTGCTGAGCAAAGAGCCCCATGCAGGGCTTTCTCCCAGATCCCAGGATCATGACCTGAGCCCAAGGCAGATACTTAACCGACTGGGCCCCCCAAGTGCCCCTATTCTTAATGCTAAGTATTCTAGGAGGGAGGTTTTTGTTGCCTACATGCTAGAAATGAAGTTTAACTCCATCTCTTCCTTATCAATTAAAAATAATGAAGCAGACTCTTTGGCTAAGAACATTAAAATGTATTAGTGAGAACTTTATATGTTAAGTTCTTTTTTATCTTTAGTATTCTTTTTTTTTCTTTTACATTTTTTAAACTATTGCTTTACCATCATATTAGAAGGTATGTCAGGACCTGCCTAATATTTTCTGAAATTTCAATGATGCATATATGTGACTGCATCTTAAGCTAATAAAATTAATTTTTTTGCAAAATTTACTCTTCGTCTTCACTCTTTTCCATGCCAGTTTTCACATAAACATTAAGATCTTTTTCTCCTTTTTCCTCTGACCATAAGAAGGTTGGGCTACAATTGACGGCCATTAACCTTTTAACTATGCGTATATTGTGAGTTTTGGATTTAACCAGGGTTGACTTACCAAGGCTTTTATTCTGGGTGAGTGCCCTACTTCACCTAAATCACGAGTGCTCTTTGCTTCATGAAACTCTACTGCTTCTGTTCCCAGAACCAATTATATCTTAGCTAATCTCTTGCCCCTTTAATTCTCCTTGATAGTTTTAGTAATAAAATGTGCAAACTGTTCATGCATTATTACTCCGACTTTCTGTTTTTTCCATTCATAGATAAAAACACAGCTTTGTCCATCTCCATTCACTCTTCTCAATTGTGCCCAATAAATAAACTTCCCTTGCCCTAAGTCAGCAATCCTCTCTATTATTTCTCATTTTGATTTAACTGTATTTTTATTATTATTATTTAACTATATTCTTTTATTATTTAATTTATTTAGCTGTAATTCTCTCTTCACCTACTATCTAAAATTATATGTATATCATTTCTATATGTAAATATAGAAATGTGTGTCCATTTCCCCATAGGAAAAATATAAAATATTGTGTCTTTCTGCTTCAGAATTTTGGGGTCTAATCCCTATTCCTTCATGTGTTAGAAGCTTTTGAGGGGCTTATGGCTTTCCCCCAGGGGGAGGTGAAGGTGTGACAGTTTTTGGTCCTTCCAAATCCGGGTTTATCTGACATCAGCCACTTGCACCATGCTGCCTCCAGGACACCACTTAAGTGTGACCCCAGTGGGGTCAAAGTCATCTACCTGCGGTGCACTGGTGGAGAAGTCAGTGCCATGTCCAGCCGGCCCTGAAGATCGGCCCCCTGGGCCCATCTCCACAAAAGGTTGGTGATGACATCACCAAAGCAACTGGTGATTAGAGGGGCCTGAGGGTTACAGTGACACTGACCATTCAGAACAGACAGGCCCAGGCTGAAGGGGTACCTTCTGTCCCTGGCCTGACTTTCAAAGTTCTCAAAGAACCACCAAGAGACAGAAAGAAGCAGAAAACCATTAAGCACCATGGAAATAGCACTAATCAAAAGTAACTGTCAATATTGCCCCACGGATGTGGCACCGATCTTCAGCCAGTGAACTCTTGGGAACATTAGAGAGATCCTGGGGACTGCCCAGTCTGGGGACTGTCACCCTCGTGACATCATAGATGACATCCATAGTGGTGGAGTGGACCGCCCAGCTAGTTAAGAACTAAGAAGAAAGACATTTCAATAAAGGATCATTTGACAACCAAAAATAGACCAAAAACAAACAAACAAACAAAAACCAAAAAACAAAAGCCTTTGAGGGAATGTTTGCCATCGAGAAATTTTTGAAATCTCTCTCTGAGCAGAGAAGTGACCTTCGATTCACAAATGTGTACTTACCAGGTCCTGGATTATCTCTTAAGGGTATGATTTACAATTTAATACAATAAAGATTCGCTGAACTCTAGTTCCTCTTCGGGGGAAGTAACCACAAGCGTGCTCCCGTTTAATACTTATGGAAAGGTTAGCAGGCCCACCATTTCCTCTTGATATTAGAAATTCCTCCTTAGATTAAAACCAGACCTGCCTAGAGCATTAATCCTCCAACACACAAAATCAGGATCTTTTAGAAATGCTTTTGCAAAATTCCTTTACAAAGACCTAGAGGCAGGATATTACAAGAAAATGCTCTTTAAAACTTACCAGATTTTTTCACCATAAGGACTTTTTTTCCTTTTAACTCTAAGGGTATTGTGGATGGTCATTATTTTCATTACTGGATACCCTCTTCAAAAAGCCTAATGGGAAATATTTTCTTATCTAAAAGAAACTGTCTTTCAACTGAGCAAGAACAATTGTGTGTATATGTGTGTACATTTAAATTCCAGAAAGTCTTCTGTGTTATATTTTCCATATGCAGATAAATAGGAAACTTAGAGCCTCCTCATGTGAAGCCACTTCTAAAAAGTAATTCTCTCTGGCTTCAGTTTTGTACACTAATTTAGTCCCTGGTTCCATAGAATTTTTCTTACTCTAATTTTCCCTTCTTTCTGATGTTCTCACCCAATTAACTTTATTTTATTTCATTCTGTGAAATTATATGTAATATAAGATATAGTATCCCTTCTTGCATAAAATATAAAATAAGCAAATATACCAAAAAAGATTTTCTATAGACAATTCAAATCTCATTATTTTACATAATATCAAAAAGCATGCAGTATTTGCCACCGTATAAATGCTTATATTTGCTTATTTTTCCCATTTTTAGAAAGATTGTATTATTCATTTATTTATTTGACAGAGAATGAGAGAGAAAGAGAGAGCACACACGCAGGTGGAGAGGCAGGCAGAGGGAGAGGGAGAAGCAGGATCCCTGCTCACCAGAGAGCCAGATGCAGGGCTTGATCCCAGATCCCAGGACCCCAGGATCGTGACCTGAGCCAAATGAAGGCAGATACTCAAGTGACCGAGCCACCCAGGCACCCCTCATACATTTGCTTAACAAATCTAAAAATCTAGAGATTGGAAAACAAAACCATTTCTTCAAATATGTTTTATTTCAAAGGACTACTAAAGCTTATGGTCCAGGCTGGTTTTTATCTCAATAAAGTCAACTCTATTATCAGATTAATGGTTTAATAATTAATTGCATTCAGGGGCACCTGGGTAGTGTGATCAGATAAGTGTCTGACTCTCAATTTCAGCTCAGGTCTCTATCTCAGGGTCCTGAGATCAAGCCCCGTGTAGGGCTCCACCATCAGCAAAGAATCTGCCTAAATTTCTCTCTCCTTCCCTCCTTCCCACTGCTCTCTTTCTTTCTCTCGAATAAATAAATATTTTTAAAACAGTAATTGCATTCAAAATTTACACATGTATTTATATAGTGAAAATGCACATTTTATTCTAGATTTGCTACTTAGTTATTAAAAATCAGTCCACACATCTAGAGATATCTGAAAATGTCTGCTGTAGGAATTTCTGCTTAACCAACAAATGCCACACAGCGTCTATAAAGACATGGAAATTCCCTTTGCCATGGTTTACACTGTATTGTTAAACATAGAGGGGAAAAAAGGAGAAGTGAAAAATACTTAACATTTCACTGTAATATAATTTTCAAATTATTTTAAATGCTGGTAGAACAGAAAACTTGCATCACAATGTTGACAAGGAGAATAAATGATTTCTGGTATGAAAGACAAAAATGATGAATTGATATATTTTTAATTTCAATTGAATTCTTTAGGCAGAATGACATAGTTCATCATTGTCTCCCCAGCCTACAAATTAAATTTCTTCTCTTTTTAAAAGTGTCAGATTTGTTGGACTTTCCGTTGATTGCTCGTTATAGGTGAAATGCTTTCACCCTGATGATTACGGGACAGCTGAACTGTCCATGTGCAATTCTGTAGAGAATCATAAATGGACTGTAGTAGCATAAAAGCATGAAAGATATTTCTGTACCTTTAATACATCGTATTTACTTGGTGGGGTTATATAATAATCAAAAGCAGAAAATTGGGAGCCTGCCTGAAAACCTTGATTTCAGTTTAGCCTCTGCTACTTATGGGATATGTGACCTAGAGCAGGTTATTTCATTACTTTCAAACTGTGTTTTCTCCCTGTGGCATGAAAATAACAATATTCACCCTTTTTTTCCTGCAGATTATTGCAAGACCAAAATGAAATAATGTACATGAACGTTTAGCTGTAACTTTGTTTTAAATTATTTTAAAAACTATTTACTACGGCAAACTTGATCTCATATGAAGAAACAAATTTCATCTCTTTATTTGATAGAGGTGAATTCCCATGGATATTTTGCCACAATTTACACCAAATTACAAGATGTCAGGAGAGGTGGTCACATTAAATGGATGTGTCCAAATACAGAGTGAGGGATCTATGTGTTTAAGAGCTCATGTCAGATCCAGAGGACCAGGCATGCTTCTTCTTAAATTCCAATATTACCTAACACATGAGATGCTTAAGAATCTCTAGTATTAAGTCCCCTCATATTGACTGTGATACATCATCCATAACAGGAATGCAGGTTAAGTTCCCGTTTCTTAGCTATTTTTGGGATAACGCACCAAAACAAACAAACAAATCTGGTTATAAGATCCTTTGAGAGAAGACTTTTAAGCTTTCATTGATTTTTTTCCAAAGGCTGATTGATTTTTATATTATAATAAAGCTTTTTACGTGTGATCCATATGCCTTTTGTGAATTGCATTTTAATTTTCTTTTATTTTAATATACTTCTTTTTTTCAACATTGGCTTTTGTAAGAATAATGAAGAAAGAAAAGGACAAGAGATTCTGTATCTCGAGAAAGGAACTGCCTTAATCATGAGCATATAAGATAAGGGAAGAGCTCTGGCCTTGTATTGGCTTGGAATATCCCATAACACCATTTATGTCTGAAACATGAGAGACACCTAACTCTGGGAAATGAACAAGGGGTAGTGGAAGGGGAGGTGGGCGGGGGGTTGAGGTGTCTGGGTGATGGGCACAGAGGGGGGCACTTGGTGGGATGAGCCCTGGGTGTTATGCTATATGTTGGCCAATTGAACTCCAATAAATTTTTTTTTAAATTAAAAAAGAAATACGATTTATGTCTGGATAATAATGAAAGCTCATTGAGTACCTGTTCATTTAAATATTTAGATTTAAAAAAATAAAAATAAAAAATATATAAATATTTTCAGGATACATATTTGGATATATGCACACAGAATCTATCTGCTATATTAAATGACTTTGTATACTTCGCATTTATAAAGATGTATATATGCTTGCATGTGCACATTTATCCCATGAATGCATAATGCAGGTGGATGAATAAAGCTTTCTATTGATGGATTAGGTTAGGATGGACTAGTGAATACTGACTCACTTAAGGTAGGTCAGGTCAGGCCTGTGCTAGCTGTGAATGAATCAGTGTTGAATAACAGCACGTGATACAAGTCATCCTATTATGTAAACAGACACTTAGGTACAAAACAATTCACAATGGAAGAAAGTTTAAATCTGAATAACCTCATCATTTGCCTTCCAAGTGACCTGTCTTATCTGGTCTGCCACAAATCACTTAACTTAAAAAAATCTGCAGTAAGCACATTCAGATTCTCATGCTATAGGCCCCAAAGTACATCTATGGTTGATAGTACTGAATTTCAGAAGGGAAAAAAAAAAGGACCAAAAAACATGAGGTACACACTTCAAAAGACAGCATATTTATGCAGAATGTTTCAAATGTTAAATATCATATATAAGACCCAAATGATGCAGCTGAAGCAGAAATCCTACAAATAGAAGCTTATTCATGAATATCCCAATAGCCTTCCCTGTAAATGTAAGGAAGCAAAAATAAAGGGAAATTTCCCAAAGACTTAAGCAGGAAATAAACTGAAGGAATGTTTGCTCAACCATGAATTGTGAATCAATCTAATTTTCTCACAGTTGATTTTGTTTAATTAGGAGATGACATTAGCAAGCTTTGCAGTTAAGCACCGCTGCAAAGAGAAAAGAGGGTCTTTCACATACTGTGTTTTTCCTATTTAAAAAAAAAATTACTCAGTGCATGTTTGGTACACATTTTTATGTTGCATACTTCTGCTCTGAAAGTAATACGTTCAAAATTTCAGAATACAATAGCTTACCACAAAGTAGAGATATACATATTGCACCAATTCCTTTTAAAATTAGTGCTAACATAGCATGAGGGAAATGTAATTCAACTAGAGAAATGAAAATTTACATTTTTTATGTCTGAAACTGAACAGTGATTCTCTGAAAACCATTTGCATTAATAAAATCTGTCAAAATGTGTTGAATATATGCAACATTTAGACAAATGTCACCATTATCTCTTGCTCAGACATGGTTTGAGGCCCATGTTCATCATGTCCTTTATTATATCATCCATGCATATTAAGACTACAAATGACTTTCAGCTACTTAAATACATAATCATGATATAACGTCCGTGGCTTTATAGAGTTCCAGCATAATGTTGCATATATTCTTCTTTTTGACTCACTTTGTTCTTTTACAGTGAAGTACCATGGCAGAGAGTTACACCAGAGATTTCTGAGGCAAATAAATGGTATATATTCGTTCAGCTTAAAATATATTGAACGTTCATGGATGGTCAAAAAAAGAAAAGCTGACAAACAGTCGAAAAGGATAGTTTTATCTCCTACCACATGCCTGTAATGCAATTTGTTTTTAAAGGGAAGTGGACTTAGGAACTTGCATAATATCCACCTATTTGGTAGAACTCCACTTCTCTTTCATTATGTAGAATATTTTATAAATAATTTGTTATTAAGCTGTGGCCATGGATAATAGCTAGATTGAATCAGATTAAGTATGGATGTAATTGTTTTGAAATTGCTGTTCACTGATATTTTGGGATCACTGAATCTGTTCCCAAAATAAAAGAAGCCACGTGAGTTTCCTCAGTATGTGATCTTTGTAGGTGGCCAATAATAATGGACATGCCCTTGTTTAAAAATGTAAATGGCTTGGGATGCCAGGGTAGCTCAGTAGTTGAGAGTCTACCTCTGACTCAGGTCATGATCCCGGGGTCCTGGAGTCGAGTCCTGCATCGGGGCCCCAGCAGGGAGCCTGCTTCTCCCTCCGCCTGTGTCTCTGCCTCTCTGTATGTGTCTCTCACATATAAATAAATAAACTCTTAAAAAAAAATGTAAAGGGATCACTTTTGTGCTACTGAGTGATTGCAGTCAGGTGGATGTAGGCTTTGTAGAGATTTGTAGTTTCTGCTGCACCCTTTCTGGAATCCCTTGTAGGAGATGTTCCATGTTCTCTTGCTGACAACCCTCGCTCAGGGTAGGGATATCTCACACAGCAATGCTTGCATCTATCCAGTTCCCCTTGAGTGATTTCTACTCTTCTCTGAAGCAAACCTTTGTACCTACGTGCATCTCTGACTGACATGTCATTGTGTTAGCCTAAGAAGTCAGTATTTTTCTTCAGTGACTGGACTTAGTGAAACTACTTTTATGGATCTTGTTTACTCTCTGTGCCAGACTCGTCTGCCAGCCCATTTCAGTTTCTATGAAAACTACCACTGCTCCTTTCAAAGAAGACCCCAGGCTGTTTCTCCTCGATGACCCTCCATCACCACCTGAATCTGACTGGATTAAGCGTGGACAGCGTAGGTGGCCTTGCTTTGGCCCTTGCCTCCTTCGTTTTGTTTCTCTCTTCTTTTTCCCTGAACCCCCTTTTTATAATGATTTTCCCTTTGAATCTTGACTTATACATAACCCTGAAGGCCCACAGAAACAGCTCTAATAAGAACCGTCCTGAGAGTGTTTGGAAAAGGACGAGACCAATGATCCGAAACAAGAGACATCAAAAACGACAAAAATCCAATTGTTCCAACCACAACTATAGTAGTAAAAGAGGAAGAAAATTGCAACCTGTGCTAGACCATGAGGCCACACACGCCCTCTCTCTTCACTCAGTGGAAACTCGTGTCCAGCTACTGAGGGAATTATGTGGTCTCCAGACGCTCCTCAAGGTGCATGTGCTGTATAAAGCCTCTGATCTCCATTTGAATAATATATTTATATATATATATATATATATATATATATTTCTAATTTTCAAAATGATTTTATTTTCTGTGAATTTGGGGCAAGATCATAAAGAGACTAATCTCAGGAAATATCCTTCTATTGAGTGGAGTAGATGTAAACATTGGGGGTGAAGAATGCCACACAGAGAAGCACATAAAAGGCAAGGGTTAGAGGAAGGGACTGAGATGAGCAGCTGCAGGGATTATTGAGGATGGTTTGATTTTTTTTTTTCCTTTGGTTTGCTTTTTATCATTATTTAGTCCAGGTTATCTGCTTTTCTTGGATAGTAAGAAAGGGCTGTGCTAGTCCGATAAATACCTTTGCTTTCCTTGATTAAGCTACTTTGAAGTGCTTCGATTTTTAAATCCAAAAGCAACTTAACACAGAGAGTTTTAAAAATCCAATTGCCCTCTCTTTCCTCTCCACGATAAAGATTGATGATAGGGTACTCTCAAAAAGTCTTATGAGAGCTCCCCCAAAAAAGACTATTACGCACATGTTTATTACTTTACCATTTCAAAACACCTGCTGTTAATAAGTCTTAACACAATCTGTAAGAAAAGTTATATGATCTCAGTTGCATTTATGAGGATGAACTGGGTAAATGTAACTCAAAACACAATATGAGCACCAGGATGGCAATGATATTCCTTATTTGGGTCACCGTGAGTTGAGACATGTTGGCACTGAATAATATTTGCTGAATAAATGAATAAATTAACAAATACACAAGGACATGTACAGATACTCTTGAGATTAGAAACTAGACTGTCTGCGGATGCCTGGGGGCGCTCAGCGGTTGAGTATCTGCCTTTGGTTCAGGGCGTGATCCTGGGGTCCTGGGATCGAATCCCGTATTGGGCTCCCCCTAGGGAGCCTGCTTCTCTTTCTGCCTGTGTCTCTGCCTCTCTCTGTCTCTCATGAATAAATAAATAAAATCTTTAAAAAAAAAGGATGCCAGTTAATCAGTGATCATTTATCAAAATATTATAGAACACTAGGGCTATTGTAGTGTTAAGCACAGAAATGTTTCAATGATCTACTGAGAAACAGAAATGTTTCAATGTTTCCAGATCTTATCATTTTGACATACCATTATATATATAATAGCATGGATATAATCACATATAATTATATATAGGGATATATATATTTGATTATATGTATAATGTATATGTATATGATTATATATATATATATACATATAATCTCCTGCCCTGCCTTGCTA
The DNA here is from genome assembly GCF_011100685.1 of Canis lupus familiaris. Taxonomy (NCBI): domain Eukaryota; kingdom Metazoa; phylum Chordata; class Mammalia; order Carnivora; family Canidae; genus Canis; species Canis lupus. Next base: position 84,084,133 of record NC_049225.1, on the reverse strand, counting down.
CAATCTTGTTCTGTATGTTGGAGATAGACCTACAACTGTGATGATATGTTTGCCTTCATATACCTTCTGTTTAGGTGGGGGATAAAGAAGCAAACCTATATATATATAAATATATATAAATACTAAATATATAATGTATAATATATATAATATATAATATATATAATACTAAATATATACTAAATATATATACTTAATATATATATACTAGACAAATATATATATATATAATTTAATAAATTTAAAGAATCATTAAGAAATGTTTGTGCTGAGTGTCCATGGCCATGGTTTTGGTCATTAGAACTGTATCATTTGTTCAGCATAGAAAATGATGCATAACTTTTCAGACAAAATACAACAATAACAGCACGTATGTGGGCACTTTGGTTAAAAAGACTAGAATAATCTTCTGGGAGCACGAAATAGTTTGATCCAATGTGAATTTCAGATACATCCAGAGAGATAAGGTTAAGGAAACCAGGCATAACACACTATGGGATAACTACTGTATAGAAGAGTGGACTAGCCTGCTCAGGCTGCCTTAACAAAACACTACAAACGGGGTGGCATAAATAACAGAAACTTGTTTCTCATAATTGTAGGGGTTCAGAAGTCCAGGATCAAGGTTGCCTATGATTCACTTCCTGGTAAGGACTCTCTTTCTGGCTGCCTTCTTGCTGTATCCTCATATGGTCTTCCTCAGTGTGTGCATGCTCAGATCTCTCTCTCTCTGTCTCTCTCTCTCTCTCTCCTTATAAAGCCATCAAATCCTACAGGATTCAGGCCCCACCCTTACAACCTCATTTAATCCCAATTACCTCCTAAAGGTCCTACCTCCAAATACAGTTATAGGCTATCGAAGTTGGGGGATTCAACATATGAATTTGGGGGAGCAAACAATTCCATCTGTAGCACAGAGATTATGGGGAGGCCCTTATATGAAGCGTTTACTTAAATAATCTTAACATTTGTAAGCGGTAGGTACTACTACCATGATCTCTAAGTGCTGTGTTGCTATCCTGGGCTGGAGGGGGTGGGTGTTATTCTTGAGGAAAGAAGAGGGGACATGGGATCTGCCAGAGGCAGACATATGAGGCAAGCAGTCTCAGGTGTGGGCAAAGCAGGTGACTACAGCCAAGTGCTGAGACAACAAGACAACCTGAAAAGCTGGAAACGTACAGACGCATATCACGTTCGTGAGAATGAGACTCTAATGCAGCTTTTAAGAACGGTTTACATACATCTACCCTTCATGTATAGGTAGGAAAAGAGTCACCCTTAAATCGGGTACAGAAGTAGTAAGAGGAGATTGGAACATTTTACCAAAGGATGGCCACTTGGTTCCCATAACCTGCTTAGAATCGCTGACGCAAGCCTCACGAGCCAGTCGGCCACAGACACCACCACGTAAAGCTGCTCAAGTAATGGCCCGCCCGGAGAGCTGTGACCAAGGACTTCTCAGTGAGCCTTTCCAGGATCTCATTTTATCAAGAGAGCAAATCACACGCCAAGGGGAGGAAAAAATGTTAGTCAAAAGAGCAATACACTGGAGAATAGGAAATAAAACATCACTCAAATTGAATACGGGAGTCAATGGCTTCAGATGAGTGAAAAAAATTCTATCGATTGTGTTGGCTTGATCAATCCTAAGTGCAGCCTGACAATTTGGCTCTGACATTGGAGCAAGGAGTTACAATAGGCATGTGGCTATTCACTTAGACATCCTACTATTGATATGGTATCACTTTATTAAATCGTGAATGAAATTGATAAGGCAAGGTATTGGATTCGGTTATTTTTCTCTTTTAAATAATCTCTAAATATTAACGCTTATAAAGCTCCCTTCTATCCTATAGTTTGCTTGGTCACACTACGTAACTTTGATTCAATCTAAAAGCCAAATCCTAGAAGCCGCCTTCAATTTTTCTCTTCTTTTGATTCCCCAAGTGTAAATTACGACCAGTACATACTGTTTGATTTGCACCCAAGTAATATATGAACTTGATATTTTTGTCTTTAGCTCCATTCCCGCCACAAATATTCATTTATCTTATATCCAAAGTAATACAAAATAATCCAAGTAATCTCTTTCCTTCCAGTCTAACCAACCTTCAAATAATTTCAAGCAGCAAGTACAGGAGCTTTAAAAAGTAGCAGTCGGGTCACATTGCATCCTCATTCAATGTCTCCCATAAGTCTTAACTACATATGGCACAGCACCCTAATTCCTTGTTCTGCACAGTATGCGTGATCTGTTCTTGACTTCTGTGATTCCATCTCGTGCCATTATCCCTGATGCTTACCAACCACCCTTAGCATTCGTTTTCTATCAAAGTCAGGATCTTGTGTGAGTCAGACCCTTTGCACATGCCTTTCTACTTTGTAGAACTGCCTCTTTCCTCACACTAATAAACTTTCTTTAAAGGATGCACTCTGCTTGGGTATTATCCATTTCAGTACTGTGCGAGTTTTTAATTATACAGACCACAGTTTGCCTAATAACCAGCACAAAGAAGTACTCAAAAATACGTGTTGAATAAATAAGCAAAAAAAAAAATTGCTAATTTAGTTATAGATTCCAATGATTAGGACAGAGCCTCTGGACTCATGAAGCTCTCATTTGCCATGATATGTATATGCAGCTTTCTACGAAGCTAGAAAGCATGCCACTATGGAAGTCGAAGTGGAGAAGCAATTAAAGGTACCCTGAAGATAAAACATATTTTCACAAGCATATTAAAAACAGGCTTGGGTCATCTGTGCTAATAAATGAAGTCATAAACACATAAGGTTAAATACAACAAAGGTTTAACTCACACTGAGTGGGAAGTGTGTCTGGGGCATTACAGGAGAGAATTATCCATGTGGTATTCAAAATGGAACCTGTTTTGGCTCTGTCCTCTCAACACAGGCCTTCCAGGTTACTGAGGCAGGGAAAGAAGTATGTGAAGGATCACTGGACTGTTCTTAAGTGGATCACTCCCGCTGTGATCCCACCACCTAACTGGAAAGGGTTTGGGATTTGGTGGGAGCACAAGGGTCACTCATGATCTGCATACGTTCCAGCTGGTCTGGGGAGGCAATGTTTAGTATTGGGGAGAGACAAATTTATTAATTAAATGGAAGGTCAATGGTGATTAAGATTTTTGTGAAGGAAAATATAATGTTATTACCTGTAAAACTCTATTAGGCCGTGGCTACAGATACAGAAGATAATTATCCACTTTCCTTGCATAATACATTATAGTGTTTTGTCCCTTTTTCTTCCAGATTGTTTCACCTAACATATCACAATAATCCTTTAGGTCTGCAATATAAAACTGCTTAGGCCTCTTCGGCTCCACTTTAGATAACAAATAGCAGACAATAATCTTCAATTTAAGAAATCATTTGCATTTTCTCATTTAAAAGGACACAGAATGCTTCTTAAAAATCTAGGGAAAATAAAACTATTCATCTTCAACAATATAACTTTAAAACTCCATTGTGGGGGCCCCTGGGTGGCTCATTGGTGGAGCGTCTGCCTTTGGCTCAGGGTCTGATCCTAGGGTCCTGGGGTTGAGTCCCACATTGGTCTCCCCGCATGGAGCCTGCTTCTCCCTCTGCCTGTGTCTCTGCCTCTCTCTCTCTCTCTCTCTGTCTGTCTCATGAAGAAATAAATAAAATCTTTTAAAAAATAAATAAAAAGTATATCTTACAACTACTGATATGGAACATGAAAGTAATTTCTACAGCCTAAGGGAATGAAAGAACAGTATTACCACAGCAAGTACCCCTTGACTCCTAATATATGTTAAGTGCAAGGGATTCAATTTTGAGAAAGATGATCCTGTTCATTGCCTCTCAGGACCTTGCATCTCAAGTAAGGAGGACGAACCTAGTGCAGAGCCCTGAGTGTAGAGCATCAAGGGGCAATGGGGCACACAGGAGAGGTGTGTAGGCTTGCCGTGGTAGGTCAGAGGGGTACAAACAGAAATCAGGAAAATGGGGACAGTTTCCTCAAAGTCTTTCTATTGCCAAAATGAATATTTTTATCACATGCTCAGACCATATAAATTTCAAAAAAAAAAAAAAAAAAGCTCAGAGCTCACACTAGTTTACATTTTCTTTTTTTTACTTTACATTTTCAATGACAAAAGAGCTATAATTTTATAATGAGTATAAATGTAGAAATTTTAGAAAAGTGTGTTGTGCCGAATGCCCTGGGATACCCAAGTTCTGTATGTGAAAATGTAGCCGTAATTTATGTGAGCCAGGAAATGTTCTCCCGTTGCGGTCTCAGCATTGTAAGGCTGACACAGGCAAAGTTGGGGGTAAGTCTATTGTCCCAAATGTGGCTCCACCACAATTGTTTAGATTCATGTTTGAACTCTTTCACAGCAACTGCCTCAGCCCATGGTTTTCTATTATCTCAATTGTGTCTGAATCGATAAAGACTTAAAATCTTCTTCCAACATGTTGCAGAACAGTTTACTCAGAGAGAGGCATTTATATGAGATCTCTTATTTCTGTGTCAACTTTAGAACGGTGAGTTCTCTATAAACACCAGTTTGGATCTGCCCTGAATAGAAATATCGACTATGATGTTGATGGTTATCTAAAAAAGAAAAAAAATGCCTCTGTAAGAATTCTAATTCAATAATAAAAATAATAAAAATAATATGTAATCATCATCATGACAATCGGAATACTAGTATCATTCCAGTATCATTAAGTGTAACAATTCTCCCACAGGCAGAAATCACAAAGATGGATATTGAAACCTGAGGATGAAGGAAGAGAGGAAATACTTAGCTTCAGATAAAATAGTCCTTACAAGTTAATGAAGTGGCAAGAACAACTCTCAACTTCCTTCCCAGTTGTGCCCACGCTGAGTTCTTTCTCACAGAGCTCTGACATCTCCTTTGTAGCACTTACCACAATTTGTAATTATAAATATGTGTGATGCTTCCATTAAGAACACCGTCTTTCCGAGCTCCTATCAATGGAGTGTGAATATTTTTCTCTGTGCCTGGTACATTGTAAGTCCTCAACCCAGATATAAATAAAGTTGTTGAATGAAATATTAGAAAATGATTTCATCAGTAAGTGAATTCTGATTATTTCTCTAGGGTGAGAACGAATCATTGTTATTGTTGTTGTCAAGTAAAATCATGTGTTAGGTGGTGTGTGTCCAAGTGCCCGTGGAAGGAAAGAATATACCACAGCAGGACACCTGCAGAGACATGACCTGCAGTCGAGATCCCATGACAAGGTTAAGATTTCTGTTCTTTCTGGCTTTACACTACAGTAAAGACATTAATTTGTAAAAGAATTTTCTAGTCTCATTCTTTTAAGTAGAAAGGACATTATTTTTAGTCTGGCTAATATAAAGTGAGCTTTATAGAAAATCAAACTTTCATAGTTGGAAAAATATATTACTTTTGAGGAGATCGTCAGGAAAAAAAATATGTCAATTGTCAATTTTCCAGATAAGCAAGAAAAATGGGTTGTGAAGGAAAAAAACAAATTATGAAAGTTATATTGGAGCCTAGAATGTCACTTATGATCGAGGTAACTTTAGTAATCTAAAACTTCTCAAATAAATAAATAAACACAAATAAAACTTCTCAGTGTTCTAAATAGGTAATTGATACCAGATGGTCCATGTAAACTTCCCATATCTGCTTTTGTATAATTATTCACTAGTATCCCAGTATCTGGTTAGACAGCACCCCGAGCGCTGAAAAGGTTAGGCTTCATTCTCTGTGTTCTGGGAAAATTGGAATGGAATGAAAAACTAGAATGATTTGGAGTTGCAGCGTTTTCCCCTCTGACATAGAAAGATCTAGTCAAGTGGCAGGATACAGTAGAGAGACCATGTTATTAGTCATCAGCAGATCAAGGGGAAAGATCCAATTTATATAAATTATTAGAAGCATTAACCTTGAGTAGGTAAGTTAATTTTTCTGGCCTTAGCCTTATTATGTGACATAATATGAACTGCCTTACCAACATCCAATCTTACAGAGAGCAGTAACAAATATGAAGTATGCTAACATGATGTGAAAACTGTAAAGAACTACATAATATTTTTTGGTTTATTATTTAATACAATGAGAATGGCTAATGTAATAGGGATAAAATGTATCTAAAAATGCAATTACCAACAGAACATCAGAAAATTAGATAATCAGTCATTAGGCATTCTAGATCCGACCTCAATTTGCAATTCAATATTGATGAAGGAAAAAAAAGTTGTTTTGTTTTTAAATAAAAATAATTACTTTTGTTTTTTACATTTACAATACACACACACGACCTAGAAAAAGATTCTTTTAAAAATCTGGTCTTGATTTAACATTATGAAAAACTAAAAGCCTTCAAAAATTCTAAAGGGAAACTTGACCACTGTTTCAATTCTTCAATATATTTATGACAGCTGTTAAGCAATACAAACACCAGCTGCCAGAACTCATTAGGATTATATGAGAATCCTTTTTTGAATCCACAGAAATCCATTGATTGATTCTGAGCATCCACCACTCCTATCAATTAAGGTTAAACGAGAAACAACTACCTACTCTTAGAGAGAGGTAGCTGGCATTGACATAGAAGGACCATTAACTGTCTTCTATTACACATTTGTGGAGGAAAAAATACCTTAGATGGCATGATTGGTGCACTAAACTAATAATGGAAATGCTTTTTCCTCTGGCTTACTGTTTATCAATTGACACTTGTGCTCTTGCAGGAGGAAAATATCAATTTTTTGAGCCTTAGCTTACTACTTCACACTGCACCTATTGCTTTCAGTGATTGAATGCTTTGATTTGAATGCATGTAACATGTTGAAGATGAAAGCAGTGGCTAAGTGCATACTGGTGTATCCAGGGACTATATCCAGAACTGCTGGACAATTACAGGTTTCATTTCCAATATGGTGTGAATATGAACAGATGATGAGTTGATCCAAGAAAGAACCCAGTCAAAATCAGGAAATGGAGACCATTTCAGAAAGTCCTAAGTGGCAAAATATTTCCACTAATGAATCGTCATTCATGGTAAGACAGAAAGCTAGTGTGCAGTTGCTGGGCTCAGTTTAGAGTTTTTTTTTGTTTTCCAAGAGATATTTTGGAATAATCACTACATGCAGACTTTTAGGGCTATGACATCGTTAATGAGCCTTATGGATTCAGGACATATTTCTTTGTCATCCAGAAGGAAAAAAATATATATTACTAGCCTTTACGGGCTGTAAAATTTAATCAAGTTTTAATTGATGTTTTAAGGCCCTATAAAATTTCCCTTGATCAAGATTTCATGTGAAAAAAATTTTAATAATAGATTTTTGTAAACTGTATCTCTCAGCCAAAGACATCAAAGGACAGCTTTGAGATAACTCTTTGTCTGATAAAATAATAAAGTTATTTTTCCCAATCTAAGATGACTTTATTTTTTATCACTTAGGGAACAAATATTGATTTGGGGGAGTATATGAGAAAAGTTAATATTTATTTGTGATCCTCAACTGTAATTTTTGTAGATGAACTCTAAAACAGAACTGAGAGAACTAAGAGCATAAAATAGCTTAATTTGAGAAGTAGGATCAGCACAAGGGTAGCATAGATTAGCACAGACATAAAATATGAAAATGCCTGGAAAATCAAAACCCAGCAAGGTATGCATTCTCCCTTCTGAAGAAGCCACATTCTAATCACTGGAATTGATGACTAGTCCTTACATGGCAAATGGATTTTGCAGATATGACTAAATTACTTTGAGATGGAGAGATTATCCTAGAATATTCAGAGTGGGCTCAATGTAATCACAAACCTCCTTAGGAGAGTCAAAGGAGGAGGTCAGGCTCTGAAACTGTAGAATCAGAATAATAGAGAAAAACCCTTCAGGCTTCTGGTGGCTTTGAAGATGGAAGACACATCCACAGGCTATGGAATGCAGGCAGTCCCTAAAAGCTGGGAAACAGAGTCTCCCTGAGAGCCTCCAGATGAAATGCAGCTCTTCCAGTACCTTGACTGAGATGCCTGTCAGACTTCTGAATTACAAAACTGTAAAATACTGTTTGCACTATTTTAAGCCACTAAATTCATGGTAATTTGTTACAGCAGCCACAGGAAACTAATACACCCAACAAATTCACTGGTATCAGAAAGCAGTCCAGCCAGTGTCAATATAACAGCATGCCAAGACAGGATCACGGAATTATAAACAACAGGGAGAAAACGATTGGCTGTTTACTTGTTCAAATAGTGTAGCTATTCTGACTACATTTATAATCAGACCAACAATCTGGACAATTATAAAAACAAGTGGTCATTTGCATGGTGTAACAAGTTTTATAGATAAGGACATTATCTATTTAATCAAAATGTTGATTTTATAGCCTTGGGACAATTTAGCAGTAGTTAATCCAAAGTAACCAAGCAAAGATCAGTTCTGATAAGTTGGAAAGAGCTCTGAACCCCAAATCCAAAGATTTCTATCCTCATCTTGATAAACAGTTACTAGCTTTATAAACTTGGGAAGGTCATTTAGCTCTGTTTTTTGTTTTGTTTTGCTTTTGTCTGTTTTTGTTTTATCTGTAATGTGGCTGTATTACCCTGAATAATCAAAAGATAAAATAGGTATGAAAAAGGGAATAGTTGGGACACCTGGGTGGCTTAGCGGTTGGGTGTCTGCTTTCAGCTCAGGGTGTGATCCTGGAGTTCCAGGATCAAGTCCCAAGTCGAGCTCCCTGCATGGAGCCTGCTCCTCCCTCTGCCTGTGTCTCTCATGAATAAATAAGTAAAATCTTAAAAAAAAAAAAGGGGGGGGGGAATGGTGCAGTAGCACATGTTTGAAAGATACTAACACCACCGTGTGAGACAGTTTCACACAAAACTGGATTCGTAAAATTACCTGCATTCAGAGAAAATTATTCCTTGTGGTTCACTCTCCTTTACCTTCTCTTTTACTTTTGGAGGTAGAAGTGTTCACCTTGGAAACATCTTCCAAAAACTAGAGCACATCTCCTCATTTTTCTCATGCTTATTCAAGAATGTGCTGGCAATCCACTTGCTTAAATGTTGAAATCCCACCTGCTCAAATGCTAAGGCAAAGAAGAGATGATGTTTGAGAGTCTCTTTAGGAACAGCTGTTCATTGAGGCCCCTTCTTAACTATTCGTTGACATCTCCCTCATCCACCTTAAGCCTAAATCCTGAAAATATAAGCTACTCAGGCACAGTCCACAGATTTTTCTGCTCAGTGGTGTCCAACATTTCAGCAACCTGATCCAAGTCCATATGTCTTTTTATTACATGCAAGTATCAATGGAAGTTTGAAAGATGAGTCCACACACTCTTTGTCCTAGCTATCTACCACACCTTTGTGCCAAGAACTCAGGTAAACGAGATTCAAAGCTGAGTCCCTGTCATTTGCAGATGTTTGAGTCTGCGTGTTTTTAACTGTCCCTTCTGTGCTGTTGATTTCCAAGTGTATTATCTCTAAGTCTGACCAAAATCCAAAGTCTGGTTAACACACTGAACTTCTGATGGGTCATCGTCTCAAACTCAACGTATCTAAAATTATTCTCATCATCTCATTATATTGTAGCAACTCAATATCCTTCTAGCATTTTCTCTTTCCATGGGTGACAGGATAAATGTCTATGAAGTAGTGTCACTGAATGTCCCTGAGCTATAACTAGTGTGGTAAAGAATGTTGCAGCATAAAATGTATATTTTGTTTTAAAGTTCATCCCTATCATCCCCTTCCTCTGAGAGACTTCAAATTTGCCTCTCTGTGAAAATATTGTTGTGAGGAGGGTTGCCAGTTGGGATGCCCTTGTTTTCGGGGTAGTTATATGGCACAGACTAGATAAATTATTTTACCCCATTCTCCCTGGACACACATTGGCCCTACATCGGGTATGAGAGAAAACCTAGATCTGGCAAGGAAGGCATCTCTTTCCTCTTTCATTACAAGGCTGTAAAAATAAATATAAGATGAAATGACTGTGCTTATTGTTTTCAGCTTGCAGAGACAAGATCTAACAGAATGAAGTCATATATAATAAAAACAAAACAAAACAAAATCAGGAAAAGCAGAGGTGAAGACACAAGAAGAAGTCAAGAGATTACTAATGATGCTTAAAATGTTATAGTACATTCTTCATAATTCATAGTTTGGGCACAATACATTCCTCTTTTGGGAGGCATTTGGGTTACATACTGGGCATTTGACACTAAAAGGTGCTAATGCATATGAAGATTATAATGGTGCTACTATAGTAAGAAATAATTTTAGTTTAAAATCTAGTCATAATTTTTCTTGATAAACGAGTAATCTATTAATCAGAGAGGACAACACAGCCAAAGAGGGAAAAAAACTGAATGCCTAAGATATGAAATTGAAGAGTCAGGAAGAAGGAAGGGAGAGAGGGATGGACAGAAAGAGAGGGAGAGACAAGGAGAAATAGAAGAGAGACATAAGAGTAAAATGAAGGAGAGTGTGGACGTATTACCAAAGGAAGCATTTTGGGTAACATGGCAAAGAGTCTGAAATATGAAAAGCATAAAAAACAAACAAATAAAACTAAAAGCCTGTACAGAAAATATTGATAAAAGTTTCAGAACCACTTTCAGGCAGAATTAGCAAGAACATTCTTCAACTAACAGTAAGGACCATGAAAAAAGGAAATGCCAACCCAGCAGAGAACTGTGGTACCAGTCATCTATGCAACAATGAAGATCTGCATATCTAGGAGAAAGATAAATCTATTAATATTCTAAACAGAAACTATAATAATTTTTCCATTATTTATGAGTTATACATCATGAAGTATACACTTTGTAGTTTGTTGCTTTTATTTATGCTTGAATTAACTCTAGAGTAATTTGCATATAATTCTCATTACAGAGTATGGGTTCAATCATTGTCAACAAATTCTTAGGTTGGTTTGGTAAATTTATGAATTAAATACCCCTGGCCGGTATTGATACATACATATGCTGGGGTTGATATATACATATGCTGAGAATTAGTGCCGATATCTATCACCCACACAAGTCTGGGGCCCAGGATTTAGGAACTCTTACAAAATGATTTTTTAAAAATTATTTCTATTGATCGAACTTTATGTCATTGCACCACTACACACCAAATCATGTCACCCAGTAATTCTGAGTCCTCCTCCTTCTTCCCTGCCCAAGTTCAGCTGCTTTAAATTCTAAAATACATCTCTAATTTGTTCTTTTCTCTGCGTGCTAACTGCTGCTGCCCTAGTTAAGTCCTGAAGCCTGTGCCAATCTCCCCTGGGATATCCTTCCTCTAGCTCAATGCATAGTCAACGTACTTCTATGTTGCCGCCAGAGAGGTCTATTGAAATGAAAATGTGATAATTTCCCTCCTTTGCTTGAAACCATCTAGAAAATGCACTCTGTTTTCTACAGAACACAAACCAAGGGCCTTATCGTGCACGGAATATCCTTCACGAGGTGGCTCATTTAGAATGCTTTTACATCATTTCTCTTCTTTCCTAAACTCTTAATTTATTCTTTTTCAGATGCTCCGAACATCTTAGAGGTTCACCAACGGTCCCTAGGGAGGCTTGCACCCCTGCTTTGCAGATGTGGCCTGTGGTATCTGCATTCCTTTCCTGTCCCTCGCATGTTGATTTAAATACTAAGTTCCTATTACCAAAAACTGAGGCCAGTTATCACTTACTATTTAAAGCCAACCCGGTTTTGTCCAACCTCTTCCTCCTCACCTGCCTTTCCAAATCCCTTGTCCACTCCACCACTGCATCGAAATTAACCACTCATTTCTGGAACCATTCATATCAGTAACCTAGGTTCATATACTAATTTTCAACGTTTAGTATTGTGCTTCTAGAATTTCTAACATCTTTGAATGTGAACTCCAGCCACTGTGTCCAATGTCTAAAATACAGCCTGATGCACACAGTACACGTGCACACATATCTGCTTAGATAAATTTCACAAATTTAGTAATTTACTGGCTAACGGTGTTGTTTCTAACAGAAAGATTGAGTTAAACTTTCTATGGTACATCTCAGCAGGAAACACTCCTAAACAACCATTATCTGTATTTTCTACTTACTATGTCAGTCCATCTGCAATCCAGTTATCACCCTTTTAAGCTGCACACACCTGGAATTAACTTGGTATTGGATTACTGTGACAATTGCAAACTCTTCTCTGTAGTACATTACGAGCAATTGAGGAAATTACAGTCTGTTCTCAAGACTTTGTTTCCCATGGAGAATTTCGGAAAAAGCTGACGATTTGCAAACGAAAATTCCCTGTTGAGAGTGCAACCATTAAACCAACAAATATCGGGAGATCTGCATCTGCCCCATGTGCACTGATCTTAAAATTAACATATAAGAGAAAATTTTATCACTACTGTCCTTTTTGAACTCTACGGCAAAGTCTCTCAACGTTTGATTATCATGACATCTAAATCTGATTCATGAGGGTTTCTTGTTCAAAATGTAGATGCCCATATTCTAACCCAAGAACTGCTCATGCTCCTGCAGGCAGGAATCAGAAAGTCTGCTTTTCTTATTCTTTTTTTTTTTAATTTTTTTTTTGCTTTTCTTATTCTTATAACAGTTACTCCACATAACTGTGATAAACCCCACATGACTCCCACTTTAAGTAAGAAGAGATAGACTAAAATCTGACAACTTGCAGAGACATGGATGACTCCTCCTGATGACGGATCCACCTGAAGAGGGACCCTCCCACTGCCTCCCTCATGGTATTATTTGAACTCTCTAACCCTAAGCTTATTATATAGGACACACAATAATTAAGACTAGTTACCATTTTACTTTACTATCACAAAGTCAACTCATCTATATTCGAAGCAAGAATCTTTTTTTAAACTTACTGAGTTACCATCTTTAATGAAATATAATATTTTTATTCTATAAAGAATTATCCAGTATCACTATATACACTATACACAGTATATAAAGAATACGCAACTGGGAAGATAGAGATGATTCTATGTCAACTTTCTGGTTGTTGTCATTGGTTGTTGTTATTGTTAGATAGACCAAATCAATATGGCTTATTTCAAAAAGGCAGGGGACTTACCCCTGACTACTGTATCCCACTTACAAAAGCAATGTGACTTGGCTACCCTACATCATTTCTCTAAGTGTTGTTTTGTCATCTGTGTGATAATAATACACATGTGACAAGGTATAAGTTATTAGAGTAGAAGAGTTTCCAACCTTTTCCTCGATTAGCCTCCAAAGATGATGCTGGTCTGGATCACTTCACTAATTTCTCTGCCCTTCATCTTTACATTTGACCCCGAAATAGGAAACTATTTCTTGGGCATTTGTGATGCCTAATTAGACTAAACAAGGGTGAGAGGACTTAGTGGAAGAGAACAAGAACTGCAAAACATTTCTCAGACATTGAGAAGGGTGTGGCCTAAAAAGAGATATTTCAGGAAAAGTATACAGATGATTTTAGGGAGAAACTTGTCAGACTTAAAATATGTATATATTACTTTGGGGGCGTATGTGTTTTGGTCATTGTCTCCAAAAACAGAAAATAAAGGATTTGAATACTATGAAATTTTCTCTTATCATATGGAATATTTTCTTTTAACTGCAGCTCTGCTCTGGGATTTAAACATGTGGGTCACAGCTTCATACATTTCCTAACCCTGTGGTTGAAAATCTTGTGAGGAGTAAAGGAAGTGATGCGTGAAGCATCCTCAGCACTTCGCTCTGCACAGGCAAAGCACAAGTAAAAATCAACAATGCTATCTATTAAATTTTATTTTGCTTTGATTTTTTCATCTCTCCTAGTCTTGTTTAAAGTATATCTTGGCAACATCATTCCCACATACCTCACGACAATGAAGGAACAGGACTTTTGTTGTTTTATTTTACAATTCATTGGTTTCACTTCAATAAACACAACTGGAAACCTAAAACTAGGTGTGATTATCTTCTTTCAGCCATTGTTGGTGAATATTTTGTTGGGAATCATTCATCTATGACAGCCCACCCTACCTCCTTCTGGCCTTCCTTCTATTCACAAAGGCACACAACCAGTTGTGTAGAGGTGCAGACCTGAAATTTAATTTTGACTTTTTTTTTTTTTTGCATACACACATTGAGGCTATTTTTTTGCTTGCCTGTTTCATCACTTTGCTTTAAGAAAATAAATAAATTTTACTAATTTTGTTTTGATTTGCAAGATTTGTTTTTCCTTGGCAACCAATACATTGTATTCAAAACTTGTTTTGACAAACAGTATATATGTGTAGTATTTTCCACATAACTTCTTTGTCCAGATTTGTGAAATCTCTTAATAAACATTTATTACATTTGCTAAACTTATCTTAAAGTTTGTTGGAGCATGAGAATTAGCTTTTAAAACACTCTGTCACATGAGTATACAGTAAAACCCATAACAAATTAACAGCATAAGTTCTAACCAGGGGACTATTCAAAACAGAACTCAAAACCTCTTAGAAATATATCTTTGTATATTTTGCCATCCAATATTTGCATAGCAAAATGTCTTATACTTGCATCATCATTTTAAAGGAGATATTTGAAGAAGGTTTTCTGATCTCTAATACATTTATTTATTCAATGGTTATATTGTTTAGTTTGTTTTTCAATTAAGAAATATGAGAATTCTCTTATTTAAAAAAAAATCATCCCAGATAAATGAAGACTATCTGAAGTACCACTCTGCATTTCTGATTTGTCTAGAAAAAAATGAGTGGTGCCTTATAAGCCTTGCTCCAAAGCTCTTCATTTCCACTGAAACATAAACTCCCTTGGATGTTCCTTATCCAATAATTGAGTAATTGTGATGTCCTTCTTCAGGGACTGAATTAACATATGTCTTAAGTTACAGCCCATTCAACAGCATCTCTTTATCTCCTGGAAAGTGACATCATGAGAATGAATAATATGTGTGATGCTACGTGCCTTCCCAGGGCTTTTCGCAAGAGCCCGGTTTCATTTGGGAGCTCACTTTACTCTTGGTTAACATGCTTTCTGTGTCAGAAAGCATTTTAAACACTGTCAAATGTCAAATGTCTAACAGGCAGGCACACCTCCCCTCTGCCACGGTGACTGCTATTCCGGCTTTATAGTCAGGGACACCTACTTTCAGATCCCAGCTCTCCAATTTTGTAAGTTTACCTGTGACAAATGACTGACCTTCACTTCCACTTTCTTATCCTCAATGCGTAGAAAACAACACTATTCCCCTCTTGGGTAAGAGAGAGAATTAATGATGAATAATTCCTGAATACTTTCCACATAGAAAGCAGAAAACATGAAATGATGAGTGTAATTACCGCTAATAGTATATCTCATCTCACCTATATAACACTCGATAGAGTGATATTACATGGACTCTATTAGCCCATAACCTCACATGAGTTGTCAAATGTACCCCATTCTTAACACTGCTAAGCCTTGAATCAAAGCCATAGTCTACAATGTCTAAGTCCTTTTCTCTCTCTCTTTTTTAAAGATTTTTAAATTTTATTTTAGAGGAGAGAGAGTGATAATGAGCAGGAAAGTCTGAGGAACAGGGAGAAAGAATCTCAAGCAGACTCCACGCTGAGCACAGAGCCCAACTCAAGACTCAATCCCAGAACTATGAGATCACAACAGGAGGCAAAGCCAAATGTCAGATGCCACCCAGGTGCCTTGGTTCTTAGCCTTTTAACACCAGAATTACTATTTTGCAGCCGGTAAGAGTAAGTTTCCACTTCTATTAGAAATTATCTTGTGCTATTTCTCAGAAGCTGGAATATTTTCTGAGAGCAACAGGATAATCAAATTGGGTTAGGAATCTATAGCGCTAGAACTTGTTATTTTAAAAATTCTTGTCCTTTCCTTGGTCATGCTCATCTATCATAATGTAATTTTTGCAAAAACTATAGACCTAGGTCGAGGATGCTTTTTCAGCTTCCTTTGTACTTGACCTCAAAGCTATAATATAGGTCACTTGCTAAACACCAGAAAGTCTACTCTAAAAAAAAAAAAAAAAAAAAAATTCTAGACTTGCCACCTGCACTTGATATGTCTTAATCCAACTTCATCTACTCAAATTGTATAAAAGTTGAAGAGAACTCAGAGCTGGAGGAAACCAGGGACTTAGAGTCAAATGATCTCCCACCACAATATTCCTGGGTATCTGGCAGGGCTTTGATATTTACATACTTTAAACTAGAAAAATTCCAACAAAGAACTTCCCAATTGGTTTCTGCTTTCCCAGAAGAAGACTAGGATTTATCTTTTGACCAAACTTTTTCTTAGTTCTAGAAAGAATGAGTAGATGGTGTACGTTAGCTACACAGTTATATGGTACAGAACTTCCCCACTGACGTGAGGGCAGTGTTCTAGCAAGACATTTTGGTTTGGCAGGATCTGCCCGAGTCTTAGCCAACACTGACTGTTAAACTTAGACTGAGCTTTTCTTCCAGTTATCTGTTTCATCTGAAAGTTTATAAAAAAGCCAAACACAGAATAATTTTCTAGGAGTAATGTGGAGGCTAGTCATTTGATTAAGTGTGTCCAGTGTGTGAAAATCCTTCATCAGGGCTAAATGGTCATAAGAATAACAGGCGCCCTTAATAGGAAAATCACCATAATCATCAGGAAAGTTTTGTGTCAAAACCAATAGTAGGCCAAGGGAGGATGATTTATTTTAGGCCCAGAAAACAGCTTATTTGAGACCTCTGCCAATCAACTGCAATGGGCATGCCCCGGGCAAAATAGCTGTGTGCACGTGTGTGATTTAATAGAGCCATAACAATGTGGTCGTAGCCTTTGAGACTCAGGCAGTTGTCTAAAAGATGTACACACCAAGGTAGGCCTATAATTTGTCATCCAACAGGAACATTTTTGAAAGTAAAAATGGGTGCTATTAGTGATTTTACTCTGACATTGGGCATAACCCGAAATAAACCTCCCGGATTATTGCTTTGCCTCAGAAGGAGAAGCCCTGGCCTTGGCGAGTCAGCAGAGCCCTGCATTGCAAGGCCTGATCATCCTGGGATGAAGATAGCGTTGCAGCCTGCCCGTCACTCCCTGCAGAAGCAGCTGCCCGGGGGATTGACTCATGATGTGTGTGAGCCACACGGGAAAGAACTGGACATCCCAGTCAACTGGTACGTGGAGCCTTGTTTTCTTATAATCTCAAAATAGCAAGTAAGAATCATCACATTTTGTAGGTCTAGATTTTTGAAACCTAGTACTTAAGGGGAGCATACTGAAGCCTGTACTTTTTATTCCTGACAATTTCCAGTCTGGCCTTCTATCTAAGCTCACATTTTACTCCTCCTAAAATTTTCACAATCCCAGCTCTTATCTATTTATCAGTACCTTCTTTGTTCTTTCCAAATTTTTCACTCAGGAAGCATCACGTATTGAGAGCATACATAAGTATTTTTCTGTAAGTAATTATTTTACTTAATTGAACTAGAATAGTTCCCTACTCAGTTACTAAGTTATTAATAGCTGCTCTTGATCAATGCGTGATCCAAAAAAATTTCACACAGTAGTATGTGTTCATAGTCATTAATAAAGGCATTACTCTAGAAGTACATGTAAGACTATCCTTCAGAACACATTGAATAGTAAAAGAAATTAAATAATTATTTATTAAATATATTCAGTGCCCCATATAATAACTAGAGTTTGATACTTAATCAAAGATTGTGTTACAGAACAATCCAATCATGATAGGCAAAAAATAGAAATAATCTTGACAAATTAATGAGTGCATGTTTGTACATATTAATAAAAGTATATGTCATAACTAATACTCCTAAGCTTTGAACCTAAACACTGGCATTCTAAAATAGGAGATCTAGATTTCTTTCACGAAATGCATGATTTTAAAATTTACATAAATTATAAAATTCACTTGTAATTATTTATTGTAATGAATACAAAGGGGGCAGCTATTATACCTAACAAATCTTTCACCAGAGAGAATAAAACAGCCTTTTAAATAAGTCCTTAAATTATTTTTCTCCACTAGGAATATTAACTTTTTTTTTTTTTTTTTTTTTTTTTTATTTATGATAGTCACACAGAGAGAGAGAGAGAGGCAGAGACACAGGCAAAGGGAGAAGCAGGCTCCATGCACCGGGAGCCCGATGTGGGATTCGATCCCGGGTCTCCAGGATCTCGCCCTGGGCCAAAGGCAGGCGCCAAACTGCTGCGCCACCCAGGGATCCCTATTAACATTTATTTAATCTTTAGTGTACTATAAGTTTCCGTGGCCTTGATTTTATTCATTTGTTCTCATGAATATATTTTATTTTTACCTGACTTTCCCAATACATTGTTAACTTTGAATGAACTTGTTTCATCTGTGCTTTATGACAAGCATCCTTGTGTTCTGGACTCTGTGAGCTTAATGAATTTCAATAATAATCTCCCCTCTTTCTGTGACTATTGTCCAAGGGGATGGGACACTGTTGCTCCAGACACATGGAGACACTTGGATAAAGCAACACGAGCTTGGGACTCGGGCATACTTGTGGTGCTTGGACATTCTTGGGGAATTAAGGAGTTACCATGGAAATGGGAGTCTATATCTTACTTAAGAGAATATGAAAGATTCTTCCTGCATGATTCTCTTGTTCCAAGGAGTGAAGAAATATATTCTGATTAGACACTTTTCATGAAGCCCAAAACCCTATATTCCATCCAGAAATATTCTAATTTCTGCACTGAGGGGGAAAAAGAAGAAACCCTGTGGAATGAGGGTAGCAGAGTAAATATTAATGCCACTTGGCTGGGAATCTACCTATACTGTCCCGTATGTGGATTAAGTAATCTACACAACTTTATTATTTTCCCTTCCATACCATTCATACTTTATAGATGAGAATACTAAGGCAGTGAGGCTATTCCAAACCACAAAGAGCCCATGATTCCTTCACAGCACCTGCTTATGATTCTCTCTCAGGAGACCCATTTCTGGCAACTAGCCTTTGTGTCTGAGAACCCTGAATCTTTCTGAGACAGGACTGAGAAAGCAGTTCTGAGTGTCCACAAATGAATGGCTTGAATCCAGGTAGAGTTCTTGTTGCGTCAAATGTAATTACCTAAATCAGGGTCAACACATTTTTTTCTATAAAGAGCCAGATGGTAAGTATGTCAGGTTTGGTGAGCTATACAGTTTCTGCCCTAACTTTTCAACCTTGCTATTATGTGTGAGAAAAGCTATAGACAGGATATAAACAAATGAGCACGGCTGTGTTCCCATGAAACTTTATTTACAAAAACAGGCAACAGGCTGGGTTTGCTCGCAAAGCCATAGTTTGCCAATCCCAGATCTAAAGCTTTTCCTTATTACACAAAACAGTTCTCTAGAACTCCCTGACCTTGAAATAAAGGATAGCATGAACAGAGACAGCCATTAACTAGGGAAGCACTTTCAAAGCTGCTTAGGTACTCATCAATAGTAAAGGGGAAAAAAAGTGTAATTAAGATTCCTTAACCAGACTTAGTATCAAAAGTCTGATACTTTTCTTTTTTCCAGGAAAAATAAACCAATGACATCAGGGAAGGGGGTGGGTTCTGAGGAGCATGTTAAATCGGACAAGGAATAATTGGGGACATAGATATCTTTCATCATCACTGTACACTAAAATGGCTTTCTTCTATCTTCTCCACATTCTACTACTCCCTTCCCCAAACAATGAAGACAAAGCCTTGCTGATTCATGGAGCAACAATGAAGTTCCACTTGATAAAAGGCTGTGAAGTGGTCAAATGTGTCACTTACAGCTCTGCTTCCTCTGAGGAGCCAAGGATGAAAAATTTATAACAAAATATGTCCCTTGCAGTGATTCTTTGGCATTTGAAAAAATGTTTAGAAAATCTTGGAAGTCTTTAATGGTGCTATCTATAAGTCTACTGTATTTTTGTACATATATTTACCATTCTTTATGTTATAATAGCCAACATATGGAAACAACCTAAGTTTCCATTGATAGATGAACGGATGAAGAAGATGTGGTACGTGTGGAGAGAAAGAGAGAGAGAGGGAGAGAACATGAAGCAGACATAAAAAGGATGAGCTCTTGACATTTGTGACAATAGAAATACAAATACCATTTGATATCAACCATATGTGGAACCTAAGAAACAAAACAAATGAATAAAACCAAAAGCAGGATGAGACTTACAAATATAGATAACTGATGGTTGCCAGAGGGAAGGGGATGGGGGGTGGGAAAAATGGGTAAAGGGGTATGGGAGATACAGGTTTCCAGTTACGGAAAGAATAAGTTACGAGAATAAAAGGCACAACATAGGGAATATAGCCAATGACGTTGGAATAGTGTTGTTTGGTGATAACAGTAGCCACACTTGTGATGAACATAGCATAATGCATAGAGATGCTGAATCACTATGCTGTACACCTGCAACTAATGTGACATTGTGTGTCCACTCTACCTAAATTAAAATAAAGGAAGGAAGGAAGGAAGGAAGGAAGGAAGGAAGGAAGGAAGGAAGGAAGGAAGGGAGGGAGGGAGGGAGGGAGGGAGGGAGGGAGGGAGGAAGGAAGGAAGGAAGGAAGGAAGGAAGGAAGGAAGGAAGGAAGGAAGGAAGGGAGGAAGGAAGGAATAGCTCTCAGGAAGAAAAGAAAGGCAGGAGGAGGGAAGGAAGGAAGGAAAGGAAGGAGAGAGGGAAGGAAGAAGGAGGTGGGAGAGAGGGAAAAATATCTTTTTAAAAAGATTTTATGTATTTTTATATGAGAGACAGAGAGGCTGAGACACAAGCAGAGGCAGAAGTAGGCTCCCTGCAGGGAAACTGAGGTAGAATTTGACCCCAGGACTCCAGGATCACACCCTGAGCCAAAGGCAGAGGCTCAACCACTGAGCCAACCAGGCGTCCCCCAAAAACATCATCTTTACCTTAGGTTACCTTGATCTCATTTTTATTTTCAACTGCAGTTTTATAGTTAGGCACAATTTATAAGGGTTAAGAAGCTCTGTTAATATAAAAATGATTTCCCAATTATTTGAAAAAAAATTGAACTATTTCTAGTTTCTATGTGGTTCTTTGGCACTACATGAGCACAACTGTAGCTTTAAGGAAAACGCTCAGTGTTCTAATTTGTAGACAGTTGTGACACAAAAGACGTTCTGGGGTCCCCGGCTGGGCCAATCTGTGGAGCATGGGACTCGATCTCAAGGTTGTGAGTTCGAGCCTCATGTTGGGCATAGAGATTTTTAAAAATTTTTCTGATCATTTTCATGTAGTGGATAGTAAGATATATATATATATATATATATATATATATATATATATATATATTCCTATTTGATGCTCAAAATATTTTATACAAAGCAAAAAAAATACTACGGAGTTGTGCTTTGAATCATTTTTTTTTTTAAGATTTCTTTTTTAATTTGAGGAGAGAGAGAGCACAAGCAGGGGGAGAAGGAGGTAAGGTGGAGGGGCAGAGAGAGAAGCAGACTCCCCACTGAGCAGGAAGCCAGATATGGGGCTTGATCCCAAGACCCTGGGATCATGATCTGAGCCCAAGGCAGACTCTTAACTGATTGAGCCATCCACAAACCCCGGTTTTGAACCGTTTCTTATTAACTGGCTTTATTTTCAAAGTACATTTTTCCTTGTGTTTTAATTTATTATTATTATTATTATCATTATTATTGATTGACTGACTGATTTTGCTTTTTAAAGCTACAACACCGGTCCTTTGGGGATGACTTCAAAAGTCAAAACAGTACCTGACAGGGTTGATACAACTCCAATTCCATCTTTCCATGCTACCAATTCCTTGTTTAGTTTCTATGTCTGCTCAACAGAGAATTGTATTTAGAGCCTTTTATACATCATAGGAAAATATCATTGTCCTCTTTTAACGCCCAGCACTTTGAAAACAACATTATGGATTACAATCTGAAGTTCTTTATAATAAATGGCCGAAAATACCATAACATCCTGTAAATCATTCCAAACTATCTCAGGTCATTTCAAAAATTAGTAGCACTGAATACTTTGTCAAATAAAAAGAAATTTAATTCTATGTAACTCCCCACTTTCTATCATCATAAATCATTGTTTGTGATAGAAAGTCATTCAGACATTTTAATCAAGGAGTGAGACTATCAGTGTAATTACGAGGCTATCTCCCAATTTATCATACCAGTGGCTGAAAAATACGTCATTTTCTATCATCTAGATAGGAAAACTACATAGGTACACTGCAAAGGTTACTACTTACTGAGAAGAGAGTTAATTTGTGAGATTAACATCGCTAAGAGCCAGAATTAGGCTTGAGTCCTACCCCTTCCTTATATTTATAATTCTAAGTCTGGCTTCAGAATGAAAGAGAATACATGCTCTGAGAGGAATGATTTCCTTTTTCTAAGTAGCTTAAGAGAGAGAGAAGAGAGAGAAAAAGAGAGATTGAGAGAAACAGAGAGGTAGAAAGGGAAGGAGCCATCATTTGACTACCTGTGAAGCAATTCAGTTAGCTTGCTCAAGAATTTTAAATTGTTTTTAACTTCACTATGTCACCACATTACACGCTGTCACTTTAGTAAGGCAACACACGACAAGCATTGGGAGACAATTCTTCATCGTCTCTCTCAACCCCACAGGTCTTGCACAGAAAGCACTAAACATCCATTCTTCAAGACTATATTTTCAAGAATGCATGCATAGCAGATAACTTTGAAAAGTTGAGATAGGGTCTCCCTCCAAAGCAAAGGGCAGACATGCTTCCCCTACCCAGTAAAATATAGATAATGTCTCCCTCCCAAACAAGGGCAGGCATTAGCAGGCTTCCTCTCCATAAATGCAACCCACTGAATGTGCGCGCATCCATCTGGGTCTCTTTTTGCCCATATGGTACTTGGGGCAATGGGAACTGAGTCACTAAGCAGATGCTCATGCTGCTTGCTGTGCTGGGAGCCGTAGGGTCCTTATCTCTGACCCAGTCATCTCAAGTTTTCTTCCAACAATCATGAAACTGTAGGAGACTAACAGTTCTTAATGGTTGATGTAAAACAACAACAACAACAACAGCAGCAGCAGCAACAACAACAATAAGCAACAGCATGCTTTAATTATGTGTGTAAGTTTGCATTAGAAGTCTACTCCAATGTGTTACACTCACATATGCTATCTGGAAAATCCCCTTTACACAATCTCTATGGGAAATTCAGGAATAGAAAAGATACGCTTTTATCATAGTAATTTCATACGTTATTTGTATTGACTAAATGTCAGTAGAAATGAATTATGTGGTGCCTCACGAACAATGAAGTATATATAGATGGTACTTTTTATGACAGTGGTTTCTTCTTTTTCAGAGTTAAGAAAGAAGAATGAGTCTCACATACATATATATTATGTTAAAAGTGTGTCAAAATAATCCATTTATATTTCAAGTGTATGTTTGAGTGGCATAACTGTGACATATATTCACAAACTCAATGCTGTTAGAAGAGGAGAACATGAAATCCAGCATCTTTATTATTCAGATCACTCCATAGTCCCTATTTTTCTGTGATGTTCATACAGGTGGCCTTTCCAGGTACTTCTCCGATCATTCCACTGGGTCCTAACTTTTGTCACCTGATATAATATGCAAGCTGTAGGGGTTCATCAGTGTTAGCCACAGAGAGCACTGTTCCCCCAAATCCAACTAGTATTTTATAGAGAAAATTTTCTAAATATATACACACATGCATGCACAACGAACTGTATTGCAAAGTTTGTGATAAATGCATCTAAGATATGTCTGATGAAATTCCAATCTGAGTATGTGATGTCCCCCTATATCATTCGTCAGGTGAATGGACACACGTGTGCTTAAGTAGTTTCATGTGGATCATTATTCTAAGATCTGGAATTGGAATAAAAGTCTCCTAACTCTTTATCCTGGCTTTTAAGTACCTGTAGTCAAGCAACATCCACAGACAGTACAAAGTATTGGTTAGGAGACACAGAAGGATGGAAAGGGAATTAGAGGTAGGGTGGAAAAACAGCTGGGAGACGAGAGGAGAAGTAGGAAAGAATAAAAGGGAGCCTCCAATCTTCATGCTGTCCATGCTGTTTTTGAAATACTGTCTGTAGGGATTCATATGTTGATTTAGAGATCGTTGGATTTCATTCAAGGTCCTGCCAATTCGACTCAAGTAAACAAATTAAACCTTCATGGCACAGCTATTATGAAGCAACTAGGATGCTAGAAGCAATAAAATAAATTGTAAAGGAGAGAGAACTGACACACCATGGGTGTTAACTGATTGATAAGAACTTTAGTATATCGTGTTATTTATTTGTTCAGATCCTGTGTCAATTTTCCTTCTAATGTGTTGCTATCTAGTCGTGTCCAAGAGGACTCCTTCAAACGCAGCTTCCTTGTTTGAGAGAAACTATAAAACGAGGGATATGTTCAAGGGCCAATACGTGGAACAAAATATCAAGTTTACCCAAAAAGGCTTTAAAGGAGAGTGAGAATGGCTCCTTCTGGTTTATTTGCTACAGAAAAAGCAGGTAGCTAATGATGCTTTGATTAGCATCAAGGGTAAGCCATTTGACAGCAGAATGGATTAGAAATGAGACCTTGATTTCGAGTACTTGAATATACTGTAAGGTTCTCAGGTATGTAAGTGAGGCAGAAGTCAAGAGGATGCTTTTCATTTTGTTTAAAGATTGCGTTGGGAAAAAAAAAAAAAGATTGTGTTGGTATTATGAACAGTGACTCTCAAATGAACAAGAATTACTCTGATATCAAAAGCTCACATTTTAGGGACACCTGGGTGGCTCAGCGGTTAGGCGTCTGCCTTTGGCTCAGGTCGTGATCCCGGGGTCCTGGGATCGAGTCCTGCATCGGACTCCCTGCAGGGAACCTGCTTCTCCCTCTGCTTATGTCTCTGCCTCAATCTCTGTGTCTCTCATGAATAAATAAATGAAACCTTAAAAAAAAAAAAAAAAGCTCAAATTTTAGGAGTGAACTGCACCATGAAAACTACGTTATAGGCTTCTCAAAAAGCTACAGGACAAAAAAAGAAGAAAAACAAGAAAAAGAAGCAGCAGCAGCAGTTACATGACTCATGAGCCAGATAGATAGGTAATAGATGATGATAGATAGATAGATAGATGATAGATAGATAGATAGATAGATAGATAGATAGATAGATAGGTGATAGATAAATGTTGAGTCATGAAAATGTGTTTTAAGTGTGTTACTATAACTTTACACTATAATTTATATTTTTATTGGGCGGAGAGGGTTATATACAGCCATCAAAATATCATCCTAGTATCATGTTAGCATGCATATATATATATTTATATATACATATAAATATATATATGCTAGAAGCAAATAAAATATCTATATATTTATATTAACTATATATATAGTCAACTAAAGTTAATTTATAAAATATATATTATATATATATTTAATATTGTGTTAGTTTATTATTTATTTATTTATTTATTTATGCTAGTTTAGAAGAAATTCTGGATGGACAAATTATTTTTGCCATACAATTAGATCTATTTTAATAAACTGTCATGCTATCTCTTCTTACTTTTTTCTTATTATTCTTTATTTTACTAATGCAAAACTATATTCTGCATGTAGTTACAAAAAGAAGAAAAGAAAGGAAATTCTATTGCTTGGGGGCCTACCCTGCAGATTTTGGACTTGAATCTCCACTATCATGGGGGGGAGGGGGGCAATTTCTTAAAAATAAGCATCTCTCGCTCTCTGCCTCTCCCATATCTACACAGGCACATGCATGTACACGCACATCTGCTGTTGGCCTTGTTTATCTGGAGACCCCCAACTAATAGAATGCCAATCAGATCGCACCAGGCATATGAAGAGGGCATAGATCACACTCTTTCGACCATACTTTTGGAATCTATTGGCTGTATGCAATCCTTTCTTCTTTCTTTAAGGTCTAGAGAAAATCATTGAAACCATGTTGACAAAGGTCACCTCGGGCTCACTGACAAAACCAGTAGAGACTTTTTCAGTCAGTACTTAATTAGACCTGTGCATTTCAACATCTGTTTGCCATTTCTTACTCCCCAAAACTTTATTCTTTAGTTTGTTTTCCATCACACTATTTAATATTTGTGCTTTGCTTCTTATTAAATAGATCCACCTAATTCTTCTTTGCTTGCCTTTCAGTTAGAAGCCAGGGTTCACATACCTTCTCTGTATTTTTTCCTAGAGGGTTACCCATTTATGTGATTTTTTTACTACCACCTGTATTACCAATTACTCTTCTACCTGTATCTCTACCATAGGCTTCTTTTGTGAACTCTAGATTAACATGTCTAAATATCTATGAGATACTTCACCTGGATACGTCTAAGTACCTTGGCGAGGCGCCTGGGTGGCTCAGTCGATTAAGTGGCCAACTCTTGATTTTGGCTCCGGTCATGATCTCAGGACCCAGAGCCCCATGTGTCCAGCTCCCTGCTCAGCAGTGAGTCTGCCTGAGAATTTTCTCTCTTTCTCTCTCCTTCTCCCTCTCCCCCTCTTCTTGCGCGCTCTCTCTCTCTCTCTCAAATAAACCTTAAAAGATAAAATAAAACTAAAGTAACTATGGGTACGTAATGTCTATCAGTGATCATTTTGTTTCTTACTCTAGCCCCAGACCTATACCAGATACGAGTGAAAGAGCGTCAGAAATCTCAGTCACTTATTTCACTCCTGTTTTTTCATTCTCTACATGCAATTATCCATCAATGTTTTGTCTCATCCTTTATATCCCCATGAAGGACATATCTTGAAATCTTTTATAATCTGCCTTCTTTTCAAACTTTCAACTCTAATATCCCCTTCTCTTCATTGCTTCCTAGACAAGCCTACTGTAACCTTCTCTGGTATGTGCTTGTCTTCAAGGCTGTCCCTCCACCTCCAGAGAGTCTTGTAAGTGGCACTCTGAGTGCTCATTCTACAACGGCTATTCTGTCCATGTAAATCCCCCACCAAGACATTTTTGTGGATCACAACACCTTTAAGAACAAAGAGTACTGTGATATACAAATTGGGCTATCGCTAATAGTACCCTACTGAATATTTGAAAGTTGCCAAGTGAGTAAATCTTAAAAGTCCTAACCAAAAGAAAAAAAAAGTTGAAATGATGCATGGTGACAGCTGTTAACTCGACTCACTGTGGTGATCATCTTGCAAGTCAAAGATGAAGCATCCAGCTTCAATGCAAATATTGAATCATTATATTGTACACCTGAAATGAATATAATGTTATATATCGACTCTACCTCAATTTATAAATAAATAAATACATAAATAAATAAATAAATAAATAAATAAATAAATAAATAAAATAATACTGATCTTGGTATCAAAATTGAGCCTCTCTAATACCTTCTCTCTTTACCTACCCTAAATGGTTGGCTTCACCTTCTCTGACGATATTGAAATATGGTTATCTAAGCCTCACCTTGAATCTTCAAGCCTCAGTGCTTACAAAACTTTCCCTCAGACTCTCTCTTCTGAAGAAATGGAGTCATCCTTTAAGACACATCTCAGGTGCTCCCTCATCTGTGAAGGCTTCCTTAAACTCCTCTATCTTCTGGACATAGTCATAGACTTGCCTTTGTCTGCACCATCCCTAATAGGATTTCCATTACAGTGCTTTCAACAGTATCAAAATTATCGTTAGCTCTCAATGCCCTCATAAGATAATGAACTGTGGTATTTTCTGGTGCAATGGGGCTAAGCTACTTGTCTTAAAATCCTAGTTTCAACATTCCCTGCCTATTGGGCCCTGGGACAGTTACCTGACTTTTCTGTATCTCAGTTTTCTGATGGGTGAAATGGGGCAACCAGAATTCTCCATTTTGCTTTTGAGGATTACTTCATTGTATGTATGCAAAACAATTAAAACAGTGCCCAAAGTAAGCACTCAGTAATAAAGCTTACCAATTATAAATGTAACCTAGGGACCTTTCTCATTAGATTGATCCCTACCAGCTTTAATGCTTTCTCAAATTGTAATGCATTCTCAGCAAAAAGAGATGTTGAATAAACAGATACCTCCAGAATTCGAGTTTATATATGTTTCCACTTTTAATCTTTTTGCCGTTTTAAATAATTTAAATTTAAGAATTACTGCTCGCGAAGATCATCTGAAATGACAATTCAATTTCCTAAATTATTCTTTGCTGATAATTGGGCACCGTTTTCTTGATACACAGCTTTGAGGAGATGATATAACATACTCAAAGGCAAAGGCATAGGCACACAGTTATATATGTTGGTGTAAGCATCCAGCTTACTCTACGAGTATGTGTAGTATACATTGTGTGTGTCTTAAATAATACGGTTTTTTGTTTTGTTTTGTTTTTGTTTTGTTTTCATTGGGAACTTTGAGCGTTTGATAGCATCTGAGTTAGTTTTTGCTGATCAGATTAATTTCTGTGTTACTATGCAATATAGTGTCTTACACTTTTCCAGGTATTGTAGTAAATCCAAAATGTCTATTTGAGAAAATCATTGGCTTTACCTCTGGACACCTTTGTGATTTCTTTGTATGTAAAGTCCAGTCATATTCATCTTAAGCAATACCACAGTGTGGTCTTTCTTGAAAGAGTGTCAACATTAACATCAGCTCTTTTTAAATGTAACCATTGTTGATGCTAACATCCACTAAGCCATTCAGGATCCTGACTATAAATTTCCACATGTATAAATTCTTTTAGATTAGAAGCTAGGGACATAGATTTTTCTTCCCAATAAGTGGAACTTTCTGTAATAGGAACTGTACAAATTAATGTTTCCCAGAGATGCTGGTGCTGCAAAAAAAAAAAAAAAAAAAAAAAACATAAAATGAAATTTGCAGCTCAATTATAGTAGTTCAGTGTTATTTTACTGATCCACTATGACCACTATACTTGGCACTTTTGCATTTGCCTTCTTCCTTAGCCTTGAGATCTATATTATTTATAATATTTTACTTTTCTGCGAACTGTCTCAATGACCTTCTAAAAAGAGCAGAAGCATAAATATATTTATATATGTTTACACACATACGTGTAATGGCTTGAATTGCTCCCGATGTTATCATATTACTATTCCCACAACTAGACTCATCAAGACAAACTTAATTAAACTTTAAATAGTTTCCATGTGGAAAGGAAACCACGGCTACTATTGTTTCATTTGCATTAGGAACATACATTGTGAGAAAGCCACAGGTTTTCATCACACGCTACAAATGTGTGACTGAAAATAATGTTGTTTTAATTTAATGATAGTTAGATCCTAGATACACTCCTTTAAAATCGGTGCATAAATATTAATTTATCTTTTAAATGAATTGGATGAATTTTATACTATACCATTCTATACTATACTAGTAGCAATTACAAAGGTATGATTCCAGGGTATCAAACAAAACTTGGATATGCAACTCCTGGGTGAAGTGCTACTCTATGTAAGATAGAATAAAAGTTGGTTTCATTAATTTTTCAACGAACAATCTTCTCACTTTGGATTCAGGCAACTAAAGGCTATGAATCTGCTTCAATCAAAACCAGAGAGAAGACTTTCTCATTATACACTTGCCGGGAACCTCAGTGGATGTCTAGTTTCCATCATAAGCAGAGTTGAGAATATTAATACCCCTGAGGCAAAGTTTTAGAGCTACACTACCGACCCATTTGTCTTAGATTTCAAAACTTGATTCTTATATTTCATTAATTCATAAGAAACAAGTGTGCCAGAACATGAAATCATCTCACCATAGAGATTATTGTATTTCACAATCTTAGGAATCATAGAAGCAAAAACAATGTACAGTAATATTGGGGGGGCTTCCATGTTTTGGAGTATTCTCTTCAAATTTTTTCTGAGACCTCTCTTTTTTCCAAGTCTATTTGTGGGCAGCAGTGCCATCTGGGTGAGGTGCCATGGGCTGTGCCGGAACTCCTTGGGCCATAGTGTCCATTTCTCCCCTTGAAGGCATTCTCTGACTTTCTACTTGATTTTGGGGCTTATCAGATGCCCTGTGGAGCTCCGGAGCCAGTACCATAGATCTCAGGGCCATTTGGCCGGGCTCTGATTCCTAGTAGGTGGTCTGTCAAGGAGATTGCCTCAGCTAATGACATAGTATCTTTTTGACAAAAATCAGTAAAAATTGGGCTGCCAGAATGGTACTCAAAGACTGACTTGGCATGACTCAAATTTTATATAGAGATAGAAAATATTTGCCTGAGGCCCCATATGCCTCAGGGAAACACTGGCTATGTGTTTATTTTCAACAAAGGTTCTATTTGTAGACCTTTTCCACTGTATTATTCAATATTCTTTAAATACATTTCTAAAAAGTAAATTCCAAAAATGTAGTGCAAATTATTTAAATCTTGAATGGATTTGCTTCCTTTGACCTACCACTGGAATCATGACCCATCAAGTTTCTCATTAGCTTAGGCTTCCAGAAAGCTCTGAGGCCTGGAATGTGCAATACTTACAGTCTTCTAGGTCAGTTTCCTAATACTCCCCCTGCTATACTTTTCCATTCCTGTCTTTGGATTTATTCTAAACTCTCTTTAAGCATATATGTTCTGTCTTGTTTTCAAGCATGTATGTTTCTATTAAATCAATGGCAAAATCTTTTAGAAGATTTAAAAACGGTTAACTAACAAAATAAAAATAAAATATTCATTTTTCGGGAAAAAGTTTTTTTGCTGGCATTCATAAAATATATCCATTCTAGACATAGGCCAAACATTTTATGTAAGGAAAATAGCAGTAAAGCATGAATGTACTGAAATGAAGAGTTGCCATCCATTATTTTGTGAAAAAAAAAAAAAAGATAAATTTTTATGAGCTTACAATAAAATTTAAAAGTGACATGCTATGTTGAAGATTGAGGTGTATGTTCTTGGGTTCCAACATGTATCACTTTGGCCATAAATAGCTTCATAAATAGCTTGCAAAACATATAACCAATAAATTATTTATAAAGTATAAGCAAGCCGGGTCAAATACTTCAAAACCACATTTCAAATGGTATGTCATGTTTTTAAGGGGCAGGGGAAGGGAGACATCCTGGTTGTTCAAGAGTATCAACAGCAGGTCGGAATAGCTACACCTGGGGATTTTTTCCTACGTCTCTTATTGGTAATCAGTTCTAGAATGTCCGTGAGCAACAGTGTGCAGTAAAAACACTTTTAATTAATGACACTTTATATTTTAACTTTATGTAGTTAGCAAAGAATGTTAAAGTAAAAAAAAAAAAAAACAAAATATATACTAATCTCCCTGAAATAACCAGGGAGCATTGAGGTAAAGGGTGATTAAAGGATATTCCAAAGCTTACCCAGGCCACTGAGTCAGGAAGAGAAACCAGGTCTCTTGGATTTCAATTCCAGTGTTCTAGGCACTGGTTTGTTCAACTCCTGTGCAAAACATCCACACACAATACACAATGCATAATCCCCCTTGCTATCAAGCGGTTGTCAAAAGAAACACGCCATTACCTTTCCCACGTACTGAGGCTCGGAGCCCATGTACTCCTCCAGCACAAAAAATTGATTCCATACCCAGCCACGTTTAACTCGTTGGAAATGTGATCGCCGCCCGGGCAGATGGATAACATTTTCTGTTGGTTCTGTGGCTAAAGTCTGTTGTGGCTGCGGCTGGAGTGGTGTTAGGAGGCCTCCATCAAACAGGACCCAGAGAAGCAGAGATAAGCAGTTCCTTGTAAGCATTGGCAAAGGCTTTCCTACAGCAGAGTAACAAAAACTCCAGCACTTAATGTCGAATTGTGGAATCCAGCTTTGAGGTGTCTGTGGCCTCCACCACTTAACTCTCTGTTTTATTGCAGAAATGATAATGCAGGCATTAATCCTTTGGATGAAAAGGCTTCGGCTGTATTACATTCCATCTACAGGGACCTATAAAACAGATTAACAAAGATACATTAAATCGACAGAACTACACGATGAGAGTCATCAAAACCCCCGTTGTGTCTGCCAACATTTCAAGAAGTAGAGAGTAGAGAAGTGACATTGCATCATCACTGCTATTCACCCTGCAAACTTGGATAAACTATGTTTTTTACAGACTTGAAAAAGCTCTAGTTAGAATGAAGCAAAAAGTCCATATCATGAATAGAAGCAATTTTTTTTTCAATTTCATAATCACTTTAAGAATAAAACACAGGTGGCTATTTTTAATGTGAAATACGTGACAGAAGGGTTTCACGATGTCACCCTTTGATATTTGGGGTTAGATCGTTGTTACTGGCGAGCTATCTTGTGCATTTGACTTGTAGCCACATTTCTTTCCTCTGTTCAATAAATCACAGTGGCATCCTACCCTATTCCCAATTGTGACAATCAAAAATTTTTCCAGACGTTGCCAAATATCTCCTGGAAGAAGCAAAATAGGCCAAGATTTAAGAACCACATGTTTAGAGAATAAGAAAAAAAAAAATTAAGGAAAAAAAAAGTCCCTAAAGTTAGAGAATAGAAAGAATCAGACCATCCAGGAAAGAACAAGATAAATTACTAAATGTTAAGTCAATGAAATTGCTGAAATATAAATGACTGATAAACTGTCAGATGGTTTTATAAGGCTTTATAAGCTTTAACTTAAAAAAAAATTGCTTCCCTCCCCTGGATACGTGGGGATTATGCTGTATGAGGTGGGCAGCTTGGCCTACCAGATAGACACCTCTGTTCTGCAATTAGGTAAAGTGAGCTTTAACCTCTTCCCTACAACAAGCAATTCTTTTTTCCATTCACTCATCTAGGGTTTATTGAGTGTCTGCAAAATCCTTTATTAGACAGTAGATAAGAAAATACACAGAGCCCTTGCCTCCCTGAATCAGAAACAGAAAATAATTCAAAAAAACAAATACATAAAAAAGAGCAAATTTACCGAGGCTGTGAAGGAAAAAAATAAAAAAGAGAGAGAGAAAAAAAAAAAAAAACACACAGAATATCCGATGGCAAAACATAAGTGAGCAAAAGCCAGTTTTAGGTGACAATTGCAGTGACAACTAAAGGAACAGGAACAGCCTATACTGTGTGAGCAGCCATGGGGGGAATGTGGCTCGAGCCAACATGGTTTAATGCATTTGGCACTCGGGGCTCAATGCCTACAGCCTAAAATTGGAAGGTTTTCAAGAGCCAAAAATGTTGGAGGCCAGAAATTATATATAATGCTCCCCAAACAAGAGAACTAACATCAAAATCAATATATGTTTAATTAAACATCTATGAAACATGGCATCTTGTCAACCTGTCAGCTGCGATTCAGTTTAATGCTTATCCAGTTACATACAATGTAACAAAAATCACAGTGCATTCCTCACACATATTCAGATTTAATCATTTAATGTGGGAACCATGACTGAAATAACTTATGAGATGGGAAATATCCAAAAGGTAGCTATACTTTGAAGGCGTTCTATAAGAACACTCCCCCCAAAAGAAATAAAATGGGATATGATGGTTTTTCTATTGTGTGAAGGGATAAGACTGTTCCATACATGAACATAAGTAGGCATATATTTGATTGCAGCTTTTCATTCTGGCAAAATAATGTTCATAAAAAGTTAATGTAGACTTCTATTGTGCCATATGGCAACCACTAGCCATATGCGGCTATTCAGTTGAAATGTGGCAATTTGAGATTTTTTTTTAACTTATATATACTGAATCTCGAAGAATTAATACCAAAATAGAAAAATGTAGGATATCTCAATTTTTATATTTATGATTTGTTGACATGACAATATTTTGGATATATTGGGTTAAACTAAAAAAAAGATTAAACTTAACTTTCTCTATTTCTCTTTATTAATGCGTTTCCTAGAAAATTAAAATTCTCTATGCAGCTCACATTTGTGGTTTGCACTATTCTGTTATTGGACAGCCCTGATTTAAGCAAGAGTTTAAATCACCAACTGTGGTTCCCGCTTAAATGATTTATTCTTAACATTCAAAACTCAATATCTAACATGAACTGTATCAGGTCTATGTGACAATACGGCTAAGAGGTCAGAGAATATTTGCAACTATTTTCAGTAAGCCTGGTGTAGACACGGGGCACAGAGTTTCCTCATCTGTCCTCAAGTTTAAAAAACTAACATCAATATCCAAAGTTTTCTGATTTCTTAACCTTTTCCGTTTCTCCCATGTTTCATTCCATACTCATTTCTTTTTTTATTCTTTTTTTTAAATTTTTATTTATTTATGATAGTCACAGAGAGAGAGAGAGAGAGAGAGAGAGGCAGAGACACAGGCAGAGGGAGAAGCAGGCTCGATGCACCGGGAGCCCGACATGGGATTCGATCCCGGGTCTCCAGGATCGCGCCCTGGGCCAAAGGCAGGCGCCAAACCGCTGCGCCACCCAGGGATCCCCCATACTCATTTCAACCCCAGCCCAGGCATATGCAGAACAGTCGGGGCCACAATCAACATGAATAGAAAAAAATGGGGGGTGGGGACACCAACTTCCCAAACCTAGGCTAGTAGATGTGATTAGGTTGTATTTTTGCTTTCCTGTTCAATGAAATGTGTCTCCTCCACTTCTCGGGGACGTGAAGTACAGACTCAGAGTTTAGAGAAGCATTGACACCGCAGGTTATGTCATCAAGCAAGTGTCTTTTTCATTTTATATCAGAAATATTCGATGTTGGTCCTCTGGGTGTATTCTCATCCTCACTGCCCCCAGTCTGGTTGCAGCCACCCTTTCCTCTTTGGGGTCACGGGTGTCCAAATTCTGAGTTTTGATCCCCCCCTCTAGAGTAATCGTCTAGAAATCCTATTCTGTGTACCTCATCCTCCTGTTACGCTAGACCGTGTGTCCATAGTGTGAGGGGATTGGCTAGAAATGATTCATAAGGAGAGGAGGACGTGATTATTACATGAGAAGTGTGCTGTTGCCCAAGCTAATGCCTCAGGACGTGAAGGGTTCCCATCACCAGACACAAGAGCCAAGCACAGCATCTCGTAATAAGGCTGAAACCACAGCCGAGGAGGGTGGGGTGGAATTTCCCTAACGACCACGCTCTGACTTTCCTTTGACTCTGGTTGGACACACATTATTTATATATTTATCTTTATTTATTTATTTATTTATTTATTTATTTATATTTTATTTTATTTTATTTTTTTGGACACACATTCTAAGTCAGCATGACGTGCTCTTCCACTTTTACGTCAGCCCCTGCTGCTTCCTCTTTCTCTAAGTGAGCTTAATCTTACTTCTACTCCTGCCATCAAATTACTTTCTCTTTTCTCCTTAAAGTAAGATTTTATATTGAAGGGGAAATTTACTTATTAGTTGTTTCTTTTTGCTGATATTTCCTTAGGATGATGATTGCTAGGGGTGACTTCACAAGTCTTAGGGATTTGCACATAATCTTATTTTTTCCCCTTGAATCCTGTGTTTTTTTTTTTTTTCCTAGATTTCATTTATTTGAGATAAAGAGAGAGCATGCATGAGGGGGAAGACAGAAGGAAAAGTAGACTCTCCACCGAACAGGGGGCCCAAAGCAGGTCTTGATCCCAGGACCCCAGGGTCACGACCTGAGCCGAAGGAAGATGCTTAACTGAGTCACCCAGATGCTCCAAATCCTGCCGTTTTAATATAAATTCTACAGAGTACAAAGCTTTTTTTTTTTTTTTTTTTTAAAGAAGGTCACATATCCTAGTGTGGTAGAAACATCTGTAATTAAACAACATAAAGTCTTCTCACCACACACTGGAGACAATGGGGTATTATAGATTTGAAAGTTGCTAAGAGAGCACGTCTTGAAATTAAGATTTTTAATCCGATATACATGAGCTTAACAGGACCTACATGATCTACCTCTGCATGAGCCTCATCCTCTCCGCTGCCCAAACCCTTCAGACTTTATTAACAACCCTAGTAACAATTTCTATTACAGATGCAGGTGCATTTGCACCTCGGTGGAGGAGGTGCTGTCATTATGCCCATTGCACAAATGAAATACTTAAACGGCGTGGCTGTGGCCCGCGAATGAGCGCGTGGCAGGCAGGCAGGCTTGAATCTGGACGGTCTGATTCCAGGGTTTATCCTCTTAGATGCCACTCTGTTCTGCCCCGGGTTAGTGAATGCATAAATAGTTGAAAGCTCCAGGGGTTTCAAATCCCAGCATGAGAAGGAACATGAGCTTACAGACGCCGCTTCCAAATTATTTTTTTCCAAAGCTAAACCGCTATTTCAATATTAGGGCAGCTTCGGCTTACTCTGGCTCCTTTAGATCTTCTGTAAAGGTGGTGAACTGAAGCTCTCAGGTCAACTGTGTTCCTTTTCAGTAAGGAGACTGGGGGGAGGCGGGGGGGCTCCCTGTTTATACACCAGGATGTGAAAGGAGACAATTTCTAGGCAGAGACTGGGGGAAAATGCAAAAATTGGCAAGGTTAGCGTGTTAAAAGAATTGGATGGATGGTGGCTGAGAAGTCAGAAACCGTGCCGCAGCCCAGCGAGTCCACCCTGCAAGGTGCTAGGCAGGCCAGGTGACCCGAGCAGGTGTCACACGGAGAGGAAGGTGAGGCGGGTTCCAGCTGCGCAGGCTTCTTCGCAGTCAGCGTGACCCGGGCATGCGAGCCGGGGGCTGCTGGGGGAGGGGGGGCAGCCTGGAAGGCCTACCTGACAACTCCGAATTTAGGGCTCGCTTCCAGCCTCGGTATACTTAGTCAAAGCATAATAAAACAGGTGAATTTGGAAAAAAAAAAAAGGGGGGGGGGGGCTTTGGATCAAGACAGATCTGTTCGCTGCACAGCTTTCTGCTAAGTAGCAGGTGAATTGTAGGGACACAATCAACAAGGTCCTCGTGGCTCAGTGTGGCCCACATACATGATGAGATCATGGGTTTGTTTTTTTAATTCATCATTCAATTAGAACAGGTGTGCCTGTGCGCTTCCTAACTCACCCTATGGCTGTATAATCCTAAAATCCATTCCCGGACGCTCTAACACAGCGGTCCTTTAGGGAACAGTTGAACAGATAGGATTTCCAGCGCCTGATGCTGCTCCCAGCAGATCCCAGCCTCCGGCCACGGTTGTCAGCTTTTAAAGTGCTTTATCACAACGAGAGCAATGTAAGGAGATTGAAAGAGTCCGGTTCTTAAGTGAAAGAGTAACAACTCCCCCCAGGCAGGAAACAAAGCCTAAATTACAAGGAAAAACCACACTGAGCTGCCAAGCTGGGACCACTGGGCCCAGCACCAACGGTGTTGTTGGAACAGCAAGAACAGCAGACTTACTCTGAGGTGTCAGCACCCTATGGAAACACGGGAACCTTAAAGAAGATGGATTTGTCATGAAGGACATCACCAGAGGTGTATTCTATTCCATATATTGGATTTCGGGCATAGTGTTTAAAGATTTATATTTGTCCCTCATTCCTAAACTTGTGTGGAGCCAAAGTGGCTTTCTAAAGACTTTCCAAAACTGACGAGTCTCTGGAGTCAAACATTCCTTTTATCAGAAGAGAGTTTTTTTTTTTTTTTTTTAATGCTCATATATCAAAGGAGGGGATACTTCTATGTGAAATACCCATTAAGTGTGTCTCCAAAGCTGAGACACAAGCCAAAGGCTGTGGTTTCCACCGCTATTTACCTTAATCTGGGCTGTATGTGCTTCTAAGAATAGCTCCTGATAAAAGGTCTATTTCCTATAAATTACAATGAAAGGGCCTATCTTTGTTAGAAGATGTCTTATTAGGCTGACAGGTGTGTTAGTTATTACAAATGAGTCTTTATTATGAGCATCACTGTAAGGCTACCTGCATCTTGAATAACTCTAGCGGTGATTATGCCTGAAATGCCTGAAACCTATTAAGAAATCTTTCAAGGGCACTTCCTAAAGTTAAAGAAAAAAAGAATATTTATTCTTCCTTACTCTGTCTTTTAAATAAATGTTAGTTTGAAATAATACAAAGGGAGG
The DNA here is from genome assembly GCF_011100685.1 of Canis lupus familiaris. NCBI lineage: Eukaryota > Metazoa > Chordata > Mammalia > Carnivora > Canidae > Canis > Canis lupus. Next base: position 84,046,151 of record NC_049225.1, on the reverse strand, counting down.
TCTTCTTTTCCATATTAAAAAGATGACAAAATAATTTATGTAATCTTGAAATTATTCACATATCAGCAATATGTATACCTGCCTTCATGTCACTCTTTACCTTAAAAATGTAGGGCTTTTTTTTTTTTTTCAATGTGATTTAATTTTGCATTTAAAATTTTCTGCTTCATATTGTGTAAAACTCATCATCATCCATAATTCTTTAAAGATTCGAGGCAAATCTGATGGTTCAAGAATTTGACTCTAGAAAAATTTTCTGAAGGTTTTAACAGAGACATTTTTCCATCAAATATTTAACCTTTGTTCAGAAATTAAAGTAGTTCTTGGAATGTCATTGGGGATGACATTGCCTTCCCTACTGCACCTCTCTTGGTCCCAGGAAGGCCCCATCAAAAGCAAATTTACCCTCTCTGATGTAACAAAACTTTAATCCTAACTCTTGTATTTTATGAATTTGACACTGGAAGCAGAGACAGTAAACCAATTATGTTGACTCTTAGGAGTAAAAGATGTCTCAAGGCGATAATTATGCTAGGAGCTTAATTTGTGGAGTTCATTGATCCTTGCTGTCTGACTTGTCCAGATGTTACTCTCTACTGCAAACTGTTAAAAAAAAAGAATATATATTAAAAAATATATATATATATATAGAAAAATATATATATATATATAGAGAGAGAGAGAAAGAAAAACAAAACAAAGCAACAAAAACAAAACTAACCCCAGGACAGCCAACCAGGACTAAATTGCAGTTTCAACCTCTCTCAGAAGTGGAATTTTAACTCCATCAGACTGGTACATCCCTCAGCACTAGTGAAATAATCTGCTCAATAACCTCCCCCCACTCCAACCCCTGCCTTTTCCTAAGGGAAGGTAATCTTGCTTGAAATAATCTTGTCTTTTTTTTTTTCTTTTTCCTAATAACCTTGCCCTGCCCCATTTCTGTCTATAAAATCCTTCCATTTGGTCGAGCTCCTTTCTGTTTGCTAGATAGGATGCCGCCCTATGGGTGAATGGTTGGTTGAATAAGGCCAATTGGATACTTAAAGTTACTCAGTTGAATTTTTGTCTTTTAAGAGATTTGGTGGCAGCCACAGAATCTGAAGTGAACTTCTGAGGACATTTGGGAACAACAAGAAACTCAGGCATGGTACCCTGCTACCACTTTGAGTTTACTATCTTTTTACCATTTGGACAAGCCATGGGTAAGCCCTTCTCTGTTCTGAGCTCCAGTCTCTGTACTGAGCTCCTGATCGAATGGACTTTCCAATCAGATACCCGTCTGATCAGAAACCCAGCTGGTGGCAGCTGCAGTTCCCTGTTTATTTGGAACCAGTCTGCAGTCTTCATTTCAGGGTCTCTTGTTCAGTGCTCTCCCCAGTCCCCAGATTCCACAGTAAGAACTAAACGTATTTCAAATTATGATTCCTGGGGTTTTGAGTGGAAAATCCCAGCCCTTGATTCTGTGCACAGATTCCCTGTTGGGAGCTGCTGGTGGTTTAGTTCTATTATTTGTTCAAGACCCTTGTCCAGATTCCACATTGGTAACTGCGGGTGGCAGCAAGGGTTCTACATATGTTGAGGTAGGCTGGTTCAATCCTTTTCTCCAGGCCAAGGGTCCATGGCGATTGTTCGGTAGTTACTGGCCAGTATTGGACTAGGTCCAATCTGAGCTGGACTAGGTGCAGTAAAGGCTAGTGGTAATGGGGGACTCAGGCCAAAAAGCTGCAAGAAATGGTGGGCATAAGTCAAGCATTCAGAAGCTATTAGAGTGCTGGCTACCTGAAAAAGATTCCTATGAGGAGGTAAGCTGGTCAGAGAATGCATCAGATTGACACTAGGTTGCCCACCAACCTCAAGAAAATGTACTTGCAATCTGGAGGTACTGTAAGACGCCCCACAATTAATTCTCAACACTGTGGCATGTCCCTCTCAGGTATTAGTTTGGTTCTGAGAAACCTGAAGGCCTAACTAAAAGAAATGCAATCCCTTATGTCCAAGGAGTTGAGTGTCCCCCCAGAACATCGGCTTATTTAACTTATACGAACTGTGGTCCTGGAAGCTGTAGACATTTATAAAACCTGTTCTACTCGGGGTATCCAGACCAACTCTTTGGTATGCACACTCCAGGGAAGTAAGACAGAGAGAGTACAACTGCAGTGCGGGGAGGGGGGCAAAGGGACAGAATCTTAGAGCAGATTTCCATGCTGAGCACAGACTCCACTTGGGGCTCGATCTCAGGACCCACGAGATCATGACAGGAGCAGAAACCAAGAGTCGGATGCTCCACCAACGGAGCCACCTGCTCCAGGAGCCCCAGTGGTAGCAGTTTTAAAATGGAAGCTATGGGCTTCCGGGAAGCAGCGGTTTGGCACCTGCCTTTGGCCCAGGGCGCGATCCTGGAGACCCGGGATCGAATCCCACGTCGGGCTCCCTGTGCATGGAGCCTGCTTCTCCCTCTGCCTCTGCCTCTGCCTCTCTCTCTCTCTCTCTCTCTGTATGACTATCATAAATAAATAAAAAAAAATTAAAATGGAAGCTATAAGGTCTCTTTTTGTGTCTATCTGTATGCTCATGTGTCTGTGTATGTTGTGGGTATGTGGTATTTCCTGCCTCCAAGTGATACTGTCAAAATTAATTGGCAAAAGAGCTGTATTTAATTATATTAAAGGAAAATTAAGTGCTTCTATAAAATCAAGTTCTCAGAAATATAATAGAAACTTAATCCAAATGAATTGCATGTTCCCATGATCTAGGGAAATATTCAGTATTAGAGCTAGTTTAAGTATGTTGGTTTAATTAAAATAGGTATGTCTTTAGAGTTATCAGCATTAAGTATATTTTTATTCTATCTAGGCTTACTAAAGGTCAAATAGGTCCATGTTATCTCTTACAGAATTTGTGGGCAAAAAGGATAACTTAAGATGGTTAGCTGTTCAGTGTCTTGTGAAATTTCCATCAGTAACTTAAAAATAATTATTAAGAAAAATTTAATTAAATAGATATAAGATAAGTTTATAATGAACTTTTCAGCAATATTTATGTCTCGTTAAATAGTTTCTCAAATCTTTTTGATGGCTTAAATCCTTAAGATTTTAGCTAAGTTAAACTAGATGATGGGTAGTCCTTAAATACCTAGATCATTTCCAAAAAAGTAAAAATACTGAAAGTTTATCTATTTCTGGCTTCTTATTACAGAGAAATGAAAGGACATTTGGGTGTGTTGGTGCTACATTGGAAAACTGAAAAAGATCATATGCTTCTAGAAATTATTAAATGTATCTCTAAATTTGCCAATCTAAAAAATGTTGTTATAACAAACAGTTCACAATTGTTTACTTCTAGTTTTCACCAGAAAGTAAGGCTTCCAAGAGTTAGGAATTCTAATTAATATATGTAATTAAAGCTACTAGAAATAATAAAGGAAACATCTCCACATGGAAGCAAAGTAAAATGTGTGCTTTAATGAGGAAAAAGAAAGTCATAGAAGGCTTGTGCAAAATAAATCTTTGGAAAGGAATGTGTGTAGGGGGAGGGTCAGGGCTGGCTAAAATTAGAATAAATTTAATTAAGTGAATGAGCTTTAATATCCAAAGTAAGCTGGTACAAAATTAAACTATGGTTTTCTCTGTTAAAATGACAAAGTTTTCTTGTACTATTGTTCTGCTCTTTGTAATAAGAGATTATGAAGCGTTTGTCTTTGCCCTTAATCTAACCAGAAAACAAGGTTTTCATATTTTACCAAAATAATGTCTTGTGTTTCATATTATCTTAATCATGTTTTTGATTACTTAAATACACTGAATCTTCTTAATATTAAAAGATAAGTTTTGATAACAACTATGTAACCTTCTGTATTTGCCTTTAAAATCTTTTTTTTTTTTTTTGGTCACTTTGGTTAAATACATAATTAAATATTATTTCATAATAATCTGTGATTCAATTTCATCAAATGTTCAAACCTTTTGATATTTTTGACAAATTTCCCAAAATTCTGAGTAAAGTCCTTTTGACTTAAAACTAACTTTGAGGGATCCCTGGGTGGCGCAGCGGTTTGGCGCCTGCCTTTGGCCCAGGGCACGATCCTGGAGACCCAGGATCGAATCCCACATCAGGCTCCCGGTGCATGGAGCCTGCTTCTCCCTCTGCCTATGTCTCTGCCTCTCTCTCTCTCTCTGTGACTATCACAAATAAATAAAAATTAAAAAAAATAAAAATTAAAAAAAATAAAAATAAAAAAATAAAACTAACTTTGAAAAAAAAAAAAACTAACTTTGAGATATGAGGCATTTAAGAGGCTCCTAGAACAGCTGGAAAAAAAATTGATATGAAAGAGAATTAAGAAAACAGTTCCACTTACAATTGCACCAAGAATAATAAAATACTTAGGAATAAACTTAACCAAGTTGGTGAAAGACCTATACTCCAAAAACGATGAAACAGTGATGAAAGAAACTGAAAATGACACAAACAAGTGGAAAGATATTCCATGCTCATGGATTGGAAGAAACAAAATTGCTAAAAGAGCCATACTACGCAAAGCAATCTACCAATTAATTCAATCCCTATCAAGATACCAGTGACAAATTTCACAGAGCTAGATCAAATAATCCTAAGATTTTTATGGAACCACAAAAGACCCCAAAGAGCCAAAGCAATGTTGAAAAAGAAAAGCAAAGCTAAAGATACCACAAGCTCAATTTCAAGACATACTACAAAGCTGTAGTAATCAAAACAATACCGTACTGGTGCAGAAACAGACACAGAGATCAACAGTACAGAATAGAGAGCTCAGAAATAAATCTAGGATTATATGGTCAATTAATCTAGAAAAAGAAGTCAAGAATATACAGTGCAGAAAAGACAGTGTCTGAAACAAATGGTGCTGGGAAAAGTGGACAGCTCCATGCAAAAGAATGAAACTGGACCACTTTCTAATACCATACACAAAAATAAACTAAAAAATGGATTAAAGGCCTGAGAGACTTCGAAACAATAACATTCCTAGAGGAAAACATAGGCAGTATTTTCTCTGACCAGACAAAAAAAGCAACCTACTAAATGGGAGAAGATACTTGCAAATGATATACCTAATAAGGGGTCAATATGCAAAATATATAAAAACTTGCACAAATTAACACCAAAGAAACAAAGAATTCAATTAATAATGGGCAGAGGACCCAAATAGACATTTGTCCAAGGAAGACACACAGATTTCCAAGACACACCAGAAGATGCTCGACATTACTAATGTTCAGAGAAATGCAAATTAAAATGCAATGAGATATCAATTTACACCTGTCCAAAGGGCTAAAATCAAAAAGACAAAAAATAAGAGCTGGCAAGGATGTGAAGAAAAGGGAACCCTTATGCTCTGTGAGAAGAAATACGATTGGTGTAGCCACTGTTGAAAATATGAATGTTCCTCAAAAAACCAAAAATAGGAAAAAAATCCAATTATATATGCCCCAATAATTATATTAATTGGAATTTACTCCCCAAAATGAAAAAAAAAATTCAAAAAGATAAATATACCTCTTGATTTATTGTAGCATGATTTAATGGACATTTGGGTTGCATTCATATTTGGCTATTTTTTGAATTTGTTTTTTTCATTTATATTGGGTAAATACCCATTAGTGGAATTACTAGGGCATACGTAACTCTAGTTTTCTTCTATTTTTAATTTTTTGAGGAATCTTCATACTATTTTCCACTGTGCAGATATATACATATGAAATCTTGTAATTTGCAAAAACACAGATAAATCTGGAGGGTATAATGCTAAATAAGTAAAATGTGTCAGTCAGAGAAAGACAATTACCATATGATTTCATTCACATATGGAATTGAATAAACAAAACGCATGAACAAAGAAAAAAAGAGACAAACAAAAAACCAGACTCTCAAATACAGAGAAAAAACTTGTGGTTTCCGGAGAGGAGATGGGTGAGGGTATGGGCAAAATACGTGAAAGAATTTGAGTACACTTATTTTGATGAGCACTGAGAAATGTATAGAATGTTGAATCCTCATATTGTATACCTAAAACTATGTTAAGACTATTGGTTTGTTATATTTGAATTAAAAAAAAAAGTTCTCTCTTCTAAAAAGGAGATTAAATAAATCCGGTGTATTTGATATATTAAATTACATAGAATTTATTGGCAAATAAGAAGCAATACCAAACCTCGTTTGCCTTATATTTGTATAAGTATATATGCATATAAGCATTCCAAAATTGCATGAAATTCTTAAAATTCTGACATATCCTGATACAATGTTATCATTCTAGTTATTATCTTAAAATGCTGCCTGCCACAGAAATAAACAAATTTCCTTATCAACTGCATTATAATAAACGCTCATCAGATCTTTAACCACAGTCATTTTTAAATCTTTTGTCATTCACAGAGTTATTGTTTTGCTCTGATGCTTCTACAAGAACAATCCTACAAGACTGTCTCATTTTAGAAAAAAATCATGGACTTCTGACAAATTACATTTCTGATAATTTTAAGATTATAAACCTGAACTAGATAGGATTTTCCAGAACTCAGGGGAAACCTGGATCCAGACAGAACAAATATTAATTACCTCGGGCTGAATTAGCTAAGACAGTGATCATAATATTTATGACTCTTTTAAAACACTGCTAGTTCCTTGATGCTTTGTTTTTCTAGATTTAAGGAAACCCTTTTCTCAAGCCATCTATGACAAAACCATTTACTTTTCCTCTCTATTTGATCCTCCCAGAATTTGGGAAACTCTCGAGTATTCTTTCCATGGCATCACAGTTGGCTACTTGCATTAAGTTCAATAAGAATCTGTTCTCCTTGTAACAGGACACAGTTGGAAACATCGATTATATTACTAAGGCTTTAACCGAAATGATATTATAGGTAAACCTAATGGCCAGTCTTTCTCTTGGCTTTCTGGCCTCAAGGCTTTTGAGCGTTCAATCTGAGACTCCTTGTGAAAAGTTCTAGCAAAGCAGTCTCAAAATTAGAACGTGTATGGTCAATCACTAGTCTCGCGGCAGTTAATGGAAATAATCAGGCCAAGTTCAATGCAAAGAAATTAGTTTTACTACGGTTATCTCTGGCTAAAAAAATGGGGATAATTGTAAAGAGAAAAATTGTTTGCAACTTTGGCCATTTTAATTTATAATTCCGTTAACTGTCTTGGGGCTTGTGTTACATACCTGTAAACTGAACTAGATACCGAATTGTTCCCGTGTCCTCAAATATCTGGCTGCAAATCTCCTCTAAACTGACATTTGCAATTTTCTCCCACCTTCTGATGTGGAACCACTAAGAGCAAGGGCTGCCCTTGGATCTCCTTGAAAGGGACCAGACCAGGCCTCATCACTACCCATATGACAGCCAAACTCCAGGGGCTCGAGCCTTGAGTACACATCTCCCAGCTGAAGAAGGTTCTGTTCGATACCTAGCCCTGTGCAGATGCTGGAGACCTCCATCAAATTGAAGAGGAGGACCCAACATTGAGGAGCTCCGCTTCCTCCCAAGGGAATGGATCAAGACTTCACTCCTTTGACTATATGCAATCCTTCCTCCTTTTCCCTCTTCCCATTACTCTGGCGATGGCCTGGATGGATAGCACCGACATTTGTGTTTCTGAGGCCATGGCGATGGGGAGTCGGGGCGGGCGGTACCCTTTCAGACTACTGGGTTTGTTACCAAAAACTTACCTATCCATGATGCTAGAAACCCTAAAGTCCGCTTCCTTAGTTCAACAACCCCAAACTTGGGGTCAGACTCTGCACAGAAAGGCATGTAAGGTCAAGACAATGAGAATAAAAATGCCTGTGTGGTCTACAGACACTTATTTACTGGCATCCAGGGCTGTCACCTTTCCAGTCCCGAGACACAGATTCACACAAGATTTACCAGGAGGGGGGATCCCTGGGTGGCGCAGCGGTTTGGCGCCTGCCTTTGGCCCAGGGCGCGATCCTGGAGACCCAGGATCGAATCCCACATCAGGCTCCCGGTGCATGGAGCCTGCTTCTCCCTCTGCCTGTGTCTCTGCCTCTCTCTCTCTCTGTGACTATCATAAATAAATAAAAATTAAAAAAAAAAAAAAAGATTTAAAAAAAAAAAAGATTTACCAGGAGGCATTCATGATTCAGAATTTGCTTCCTTTGGCAAGGCCCTGCTTCCCTGGCTAGGAAGCTTTCACTAACTCTTGAAAATAATGCAGAATCCAATGCTAAAGCATTAGCTGCCTGAAAAAAAAAATGTTGCATTCAAATTTAAAAATGCTTGTACTTATTAACCATTTTTTCCTTGTTATGGCTAAGTAAAATTTATTTTACAGTATTGCATTATGGGGGATATGCCACAATTTGGTTATCCATTTATTTGCTGACAGACATCTGGATTGTTGTCAGTTTTGGGCTCTTACAAATAAAGCTGCTAAGAACTTTTGCATCCAAGTCTGTATCGATATATGCTTTCATTTTTCTTGGGGAAACACCTAGGAGTAACCCAACTAACCACTTTTTTACAATGATTTTTAATCCTTAAATGAAATAACAGAGAAGGTTTTTCTTGCAATTTATTTGAGAGATAATGAGAGATACATTCAGAACCATAAAAAAAGAGATGGGATTTTAATTTTTCTGGTAGAAAAATAGGGGTGGGGTGGGGAGACAAAGAAGGAGAGCTGTTACAGAAGAGAGACAGTAAGCAGCAAATATCCTCTAATTCCGTGACACCAGATGATACTGAGATAGATAGCACAAGGATGACAAGACACTATTTTTCTTAGAATGACCTCAGATTTTTCTCTAAGTTTAACTCTTGATGTTTCTTATTGCAAAACTTCAAATGCAGATCTTCAGAAATATTATATAACTCTCTATATAAAGTCTTCCCAACATTGCTATCTATGGCTTCTTTATCCACTATATGCAACATTATTATTATTTTTAATTTACAGAACCCACTCCATCTTTACAATTTTAAATTTTACAATGTTTAAATTATACATTACTCTATTACACTGTTGATTTTCTAAACATTAGGGCACCTAGTGGCTCAGTCAGTTAAGTCTAACTCTTGATTTTTGGCTCAGGTCATGATCTCAGGGTGGTGAGATGGAGCCACAGAGCGGGCTCCACGCTCAGCGTGGAGTCTACTTGTCCTTGTCCTTCTTCCTCTGTTCCTCCCCTTCTCTCTCTCTCAGATAAATAAATTTGAAAAATATTTAAAATATCCCTGTACGTCATGGTTCTTTGGCTTTATTATTATTTTTATTATTATTATTATTATTATTATTATTATTATTATTATTCTTTTTTTTTTTTTTTTAGAGAGATCAAGCAGGGTCGGGGAGGGGCGAGGGAGAAGGCCAGAGAAAATCCTAAGCAGGCTCCATGTCCAGGACAGAGCCTGGCACGGGGCTCGATCTCACAACTCTGGGATCATGACCTGAACTGAAATCAAGAGTCAGGTGCATAACAGGCTGAGCCACCCAGGCGCTCGGCCCCCTCCTAACTTTCTTATACCACAGGGAACATAGATGGTTTTTCTTCTTTTGGTTGCTACTCTACAATTTCACTCATTGACATACATTTTATTTATTATTCAATTATTCAAACTGTTGAGGAATACATATAGTTTTTATCAAGGTACCAGCTGTGCCATGTGAAATGTATTCTTGATCTCTTTTGTTATAATATTTTACTAGAGAGTTATTTCCAAATTATATCATTATGTTATTTATCAAATAACTAACGTTTCCTGTGAAAATGAGATATCTCTTGTTTACAAAAATTTGTAACTATAGTATAAAAAGAAAATTTAAATTACTTATGTTGACCTCCAGAGTTTTGGTCATTTCTTCAGCATACAAATATTTACTCAGCAGCTATTATATTTATCTGGGCACAATTTGAAACACTTGCAGCCTATCACTCGACAAAACTGACAATTTTCTAACCATATGGTCCTTTCCCTAGGGAGATAATAAAAACGATGCTGATGTAATTATTTGAATATTTTAATTCCTATATTTAAAACATTGATCATGTACCCTGTGCGTATGTGCTGTATGTCTATTATTATAAGAAATTTAGATTGAAATGCAAGATTGTGGAACATAACTCTTTTTATTATTATTTTTTATTTGCAGACTTCCAAATTTTCTTAATATCGGGGCCTCATTAGAAAATATATAATGCAGCATTGCCTATATCATTTTCCCATAACATGGAAGGTTGAGGGCTCCAGGGTTCCTGTGGACAACAGTCAGATCTATCTCAGACTTTAAGTAAGCCGAGAAGAATTTTCCACCGTTGTAAAGATCATTAAATACAAATGGAAACAGTGAAAATAAAAGTAAATAGAATAATAAAGAAACTGTCAAAAAGGGAAGCCTGGATGGGGGTGGGGTGGTGGTGGTGGGGGATACTTGTTTAGTTTTTTTCAATCTCATAAACTAAGGAAGTAGTAAAATATTATCTCCAAAAAGATTTCATATGAATAGTGAAATGGTATAAAATGTCGATGAGGAAACTGGGATCTGTATATGAGATGGACTTCTATTAATGTTATAATCCAGGGATTAGCAAATATTTTCTGTAAAGAATCCAATAAGAAATATTTTTTGGCTTTGGGGCACCTGGTGTCACAGTCAGTAAGTGCCTGTCTCTTGGTTTCAGCTCAGGGTTGTGATCTCAGGGTCGTGAGATCCAGCCCCACACTGACCCTGCACTGAGTGTGAAGCTTCCAGAGGATTCTCTCCATCTCTCTCTGCCCCTCCTCCTCCCTCACCCACACTCATGCTCTCTCTTGCTCTCCCTCAATAAATAAAATCTTTATATATATATAAATGGGGGCCTTAAGGTCCCTGACATATGTACCTAATCCACTGTTACTTGAAAGAAGTCATCAGCAATATGTAACCAAACCAATGGTGGCTGTGTTTCTTTCTTTTAAATTTATTTTTTTATATATATATTTTCACTTTTTTTTTTTTCTTTTTTTTTTTTTTTTTTTTTGCTTTTTTTGCAACTGTGCTCCAATAGGACTATATTTACAGAATCAGGTAGGAAGCCAGATTTGGCCGGCAGACCGTAATGTGCTGACCTCTAATACCTGAAGATCCTTGAAATGCTATCTTTCGAGAGGTACAGCAGAAAGGTATCTTTTAAGGGACCTGATAATTGGATATGAATGTCAGACTTGACACCTCCATGAAACCATTGTGTTTTCTTAATTCTCTGTCAAAGACGTGAGATGTTTGGGGAAAAGCACGCAAACAAACACACTTTGGAACCTGCATGAAGTAAGACATTGTGACACCCAGGAAGCTTCCTCCATCCACAACATTCATTCTTTGTAATTGAGACCTGAGCTTTTAAATGATGTCCCTTGATTGCTTTGAAAGGATGGATACCCTTCAGCATGGAGTAGAAAGCACAGCCCATCCCGGTGCGAGGGAGAGACCCCAATCTGCGCTGCCCAACATCATTAGAGGCTCTGAAGTAATGTCCCCAGTGTGACTTATGCATGTTCCCTGCTCTCATGATTAATGAATACAGTGTTTCAGCAGATGCCTGCTCCGACTTTCAGTACTTAGAGACAGCAGGTGGGTGACAGAGCAAGTGAAACAATAGCCATAATTCCCTGACAGCTTCTGAGCTTGGATCTTGATGGATCCGGTCTCAAGGCAGCAGATCTAACAACATTTCTATCTTTTTTTTTCCTCTCCTTCTCTTTATTATTCTTTTTCTTCTTTCACCCCGTCTCTTTCTCTCTTAGGACTTGTCATGCTCTGAAAATAGGTGAAAAATACGTTACGTGAACTCCAGGGGCCGACACAAGTGGTTTTCATTGTTTTGGCTAACCCAATGAAGAGGGCGGGGGGTGGGGGGTGTCTTAACACTTAGGCAGCTGCTTGCCAGCACAGATTTTCTCAAATGATAAACAAACTGCCCTCTATTTGCTGGTGTGAACATGTAGATGAATATTGACTTGGACAGGTGCTGAGTTTTTCTTTAATTTCATAAATTGCATTGCATCCCCTCTCTGCTGCCAGCAGAGTCCTTAGTGCTTCTTATGCAGTTACCTGCCTATTGCTTATTAAACAATTACTAAAATCCAGAAACTAGATTGCTTTTAAAGACTCATAAATTCTGTTCGAAAATCTGGATAATTCTAGGCTTTCAAACTCACTGATTCTGAATGGAAGGTAATGTATAAAAAGCAGTAAAAAGGACAGTGTTTCCATCTCTCATTTGATTGGAAGGTTATATTTTCCATTATTTTCATATGATATTTCATATTGAATGTTTATCCAAATGCAACATCAGTGACATAAAAGTCTATGAAACAAAGGTGCTATGTAAGTAAAGGAAGTCTAACCTGCTTGTCAAGTCAGGTTTTGGGCAATAAACGTAAATTTGTCAAGCTACTGCACTTTGCATCATTATGGTTTGGAAGAAAAATCAATAATGCATTTGTAGGGGTAACATTCATTGAAATGAAACAAAGAAACAATCTCCAGTGAAGTCACACTTTAGGTGAACTCACAATGGAATATTATGAGAAAATTTAATGGCAAACCTACAGCTTTATAGATCAAGAAGCTAATCAATCAATCCTAGAAACCCTGCAAGTAAATAGATATAGCTGCCCATTATATCGAGGATAGCATACAAAACAGATATTTATTTGTTATCTTTGTAAATACATTAAAAAATACTTGTAGAATTTTGGCTCTCTGATAGCTGCAGTCAGTTTCTTTGGGGATATTTGAAATAGATCATATAAGAATTAGAATCATCATAAATGGTCCAGGATAGAAGTTTGGGGAGAATGTTCATTTTTGTATGTTACCCAGTCTTTGTAACGTGTTTCTTAGGAAAGGGATGTTGTTTCATTTGGAGTCAGATTATATGAGGAGGAAGAGGGAGAGATGGACAGAGAAAGAAAATGAAGTTAAAAGTTAGCTTTATTATCAGGGCTGCCATGGAAGGAAAGTGTATCCTGAAAGCCCTTACAATCAACATCTATCTTGATAGTCCCGTGTATTTCAAACACTAGCTTTTATCGCCAAATTGTCCTCCAAAGTAAACACATCGATTTATACTCCCACCGCACGTACATGAGAACCTGTAGCCTCTTAACCTCTAAAACCTTTATTCCTAAACTTTTTGATCTTTAATAATAGATGAAAAATAGGTAAAACTGCTTTACACTTGATCTTGGCCAAAAGGCCAAGAAGCGATTAGGTAAAATTGTTTTAATATCACTTTATAAATTATCTCAGAGGCTTCTCATCTTATGTCATAGGTAAGGCATTTGGTTTTCATTTATAATTAACTGTGACTGTTTCTGTTCATTTTTCAGTGAGGCGCCTATTAATTTCCTACGGCGGCTGTAACCAAGTCCTACCAACTGAGAGGCTTAACCAACACATTCATTATTGTCTCAACATTTTGGAAGGTTAGAAGCCTGAAACTAAGGTGTCAAAGGGTTAGTTTCTGTTGAGGATTATGAGGGAGAACCTTTGCCTCCTTCCTCGCTTCTGTGGCCACTGGGGTTCCTTGGTTAGAGATGACGTCCTCCCTGCGTCTTCATGTCGTCTTCCCTCTGTACGTCTCTCTCTGTATCCAGATTTCCTCCTTTTTTATTAGAAGGACACCAGCCATGTTGTCCCACCCTAATGACCTCATTTTAACTTGATTGCCTCTATAAAGATTCTGTATCCAAAGAAGGTCACATTCTGGGGTGGGGGGTTGGGGGGACTTCAACATATCATTTTTTTGGAGAGCATACAACTCAGCTCATCACAGGACAGCACATATCTTTCTTTTTAAATTGTAAAAGCTTTCCAGGTACTATATAATGTTCATAAGATGAATAGTTGTAGGTTAGAATATGTGTTTACGTCTAATAATGTCTACGGATTATTATAACAGAAATTTCTAATTTTCATGGTTGAATTTGTTACTCTTTCTATGAAGATTCCTGGGTGTTGTGGTCAACTTTCTGATGTTTCACCTACTACTCTCGTTTCCTTCTTATATTAATTTTCCACCCTCCTGGAATCTATTATATATATATATATATATATATATATATATATATATATATATAGAATGAGGTAGGCAATCAGCCAAAGTTTTTTTTTTTTTTTTTGGGGGGGGGGTCTTTCCCTAGACTATGACAATGCATTTCTAATGATGGCCAACACCAGCATCACGCAGGTTGGTCAGCCAAAGTTTTAGAATGCCGACTGTCCTACTGTCTTTCTTTAACCAACACAGGTAATGATGTCATAATACAGTAAGAGTTAGTGTCTATTGAATTTGACTATATTCTGGACACTCTTCTAAAAACATTACAGGATCAGTCCTTTATTTTTTTTTTATTTTTTTTTTCTCTTCTTTCGGATCAGTCCTTTAATACATATGAAAATCTTACTTTTTCTTTTAAATTATCCATATTTAACAAATGAGTTAATTAAGATACAGTGAGATTAGCCTGCCTATTCTAAGAGCTCCATACCTCTAATGGCCTGAGCTGTCCGAAAAATCCAAGGGTTCTCTATGTTCTAGAAAAAAGAATGCCTCTTTCACAGTTTGCACTAAAAAATACTATATATCTAGTAGGTGACAACTGTATGTCTGTGTATGTCTTTCCTGTTCCCCCATGTGTACCACACAGTGGCTGCCTGGTGCAAGGCCTCACAACCTAGGTTATAAGCATCTCAGTAGAAATAAAATCCTGAAATGAGAGAATTAAACATCTCCTCGGGAAGCCTTCTGGCAAAACTCAGATGGTAGGAGAAGCAACCGGGAAGGTTTCGGGTATGCACAGCCCTGGCTTTTCCCATTTCTCCTAGCTGCGCACTGTACTGAGTCTCAGTCGGCCATAAGCCAAGTTCAAGTGCATGAATTAGGTCAAAGCTAGCCTCTAGGACATGCCACAGTATCACGTCTCCACTCTTTTTGAAATGGATTATTTTGAGACTTAAAACTTTGAGTTAATTGATAGGTACTGGGCTCTTTTCAATACAGACGGCCTCAAATCCATGTGGCTCCAAAATGAAAAGATTAATTACCCCAGTAAAGGAAAGGAGGAAAGGAAAGAAGGAACATTATACTTAAAAGCCTTACTATATAACAATAACTTCCAAGAAATTCATAATAATTAACAAGAAGAAGATGTGAAACAAGGGGAGCAGGTGATAATGTAAAGGGTACTGATCTTAATTAGTGAATGTATATAAACTATGACTTATTTTTCCCATAAGGATATACATGAAGATTGTTATCACTCTGCTGCTCATACATAAGTAAATGGAGGGATCCCTGGGTGGCGCAGCGGTTTGGCGCCTGCCTTTGGCCCAGGGCGCGATCCTGGAGACCCGGGATCGAATCCCACGTCGGGCTCCTGGTGCATGGAGCCTGCTTCTCCCTCTGCTTATGTCTCTTCCTCTCTCTCTCTCTCTCTGTGACTATCATAAGTAAATAAAAATTAAAAAAAAAAGTAAATGGAGGCAGGCACATAGCTGTTCATCACCCCAGCAACAGGGATATAAAATGTGTTACAGGGATAAGATACCATAAAGCGATCAGAAGTAATGAACTAGATTTACATGCTGCAACATAGCTAGGTCTCAACACCATGGTGTTGAGTGAAACACATGAAATGGAAAAAAAAATAACAAAAATAATTTCTACCACGTAAGAATCCGGAGTCATCAAAATGACACAAATATTTCTATGGCAATAGCTAAGGCGAAGTATGGAAAGACGATAGGAAGGACACGCGTAGCATATTCTAGAATAAACATATGGCCTCATGCATATGGTCAATGCAGGTTTGTACACCTGGGGTCTGACTAGAGAACAAAGTAGCTAGAAACTCATTATGTGGGCAACTCCAATTCTTAGAAAGATTTTACTCCCAAGCAATATCATCCTGAGGGGTAACACAAGTGAGAAATGGTGACAGGCTGTAGAAGACTTCTCTGTAATAATATATCTTATGCCATAGTAGGCTCATAATGAATTTGGAAGGGATTTGGAGCATTAATTAATGTTTTTTTTTGTCAGTAATTCCCTGAAGAACATGAAAGTTTCATATATAAGTATTATATTAATTTTAAAAGTACAAACACATCGCCGACTTAGAGAATTATTTTTAGGTTTTGGAATGTAACATTTGAACAAAGTTTATAAATTTTACCAAATCAATTAACAGAATATCTTGAGTCAAATACTTGATAAAAAGGAGCATCATTAAAACGTGTGGAAAAATACCCCCTGCTCTGGAAGGGTCTGATCATTACACTTCATGTTATACTGTTTATGATATTTGAATTTGAGGAAGACAAATCTTCATACTTTCTTGTGCTCCTGCACATCTTGCAAATGAGGCACTGATTGCCCTTTTTAGATCATCCTTTTAGGGGTGGAAAAGAGAGTATTTTCCTGGAGCAAGGGGCATATCTGTTTATAGTTTTGGGAGACAGAGATAATATCTCCCTCTAGAGCAAAAGTCAAACATGCTTCCTGCCCATTATACATGATTCTAGTTTTCTTTTTTTTTTTAAGATTTTATTTATTCATGAAAGACAGAGGGGGGGGGGCAGAGACACAGGCAGAGAGAGACACAGTCTTCATGCAGGGAGCCTGATGTGGGACTCGATCCCAGGACCGCAGGTCACACCTTGGGCTGAAGGCAGGCGCTCAACCGCTGAGCCACCCGGGCATCCTGATTCTAATTTTCTAATTCAACTCGCTGCAGATGCAGGTGTCATTTGGTCCTTTTCACATCACCCTATGAGACTCAAGGTTTGAGAATGGCACAAGAAAGCCTTGATACAATGCTCCCGCCATCACTGCGAGTAACCAACCTGTTGTCTCTGACCCATGAGTCTCACGCCTTCTCCCTGCATCCATGAAACTGTGGCAGGCTAACGTGTTAACTTGCAAGCAGGGCAAGACCTCACACAGTTCTTAACGGTAATTAAGAGGGAAAAACTGGACACACTGAACTCTTAATATTTGAGTTTGCACCCATATCACAAACAAGTATATTTTATTTATTAAAGATGTTAAGAGACATTTATCAGATTATCCAAAGTATACAACCATGAATCCATCATAGATAGTTGAAACTATATCACACTATCTGAGGACCTCAAAATGTTCCCTAACTCATTGTATTCCTGGTATTTTCTTGAATGGGTGGGTGGTACAGTTCTGAGACTACTTTCGAAGTGTGTTGGAGGGCTGGCAAGAGGGAGAGGGTTTACCCACACATAACCAAGGAATTCTCGGACACTAGGCTGAGTGTCCCACAGCTCAACTCAATTCAGGCACCATCTACCCAGAGATAACATCAGATCCCACAGCTTAATGATTCAATCCTACAAGATTTTCTACCCTTCCACACCCACTTCAGGCACTAGCCACAAGCCCAGGTTACCGATGTACTTCTGCTCTACTGGCTATAGATCAACGTTTCCAACTACCTCCTTCTTGGGTTTAATTTTAGTAGAGCATCTCATCAAAATCAAAGAAACATCTTACGTACTAGATCACGAGTTCATAATAAAAGGATATAATTCAAAAACAAAAACAAAAAGGATATAATTCAGGAAGCGCCAGTTGAAAAAGATGAGTAATAGGGCAAAGTATGTGGGAAGATTCTCTCTTTCCACATTGGCACTTATTAATCAATCTAAAAGCTCTCGGAACCCTTTTCTTTTGGGTTTTTATGGAAGCTTCATTCCATGGGCATTATTGATTAAGTGATTGGCCATGAGCAATCAATGTCTAGCCCCTCTCCTCTCCCTGGAGGTTGGGAGATGGAGTCGGGGCGGGACTGAGGATTTCAATCCTCTGATCACGTGGTTGGTTTTCCGGCAACAGGCTCCCATCCTTTGGTATGTTCCAAAAGTCACCTCATGGAGATAACAAGAGACACCTTTTGGGCTCTCGTCACAGACAATTCCAAGCGTTTTGAGAGCTGTGAGCCAGGACCTGTGGACGAAGTTTTGGCCATCTAGATGACCAAACATACATTCTCTAAGATTCACCGTATCACAGTGGATGAGGGAAGTTACCCACTGTCCAAAAGGTTACCCACAACCTCTTTCCAAGTACTGCCGCTCTGGAGGTAACAGGCTACCTCTAAATGTGCATTCAATTGTCAAATTGGTTCCTGAGATGACCGTACCAATCTGACAAAATAAGAACACCGATAAGATGGAGTTATACAAAAGAGGGGTGTGCCTTTAGAAATCACCCTTTATTCTACAACAAATGAAATATTAAAAGGTGAGGTAAGAGGAATGCGGATCACGTGTAGCTGCTCTTGCATTTTCCCAGAGACGGACCCTTCAGGCTGGGACCATGAATCCAGGAACGTTCTGTACACTTTGTTGAATAATTCAATTGAGTTTCACTACGTATTTGGCGCTCTTGGTTACAAGTGAATTTTTCATTTACATAATCACATTCTGCCCACTTGAATATTCCCTGTGCAGTTGCACTTTTATATAATATACTTGTTCACCATCTGTCTTCAATTTTGGTCAAGAGATGCTTCATATTTTCCAACACTTTGCGTTGTAATTGTGCCACCCCAGAAGCCATTCTTGTTAATACACGTCTCATTTAGGTACTGTCGGGAAGACACACTAGGCTCTCACTGGCTGAAAGAGGCCCTGCCTGTGAAAGTCACTCCATATCCACCCATCAGAAACAAAGAGAAAGTTCCTACGAACCCATCGAATCTATATGAAACCTTAAATGTATAAATACACACACACGGTCTATAACAGTCACACAACAACTGTTTGGAATAAATGCCTTTGCCTGTGTAAACATACATGGAAGTGCCAGGGTTACATGGATTTCGATTCTAGACTTCATTTTAAAGTCACGATGAGATGTAAAAATCATTTAATATTGTTCCTATTATTCACTTCATTTTCCTTTAGGTCATTCCCTGTGAGATTATAATGTATTAATGTATTTAGAGATCATTCGAGAGTATCAGGGAGATTAAGCCTCTCTGCTATTTCTTTTTTTAGGTAATATGAAAAAGAATATTAAATGTACATGTTAGGTCAAAGTTTTTCATTCTTAAAAAGAACAAAAAGAGTACACTTTAACTCAGCTGAAGTGCTTTGCCTAGTTTTTCCTAAAAGACACTCTAATATGAGAATTTCTGATATGCCTGGGAGGATTTCCCCTCAGGACAGAGGTCTGGTATTTTTGATACATTCTTATGTGTATATACACACACACACTCACATATTTCTCTTTCTCTTTTTTTTTTTGCATATTTCTCTTAATTTTAACAATTATAACCATTCTTGCAACATACAAGAAGCTATCGAGTCAGTTATATTTTCTAATGGGATGATTGCATCGGTCTCTAACCTAAAAATAAACTACCTTGAACAAAAAGGTGGATAAAGTTACCAAACCTTACTCTTAAAGATTAATTGGATGGTCTATCATCATCATCATCATCATCATCATCATCTTCTTCTTCTTTTTTTTTTTCTCAACAACTGATTGCACAGAAAAACTTTCAAGTACTATGATATTTAGATCTCCAAGCTCAGCAAATCTGGATTAAAATAGACATCAAAATAAAATATAAAATAGATATCAAAATAATTAAGCAAGTTTTCTAGCAGTGGTGTCAGGGAAGCATATAGTTTAGAGGTCAAAGCAAAGTTTTTATGTTAAAAAACCTGCATGTGATTACTTGCTCCGTAACTTTCTGGCTGCACGTTCTCTACTATTTCTCAGTAAATCTTTCCAAACATTCATTTCTGTTAAAGGAACAATTTAATAGAACTTTTCACTTCATAGAATTGTTGTGGGATAATATACATCAGAGACTAGCATAGCGAGCTTTCAATAAAGGATAGCAGTGGTTATTTTAATATTAAGATTAAATAATGACCAAAGAAGCAATTATTTAAATAGACATCAAAACAGAATAATTTCACATTCTCTCATCTGTTTTTTTTTTTTGTTTTTTTTTTTTCTGTTTTCTGTACTATAATGTCCTCTGAGATCATGCAGGGGTCATTCTTATTTTAATAATCTTTCACTACTTCTTGCTTTCTTACAGACATTCTCCCTGAGGGAGGAGAAGATCCCAGTCTAAAAAAATAAATACTTGACGTACTGCTGTTTGATTTTTAGCACTACTTTTTAGTATTCTCTCTCCTTTGCTTGATATTTATTATATGAAGGGTTATATGTTGTCTCTTAAGAATACTTCAATAAAAACCAAGAACATATACATGAAAATGCAAATACTAAGCTCTAATCTGATTATTATTTTTTTCTCTATTCCCTATTAGATGATACATTTTCACTTTAGAAACTTTAGAAATATAGCAAGAAGTAGAACCAATCTACAAATCACTTTTACAATCTCACTATCCAGAGTAACCAACGCTAACGTTTCACTTATCTTAAAGCCCTGAATGGTGATTTTCCTTCCACCACCCTTAAACTTTGGAGACATGAGAGGACGAGAAAGAAAGAGAAGAGAGAGACACAGAGAAGGACATAGATAGTTATTATTTTGTGCCAAGAATAAATGAAGACTATCCTGTTACGGTACACAATGTGCCAGAGGTACTCGTTGGCAGTATTGTGCAACAACATCCTTTAGATTCAGCTTTTTCAATTCTTAGCCTGCATGACCTCACCATCAGTCACTGCCTAACTCTTTCTCTCTTTTGCTTGGCTTGTTTGGTGGAGGCACTTACGGATGATCTACAAGCACCCACCCCAGCAGTTAGCTCCTCTCCCTGGCCTCAGACGGAGGTATTTGGAGTGTGTGAGTGTGTTTTAAAGATTTACTTATTCATTTGGGAGAGAGAGAGAATGCACACAGGTAGAGGCGGGACAGAGGGAGAGAATCTTTAAGCAGCCTCCCCCCTAGTGCAGAGCCCTTTATGGAGCTCCATCCCAAAACCCATGAAATCAAGACCTGACCAGAAACCAAGAGTCCATTGCCCAACCCGCTGAGCTACCCAGGTGCCCCTGGAGCGTGTTTTGAGAGCAAGAGGGAAAAGCCTGATATTTCTTCCCCTCAAACACTGAGTCAAAGTGGCATCTCAAGGGGGTGGCTCCAGTTTCCAAGGAGAAGCCCGTTGGTTCCAGCTTTCACAGTTGGCAGGGTGGGGGGTGGGGACCTGGACCCAGAGCTTTGGAAATAGCACATCCCTCCCTTTGTCTCTTTAGGCTACAAGAGTGGGAATAGCTTTTTGCCAGGCTTCCTGACGATACCCAATTGGCTTCTCAGCTATTCTATCCCTTGTTATCAATTTTCTGCATTGAATTACCTGTTTCTCATATTCTGAATGTCTTTTTGTTTTCCTGGTTAGAGTGTGACTGATACATAATTGAAATCTTCCTCTCTTTGTGATTCTACATGGTATAAAATATCATTTTCTATATGATCATTTCCTAGTGACATATAAACACATCTCTAGTCTTTACTCAAGGCATATCCTACTTTGCCTTTGATCATGCCTTAGAGCTTTAGATGATTGTTTATATCTATAAAACGTGTCTAATTATAGAAAATAGTCACCAGGGACAAGATTTGGAAAGACAAGAACTATAAAGGTGATTTCTTAGTTCAGTATGTAGTTTGCTTACTGCGGTGAGAATCAAACAACAAGCAAACAAACAAAGTGAAACATGAATGTTTGGATATTGTTTCAAAAAAAAATAAATAAAGCAGTAAAACGTTTTTTTTTCATGTTTGTTGCTCAATTGGAGGGAATAGTTGTGCTGTGATGCCCATGCCTGGGAATCAGTATGCGCGTCAGCAATCTACTCAATTGCACATTATAGCAATTTCTTTCTTCCCATTGGCCCACATAAAAAAAAAAAAAAAAATCCAGGATAGTAGTAAACTGCCTGCTATAATCTCTCTTAAAGGGAGAAAGCAAGTAAAAATTCAAATCACCTTCCTAGGTGAATAAGAAGTAAAACGATTCCCAGAGAAAACAACCCAATGGATTTGAAAAAAAAAAAAAAAAAAAAAAAAAAAAAGGTGAAGATTTTGAAGCATCACCTGCTGGTTGCAGCAACTGCCAATCTCTGGAGAACAATCTTGAGGCCAACAATCCAGGAACAAAGAGATTTAAAGTTTACATCTTGGTTTCAGCTGTAAATCCCAGGGTAATCTACATTCTCTTTTAACCGCCCAGATAAACACTCTTTTATTTACATAGATGTTACTTGATAGCATTCAAACAATATCAAGTCTTAATGTTCGTGATAATATTGACAACATGACTTTCAGTTATCTCCTAGGACTGCCTTTTATACACAGACTCTGTAGTGCTCTGCATTTTAACCACAGGAACACACTGTCCGCTTCTAACAGCCATGTTTAGGGCATACAGCTTTGTTCTTGGATGATTTAATTTCATTTTAGAACCTGTCATTTCATGTATTTAGAACATTCACAAAGCTACAAGCATAGATTTCTACTCAGCTTCAAAACTATATAGGATAAGATCAGGACCTGCGTTATAAAAATTGTAGCTGAAAAGGTGTTTTACCGCCATCACTTGCTTCATGAGACTTTTTTTGTTTTGTTTTGTTTTTTATCAGTTCTGTTTGTATCTTCCATTCATAAAATATCCAGTTCAATTTCTATATATTGGCTATAGTATTGGGATGATACATGGTTGCCTTTGGTTGATCATTTAGAAATGCAGCAAACTTGGTATCAGGGCTGGTACCCTTTACTTTTCATTGATGTAACCGTGGGTTAGGACTGAGATAGGTAGAATTTTGGGCCTTGTGATTTTTACCCTCTGGTGTCATAGTCAACGAACAAGTTCCATTACATGGCAAAACGGATTTTTGCAGATGTACGGTTACTAATCAGTTAACTTTAAAATAGGAAGATTACCCAGGATTAAATGAATGGGACTAATCTAATCACACAAGCAGACCTTTCTTCTCACCTTAGAGCACAAAAGGAAGTCTAAAAGATGCGGCAGAGAGATTCAAAGCATCAGGATACCACATGCCACTGATGCCGTGTAAATGGAAAGGGGACATGTGTCAAGAAAATGAGGACATTAGTCCTACAACTGCCAGGAACCGATTTCTGTCAACAACCAGGGAGTTTAGGGAAAGACACTGAGCCCAGGACAAGTGCAGCCCTGGCCATTACCTTGATTTTTGGCCCAGCGATGCCTGAAGCAGAGTGTCAGCCACACCACACTAGACTTCTGCTCTACACAACCATGAGACAACAAAAGAGTGTTGTTGCGAGCCCCTACACTTGTGATAACTTGTTATAGCGGCACTAGAGAACCGGGACAGTGACTTGCACCAACTCCACTCAGCCCTGCTGGTGCACCTGCAACACTTATTTTTGATGCCAGTGGACACTTCCATCATTACTTTCCTTTAAGACTTGACTGATGCTTTGTTTTACCCTGCTTCCGTGTGTCTTTGTTGAGAAAGAGGTGAACAGACAAGCAATATGTCGTGGTGGTGTGTGAGGTAGGGGTAACGAGGTCAAATTCTTGGCCTGGCTCTGCCCTGCTTCTGTCTATAGACTCACTCAAGTCAGGCAGCCTCTCTGGACCGCTGTCTGGTCATCATTACACAATAAAAAGTAACCCTAACCCTAATTTTCATGTGGGTGTTAATGTGCTATAGTTCTACGAAACATTTATTGAGCTTCTGGTACATACTACATTTTTTTTTTTTTTCTAGTAGCTCTGAAGAAAATGAAAGAAGTTTCAGACACAGAGCCAGGGTCTACATCATTGATTAATTCGAAGTGACTTAAATAAATATATAAAAAATGCTTAATGAGTGAGAGGATATAAAATCAAGTCCTGGAATATGTGCTTAGAATCCAAGGACTATCCTATTCCCTTAGAAAGTATAGCACTGCTATGGGCTATTGACCCTTGATTTAAAAAGCTGGACATAACCCAGTTTTAAACGATGAGTAAAAATGGTATTCACTTTAAATCCATAAATGTTAATGAAGTACTTCGTGCCGGGCAGCGTAAGAACAACAAGGATAAATGAGACAAAACCCCTGATCTTGAGGCCATTACAGCATGAGAGGTAGACACGTATGCACAGTAATCGGTGTAAAAGTAATAACATTAATGCCAATAATCACAAATTCTCCTTAGTAAGTACTTCTAGTGTGCCAAACTTACATATATTATATCATTTAACTTTCTAATAATTCAATACATTTAAGTACCATCATTACTACTATTTTATAGCTAGCGGAGCGCAACACTAGCAATCTAAATAATTTGTCTATGGTCATATATCTAGAAAATGGGGGAGAAATGACTCCTCGTTAGGGACCTCAACTCAGAACCATGCAGAATCAAGCCATCATCCTGTAGCTTTTTCAATTATTTCTTAAGAAACATAGGTCAACTATGTCTATTTAGTGTATGTACTTCGATGCACAAAGTCACAAAACCCACAGATACTTCAAAACCAAATTCATGATTTTTCAACTTAAACTTCATTTTCCTCTACTGATTCCTATCCATGTGGATGGTGCCTCCCTCTTAGAAGCTGTACACGCCAGAAGCCACTTAAATTAAGCTTCTTTACCACTTTCTCTCCCACAAAATACAATTTCAATCTGTCACCCAGTCTGTTGGTTCAACCTCTGTATATCTCAGGTCCATTTATTAACTCAATTGCTACAACCACCATCTCACTAAAAGTCACAATTATGTCTTGTGATTCTGGTCTGGACCACTATATATACATCACTTCACAATTAAGGCATTGGCAGTGGCTTCCTGGTGCAAATGCATTTAAAAAACTAAAAATTGTAAGACTGACTTCAACGCCTCTAATTATGTATTTACTCTACTGATATTCCTTTTATAAATAACATAGTATAAACCGTTTTATGAGAATTTCAGCCTTTTCTTATTCTCTAGGATCCTAAAATGACAAGGAACATTCATCATTATACTTTCAAACAATATTCTTTCTCCTTCTCTGGCTTATCCACAAACTTTTATTTACTTTATATTAATTCCTTCCTCTTTTTTACCCTCTCTTATTATCTCAGAACATGTCACATGTAGCTTCTTTAAGGAAGGTAGTACTCCAATCATCCTAATTGCTTTTCTCACTATAACAAAGACAGGTTGTATATTTGGGATGTGTGTGTGGGGAGGGGAATGGGTATGAATTAGTGTTGCAGGCCACACCCAAGCGTTCTGTGTTGGAGAGTTATAGATGAAGTCGTAAAGTTGAGTGTTGACAGTGAAAATGATGAGAAGAGGAGTGGTCAGAATGAGAGCATAGTAACAAGATTGACTTTTTACTTCTTTTGTGCATCCCTTGGTTTCTAATCAATACTGTAAGCCCAGAGAGAGTAAAGTGCATCAGATGAAGATTTCGATGTCAGGAGGAAGGCAAATACTAGATCTTGCTCAATTTCAAATCCCCTCTCTTCTTGATATGAAGTTGAGAGCATTTAATTTATTTATTTATTTATTTATTTTTGCTTTTATTGTACCCATATCACCAAAGAACAGTGCCATATTGGGCACTGCTAAATCTTCTGTTTCCTAAATTTCATTGAAAGGAGCGCTTGACTTTGAATCAATAAATTAGAGGTTCTTGTTGTAATACTTTATGTCTTCACAGCCACAAGAACTACCAATCTCTACAAAGTATTTATGCAGTGATTTTTTTTTTTATTCACTCACACAACGTAGAGCCAGTATTTATGGGGGAAAGTGGAAATGTGATATACATTCTAATTTTAAAATGGCTATAACTTCAAATACATATTGGAGTCTCTGGGTTGCTTGGAGGTTACAGATTATCATGGTTAAACATTAGTATTATTCTTGAAATAAAGGATGCTAATAAAAATTCCATTAAAGAAGAGACCAATTTGCATTTGAACAGGAAAACTCTATTTCACAAAGACAAAGGTTGCTTTTCTGACAGCAGAGCTAAGATGTAGCAGACTTGCCTTGCTGTCTCTTATTGATTATTTCTGCACCCCTTAGGAAATCAAGGGGAAAAAAATCTCAGATAGTTTATTTCCTTCAGTTTTGTACAGTACTGAGTCATCGTTTTCTCTTCTGGTAGCTGAAACTCCCAGTGATGCTATTTCCTCATGGATCCAAATTCTCAGAGGTTAGACATCTTTTTATTGAGTATCATCATAGTTGTGTTGGACTATGTAAACACAAAGTTAATTTTTACCTTGACAGCAGGATTGAGAACTAAAAGGAATATCATGACAGGCAAACAAATATACATATTCAGTGCAACTTAAATTAGCCAGGTGCTTCTTCAAAACATAGGCACATGCCAAAATGCCTGGAGAATAAAGGGCCAACATTTTATCAGTGGTTGAAGTATTTCGCATATGAGGGAAATTACATTTGAGGTTCTTAAAGCAATTCATTATTCAAGTTCATAAGCAAAAAATAAATTAAAAAATACGTAAAGAAACAAGAAATAAACCACTCTGATAAAATGCTATCTTGACATATTTTTATTGAAAATACAAAAGAATATTTGCATGGATTTTATATGATTTATTATCCTAATGAATAAACATATTTTACTTGTTTTTAAATATACATAAATGTGAAGAAATTAGTGTAGCAAGGAAATAATTTATGAAGGATAACCAGATGTAATAGCTTCCTGCATGGTTTTATTTTGCTTTCATTAGATTGTCGCAAGTATAAAAGGATCTGGAATCCAAATGGAATAAAATGTATTTTTTTCCTATTCCGTAGGTGTCATTCCCTTTATTCAATTTGATCAAGCCACTTCTATACCTCAAATGCACAGGTTTGTTTTTTATCAAATTCGATAACTTTATAGTCATAAGCTTTTTTTTTTTTTTTTTTCTGGACAATCCCAAATGAGATAAGAGAAGAAAAAGTATTTAGGTATTAAACAGAAAACTGCTTTAAAAATATTTTTTTGACTATCTATCAAAAATAGATATAAGTCTAGTTTTTGAGGTGGCAATTATCACAAAATTATAAAATCACCACAGAACACTGAGCTTACATTTCACTTAATCCCAAACTTAGAATTCAGATTCCATAATTATATCTAAATTGTAGGCAACCTCTCTCCGCTCCCTCCCCACAGTTGTCCACTTATGAGTGGAAACAAAAATTCGTTGAAATATCTCAGGTTTCAGATGTTTACTGGGCATACAAATGATGGGTCTTTCTTTACCTGATTTAAAAACTTGGGGGGAAAAATAAACCAAAACCTTCTGGTATCTGATTCCTTAAGCAAGGGGCTGTAGGAGCCACCATTCTGTCCTAACAACAAGTAAAGAAATGAACAGACCGAAAAACCTACAACTCTTTTTGGATCCATAACATCTGAGAGGACACAGGGCAAACTGCTGCCCCCAAGCCCGGAAAGGACAGTTGTGAATACAGGGAGTCGCAGCTTACCATAGCAACACCCCCGCTCCCCCAAATCCCAGGAAACTTCCAGAACAGGAAAACCTGAACCTGAAAACGACTGTGTCTCAGTATGGACAGGCCCCAGGTTTCAAAACCCCAAAGGGCATTCAGTCCCCACACAATATTGTGACATATACCTTCAGGAGCATCACCAGTTTCCCACAGAAAATATCTAATAAAAACCCCCTCAGGGTTCCAGCCAGGGGCAGGAAGAGGAACAATTTTGAAATATGCCAGCACACTCTGTTCTTAACAAAGTCTGCCCTCGGGGGAAACTAGTTAACTAGAGCTTAACCTCCTGGGACATCACAGATTCTAACTTACTTGGGAAAAGTAATTAGTTAACTCCAGCTGGCTCTGAGCTTCCACGTGTCTATTCTAGCCATCAGTGCCATCCGAAGGGAGGAAAAAACTGAGAAACACTGGGGAATTCAGAGTCCAGAGACAGGCTCACTAAAAAGACTGAGACCTAATCAGAGGACTACAGAATGCTTCTCTGCCCCTCCACTCCCACTTCACCACACATTACTAGAAGTCTATTTATAGCAGTTCCTTTCACCCAGGACATCATGTCTGGCTCTCAAGAAAACATTACATGTCAGACCAAATGGCAAAGAACACAACATGATGAGACAGAGCAAGTACCAGAACCAGACGTGGCAAGGCTGCTGAAATTATTGGATTGGGAATTTAAAAGTAGGATTAATATGCTAAAGACTCGAATGAACACAGTAAACAGCATATAAGAATAGAAGGGCAATGTAAGTAGAGAGAAATTATTAAAAAAAAAAAACAAAAAGGGGCACTTGGGTGCCTCAGTCAGGTAAGCATCTGCCTTTGGCTCAGCTCATGATCCTGGGGTCCTGGGATCAAGCCCTGCATTGGGCTCCTAGCTCAGGGGGGCGTCTGCTTCTCCCTCTGCCTGCTGGTCCCCCTGCTTGTGCGCTCTCTCTCTCTCTCTTTTTCTATAAATAAATAAATAAATAAATAAATAAATAAATAAATAAAATCTTTTAAAAAAAGAAATTCAAAAAGTGCTAGAGGTAAAAACAAAAACAAAAACACTGTAGCAGACATGAGGAATGCCCTTGATGGGCTCTGTAGTAGACTGGACTTTGCTGAGAAAAGAAACTCTGAATTAGAGTATATATATCAATAAAATCTTAGAACTGAAAAGTAAAGATAACAAAGACTGAAAAGAAAAACCCAGAAGAAAATATCCAAGGGCTGTGAGAAAACTGTAAAAGGTATAGCATGCATGTAATGGGGATATCTGAAGGGGAAAGAGAGAAAGGAACAGAAGAAATATTTGAGGTAATAATGACTAAAGATTTTCCCAATTAAAAAAATATTTATTTATTCATGAGAGACACACAGAGAGAAGCAGAGACATAGGCAGAGGGAGAGGCAGGCTCCCTGCAGGTAGCCCAATGTGAGACTCAATTCCAGGACCCCAGGATCACAACCTGAGCCAAAGGCAGATGGTCAACCACTGAGGCACCCAAGCACCCGCCACCCCAATTTTCCCACATTAATGTCAGATACTAAACAACAGGTCCAGGAAGGTCAAAGGACACTAAGCAAGTAGAATGAAGGATGAAGTGAAATATTTGGTGCTAAGAGAAAATAACCCCCAACCTACAAATCTATACCCTGTCAAATTATCTTCCAAAAGTGAAGAAAAACTAAGAAGTTTCTCAGAGAAACAAAAATTGAGGGAATTTGCTGCCAGTAGTTCTGGCTTGCAAGAAATATTAAAAGAAGTTCTTTAGAGAGGAGGAAAAAAAATAGCTCAGAAACTCAGAACTATATAAAGTAAGGAAGAGCGCTGAAGACATGAAGGTAAATAAAAACTTCTCCTTTTCTTAACTGATCTAAAAGAAACACTTTTTTTTTCAAAATAAAATTACCAAGAATGAATTATATTACATAGACATGGAAATGAAGGACAATGACGAGACAAGTGATGAGCAGGAAAAATTATGTTTATTTTGTTAGTGTAAGGCGCTTGATGTCATCAACCACATCAGTCCACTGGACACGACAGACATCCATGGACTTTTTCATCACCAACAGCAGAATAGACATTCTTTCTAAGCTTGCATGGAACATTAACCAAGATGGATCACAGTCTGGGCCATGAAAACACCTTAGCAAATTTAAAGGAATAGAAATCATACAATGTCTGTTCTCAGACCACAATGGAATGAAACTAGAGCTCAGTTAACAGTATAATAACTGGAAAATCCCCAAACAAGTGGAGACTGAACACACCCCTAAATAACACGTGGATCAGAGAAGAAATCATAAGAGATATTTTATTTATTTTTTATTTTTTTAAAGATTTTTTTTAAAGATTTAAAGAAACACACACAGAGAGAGGCAGAGACACAGGCAGAGGGAGAAGCAGGCTCCTCACAAGAGGCCCGATGTGGGACTCGATCCATTGACCCAGGATCACACCCTGAGCCAAAGGCAGACATCCAACCTCTGAGCCACCAGGAATCCCATAAGAGACATTTTAAAAATATTTTGAAACGCATGAAAATTAAAGCACAACCTTTTAAAATGTGTAGGTTGCAGCCAGAGTAGTGCTTAGAAGGAAATTTATGGCATTGAATGCCTGCATTTGAAAAGAAGAAAGATCTAAAATCAATAATCTGTATTTCTACCTTAGGAGACTAGAAAAAGAAGAATGAATCAAATCCAAATCTGAGAAGAAATAATGAAAATTAAGAAATAAATCGATAAAATTAAATCAGGAAATCAAGAGAGAAAAATCACTGAAATCACAATCTAGTTCTTTGAAAAAAAAAAAAATCAACAAAACCAGTAAGTCTCTAGCCCAGGTGACTAAGAAAAAAAAAAAAAAAAAAAAAGACACAAATAAGTAATATCAGAAATCAAAGAGGGAACATAGCTATGGATAATAAAGAAATACTAGGAACACTCTATGCCCACAAATTCAATAGCCTAAATAAAATGGACCAATTCATCAATAGAAACACACAATTTTCTAAAACTCATGCAAAAAGAAATAGACAATCTGGGTAGACCCGTGTCTGTTAGAAAATCATTCAATAGTTAATAATGTTCTGGAACAGAAAGCAGCAGGGCCTTCGGTGGCTTCACTAGTGAACTCTATCAAACCTTTGAGGTAGAAATTGCATCAATTCTCTCTAATCTCTGTCAGAGGACAGAAGCATAAGGAATACTACCTAACTCACTCCACGAAGTCAACATTATCCTACATCACGTCATTAAGGAAATGTGAATTAAAATGAGAGTGAAATACGACCAGCCCACTACTAGCAGGACCACAGCCCAGAGCACTGGCACCACCAAATGTGGATGTGGGACAACAGAAAATCTCATTCATTCATGATAGGAATGAAAAAAAATCTGAATGACAAATCTAAACATATTCCCACCATACCATCCAACAGTTGTGCTTCTTGATGTTTACCCAAAGTTGCTGAACAATTGTGCCCACACAGAGACCTACTCATGGATGTTTATAGCAGCTTGGTTCATGATTACTAAAATTCGCAAGTAAGCCAAATGTCATTCCGTAGACGAGTGGATGAATAAATTGTGGTGCGTAGAGAATATGGAATACTATTCAGCACTAAAAAGAAAGGAGCTCGCATGCCATGAAAAGCCATGGC
Organism: Canis lupus familiaris; assembly: GCF_011100685.1. Lineage (NCBI taxonomy): Eukaryota > Metazoa > Chordata > Mammalia > Carnivora > Canidae > Canis > Canis lupus. Next base: position 84,014,970 of record NC_049225.1, on the reverse strand, counting down.
GGAAGCTTAAATTTGTATTACAAACTAAAAGATTCCAACCTGAACATGTCACTCACTGTATGATTTCAACCAAATGACATTTTGGAAAAATCGAAACTATGGACACAGTTTACAGATGAGTGGTTGCCAGGGGGTAGGTAGAGAGTCGGGGTGCAGATGGATGAATAAGGCAGGGCACAGGGTATTTTTAGGGTAGTGGAAATGTGCTGTGTGATACTCTAATGAAGGATACATACCATTAAACATTTGTCCACACTCACAGGACTCACAACACCCGGACGATACTCTAATGTAAATGGGGAACTTTGGTCGATAGCAACGTGTCCATGTAGGTTGGTCAACTGTCCACAAATGTGCCACTCCTGTTGGAGATGTTGCTCATGCGAGAAGCCGGGCACATGTGGGGGAAGGGTGTGTATGGGAAATCTCTGTACCTCACCCTCAAAGTTGATGTGAATCTAAAACCACTCTTGAAAAATAAAATCTTAATGAACATGCAAAATCCCAAAATCTCTTTTTTTAAGATTTTATTTATTTATTCATTTGAGAGAGAGAGAGAGAGAGAGCATGAGTAGGGGGAGGAGCAGAGGGAGAGGGAGACTCCCCACTGAGCAGGGAGCCCTACATGAGAGGCTCAGTCCCTGGACCCTGAGATCATGACCTGAGCCTAAGGCAGATGCTTAACCGATGGAGCCACCCAGGTGCCCCCCAAAATCTTTAAATTAAAAAAAAAATGCATTGCTTTTGCTTCTTGCTCTGTGATAAGTGATTTTCATGGAGCAATTTAATTCTCAGTTTGTCCAATAAACAGGAACTCTTATTATGCTAATTTAAAAGATGAGGACAGGAATATTTAGAAAGTCTTTATAATCTGGACAAAGTCATCCATGTAATAAATAGCCGACTTAGTATCCGAATGTCGCTTTGTCTTATGCCAAATTGAGGTATTTAAACAATAAGCTACATTATTTCCCTTGACTTCTTCAATTGTTTTCATCTCTCTTTTTTTTTTTTTTTTTTAAGATTTTACTTACTTATTTGAGAGAGAGGGAGAGACAGAGTGAAAGGGAGAAGCAGACTCCCCACTGAGCTGAGCAGGGAGCCTGATGCTGACTGGATCCCAAGGTCCTGGGGTCATGACCTGAGCTGAAGGTGCCCCTGTTTTAATTCTTGCAATAATTTGAACTTATCACCAATTTACCTGTTTAGATTTATGCATACCCTTGGCACCTCATTACACTTTCCTTCTAAACTTTGATCTCTTTATCCATGGGTTTCATATTTTATTCGATGATACTGGAAGCAAAAATTGGCACAATTTCCTCTGGCTTCCTCATATGTGTTCTTGGGAAACAGACTCTATCTTCTTTTTTTATTGCTATGTTGCTTTTCTTCTTTGTTTCTGTTTAGTTAATTAGTATATAAGTTCTCTTCTCTATTGATCTTTGTAAAAGTCATCTTCCCCCAGGTGTGATCTTTACTGGGTGAAGTTCTAGGTAAGCTGTTCCTGGCTCACAGAAGAAACAATCTTGTATTCTCTCCTGATCACCGTAGGTGCTGTGGGACTCTTCCCCTCAGAACAACCTGTTCTGAGATACTTATTCTGATCTTCAGCTAAGAGGGTAACGAAGATGTGGCCCCATGATGGAGCAATTTTATGACTGTATTTTTGCTCTACAAAATAGAAGGGGAAAAGAGGCCAAATAAAAATAAAAGTACATTTATAAGGGTCCCTTCGTTTGTTTTGTTTGAGGTGGGTTTGGTTTTGCCCTGTTCAGCCATTTCTTTGTTGGTTCTAGTCCCAGCTGAACCAGTGGATTACCTTAGACTTTATTCAATTTCTACTAATAATATCGGTGAGGAACTGCCTTCCTTCTCTGTCCTGGACCTGAGGCTCCTCCGAATTCATGCTGAAATGAGTTCCAGGGAAACCATCCCTGACCATCCTCTACCCGCCAGCATGCCTCACCCCTGCACTCAGTTCAAGAACATCAGTGAGGTCTGTGACGGTTCTTCTCACTTCCTGCAAAATTACAACCCCCTCTGCAAGAAGAAGCCCCACATGGATTTCTTGAATCTTTTTAAAAATTTATTCCAAGATTATACCGGGGTCTGGATGACACATCTTGAATTTTACAATGATCCAAGTTTGGACTTTTTTCAGCTTTCATTGCAATTAAAAACAAACAAATAAAAAAAAAAAACACAACTCTTGCTCATTTCATTCTGTTTTTGAGAAACAAAATGTACAAAACCATTTTTATATCATCAATTGTTTTCCAGAATTCACATTATTTCTTAATGTAAGGCATACCAAAGGTTTTAATAAATTCGTCTAGAATTAAAGTATGCGTAGAACTGAGTGTATAAAAGTAGACACTTATTTATCTATATTAAAATAATGGATTTCATTCTCCAAAGACTCCAAGTTGCTCCTTGGTGCTAAGTGAAGCACTTAGGGAAATGCATTCAGTCATTCTGGTTGCAGGGACAGTAGATTATATTAGAGGCAACCTGGAGCCATCAGCTCTCTAAGTGGCCCTTCCATCCTGTGGAGACATAAAAACTAATGTGTTCTGCTCTGTACCTACTTTCGACCATTAGGTATTATGAGGCACTAAGAAAAAGTTACTGGCAGCATCACATCTTTCTTTGGTTTGAGATTAAAAGAATGGCAGATATTCTATGCATCCCGTGAAGGGCATCAGCGTAGGTTTCTCAAGGTTGCGCAAATTGTGTTGAAATCATCCAGTTTATCTTGCATATGAGTAGCTTGAATATATTTTGGATAAAATGAAAAAAAGCAATAGCTGTCACATAATTTTATTGTACTTTTACAAATTTCAAGTTCGTTGCTATTGAGTATTTCCTGTATATCCCTGATCCACTTCCAGAATTCATTCGGCTCAAGTGGGCAATTATTCCATGAGTGAATATAGTTGCAGAGTCTCTCGTTTCTTGAGCCTCACCCCTACCTCCACCCCGGCCACTTACAGAAGTGGTAAATGCATCAGAAGGGCTGGTTATAGGCTTTGCAAGTGTCAAACTGCTAATTGTCAAGATCTTAAGAAAATGACCATTTTCCGCCATTATCCCCAGTGCCATATAAAAAGGCTATTAAACAGGTTGCCTAATGTTTCCTACACATGGATTCATTCCAGTGTTAAAAGATGTGCCAAGGGAAAAACAAAATTCAATCAAACAAAGAAGGAACAAAAGAACATGTGTTAAAAGAGGGACTTCTAGCTAATTTTACAGGGAAGGATAAAAATTCTCAAAATGTGTGTATGTGGGCAGGGGTATTGCATATTCATAGCACTCCATAGAGATTCTTTCTAAGCTTATCAAAAGCAACTGTATTGTGCTTTTTCAAATAAGCACATGTAAAGGGGACACTACAGAAAGAAAGATGCAAGAAATAAATGAAAGAGGAAAGTAGGTGAAAAAGAAATAATTAAATGGAAAAGTATTGTGGGAGAAACAGTATTCAGTAAAGAAATCCAAGGGTGACTTTAATGTATTTTGAACCATAACACATTACCCATAATCTGATTTTTCTTCCCCTTAGGCCCTCAGAGTTGAGCAATATTCATGTCTTTCACAGTTTTCCATGCACTCTAAAACGTCAACTTCATTCATACACTTTCAGAATACATGATTATGCAAATTAATCTTAAAACTGCTAAATGTCACATTATCTGAGGGTGATGTCATCTGTTCTGTGGGGTACGCCATTGTCTTTCTTTAGATAGAAATCAGTAGTAGATGCATTCCTGCAAATAGCTTTAAGTGAGATATTATGAAGGTAATATAAGTAGTCATTAGATATCTGAATCTTGGTTTACTAGTAGAATTAGATACGCAATGACACGGACTCGAAAAATGTCTGATAAAATGACCTGACGTTACCATTTTGTATGTATAATATGCTATCCCTACTGGGACATTTTATGAAAGCTATAGGTTGTGACCTACTGTTCATTACACTTAGTTTCTGAGGTGCCAGAGATTGATGGAAGAGCCAAAGTGCATTATTGCTCTTCACCGGACCTTTGCATTTATTAGTCACAAGTCTGATGCTAATGGGATCTGCTCTTTTGTTGGATTGATGTTCAGGGTTAGATGGGCAGATGAGCTCCTGATCTTGACCAGAAATTACTTGCCTACTGCCAATTAGAGGAGGAAAAGGGCAAGGTGGAGTTTGAACTTTAATAGATGCTGAGGGTGCAAGCTAAAACTCAATAAGATAATGGACTCTATTCTTAAATTGACAAATTTACATGGCGAAGAGACTTTTTATTACTGTCAACCAAGCAAAATGTAATCCTATGAGAAATGGTCCACTCAATTTTTCTTTTTTTTTCTTTTTCTTTTTTTTTTTTTTTTTTACCACTTACAGGACATAAAATTATTTCTGTTAAAGGTAGATATTATTTATACATTAAAAAAAAACCCTCCTATGCCACACGAATGACAAGAAGGAAAAGGTGTCACCCAATCATTTTTAGCACATGATCTCTCAGGATAAACAAGTATGTCCTCCTATAAGTAGCCTTCACTATAATCATGAATTTAATGTTAGGATAGAAGATAACAGAAATGAAACGGAGTAATATTTTTTTTTAATTATACCTGTTCCTCCAAGATATCTCTCATTGAGGAATTTTGTGGACTTCTCCTATCTCACTGAGAACCATGGTCTCTGAATTTTACAGGAGGCAGTAGTATTTATAAACTAAGAATTACATTTGAACAAAAGCAGTTAAGACTGCTTTTTCCTTTTTTCTTAACAAAGTCTTCTAAATTATGCTCTCAGAAAGCCAGAAGTATGCGCATTTGCACATCCTGTTATCTTATAAATATTTACTCTCTTCTCTGTGCAAAGGTGAACTTTATGATACAAGAGGCCTAATTTTTGTGCTCAAGTTGTTAGCATGCTGTAGAGACAGCGACTCGTACACAAATGGCTAGAATGTAAGTTCTAAGTGAAAAATGACAGAAAAGTTTACACTGGAAAAAAATCTCCTTGAGATGATAAGGAATCGTGCCTTCTAACTTGGAAGGAGCAAAGATGTTTAATGAAGTTCTATGAGGAATGAATCATATATGACTGATAGGAATGAATCCTATACGTGGCAAACCTGGAAAGGAGGACAAAATGCAAGGCAGCGTAGCCAAGGTGAGGTGTGTGAAGTGGCCAACTGGTGCACTTTTACTCCTCAGGTGACCAAAACAAGGGATGCAACACCTCCGAGCTTCCATATCTTCATCTGTAAAATGGACATAACAAATCCGACTTCACAAATTGCTGGGCAAGTGAAAGGTGGTCATGTGTGTAAAATGCTAGGCAGGATGGCCTACATTAAGTGCCCTACAAGTAACACATAATTTTTACGCTTTGGGCAAATATTATCATCATTCCAGGTAGTAATAAAAAAAAAAATCCTAGAAAAATACAAACTTGGGCAAGCTCTGGGCAAAATTATCTCGGTGGGTTTATTTCAAAGCATTCTTGAAAAATTATCTGCGGGCAATATAACTGAGAAAATTGCTTTTTGAAATGAAAATTAGATCTTTGAAGATCTTTGAAGTTGGGGAGGACACTGAGCATGCTCTATTATCTATCCATGCCTGGCCTTGAGGGCATGCATGGTGTTATTCAGTTCTCAAGGTGTATTTGTTTAGTTGCCTTTGTTTGATTCAAATTAAATTTTCTGGTAACCATTGAGGAGCTCCTGGGTGGCTTAGATGGTTAAGCCCCTGCCTTTGGCTCAGGTTGTGATCCCAAGGTCCTGGAATTGAGCCTGCATTGGGCTCCCAGCTCAGTGGGGAATCTCCCTCTCCCTCTGTCCCTCCTCCTGCTTGTGCTCTCTCTCTCTCTCTCTCTCTCTCTCTCTCTGTCTCTTTCTCTCTCTCAAATAAATAAAATCTTAAAAAAAAAAAAATTCTGGTAGCCATTGAAAACTGGGAAGCAGATAAAAGATGTAACCTGAACTGTGCTTTAGTGATATTATGACCTAGCAGGAATGTGTTGGATAAATTAGAGAAGCGGAGCACTATTATAATGATTAAGACTAATTGTAAATGTAAAAAAAAAAAAAAAAAAAAAAAATTAAAAAGTCAAAAAACACTAATCATAAATGTAAACTGTTTACCAGAACAATTATAGATATATGGTGGAGATGAGAGATATATTCAAAGAAATATACTAAGATTTCATTACAATGAGCTGCATGATAGATATAAGAGAGGAGGTATTCAGTACTATGCTGAAGATTAAATCTGAGGTTCAAAGTGTCTTGGGTAGAAGATATGATGCGTTAAATCTGAGATACACTGAGTTTGTGGTACAATGTCAAGACACCACACTGTACCAGTTAGATGGGCTCAAGAAAAGGCCAGAGATAAATAGTTAGAAAGCAGTAGGGATCCCTGGGTGGCGCAGCGGTTTAGCATCTGCCTTTGGCCCAGGGCGCGATCCTGGACACCCAGGATCGAATCTCATGTCAGGCTCCTGGTGCATGGAGCCTGCTTCTCCCTCTGCCTGTGTCTCTGCCTCTCTCTCTCTCTCTCTCTCTGTGTGACTATCATAAAAAAATAAATAAATAAATAAATAAATAAATAAATAAATAAATAAATAAATAAATAAATAAATTAAAAAAAAGAAAGCAGTAGCGCAGACATAAGCGAAAAGAATGTGAGAAAGAAACTTTTGTTAGAATCCTGGATTCAGAGAGGGGTTTAAAGAGCCAAGCAAAAGCATCATGAAAAGGCAATCCCAGACATTTGAAGGAACCAGAAATCTAAAGTTCTGAACCTGGACTCTCCAGTCAAGAGCAGAAAAGATTCTGAAGGACTAAACGAAACCAAACCACAACAATAACAACAAAACCACAAGCCATTACTGAAAAAGTTGAGGATCTTTGGAGATGCTGACTTCATATGGACTTTTTCTTTGAATAAGTTTCAATAAAAAAAGTAGAAATGGGTATTAGAATGCATGTAAGAAATGGGATGAATTCTGGAAGTAAAAACAATAAATATTACATATTATTTCAAGGAATTTATGTGGAAAAAGCAAAAAAGGTAGGATGAGAGCTTAAAACTAAAGCTTTTATTTTTATTTTTTCATCCAAGGGGAAATTATTTTTTTAAGATTTTATTCATCCATTCATGAAAGACACACACACACACAGAGAGAGAGAGAGAGAGAGAGAGGCAGAGACACAGGCAGAGAGAGAAGCAGGCTCCCTGCAGGGAGCCCGACGTGGGACTTGATCCCAGGTCTCCAGGATCACACCCCGGGCTGAAGGCGGCGCTAAACCGCTGAGCCACCCAGGCTGCCCAGGGAAATGTTTTTGTACTCAAAAACCTGAGTACAAAAAGAAAAAATTAGATGCATTGAAGTAGACTTAGATTTTAATCCTAGATCCCAGTAGATATCACTGAGGCTTAGTAGGTTCATATATAAATATAAGTACCTACCATGTTAGTCTCTAAAAAATTTAAGTTAATATATTATTTTAATTTTAAAAACTAATAATAATAATAATTTATTGTGGTATAGTTCACATACAGTAAACTTTATATTTAATTATATAGTTTCATGAGTTCCAAAAATGTCTGCTCCCCAGTAACCACCGCCACAATTAATATATAGAATATTTCTATGACTGAAAGAAGTTCTCTCGTGCCCTCATCATCCCAGCCCTGACCACAGGCAACCATTGACCTAGATTCTGTTACTATGGATAAGATTTCCCTTCTCTAAATTTAATGTAAGTGATATCATAAGTATTAATTTCTTCTGGTCTTTTTCTCAGCATAATGCTCATGAAATTGATCCATATCCCTGAGTTTATGAATCATTAATTCCTTATTATTTCTCAGTGTATTTCTTTGTAGGAATAGTATCCATTTAATTTATCCATTTTATCCAATTTATTCATTCAATTGGTCATGGATGTTTGAGGGTCTTCTAGCTTGGGGCTAATATTGGTAAAGCTACTATGAACATTCTTGCACAAATTTCGCTGTAGACCTATGTTTTAACTAAGAGCTTTAACATGAAAGTTCAAAAAAACAATCACAATCTCTGAGAAAACTGGAAAAGCTGGCATCTGGAGTCCAGCACTGGCTACTATATTTAGATGGGATATTAGTTTTCCAATGTATTAGCTGCCATACCATATTAGATGCCACTACCATACCATATACATACAAAATATTTCATCAAGAATTAGGTATGTAGGCTCTTCAGACAATTAATTGTGTGGCGCTGACTATAGCCCTGACTCAACTTGAGTAGATAGTTGATGGGATAGGATAAACTGGGCTTAGCTATTACTATCAGCAGCTTACCTTCTGCATGCCTGTCTCAAAATGGTCATCGAATTTTAGAACCTGAATGGCAAAATTTCTCTCCTGAGTGATTAAATGGCTCTACTCCTATCATTCTAGGTCATCTGCTTCCTTGGTGAGAAGGAAAGATCCCGAGCCTGGCTCTTTTTCTCTCATCCATGCACACACTTTCAGCGGCCAAATTTCATTTGTAAGGGACTATTTCTATGGCAGCATGTGGGAGGATTTTTCCATCTGTTTCATGTAACTAAAAGAAGCACCCTCAGATTTTCCAGACCCAAGGAAAGAGGAATTCATCTACTGATTCCTTTCAATTTACAGAAATATTTGTTGGGTGGCAAGTCCTGCCTGGAGAATCAGATCTGGCCCACTATCAAGAAATACTGCAACCCCAGATCCTTTACTGTTTCTCTACTATAGCGATGGGGAGTTTGGGTTGTTTTGAAAGCCATTGTAAACTGCCCCTTTTGCTTAGGGATACGTGGACATAATTAGATGGCAAAAAGCTATGGAAAAGAGAATTTAAACCATTCTTTACAAAAATGTAAAGCATGTATCTCCATGGTGGGCCTGCCTGCAAAATATTTGCAGGCTATGTTGTGTTCAAAAACTTTCCTCACACTATGTCTTCAGTCAACACATCTAGATAGATAGATGATAGACAGAAAGATAGATAGATAGATAGATAGATAGATAGATAGATAGATAGACAGACACACAGACACACACACACACCCCACATTGAAGGCATTGACTGGAAGTGCCAATCACTGGATTGCTGAGCCAAAGCCCCCACTTGAGGCATCTGACCGTTTGGTTGGAAGGAGAGAATAAGGAAGGGAGAAAATAAAATTCTCTGAAGTGGAACAGAGAAAAGAGAACTGCAAACAGGGAGCTAATCCTAGGCAATCAGGTATGTCTACCGGGTGATTTTAATGTTGTGTTTACATGATTTCCTCATTTTAAAGTAGTTTTGATTTTGGCTTCTTATTTTTATTTCCCAGACTTCAGAGACCTCTGACACACAGCAGCCACAAGGTACTGTGCATAAACAGAGGAAAAGTAACAAGCTTGCTGAGGATGACAGGAGGGAAGCAACAGACAGTAGCTTTGAAGGCAAATAATAGTGAAGGAGTTCCAGACTACAATCAGGTCAAAGAAGGAAAGTTCCAAGGACTCTTTTTCCTCAAATGCAAAGCTCTTTTTCCTCAAATGCTATGAAAGAAGGAGAACACTGAAAAAGAGGTAGGGTGGCAAGTATTAGTTTTATATGATTACATGTTATTTTCATGGAACTAGCTCTGCAACTTCCTTCCAGCCACCAATTAAACCAAATTCCTTCCAACTTCCAACTTCCTTCCAGCCACCAATTAAACCAAATTCCCCAAGTCTGGAATTGGCTCATATTGCCTGCCTATACTGCAATGCTCCGTTTTTCTCAAAGGCTACATGGTATTGATCAAATATGCTTTATTTTCACCTATCACAAGTTTTCTTCTAAAAACAAATATTCTCTCCTGGAAATATTTTATCTCATTTTCAAAATCTGTAAAACTCTGAAATATAAGTATCCATTTGATTACTTTGGTGACCAATCCCAAACACACAAACTGAAATTTGGCATAAAGAGTTAGAGATTGATCAAATCCAATATGAAGTTGTTCGGCAGATTCATAAGAAACGAGTGAAAGGATATTTAATATTTCTGAGGGGGCTTCCTCATTCTCACTAGTATCATGTAAGCAGAAAGTATCAGTATCTTCAAATTTTTTTTTCTTTTGGATTTTATTTATTTAACAGAAAGATAGAGAGAGCCAGTGAGCATAAGTGAAGGGAATGGCAGAGGGAGAGGGAGATTCAGGCTCCCTGCTGAGCAGAGAGCCCGAATGAGGAGGGGGGTGAGGGGCTTGATCCCAGGACTCTGGGATCAGGACCTGGGCCTAAGGCAGATCCTTAACAGACTGAGCCAGCCAGTCGGTCCTTCAAAAGAATTTTTGAAGGCTTCTTTGATCATTTAACTTGGCAAGTTTGTCTTGGAGAGTGTGGTGTAGTCAGACAGTAGAGAGTGATCATTAGTGAATTTTTGTATCTATCAGTTTCAAGTTGTAACTTACACGTTGCCCTAAATCCACTTCAGAAATTTATGGGAAAGGTTTTGGCACTTTTGACACATTAGAAACTAGTTAAGTTGAAGCCTATGAGGCAGAGGAGGTAAAACAGACTCTTATTTGTAATTCAATCCAAATGAAGTATTTTTAGTTACACATTCTAAGCTAACTTTTTTATGGACTCTTAACCTGTAAATCCTAAATAAAATAATAACACGTAAGTTCCATTTTCAGAACAAAGGCAATTCCTACATATGAAATTACCTGCAATTACATGCCTGAATGCAAAAGAGATAGTTTGATTTGAATTCATAAAAGGGTCGAATTGTTCATAGTATATGGCATTGTCTTAGTTGGCCGTATCAAAAATACCGAAGACTGAGTGGCTTAAACACCCATCATCTGTTTTTCATGGTTGTGGAGGTTGGGAAGTTCAAGGTCCAGGCACTTGCAGACTTGGTGTCTGGTGAGGGTTCACTCACTAATTCACAGACCACCGTCTTCTGACAATGTCTTCTCATAGAGAAAGGGAGAACTCGGGTTTCTTCCTGTAGGAATCACTCATGAGGACTCCACCTTGACGACCTCATGCCTTCCCAAACGCCCCACCTCCAAATACCACAAATTGGGGATTAGGCTTTCAACATATGAAATTTTGGGGAAAACAACATTCAGTCCATTGCAAGGTTTATACATGAGTATCTATGCACATATGTATAACTAAACGTTTACCCCAGTCAATGATAAAAACAAGTAAAATAAAGCATCCTAGTCTGCCCGACCAGATTATTTAATTCAGCATAAGATATCATTAATTATTTTAACAATAGCCATTAAATGTTAATCTCAAGTAATTATTTAATTATGTTGAAATTTGTTAATTACTAACTGTTCATTGTTCATAGATTGTTAATTTCATTTCAATTATTCATATACACAGGTAAGGTATTCAGATCGATTGGAAATGCATGAAATGGTGAAAGGGATTTTAAGGGAAAAAGGGGAACTGAGTGGGGAAAAATTAGAGAGGGAGGCAAACCATGAGAGACTCCTGGCTCTGGGAAACGAACAAAGGGGTTACAGAAGGGGAGGTGGTGTGGGGATCCGGTGACTGGGTGATGGGCACTGAAGGGGGCACTTGATGGGATGAGCACTGGGTGTTATACTATATGTTGGAAAATTAAATTTAAGTTTTAGAAAGAAAGAAAGAAAAGAAAGAAGAAAGAAAGAAAGAAAGAAAGAAAGAAAGAAAGAAAGAAAGAAAGAAAGAAAGAAGAAAGAAAGAAAGAAAGAAGAAAGAAGAAAGAAGAAAGAAAGAAAGAAAGAAAGAAAGCAAGAAAGAAAGAAAGAAAGAAAGAAGAAAGAAAGAAAGAAAGAAGAAGGAAGGAAGGAAGGAAGGAAGGAAGGAAGGAAGGAAGGAAGGAAGGAAGGAAGGAAGGAAGGAAGAAAGAAAGAAAGAAAGAAAGAAAGAAAGAAAGAAAGAAAGAAAGAAAGAAAGAAAGAAAGAAATGGAAGACTGGTTTAAGATGAGGACAATCCCTCCCTAAGTAGCCATGTCAACAATGTGACAGTTCACATGGGGAAAACCAAGAAAGAATAATCAAATACATAAATAATTATATAGAGTCAGTATTATGTGATTTTCTTAACTTCAGATAACCCTCTGTCTTATTGTCGTTGTCTACAGTTTCTTCCTGACAACTCACAAAGCTGCCATGACCAGTTTGACATTGTGGCGCCTTCTGACTTCATGAACAGGAAGATGGCAGGATTCCACACACCGCTTCTAATGTGCACAGAAAGCAAAGTGTCCCAATGCACTACTTTAGAGGGAGAACAAGGCTAAAAATCGGGCCTGTGGACTATTAGCTTGCCGTAAGCATGACTAACTGTCAACACCTCTGGCTTCGCGGTGCAGGATTCATGCAGAGAACCCCGCAGCTTGTCCTTGTCGCGATAAAATATTTCCTAAAAGGAGAGGGGTGCAGTTAGGGGACCCATCGGAATTGCTGAGAAGGGGAGTGTGATGGGAACTTTTGTCACTGTTGGAAAGTGAGTGAGCTGTGACATTGAGTGGGCTGTGACATTGACTGAAATAGATTCACTCAGGGAGACGACTAAGATATATCTTTGATCTTTTTATAAGCAGCTAGATAGAAAAAAAAAATTAAGCAGCAGGAAAGGAGGGACAAGATAAAAGAAAGTGTCTTTCTCTCTCTCTCTTTTTTAATTCTTACAATGTCCTGATTCTTCAGCCTAGAGTTTTGAATATTTTGGTAACTACTTTCTTTGGAAACTGTCATCTTCTAGTAATTGTGTATGTATTGAGCCTCTAAAGCTATAGATGCTTTATAAAGTCATGATGTAAATTTATTTCTCTCCATAATCCCTGTCACTTTCCCTGTATCCACATAAAAAGCACGAGATGTTACATTTCATTATTAATTACAGCAACAGCAAGCCGGCTGTCAGAGTCAAACCCCGACACACTCCCCTCACCAAGCTGCAGAGCTTTCAGCCATTTACTCATTAAGCTTATGATGATGATGGAGTTTTTAAAACCTGCTGTTTGTAATGGGCAGTAGGCCTTAAAAATCTGTCATAAATTGCTCAATCGAGGAAATCAAATGGCAAAGAGAGGGATCCAGCCTAAGAGCAAACAAATTGCACCATAAAAGAAAGTTGTGTCTTTAACTGAGCTTTCATTTCTACAAAGAATGTGAGGGCAGCTCTGTGGCTGGAAGTGGATGCTGTGGGATTGTTTAACAGAATGGTTATTCACAGGAAAGGGGATGAACACAGGAAAGGGAAAATTAAAACTAAACCAAGACAGAAACACCCAAAGCATCCCAAAGTGCTTTTTTGTCTTTGTTTTAAAATAACTCAATACTGGTGAGTAAAAATGACTCAACCAACTTTTTAAAAGTGTATTTTCCTTAACATCTTAATAGCAGATGACATAGCTATGGAAGCACATCTGAAGATGAACACAAGTCATGTTAAAGATCTCAGCATACGCAGTAATCTTCTTTCCCATCTAGTAAGAAAGTTTTAAAATGCACATGGAGTTTGATATTTTTCATTCATTCCTTCAAACAATATTAATGAGTACATATTATTATCCAGCTTTTTCCTCCTAAGTACTTTGAAGTACTGAAGGATGGATAAATAGAAGACAGTCCTCTCCTGAAGGAGGAAGATAGCCAATAAATAAATAAATAAATAAATAAATAAATAAATAAATAAATAAATCCCAACCAAACAAAAAACAATAATATATTATTATATATTAATATATATTAAACAATAATATATATAATATAAATATAATTATATATATTATATAGATATATATAACATACATAGGTAAGTGAAATAACTGATGTATTTGAAAGGGGTAAATGGTGAAAAATATAGAAAAAATAAAGCATTAGGTAAAAGGGCCTGGGTGGCAGGTGTGATGGTAGGAGAGGAGGAGGAGGATGCAAGTTCAACTAAACGGTAAGACGCTGGCCGTGACACCTGAAAAATGAGGAAGTTGGCAATATCGACACTTGGAGGGAGAAAAGCTTTCCAAGCAGAGTCATCACCTTAAACCTTTGAATTTATTGGCAAAAGCATACCTCCCAGATTTGCTCAATAGGAGCTCTCGTAGATATGGGGAGCAGAGGAGCGGCTAGCTGTGTGGTGTCCCCATATGAAGCAGCTCTTTCTAACGTGGGTTGGGGCCCATCAGAGGCTAACCCTACCACTCTACAATCATGTTCACCAGACACACCTTTTATTTTTTTTTAATTTTTTTTTAATTTTTATTTATTTATGATAGTCACAGAGAGAGAGAGAGAGAGAGGCAGAGACACAGGCAGAGGGAGAAGCAGGCTCCATGCACCGGGAGCCTGATGTGGGATTCGATCCCGGGTCTCCAGGATCGCGCCCTGCGCCAAAGGCAGGCGCCAAACCGCTGCGCCACCCAGGGATCCCTAGACACACCTTTTAAAGGCCTGTATGTGGCACCCAAAGTATCAGTATAAAGAAGGACTTGTACCTATTTGGGCACATGCTTATGGCCATTTCCAATCATGCATACATAATAACAATATATAAAGCCCACTGGCCATCGGATGTCTTTATTCCTACTATTCTCAGAAGAATTTTTCTACCATTGTGGTATCATAGTAATCACTTATTTTCAGTTTTAAATCCAGGGACCAACATTACCTTAGTAATGTATTTATGGAGTCAGAGGGAAAAAAAAATTCATTGGAAAGATAAGCAAAAATCTGCTCTTATGATTCAGGTCATATCATTTGGATCCTAAAATCTTATCCAAGGCAGAAAGAACAGATTCTGGAATTGTATGGAAGATGACAAGAAATGGTCAATAGGATGACATGAGCTCACACCACCAAAGGAAAAAACAAAAGATCAGAAGCTTATGCATCATTCTAAAATCTGAACCTTTGTTAGTCTTAGTGATGAATGTCACTATGTGAAACTCTCCGTAACCAGAATCTTCCAGTATAATTTGCAAAGTATACTTGCTATTTCTAAAAGCCTCTTACAACTCAGAACTTGCTTTACAACTTAGTTCTAAGTTTTGACGATACATATCCTATGAATTTTAGGCTTTGTTCTCATATTCTGTGTAGGAATTGGCATTCAGACTTTAGTTAAAAGTTCTATATGGTCCAGGGTGTATGATTGTGCATGCAAACTATATTAGACAAGACCTAAAATTGACAGAATTCTGAATCTTTATGTTGGGTTTTGAGTCTCGTAGGACTGATACTCATTCATTTATTTTCTCTCTCCCTCTTGCTCTCTCGCCCTCCCCACCTCACCCCTGACTCTGGCAGTCTGAGTGTTGCTTTAGGACATTTACTAAATATACTACTGTGTATTTCTCAGTGATTATGGACAATTAGATTCAATGACTGTTCTCCTTTATTATAAGTTCCCCTTAACATTTGTGATTTTAATTGTGGAAAATAGCATGCACATTCACGGACGTATGCTCCTCTCAATCTGTCCCATCAACTTCCCAGGAGCAATTGGTGCCATTTAAATCTGCACCTAACTATTCACTTTCCATTGTAATTGATGGCATCTATTTTTAAAGTAAGGTCTGCTCTTGTGCTGTTATTTTATTTTGATAATTTATTGAGAACCCATTGTCCAAAAGAGGCACATGGGTGCTATAAATAAAGCAGTCTAATAATTGCTTGAACAAAACTGGGCCCGATGCACAGACAATGAACTCACATTAAGGTTAGGTTATAGATATATCTGTAATTTATCTGAATAACCTTCTTTTATTTCTCTTTATATACCACCATGCATTTTATAAACTGATAATTTTGAAAGATATTAGCCATTTTATCTAAACAAAGAATGAGACACCGAATTTAAGGGATATTTTGTTAAGGTATAGAATTTGAATTAAAAAAAGACTGAAATAAATGTTGATGGAAAAATTATTCATATGGAAGCAATGAAATTTCCACTAGAGTTAGAGATATTTCACACTTTAAAAGCTTGCTCCCTTTGTGTAACTTTTATTTGCTATTTAAATTCAACTTAACCTTCCTTGTCCTCTAATACTAAAAATAGTGCTTGCGGTCTTTTATTGTTTCCATGCACAATTTAAACAAAATAATTTAGTGTTTTAGCTTGGCTCAGGAATTGTGAGTTCTAAAGGTTGTTCATTTGCAAATGGCTTATGTAACCCATCTGCAACGTGAAAGTTTTAGAAATATGAAGAAAAGTATGGAAGTTTTATTATGCCTAATTTTATAATACAAAATATAGGGAGATTAAAAACAATTATTCCTACAAACTGATTCTGAAATAATAGATACATTTAAATGCTTTTTTATAAGTAGATTCATTGAATTTTTTTATGTTAGTGAAAATATTAGTTGCTTTTCCTTCTTAAAAACTGTTCCTAAAGTGACTGTCTCGATGTTTTAAAGTAACTCAAACTTGGGAAAATTATAACAAAATGAAAATAAAGGTATTTCTTTTATATTTAGCATAAAGGTCTTTACTTCATTTTCTTTGCATTCAGTGGAATCCTTTTTAAATTTAGTTTGATTTTAACACATTAAATGCATGTTTGCACATGAGTAAGAGCAGATTTTGAGCCATTTCTACAAGATGCTAATTGTAATACCCACGCAGACAAAAGCTGAAATTTAATATTTTGATTCACTGTCAATTTATTCTCCAATTTTTGACACGACAAATCCCTTTTTATTTTCAATTATTAACATAAATAGGTAGGATGCATCTATGCTCACAGAGAGACTATATATTCAAGGAAATCTTGTTGGTAAACAAATGTTCATCTTAATATCAATCATAAACTGAAATCCTATAGACAAAATAGGTAACCAGATATCTTTTACAACTTATCTTCTAAAAATTTGAGGTTTTGGTAAATATTATGTCATCTCTTCTTTTCCTCTAATATTACTTCCCTCCATTTAAAAACAATTAATAATAATTCTGGAAGGTTAACAACATTGTGATTTATTAATTCAATTCTTATGATTTATAATAATTATCAAAGCAGTCTTCATATTAAGCAACAACAAAAAGACTGCAGTGACCAGTTAACATATGCTCTTTGGTAGGTGAGTATTCACAGCAGAAAACCACTCATCAATTGGCAAAATTAGTATCAATAGCAAAGAGGAGCCCAAATTCTTCAATTGTGGGAAGTCTGCAGGAAGCAGAACCTTGTGATAAGGCATCTGCAGTAACTGTCAACATCATGTTTCCATTTAGCTGGTGTCATCACTCTGCGTCACTTTCATCCATTCCACAATTTGCACGACAAGAAAACAAACCACAACAGCTCTTTAAATTCTGGAAATGTATGGTAAACTGTCAGTTTGCCTTCTATAAAGTTGTTTATCTCAGGATTTTACTTGGCACACAATTTCTCAATAAACGTAGCCCTCTTTTCCCAAATGCAAAGGAAATCCCATTGATCAATGGGGATTGCAGTGTTTATCAGCATCAAAATGGAGACAGCTTAATTTCTTAGATTAGCATTTGGCTCAAACCAGCAAGGGTTTCCTAAGAAATTGCTATTAATACGTTTAAAAGTATCCAACTTCTCTATCTTCCTCCCATCAGCCCAAACTATAAGCCAAGGCCATGTGGCTGCATCTTAATCACATATGAGTTTGAGAGCCATCCATTGAAAGCCTGTCTCAGTTCATAGATATGAGGGATTGTAATATTTTAACATTTCCTACTGCCAAGTTGTTAAGCAATAAAATGATCTTGGCACTTTCCTGCCAGTTCATCATGAAGAACTACTTTAGTTTTGCTTAGTCTCTTGATGAAACAAATGGAAGGCAGCTGCATCAAACGGCCTTTCAGAAACATGTTGCCAAACAAATCCCTGGAACTTTCCCCCCTTTGCATAGCTAATTGAGATGGCTTGAAGCAGAGAAACCTACATACGTATCAGCATCAAAAAGCAAGGCTTAACTATTAGCGATTAAAATCGTACAACTATTGATGCTCATAATTCTAGTGATATGCTGGCGTCCCACATTACCTTTAACCAAGGTAATTATGTGACGATTTCTCAGCTAAAGATATATTTTGCATACTTATCATACAATGTATATTGAACTAAATCCGTATTTCTGCTTCCTTATTTATATTTTAATTTATATTCATCTTATGTTTAACTATATTTTAAAAGTTTTGATCACACAAGTAATGCTAAAAGGTATGCTGGACGGAAAATTTCAAACAAGAAAGAAGTGTATAAAGTAAAATGGTATAGTTCCATTTTCACATACGTCCAGTCATATTTTGGTATATATTTTATAGACCACCCCCTGCATGTGTGTGTGTGTGTGTATGGATACGTATTTTTGTGTGTGCATGCGTGTGCATCTGTAAGTTAAGAATTGTATTCTAAAAACGTACAGCAAAAATCAACACCTTTCTTTATTACTGTCAATATTTTGAATAAAATTAGATCAGGTCTTGAGTCCCCAGCATGCTATTATATGAACTAAGTAGTAGATATTGAGGAAGAGTAGCCTAAGGGCAGGATGGTCAGCAAAGTTTTTACGTCATATCTGTGTAAGCAGATCTCCGTATCACTCTAATTTTCATATATGTATCCTGAAGTGAGCACAGCAGGGGTTTTATATTACTGAATATTTTCTCCTTTTCTCTAAGAATATTGGGAAGCTCTTAAGCAGCAGTAAGCGGTCACCGATATGAGTAAATCTGCAACTAGAGTATCAATTACGGTGAATTTGGCCAACATGGTGAAAACAAAGAGAACAGAATTGGAAAATGTTTTGGAGTCAGAAATGGGAATACTTAGTGGTTGATCAAATATGAAGGCTCTGGGTCAAGGAAGATAAAGTGAAAAACAACAATAAAAGCAATAGGTGACACTCATATAGCACTTGTCAGTACCTACCACTATTTCAAGTGTTTTGCGTGTATTAGTTTGTTTAATTCTCACACTAACCATATGAAGTGGTGCTATTATTATTCCAATACCATAGATTACAAAAGTGAAGCACAGGGAGATCAAATAACTTGCCCAAAGTAACATTAGTCACTTTGCCATTTAGTAGAACTGGTATTTAAAGTCTAGTGGTTTGGCTCTGGAATCTGTCACTTAAACACAGCCTCCGGGTTTTGTGGAACGGGAAACCACGTTGATGGAAGCAGAGAACACTAAAGAAGGAATGAGGCGGAGGTAAAGTATAAGACTCGAATTTGGGGTATGCTGAACTTGAGGTGTCTTCCGTGATGTGCAAGTGGAGGTGATAGATCTGACATTTCAAAGTGGAATGTAAGCAGGAGATGGCATTCTGGGGCTCATCATGGCACAGATGACAGCTAAAGCCACGGGCCAAATGAGATCATCCAGAGTTACACTATGTAGTACGAGAAAGTAAATGCTGTGCCGCATAGAGAAAGAGGGACTAGCATGGGACTCTGGGAAGGAACTGCCTCCTGAGTAGGAGAAACAAACAAACAAGCAAGCACAAAAACACTGAGAAAAGGCTATCACAGAGCTACAGGGAAGCCCTTCTCAAGGAAAGGACCATCAACTGTATCGTGTATGTTCTAAGAATATTTATTGGCTTATTGATTGTTCATTAGGCTACACTTGAGCATTTATATATTTTTCCTAGTGTTCTTAGACCACTTCTGTTCATGCATAAATCTATGACTGTGATCTATAAGAGGTCAGTTCCTTTACCCTAGTAAGAGCAAAATTTTATTTTATTTTTTTTTAATTTATTTATGATAGTCACAGAGAGAGAGAGAGAGAGAGAGAGGCAGAGACACAGGCAGAGGGAGAAGCAGGCCCCATGCACCGGGAGCCCGACGTGGGATTCGATCCAGGGTCTCCAGGATCGCGCCCTGGGCCAAAGGCAGGCACCAAACCACTGCGCCACCCAGGGATCCCAAAATTTTAGGAAATAATACACTATTTCCTCTAGAAACAGAATAGGTTCTTTCTGCATCCACTAACTGATTCAGAAATGTATTTGACTTCTAAGCTCCAACTAGCAGCGAATCTTGAAAAGCACATCTCTTGGTTAAAGTACCTTTCCAAAAAATAAGCAGATTTGAGTTAATGTTAAACGTATCCAACTAATATTTGAAAAGGATCTTTGATTTATCTTACCAGCAGGTTATATCACTTTGATTAATGGACTAGTATTGGAAACGGCAATATTTACCATTTTAAATACAACTATAATGGAGACACAGATATGAACTCTTTCAATTATCTTTGTAGTCATGGTCAAGGCCCCATGGTCCAAAATTTAATTAAATTTTTTGCATTAATGGTAAAATGGAAAATTGGGACTGAAGTGTGTGATGCATTTCATTTGTTACAAAGAGGTATCTGCCCTATATCCCATTTTAACCAATTATAGTGTTCTACTTATTTAGATTAATTACTAAGAATTATATAAATATTTCTTCTCAACTCACAACATTTGTATAAGGTAAAAGTGACAATCTTGTCTACTGCATAGTGAGTGATAGTCTGACATCATATATATATATATATATATATATATATATATATATATATATATATACACATGCCAGAAACAGTTCAAAACACAGCCAAAATTAAGTTTATGTGATTAAACATATAGATTCAGAATGAAATGTCAAGTAGATTTTATGGAAAATGTAGATAAATGCATTGCAATTCTATCTAAATTAAGTTAAATTTACTTGACATCAAAAACATGAGATTGTCTGATATAACCATTTCACAAGATTGTAAATTCTTTTCTGAAAATGTTTTTCATGTTACTATCTTGACCTCTCAAACATCACCTTGAATGTCTATGGAGGACACAGAGTTGTTTCTCAGGTAATATTCTCACCATTTGAAGATACATATGAATATCTGAAAGGATGTCTAAATTGCGATTACTAGAAAGTTTCAGAGAAACTTTATTGAAATATTTGATCTGATTATGAAATATGTGTAAAATCAGCACAAGTAAAATTTTTAAACATAAAATTTAATATTTTTACCTAGATTCTTAGAGAAAATTAATTACAGCTAAGCACAGCTAAGAAAAAAATCCAAATTACTTACATAGTGTATTTTTATCCTACAGCATCCAATGTTTTGTAACTATAGATATATAGATACAGATTTTCTCCTGCAATTATCCAATCTCTTCTGTGCCACCATTTTCTTTTTTTTTTTTTTAAGATTTTTATTTTTTTATTTGACAAAGAGAGAGGCAAAGAGCACAAAACAGGGGAAGCTGCAGGCAGAGGGAAAGGGAAAAGCAGGGGCTCAATGCCAGGACCCTGGGATCATGACCCAAGTTAAAGGCAAACACTTAACTGACGAAGTCACCCAGGTGCCCCTGTTTCTTTCTTCCAAGTCATTCCTACAAGCTTTTGAACAATGCTAAGGTTTTGTCTATATTTCTTTAAGATCTATAGAACTTATTCATTATTTCTAATCTAAGAATTAATCAGCAAACTGTTGATTTTCCCTATCACCCTGTGGGGCCACCTCTCGTCCCATCCCACGTTGCACATTAGGGACATTAAAGCAGGCCACCACCCTCTCTCACTTGAATTACTATAGTAGCTTCCTAAATTGTCTCCTGCTCTTCTCCTTAAAATGATTTCTTCCTACTCCAGCCAGTAATTATTGAAAACTATAAATCAGATTATGTCCTCCCCTGCTTGCCACCCTCCACTGGCATCCCATCACACCTGGAATAAGAAATTTGGCAAATTTTCATGGTAGCTGAAGGAGTACAAGATCCAGATTGTCTCTGTGTCTCTGAATTTGAGTCCTTTCTTTCCCTTTTGCCTCCTGTGCTCTAGTTCTGTTGACCTTCTCCCTGTTTTTCTAATAGGTCAGGCCTCATGACATGGACTCTTCTCTGCTGTCTGCCAGGAAAATCCTTTCTCAAATCAGTTTATTAAAGCCTGGCCTCAAATACCCTCTTCAAACACCCTGTCATTTATTCATCTCGCTCTAGCTTTCATTTTGTTATCAGTGCTTACTATCATATTTTATGTATTTTCCTTCCTAAGAATTCTCTCTTTCTGGAATTATCAAAATTTCAAGTTCCTCAAGATCAGGCTCTTTTCTTTTTTGTTATTGTTGTATGCATCCCAACATGATGAATGATCACTAAAGACTTCTGATTGTCTTACCTTATGACCATCCTTACTGCTATTTTCCAATTGAAAAAAAAAATGGCAACCTTTTCACATTTTAAGTTAATATTTTTGGACTTTCTACAAAGTAAAATATAAAATTAGAAACAGATATTACCTTATTCAAATGATAATCATTTATATTCAAATTACCTTGATTCAGATGGTAATCATTTTTTACTTTTCTTATTATGTATGCATTAGAGTGTCAATTGAAATTATTGTGTTATTCCAGTTTCATGAGATTTACAGCTTATATATTTTTTCAGTACTATCCAGTCAAATAAACTATATATTCTTTAAAATCAAACCAGATTATGGCAACATTGGAAAATTTAACTGAATTTCTAGGTGGGAAGTGGACTCCTAGAGCTGACTTGTACAGAGGAAGACGCTAAAACTCTAAGCAGTTCAAATTCTTTGTCTAAAGAGTTGAGAGACTCCGAGAACATGGTGACTTATTTATTTATTTCTTAAGTAATCTCTTCCTGGAACGTGGGGTCAAACTCACAACCCTGAGATCAAGAGTTGCATGCTCTACTGGCTAAACCATTCAGGAGCCCTGGGAACATGGTAATTTAAACTCAATTTTCTTCAACCCCATGTCAAGAGAGTCATCTTTTGCGAGAAAATGGTTATTACTGTTTGTGATCAAATCATATATTAAAACCGTTATATATACCATTATGTAAAAACACTTATGTATGCATGTGTGTAAGTACATCCATACAATATATAAAATTAAGTTATCAACATTTATTTAAGGTCATAAACTAGTTATTAGAGAATCAATGATGGTATCACATTGCCTTTTCATTCAGTCTCTGTTCTTTCCCTTAGATTTTTCACCTTATTCATGAGGGAGGTTTCTGGTTATTTACTAAAATAATATAAATGATGGTGACTCAGGCTGTCTCCTTGATTTCAATAGGTACTGAACAAATTCACATTGATTCCAAATAAGTAAAGCTCTAAATTAGTTATTCACACTGTGATGCTTTTACCCAAGATGAGTTGTTATAGATAGCTATTCTCTAACTCTTCCTAAAATAAATACACTTATCTTCCCATTTTTTAGACCACTTAGATATGTAAAGGAATAGAGACAAGGGAAGAAGGGGATGGCAATGGTGACTAAATGAGCATAAACATATTCAGTAAAGTATTTCATTTCTAAAACAGTGTAAACTGTAGCAGAAAGTACTTTGCTGAATCAATGCAGTTTCATGTCAGGCACATGGTAGGGATGCAGTGGGTATGAAACAAAATTTTTTTTTAAAGATTTTATTTATTTATTCATGAGAGACACAGAGAGAAGCAGAGACACGGGCAGAGGGAGAAGCAGGCTCCATGCACCGGGAGCCCGATGTCGGATTCGATCCCGGGTCTCCAGGATCGCGCCCTGGGCCAAAGGCAGGCGCCAAACCGCTGCACCACCCAGGGATCCCGAAACAAATATTTTTTTTTTTTGGCAGAATGAAATAATGTGTTGATGAAGGAATTAACTACCTGATTCACAGATGAGCTGGGAAAGAGGAGATCTAAGAGTTGAGGCTAGAAGTATAGAAATTTCTGAAGTACAACATAGCTCAGAAATTCAATCTGAATATACTCCAATCCAGTGCCTTACAATAGACACACTGTGATTGCCAACCTCTATTCATCATACAAAACAAAATAAAACAAAAAAAATTAAAAACCTTCTTACAATTTATACATTTTTCAAACAGGAAAATGTGTTTGAATTATACAGTACACACTTTACCCAAATATGATTCTAGTGGCTGCGAACAATTTTAATGAAATGCAAAACACTCAATATATTTTTAACACTAGAATTCCAGTCAATATTTGTTAATGAAATAAGCAGCAACCCCAAAACACCTTTGACATACTCTTAGTGGCCATTATAATGTAAATTCTCCTGTTTATGGTATATTCAAGTTCTTAATCTTGTAGCAATGAAATGAAACGCATATGATATACCTTATATTAAGTATTCAAGTGAAAGTCCCTATAACATCACCTTACTAATGCTCATCTACTACTGAGAGAGCCAGAAAAGCATTCTTGGGATAGGTATTTTCATGTTTTCCTTTATATCAATCAGTATTTCATTTTTAACTTTTCATATAATTTAACAACAGATCGAATAAAGGGCGTAGAGAGTTTAACACAAAATGAATATACATTTTGTGTAATTTTTTTTCAAAAGAAGGCATAGACACAATAACTTGATCACAAAAAAGTCATTTGTAAGTTTTCATTCCACACCCCCTATTCCATTATGTTTATAGCATTTTCCCATTATTACTGACCGTTAGCTGCCCCAATTGAGGGAAGGAGCCATAGCATACTTCTAACTAGAAAGGAGATCATGTGTGAGTGAGAGGGAGATATGTGTTTTTATTCAAGTACATTTTAAACATTGAAAATGCCCCTAAATCAATGTTTACTTTTACTATTATTATCTCTATTAAGAAATAGAGATAAAAAGTAATTATGTACTCAAAGTGGGAAGATAGGTGGGTTTGCTCTTATAATAAGGTGATGTGCTCAGATGGGTCCTTCCTTGAACAGTTATATCATCCTTACTTTGTATCGCTGAGAAGCAACAACCTCCTGGGAGGCTATGAATTTTCCATTTACACATCCACATAAACAAGCCGAGACCATATGAAATAGGACCCACTTGGCCATAACCTCAGGGAGGTCCGGAAATGGTGTTTACTGCAAACGGGTACGTATAAGAAATGTATCTATAGGTACATTTTTACAATATTATTTCTCCAAACGTGTTCTTATGAAAACTTAACTTGTGCATCCAGTCCTAGCTTCCCAGAAATTCATCAGTTGTAAAATTAGGTAACAGCTTATTCCCGTACCCGTTATTATTTGTGATTCTGTACCCTATTTTTATTTCATAAAAGACCTTTCAATCAAATTTAACTCCAGGGCCATTTTCTTAGTGAAACAGTGCCATTTCATGATGATTGCCAGTTTCTTTTTATCTCATGGAGCCGGTTAGGCATTGCATCTCCAACTTTTCACTCAGCTGACAATACTTTCTCATTCTCTTTTCATGATGTTTGTCTTCTCTTTCCCTGTCATCCACTTGACATTAAACTCCAAGGTAAACTATTAATGGACTCAGCAGAAGTCATATGTACCCAATCCAGCACAAAGAGGGAGCTATAGTCACCAGGATTTGCTCTATCAAGTAATAATAATAATTAATAATAATAATAATAATCACTAGAAACAGACATTGGTTATTCATAACAAGTACCTAATCTTTTTTAGAGATTATTGTTTTTTTAAAGACTTATTTATTTTATTTGAGAGAGAGAAAGAAAGAGAGAGAGAGAGCATGCACATGTGCCAGAGAGCACAGCGAGAGGGCCAGAAAGAGTCTTAAGCAGACTCGGCCCTGAGTGCGAAGCCTGGGGCCTGATCTCACGAGCCTGAGATCATGACCTGACCCGAAACCAAGAGTCATACTCTTAACTGACTGAGCCACCGAGGCCAGACAAGAGATAACTATGAATAGCATCTATCGGACAGTAATAAGGAAATCCATGGTACAATCGTAGAGTTCTATGATCTCCGGTTTCCCATTCTGGCTGTCTCATACCCTGATTTCTACCCTCACATCCCCAAATCATGTTCTTTTTTCTTTGCTGTTTGATTTCCTAACTGGTACGCCAGCTCCTTTGGGATTTTGTTCCCATACAGCTCTCTTTTCATCACCACCACCTACAAATCTAGCAAGTACTTAAAGACTTGTCTTGTGACTGGATGTATGATGCTTGCTTGGATTTCCTTATGTCAACTGCCTACACCTTTGAGCTTCATCCATCTGTCACTACTGCTACTTCTATAACTAAAAACTACCATTTATTAAGCATTTTCTGTATTTCAGACATCACTTTAAGTTCTTATATTGTCACACTTAGGCTCACAGCTTTCTGAGTTGTGCATTATGTATAGCCACTTTCTACATTTCTTTCACTGAAATTATCATGGATTTTGGTTCAGTTTTATTTACTTTTATTTATTTTTTCCAGCTCTGTTGAGATATAATTCACGCATCATACTGTATAAGCTTCAGGTGTACAATGTGTGGGTTTGATCCATTTATAAATTGCAAAGTAATTACCACCATAGTACTAAGATTTTGAGAAGTAACTATTATCACACAGGAGAGATATAAACGCATTTGAGGATGTCTGTATTAGTTTCCTAGAACTGCCATAACAAATTACCACAAATTTGGTGGCTTGAAATAACAGAAATGCATTTTCCCACAGTTTAGGAAGCCAGAAGTCTAAAATCAAGGTGTCAGCAAAGTTGGTTCTTTCTGGAGGCTCTTAAGGAAAGTATTTCATGCTTCTCTCCTAGCTTCTGGTGAATGCCAACAATCCTTGGTGTTCCTTGGTTTACAGCTACACCACTCCCAATATCTAACCTATTGTCATACGGTCTTCTTCTCACTGTGGCTCCTCTATGTCTCTGTATCCAAATATCCCTCTCTTTGTTTTTAAAGACACAACTACAGATTGAGGGCCCAGCCTCATCCATTATGACCTTATATCAACTTGATTACATCTGCAGATGCCTTTTTCCCAGAAAAGGTCACATCCATAGGCACCAGGGGTTAGGACATGAACATATCTTTTGGGGTAACAAAATTCAAAACAATATGATGTATGATTTCAAATTGCATGTTCAATTATATAGCACACTGCTCTGAGCTATGACCCTCGGCTTTACTGGATATCTCCTGCCATGGTCTCCACCATAATGCTTTGCTGTACTTATTTCTTATGTCTTGCCCTGTATGCTTTTTCTAGACCCAATTTCAAGTCATCCTTAACAAGAATTTGAAAATAATTTTGAAAAAAAAAGTACAATCACTCAGCTAACCCCAAATAAGTCATGTTTTCCATGGCTGTCTAGTTCTATTGTTTCTTCTGCATTGTGATCTCTAGAAAACTCTCAGACTTGAGTTTCAGTAGACTGTCTACACCTTCCACACATCTGATTTGATGGTCTCCAAACTCAATACAGTGCAAATTAGTAAGTGAACAAAACCACTTTGATTAATTTTATCTAATTCATTTGTAAAGTCATTTATTCAATAAATTTTTCATTCAAATACATACAACATACTCACAAAAATACACTCATGTGTACACACACACACACACACTCATACCAATGACCCTTGACTTAAAACCTTAGAGATACCCTTAACTCTTCATATCTGTATTAATATCAACTCAGTTATGAATATTTTCTGTTTGTAAAATTTTTTGTAAAATTTGTCCTCTCCATTCTTTCATTATGTGCTTGGCCTCCCTGTCTACTCTGGCTTTCTTTCTTTCTTTCTTTCTTTCTTTCTTTCTTTCTTTCTTTCTTTCTTTCTTTCTTTCTTTCTTTCCTTTCTTTCCTCTGGCTTTCTAACCTGACAAATATCATGAATTATTCACAAAGTCATTTTAAGAGTTAATATTTGTTACATATTTAAAACTCATTTGTTTTACTATTTTATACATACCGGTTTTGCCTTCTGAAAAAGAAAGTAAGCCCCTCACAGTCAAGTACACAAAATCATATCCTTATGGTCGCTCATCCCACCATACTATACATTCAGTATTCAATGACTGTTAATATGCATAGCAAACAAACATAACTTAAACATATATAAAATTGTGTACATCTATGCTTGTCATTCATTATCAGAGACAACTGTTGCTTTTTAAGTATTTAAGAAAAATAAAATCTCTTCTAGATATGAAGTGGCCAAGAAAAACTCAGTCTTTTTTGTTACTGAATCATAGATAAAACCCTTTTCAGGCCTCAGAGTTAAGGCAGACAGAGGTGTAGTTGGTTATATCTTTTAATAGAGTTGTACCTTTCCTAGTTCCTTGCTTATCAAGAGTTGTACCTCCTACATAGACAAATCAGAAAAACAGACCGGCCATAGTAGGCTCAAGCCAAAGAGCATGTGGCTTGGTGATGCAGCAGAGATGACACTGCAACCTTAAAGCCTCCTTCCACAAGATGCCATTGTGCAACGCACACACTGAACAACCACACACGATGGTCCTGGCTTTAGCTCAAAGAATGAGAAGACTTCTTGGTAAGGAAATGTGATATCAACACTTTGCACAAATACTTAATGTGTGTTAAGCACGGACTATATTTTAGTGCCTAATGTGAATTAACCCTCTTAGTATCTATTCCAGTATGAATCTATACATGCACAGACTCATTTTGATCATGTGGAAAATCAGGCACGGATTATTTCAAATAACTTGCCAGAGGTCACACCACCTTTAAATGGTAATTTTGGTTTCAAATATATGTAGTCAGGGGCACCTGGGTGGCTCAGTGGTTGAGCATCTGCCTTCAGCTCAGGTTGTGATCCTGGGGTCCTGGGATCAAATCCCACATCAGGCTCCCTGCAGGAGCCTCTGTCTGTCTGTCTCTGCCTCTGTCTCTCTCATGAATAAACAAAATCTTTAATATATATTTATATATATATATATATGCAATCAGACACCAAAACCCTGTTCATGAACAATATACTGTCTCCAAACTGATGAAAGGAATTCTGATGAAGGGAATTAAAATAAATTTAAGAACTTTGCACTACTAAAAAAAGGAATAATAAGCAATAAATAGGAGACATTATTAAGTCAAGGAACTCACTTTGGGAAATAATGGCTTAGAGCATCTTACGCATTTATTATTTTTTTTAAATATGAAGTTTAGAAACCATTCCATGAGTTTTAGCCTTCTAAATAGTTTTTGTACTAGGCTAAAATCTTTTCTCCAAAGTTGAAGTCAGAGAAGGGGTTAGCTGTTTATTTTGCTTTGCTTTTCTCCACTGTTAGTAATTTTGATTTCCAAGTAGTGAAACAAGTAATCCCCAAATTAAAAGCTTGTTAGACCTCAGCTAAAATACATAACATTAGAAGATTGTAATTTTCTCAATTGTAGAGAAAATTATTTTAAAAGTAATTTTCCCCTCGGAAGCCATTCCAAGAGTGAAGATTAAGTATGCAGAGAGACGATGATTTAGTTTGAAAAAAAAAAAAAAAGGAAAAGTAGGTTTTAAAAGAGTATAACTAAAACCAGTTTAAGTCAATATATTTAATTATTAGGATTTTGTCACATACTCCTTAGCCACATAAAAAGACTTGAAGAATAATGTGTTTCCCGTTTATACAGCCTCTGATCTCACGGTCTCAACTTTTGAAAAACACATAGTTATGATACAAAAAACGTCTTAAGAGCATAAAGAGAATACTCTTACATTTTGGGGAAAATAAAACAATATTCTACTTCAATTTCATCAATATGGTTCTATCCTCAGAGAAAGAAGCAAGCACACAGTAACAACACTAATTCACAGGCTATTGAGAAAAATCTTTAACAACAACAAAACAACAAAAAAACAAACAGGCTGCTGGGTGGCTCAGTCGGTTAAGAGTCTGCCTTTAGCTCAGGTCAGGACCCCAGAGTCCGGTGACTGAGCCCCCTGTCGAGCTCCCTGCTCAGCGGGGAGCCTGCTTCTCCCTCTGACCCTCACCTCACTGTGTTCTCTCTCCAATAAATTTTTAAAAAGAAAAAAAAAAATAAGACATCTCTTATTTGTTATTTACCTATTACGTGGCAAATAATGTGCTGGGCATTTGGGCATAATTAAATTCTTAAAAAAAAAAATATATATATATATATATATATATATATATTTGTTAATCTCTCACTGCTCTATAGAAATGTGAGACAATATGGGTGTTTGGGCCCTATTGCCTAGGACCATCGTGTCAAGGAAGAAATTTACATGCATCTTTAAATTTAATGTGCAGATGAATCACCTCCAGTTCTTTTTTTTTTCACCTCCAGTTCTTGACTAAAATGAAGGTGCTGATTTAGCAGGTCTGGGTTTAGTTTTAGAATTCTGCATCTCTAACAAGAGGTGGTGTTCTTATTCCAGTCACGAGTTTTCACTGCTTGTTTTCCTCTTAGAATATGTAACTGGAGCCCTGGGCTCTAAGTTCTACTAAGTCCTGAAGGGAGACATAAGTATGTGGATAGTACCATCAAAGTGCTTAGTTTTGCATTCTGGACCTGACACTGAGTACCCATTCTCACCTTCAGAAAGTTCCTTAAGCCCTCCAAGACTGACTCCGCTTATTCACCCTTAAGTGGGGGTAAAGACCACATGAGAATAGGGACATAGTGCCTGGCATATAGGAAAGGTTCAGTATATATTAAACTGATATTTTTTTTTTTTAATTTTATTTATTTATGATAGTCACATAGAGAGAGAGAGAGAGAGGCAGAGACACAGGCAGAGGGAGAAGCAGGCTCCATGCACCGGGAGCCCGATGTGGGATTCGATCCCGGGTCTCCAGGATCGCGCCCTGGGCCAAAGGCAGGCGCCAAACCGCTGCGCCACCCAGGGATCCCTAAACTGATATTTTTAACTTAAGAAACCACTTAGAAAATTCAAGAAATAGAGCCCCTCACCGAATTTCCTCAATCTACATAGCATTGCGTTATTTGTCTATCGGGATATAAAACATTGCTATGAACTTGGCAACTTAAAATAACACAAATTTACAATCAAGCCCTTTGTGTTATTCAAGGGTCCAGTACACTCAGCTAGGTCTTCCCCTCAGGGTCTCATAACACTGAAACCAAAGTGTTGTCCAAATCCGTCATCACCTGGAGGCTTGACCAGGGGAAAGATCTGCTTCTATTATCCCCTCAGACTGTCAGTAGAATTCATTTTCTTGTGGTTGCAGGACTGAGATCCCTGTGGTCTTGCTGTCACCTAGACCAACATCCTCTAAAGGCTGAGTTCAGGTTACGCCACGTGTTCCCCATCTCATTGAACCTGTACCACACAACAAATCTAATTCCTCTTTTGCTCCCGACCAGAGAAAACTCTCTTTTAGAAAAAAAAAAAAAAAAAAAAGGATTGTGTGATTAAATCATGTCCCATGTTAAGGTCGATTCCGCCCTCTACCAGAGCAAACTGCGGAAGTCACATCTGTCATAGTCACAGTCCCTGGGAACATGCAAGAAGTGTACCACCGTGGAAGGCAAGTCCCAGGGGCTAAGTCAGGTTATTGGCCACCATAAACAAAAGAGGTCACTGTGTGATTGAAGAGCTGAAAACTTAATTCTCAAGTAAAAAAAATACAAATTACAACCTGACCCAAAATATTAGTAGACACTCATGGTTAGAAATCCAGTTTTAAGCAGATATAAAGATCTTTTACCACATAATCACAGTATTAACAATTAAAAACCCTTTATATTTTAGAAACACAATGATTTTCTTGGAATGATGTATTTTGTGCAGGTTTGAGGCCTGGAAGCAATCACTGAAGATAACAGGTTGTAGGGGCACCTGGATGGTTCAGCAGTTGAGCGTCTGCCTTTGGCCTTTGGCTCAGGGCATGATCCTGGGGGTCCTGGGATCGAGTCCTGCATTGGGCTCCCTGCAGAGAGCCTGCTTCTCCCTCTGCCTATGTCTCTGCCTCTCTCTGTCTCTCTCATGAATAAGTAAAATCTTAATTAAAAAAAAAAAGATAGCAGGCTTTAAAGCACTCAAAAATCTCTCAAAATAACATTAAAAGTTTTACAGAAGGAAAGACAATTGATATCAAATAAGAAATATTGCACAAGCATCATTAATATGTTTAAGGAAATATACTTCCCTACAATAGAAGGAAACAAAGGCAATACTGGTTAAAAAAAGATTTACAGCCATGAGCTGCATGCACTTGTTTTATGGACTAGAACATTTTTCTGCCTTCTAGAATTGGAGAATATGCAACGACTCATTCTGCCTTATGGGCATTTCAGAGCTTTTAATCTAATAAAACCTATATGTCAGCCGGTAGCATGTCAAGGTCTCATTACCCTGCTTCTTCAGTGCTTGATGTGGATGGTTTAGTCCCTGTGCAAATGTACCCCTTGGGGTTCCCCGAGGTGGAGCTGTGCAGGTTTGCATCTTTACTTACTGACAAAAAAGGAGGGAAAAAAAAAGATAGCATTAAATATTCAGCTCCCGGTTTCACTTATGCATTCACCAAGAACAATGAAAGTGGAGATTATGTGGCATGGCTTAAGAACTGTGCACGAGCATGCTCTTTATCCTACGTGCTTCATCAGAAGTTTGCCTCCAACCGTATTCAGTGGACAAGCATGCTCCCTCTTTGCCATAACATCACCTGAGCTTACTCAGAGGCAGCCAGCAAACAAGCTGAGCTTAAGTGCTTCAACTAATAAAAGGAAGGTAAATTTAAATTCTACCTGAATGGGGGAAAAAAAAAAAAAAAAGAAAACATGGCAGAGAGAATTGACAGACTTTTCTTTTTTTTTTTTTTTGACAGACTTTTCAAATACATTTTAGTGAATGTGATTTTTATTATCGAGTGACATTTGTCTCTGAAGTCTTATCCAAATAATAAATGGTAGGGGGTCCTTCTTTGAGTCTTATGGGGTCACAGCTACCTTTGTGTAAGGAAGGAAAATAAATAACGGAATACTTTCTGCCTTTAATCTAACTCGTGAAGAGAAAAAAAAATGTAAAAGACCATCAGGTAATTTGGCCAGAGAATAAAGGCAATCAAAATATATGTAATTTTTACATAAGATACTGAGTGACTGAGTTTTGCAAGTGTTTCAAAATTTAAAATCCTTGAAAACAAACACTCCAATGAGCACTAGAGAATTGAGAAGTTTTAAAATGAAATTATAACTGCACTTAATCTCACACTGTCTTCTTAGCCTTTTTGACATTTTAATTGCTGTGCCATTTTTTGCTAAGATGGCAAGCATTTTCTTACATATGCATAATGCAGCTCGTGTTAATGTGTATCGATTAAAGTATAGATGGAGATGCCACGTTGTTAGAATTTTCCCGATCATATCCTTCTTGAATGTCTCTGTCTCCCTTTTTTTTTGTTTCCTTTTTTTTGAAAATGGAGAAAACATGTTTTTAATGTCTCGATGCTGTATGAACTCTAGTATTAATCGGCGAAAAAGGCAGTTTAACAAAAGAAAGATGTGAAGGTATTTCCCTCACACACTTGTCTTTCATTTCTGCATGGGAGACATTGCAGGAAAATCAATAACTTCCTTTGAGTCAAGTGATCTAGTTGCTTCTGAGAAATTTACATCTCCCTGACAGGCAGTTTGTAAGGTCTGGTTCACCTGGGTCACAGGAGTCTGCATAATTTGCATCTTGAGCAATTTCTCTCTTTCCTGTTACCTGTTCCGTGAGGAAGGAAGATTGAACCCGGTCATAAAGAGGAGCTCATTATGTCTCAACTGAGAAGAGTAATCTTGTGGGTGTTCCTAGGGTTCAAGAATATCACATAATGATAATATTTTCTCACAGATCCTCAGACCTATACATACACCAGGAAATGAAAGTAACATACACGGAGGCATATTTGATGCATTTGACCTGACATTCACCAAATAAAATTGAATTGTCCCATCAAGGTCATTGGTGAAATATGATCTTAAGATGGATATACAGATCATTTGCCAACAAATATACAAGAGGGAAAGATATTTAGGTTGCCGTCCATAAATCTAAGAAAAAAAATCCCCTTTATTTTATTCTAACCTTTAAAATGTATAAGGTCTAAATGTCAAATAAATGTTTATATTATTATATGATAATAAATGTCTAGAATATATTTTCCTAGTTGGTGCAATAGCTTAGTTTAAAAATAAATAAAAACCAAGGAGACAATGCTGAAATATCTTCGAATTAAAAATAAATTCAACGGCATTAATTATAATGAAGTCTTTAGTATACCTATTCGAATCTCACCTACAATTAACTGTGAATCTATATGGAACACAAATCAAATAAAAATGTGGCAAGGAGTCTAAACTCCAGTCTATTCCTATGTTTTCTCTCCAGGATATTTATTATATTGAGACTTGAATACACTAACATTTATTCTG
Organism: Canis lupus familiaris; assembly: GCF_011100685.1. Taxonomy (NCBI): domain Eukaryota; kingdom Metazoa; phylum Chordata; class Mammalia; order Carnivora; family Canidae; genus Canis; species Canis lupus. The sequence goes on along the minus strand of NC_049225.1, from coordinate 83,980,771 downwards.
TAATCATGAAAACTAATGTCTAGATGTAAACAAAATACGTATTACAACTTACTGTACTGAATTCATTTTTAAAAATATTTTATTTATGTGTTCATGAGAGACACAGAGAGAGAGATAGAGGCAGAGACACAGGCAGAGGGAGAAGCAGGCTCCACGCAGGGAGCCCGATGTGGGACTGGATCCCTGGTCTCCAGGATCACACCCTGGGCCAAAGGCAGATGCTCAACCTCTGAGCCACCCAGGTGTCCCACTCTATTGGATTCAAATTAATATTTTGAGCTGGATCTATAAAACAGAGGGAGATTACAACTTTAGAATGGATTCTTGTATGGCCATTTCATAGTTTTCCTCTTTGCAATTTGGGATGAATTTCCTTAAAAAAATAAAATAAGGCCATCTTATTTAGACACCTACATTAACTTAGGAAAGTCTATTTAGTGCCACTAAATGTGGCCTCTGATAACCCTGGCTTATGCTGTGGTTCCTGGAAGCAGCCCACTCACTGTACCTTGCAAAAGTGTTCTGGTGTAGTATTGGTCATGGGCACCATTTGGAGGAGAGAATGGTTTTATCTCTTTCTTCCATGCAAACCCCATTATTTTTAGATATAATAGAATAAAAAATATTTACTGAGCTTTTATCACAATGTCATTTTAAGTGATGTACATGTGTTTTCAGTTGGTCCACAGCAAGCTGTTCTGAGGCAGGCACGACACAGCTGCCTTCCATTGAAGTATCCATTTGTGAAGACCTTACATTCACATAATGAGAGATTAAATTTCCCACAGGAACAAATATAAGAAGCAGAATGAATGTGTTCTTTAAAAATATGGAGATAATCCAGCTTCAATGAGAGTGTTTCTGAACCTAGTGTCTGTTGCGCTACATGTGCGGGCTTGTTTTCCAGTATTTTCCAGTACTAGCCCTTGTAAACCCAATTTTAATATCATGATTACACGGTATATACTTTTTGGGGTTGTGTGCTCACAATGCATGTTAAAACAAAAGTACACACATGTGCACTGTCACACATGCATGTTCTGACACACTTAACTGCTTGATCCACTACATACTGACAAACTAGCCCTAATGATCACTTGTGTTAGCTACTGTACTATTGCTTCAGAAAAATAATAAAGGCAAGATTTATAATGATATCCCCTCAGTTTTGAAGTGCCAGGTCTCTTCATAATAGCTTTATTTGCAGTATTTCAAAGTTTACATATACAACGAAACTTTATTCTTTAAAACTTGGTTCACAGCTGTATTGCTGGCCTTGGTGTCCTTTAGCTTTTGAACATACGAATGCTCTAAGAGGTCCATACATTTCCCAGAGTAGATTTTTGGGACATGGTGAATTTGAGGGAGAAAGGAGAGAGGAATGGTTTGTGTAAGGAGATAATATGGCTTTGATAGATGTATCTAGAGAAAAACTGTACTACGATCTTAAAAAAACAGAACTGATTTTCATGAAAGGTACACCCATGCACCATTTTCTAATTAAAATAAGGACATTTTCTTAAGACAAATATGTATAATCATAGGCATATCTTCATTATCTTAATAGCTTTTATCATAGTCATTTTCATCATGGAGGTAGCTGGATAATAAATTACCATATTTACTGTTGAAAAGTGGTATTTTCTCTCCTTTCTCCCTCTTTATGTACCATTGTCAAAACATCCTGTCTTGTCCTCTCCCTCCTCCAGCCTTGGTTATTTTTTTTATTTATTTTTTATTTATTTATGATAGTCACACAGAGAGAGAGAGAGAGGCAGAGACATAGGCAGAGGGAGAAGCAGGCTCCATGCACCGGGAGCCCGATGTGGGATTCGATCCCGGGTCTCCAGGATCGCGCCCTGGGCCAAAGGCAGGCGCCAAACTGCTGCGCCACCCAGGGATCCCCAGCCTTGGTTATTGAAGGACACGCATGGAGGGATCCTTTTGCTTTTAGTTGACTTATCACTAGATCTCTACCTTGCATATACTAACTTTAAAAAGTAAAAAGAAAAAAAAAAAGAAAAAAAGACTGCAAATGTTAATTTGAATGAAATCTAAGAAATCTTTTAACTGATAAGTCATACTGTCTAAATACCTTGAGGTTCATATGGAACTTGAATTGTTGACCCTCAATCCTTATGCTCTATATGGAAGTACTTTTGAAAGAAAATACATGATTTCCAACTGAGAATAATAAGCTAGTCTCAAAATCATCACTATATCACTAATAAGCTAGTCTCAAAATCGTCAAAATCATCACTCACCCTTCATAGTCATATACCTTTAATGGCGTGAGACATACATATGGATAAGAAAATAGAGACCTCGATTTCTTTAGATTAGACAGACTCAACCAGCAGGAGAAAACAGATCTGAGAATAGATACAGTTTGTGAGACAATGTGTTAGAATCTCTGTTTATATTCTGGGGCTGCTGGTCACAGGTATGATTTTTAAGCATCGGAATATATAAATCCCAATCAAGTAAATTACTCACGGGGAGCCAATGCCTTGCTGAAAGAAAGATACCCAAGGGAATTAGAATGACCTTACACTGCCAACCCAAAGCAGATTGAAAAGTTTAATGCCATGGACAGATTTTGACAGTGGTAATGGTATTGGTGTCCTTGGTTTGCTCGTACTCTGGGGAGTTATAACTTTAAAAGCTTTGATTTTTGTTTATCATGACAAGTTCTTCAAATATATAGCTCTTTGGACTCAATGGCTCTGGCATGCCCCATTTCTCTTCTGTAGGTCTGGAATCAACCTTAAGAAAATAAAACATGGCACTATTTTTAAAAGACATAATTTAAATCTCTAATTCTACTTTGGAACATATAAATACTACACATTTATAGTGCTATAAACAGGTAATGATAGCATGATGAAAACGAGATTTGCTCATTTTATGTAGGTTTGGGTATTTTCTTTTATGAAGTATTCTGATAGGGCTCCTCTGGGTCTGGTTTCATTAATGACATTACAGTTAAGCTTTAAAAATCTATATTCCATTTGTAATAGCTTTCCTCTGACACGTGAATATATATCTGACCCAAAGGGTGGCATCAACCTTTACTTTCTCAATCACATTGATTTTCCCCAATCTCTCTTCACAACACCATCATGAAGAACGGATACTTCCCCATTGTTTCTAAAAGTCATTATTTCCCTCCTAATACAGATAATGGCCACTTATGGCACCTGAACAAGAACAAGAGAATTAGGCCATGAAGGTGGGAAGCTGAGGATAGTCAGAGGAGAAAAGAATTATTTTTCTCTTTCTTCTTTCTTTTCTTTTCTTTTCTTTCTTTCTTTCTTTCTTTCTTTCTTTCTTTCTTTCTTCTTTCTTTCTTTTTCTTTCTTCTTCTTCTTCTTTTTTCTTTCTTTCTCTCTCCCTTTTCTTTTCTTTTCTTTCTTTCTTTCTTTCTCTCTCTCTCTCTCTCTCTTTTTTCTCTCTCTCTCTTTCTTTCTTTCTTTCTAGCCATTGTGCATTCTGCACCAATAACACCTTTGTTCTGATGAAGCACGCCTCTTAACTTTATGGGATGATTGTGCTGTATGTTTATATGCATGGAGATAGCATGGATATTTGCAAGGATGTAGCAATTTTTAATGGATGACAAATTAAAGTTTGTGATTTTCTTCTTCATGTCTCATCTCCCATTATTATATACTGGTCTCCACAGATATTGCCCCCCCCCTTTTTTTTCTGGATTCTATTTCATAGTTAGAGCTCAATTCTCTGACTAATTATATAGTGATAGACTTGGCTATCTTGAGCTACTTGAAGGAGGAGGTCATTTAATTTTAAAACAATTTATTCAGCATGCATTACAGAACCAAAGACAGATGGATGCAGATTTGCGGCAATATTAATGCTTATTTCTTTCCTATGTCCTTTTCATTCCTTCACAATTAAAAGCAAATGAGCAAAAATTGGCTTTTGTGTGCTTTTTGCTTTTCAACTTCTTGCAGTCCTGATTCTCCTTGCAGCCCTCAAATATGGACACATATTATTTGTGTTGCACATGATTCAAGTACTGTTTTGAGTTATGTGGTACAAAGTCTGATATATGTCATATATAAAAATAAAAAGTCTAATACATTCCTTCAAAGAATAATCAAGGTAAATAATGTGCGTGTGGGGCATACAGTGCACAAATAAATAGCACAAAGAGACAGCAGTCCTTGCTGTGAGGCACACATCTTCCCTGGTGACCTCCCATTGACAATAACTACACTCCACTAAGGAAGAATAAGGATCCTTTCTTATGTCAGACAAAAATAAAGCACTGCTACTTTGGATGCATTTTATATTCCCTCTCTCTCTTTGCCCCTCTATCTGCCCATCCCATTTCTATTTCTCTTGCCTAAATCACAGACTATTTCCCTTCCCCCATATTGTTGGCTGCCTGTCTTCCCCTTTCCCTGTCTGTCCTGTCTGTCTGCATTTTTCTGTGGTGTCTTTCTTTGGCTCTCAATCTCAATCTCCTCCTGTTTTTTTTTTTTTTTCCTTTGCCTCTATTTCTGTTTCTGGCTCTCTTTCTCTCTGTCTACACATGCACACACAGACACACACGCTCCTTCATATTTCCTCATTTTTACTTTATCCCTTTCTCATATTTATAAATATAGAGAGATAGATAATTTACACTTTATAGGTTAAACTCATTACTGTTCTGCTCTCTTGCAGAGTAAAATATCAATCACACTAACCCACTTACTGAGTCAAAGTTCTTTCTTATAGACGACAAACCTCCTAAGAGTCTGAAAATGAAAAGTCTTATCCATAATGATGACAGCGTGCATTAGATTTGCATAGTGCCTTTTCCATCAAACTGTTATACAGCCCGTTTAGACCTCTGACTCCAGGAATGCATACAGAATTGTTTCACACAATGACCTTGACAAATCGCACAGTAAAGTCTGATTCTCAGAAAATAACACCTGAAACAAAAATAATTTGCATCTACTGTTCCTCAAAGTCTAAATTATACCCACGATAGGCAGTCTTCCTCGGGGCTGAATCTGTGCCCACATTATATGGTGTAGGGGAAATGAGAAAAAAGAAATGACTACTGAATGCATAGTACTGACTAAATGCAATATTAATTGCTTTATATGGGATATAGCATTTTATGTTCTGCGTCATGTATTTATCTGAGTTATGCATGCCTTACACATTAGTAAACTAGGTTTTAGGAAAGCAGATTAACTTACTTGACATCATAGGCTTAAGAAGCGTTATATTTAGGATTCAACTCCAGACTCAGGGGTACTAAAAGTACACCTTTTGCTCTTTGTTAATATCTCTTTCATCAGCCCATCTCCAGTGTTTCCAAATTTCTATAAGGGTTTCATTTTTTTGTTATGTAACTCTCCTGCTTATTAAAAATATTCTTAAAACTGGACCAACTGGGGTGGCTGGCTGACTCAGTCAGTTGAGCATTTGACTCTTGGTCTCAGCTCAGATCATGAGGGTCCTCGGATGGAGCCCCTAATTGGGCTTCATGATCAGCAGATACCCTTATGTAGTATTTAAAAGAAAATAATTTAAGAATGTCTAGTCCAAGAACTAGCATGGTGCACTTAACAGCATCCTTGACCTTCGCATCTATTCCTGACTACATGCTGAAGCAATCATTCAGGTTTTGCAAGTAGCTCACTGGTCCTGTATATCAGTATCGTTATCTCTAACAGTGAGATAATAACTCTGACCTACCATGGAGGGATCTGTAATGATTAATTAGATAATGTCTGTTAAGTGCTTCCAGCTACTTAGAATAAATGTGCTATATGGCTATTAAGTGTTGTTATTATAAGATGTTGCTTCAGTGTAATATCAGTGACTGACTGTACCATGGTTAGGAGCAAAATTATTTCCTCTGATAATTTGAGTACAATACACATTGATTTAAAATATATATCCTTTGGATTATAGTTAGACTTTTTGAGTGAGCTAAGTGAAAGACAGCATTCTATATCGTTTTTCAGTTGCATGTGTAAGAGTGCTCCCTCTCTGCCAGGCACTTACATAAGTACTTCGTTTTCCCAATATTTCTGTGTATAAATGTCGTTTGTTAATTTTATACATGGGGGAAGTGGGACACTGACACTTAAATGACCTTCCCGAAGCCACACAGCTAATAAATGGTAGAACCAACACACAATCCTTGGAAAAACTACCTCAAAAAAAAAAAAAAAAAGGAAAAACTACCTCAGATCACCCATGCTTGACCACTCCTTAATACTGTATGCCTTTTATGCCTTTTAGGTTTACATTCATGTCATAGTTATTTATCTATTGTTCAAGAAAAGGGAAGAGTTCAGTTATATACTATTTGCTTAACTAGCCCACTAAAGAGAAACTCTGTAAAATTAGTCCAGGAGGAGCCACCACCAACAAAACCTTAAGGTAAAATTGCAGCATAAGAAGGCAAGAGTGGGAGTCAGAATCAAACAGCCTGAGCATCCTTTTCCATGTGAAGCTTGCCATTTGCTTCCTAATCTTTTGGTATAATAGTGTACTGTTGGTGTTCCAAAGTTTTTAAGTGCATGAAAAATAAAGACATGTTATATGAAGTTATTTTATCGTGTCTAGAAAAGGAATAGATATGATTTTTCTTTAATCTTTCATCATCTAGGATAATTTGGGCTGTAAATAAAAATAAAACCCCAAAACAGTATGTTTAAAACCATAAAATACATTCTCTCTTGAAACAAGAAATCCAGAGATAAAGTCATTTAATTTTCAATTCCTTATCTCAACATCCTCATCAAAGACTAGACTCAATGTTTCTCCTCTGTATTCCTCACATATTGCCATGATCCTGTGGATTCATGCCTTGGATCCTGTGGATTCATGACTGAATGTGGTTCATGAACACAATTATCATCCCCTTAAACGGAAGAAAGGGAAATGTCTATTGGGTAGACAATAGTATGAGTTTGCTATTATCCTTATATTTTATTGAATGTACTTCCTTTTTGTCTTTCCCATACTTGGTATTCCTAATGTGAGAGTGAACATATTTAACTGCTGTTAATTTTAAACATGTCTCAATGCACGTTTTATATAACAAAACAACAGAAAATTTTAGTCCATTAGATTCTGTTGCACTGAATTAAACTAAATTTTCTTCTAATTCTATGATTCTATAATCCGTTTTTCTTCAAGCTCAATTCAGACAGGACATAAGATTTAATAATCAGACCCAATGACATTTATGTTTGATGTGCATATTCTTCTGCATATCATATTAAAATGTGGAGTTTAATAAAACACACACACATGACAAAAACAAAACACTCCACCTAACCAGTCTGTTCATTTCCAGGCTCTGTTCTCTAATATAGAACCTACATTTTGATTTTCCAATTTTTATTTTGCATAGCTTTAGTGATGCATGTGTGTATATACAAATACATACATGCCCACCTATCTTACTGTTGGAATGGACTTTAGAAAACTTTATGTCTAATCCTCCACAATAGTTACATGAAATCTTTTAAAGAATCGCTTGATTTTCACAACATCGGTTAACATTTCCTTTCTGTGAGATGGCAAGATATCATTTGTACTGCTTTTATTATACTGAGAGTCTGCTGCGTGCTGTAGCTATTCATATAATTACATTGTTACTCCTACTAGACTATAAAAATAAAGACACAACTAACATTTACATAATGTATAATTTCCTCTGCATTTTCCATGGTACAATAATTTTTTTGCAGTGCTAATAGGTATCGTATGATAAAGGAGTTCAGTTAAATAAATCTAGAGAATTTTAGTTTAAACAAAATTGTTGAGCCTATAAAAGTTAATATGCAACATGCCACTCGAGTGGAATGGAGATACCATGCTGCATTTCCCAAGTATTTGACCAGGCTTCACTTATGTTGCTGCTGTTGACTCATAGCAGAGCCAGTGTTCTATGAAATACATCATGGAAGGGTTTTTTTAACATTTATTTTTTTTATTTTTTTTATTTATTTATGATAGTCACACAGAGAAAGAGAGAGAGAGAGAGACAGAGACACAGGCAGAGGGAGAAGCAGGCTCCATGTCGGGAGCCCGACGTGGGACTCGATCCCGGGTCTCCAGGATCGCACCCTGGGCCAAAGGCAGGCGCTAAACCGCTGTGCCACCCAGGGATCCCCATCATGGAAGGGTTGATGGAAGGGTTGATCTCATGACTTGCAATTCACAAAATACTATATATACACACACATACATATATATATAGAGAGAAAATATATAGAGAGTGAAGTACATATATATAATTATTTTCATTGAACGTTTAAGGTGGTTAGATCAATAATCCATGCTACATTCAGTCTGTAGATGAGCAAGTTGAAGTTATAAATAGGTTTAATCACAAATTAAAAACTAAAATGGGCTCCAACTTCAACTCAATCCTCTGGTTTCATCATTGTTCCAAACACACGAAGTCTCCATTTATTTTCAGCACCAAGGACAGCGCCTCATACCTTTGTAATCCCTTAAAAAATCTTCCTTCAAATTTCATCTGATTGAATAGTAATTATTATTAGAGCAGGAAACACACAAGCAAGAAGTATTACTATGTGCCTAGTATTTTGTGCACGTTAATATAACAAAATTATTGTTATTAATTAGTTCAAGATCTACAATATTTCCAAAAGCTTGTCAAGACCATAAAGTTCAGTCTTCCTTTCTATCAAAACTGCAAGTCTAGAATTCAGCGAGAAATCAGATGTAAATCATGAGTTGGGGAGTCTGTTTTGACATAGCTCTAGGTAAGAAATGGGATGATTAATCCAGGCCATAATGAATATAAATGGAGTTCTACATGTTCTATTAAGTGAACCACAGGAATTAGTCAATACCATTTGTCTTAAGGACAAGTAAAGATTGAGCTAAAGTAAACTTAAAAAAGGCTATATTAATGTGGATTTGTAATTAACAAAAGCCCTCACACTATGGTCATTAATAATAAAAAATATGAAAAATATGTTTTATATACACATAACCTCCTGATACCAACTCACTTTGTAAATCTGGAAGCTTTTGTTTTAAGATTTATTTATTTATTCATGAGAGACACAGAGAGAGAGAGAGAGACACACAGGCAGAGGGAGAAGCAGGCTCCATGCAGGGAGCCCGATGTGGGACTTGATCCCAAATCCTGGGATCACAACCCGAGCCAAAGGCAGATGCCTAAACCCTGAGACACCCAGATGTCCCAACAAAGCTGGAAGATTTAATCAAATGTCATAAATTGTATTAATTATGAAATAATTTTTACTATTTATGAATGTAAGACACTGGGAACCATCCCAATGCTCTAATGACTTTATTTAGTTTCTATATTAGTCTTCTCTTCTCCCTACAAATGTTATTGTTATAAATGGTCTATATCTAATTACCTAGAGTTAAATTGAAAATATCAATAAAATATTGATTAATTTAGATATATAACTGATTTATTATTTAATATAAAAATACTTATGTCTCAATTAATTAGACATTTCAGATAAAAGACAAAAACCCTTGGCCTCATGAATCATATAGAAAATAAACTCATTCTTTTTATTTTAGATTGAATAGACTCTCTTTTCACTGGCTTAACAATTACCAATATTTTGTTACCCATAAGTGATAGCATCAATTAGGAAAATACAATGTATAGCCATGTTTTTCTTCTGCACAAGTAGTGAACAATTTATTCACTGTGAGATTTGGGGGAAAAACCTATGTTTATAATACAGGCAAAAAAAAACTTTAGCTTCTCCTATGTCTATTAGGTCATTCTGGCAAATTCTGAAGGCAAACAGAGGTTTAGGATTAACGGGAAAATTGATTTATAAAATGTGGAAAACCTGAGAATGGGATGAGATTTTATATATATATATATATATATGTATATATATATATACATATATATATAATTTCCTAAGTTTTGCTAAATCTCAGAATAAAAAGTTAACTTTTGTAACAAAATTAAAGAGAATATGGTGTTAATTTTTGAAGAAAATGCAGCTAAGGATTTTTAAATTGAATGGGATAATCCTGAAAAAGGAATTAATAGAGGTGGCATCTCTGTAGGTCACATTTCAATGGGAAGTGAAATGCCAGTGGGAGAATGAAGTCTAATCAGAATGAGGAAAGACAAATTTGGATGCCCCGGGAGCTCGTTGTCTTCACCCTTCCAGTAATTTAGCAAGCTACCAGTTCAGCTCTTCTAAACTACTTGAAGAAAAAACATGATACCAGAGGCAGAGCTCAGAACTTTCTCCCTTTAATGGAGCCACTTCTTCAACCAGGAAGCACAAATCTTAATAAAGTTCCTAAATGTTTTGATCCCTCCCCCTAAATATCTGCAGACCGTTACAAGAGTGGGGTCTCTCTGTTCCAGTCTTTCCTGCAGTGATTACAGCCCAGCTTTATTTTATCTTAGTAGTCTCTACGGATTGCTGAGAGATCGGGGAGGGGGGGTCATATCCCACTTCTCCGTTTGTATACTTTTCCTCCCAAATTTATATATTTTACACACACACACACACACACACACACACACACACCTGTCTTATAGTGCTAGTGGTGTATCTGTGGCCTCCACAGTATAGGACAACAGTCTTACATCTAAATGTAGAAACAAAATCTTGACATTTCATGCTAAATGAAAGACTTAAAACCAAATAAATTCCTTCACTGTTTTCTTCCCTTTTTTTTTTTTTTTTTTCCTTTTGAAAGTCTGTTTTGGGATGCCTGGGTGTCTCAGCAGTTTGGTGCTTGCCTTTGGCCCAGGGCATGATCCTGTAGACCCGGGATCGAGTCCCACTTGGGCTCCCTGCGTGGAGCCTACTTCTCCCTCTGCCTGTGTCTCTGCCTCTCTCTCTCTCTCTGTGTCTCTCATGAATGAATAAATAAAGAATCTTAAAAAAAGAAAGTCTGTTTTAAGGTAAGTTTTTACCAATTATGATATTTTAGTCAACATCTTTTAAGAAACAGTCATTCTGGGATCCCTGGGTGGCACAGCGGTTTGGCGCCTGCCTTTGGCCCAGGGCGCGATCCTGGAGACCCGGGATCGAATCCCACGTCGGGCTCCCGGTGCACGGAGCCTGCTTCTCCCTCTGCCTGTGTCTCTGCCTCTCTCTCTCTCTCTGTGTCTCTCATGAATGAATAAATAAAGAATCTTAAAAAAAGAAAGTCTGTTTTAAGGTAAGTTTTTACCAATTATGATATTTTAGTCAACATCTTTTAAGAAACAGTCATTCTGGGATCCCTGGGTGGCACAGCGGTTTGGCGCCTGCCTTTGGCCCAGGGCGCGATCCTGGAGACCCGGGATCGAATCCCACATCAGGCTCCTGGTGCATGGAGCCTGCTTCTCCCTCTGCCTGTGTCTCTGTCTCTCTGTCTCTCTCTCTCTCTGTGTGACTATCATAAATAAATAAAATTTAAAAAAAAAAGAAAAGAAACTGTCATTCTTATACTTGAAATAGTATGTTTGGGTGGTCACGCTTATGAGTGACACTGCTCCATTATCGCATATTTTGTTTTCTTCCTGCTTGCTCACTTAAACCAGCAGCAGCTTAGTTTCTCATATGACATGCTAGAGGCCATCATTTCCCCCCCTTCCTTATCTAGTCTAGCAGCAGGTCTGGTAGTTTCTATCTCAGATATTTTCTTGGTACTTCCACTTGGCTCCAACTCTTTCTTACAAATACCCTACTCCAAGTTCCCATCACTTTCGACCTTGACTGCCATTCCACCTGGTCTCTCTGCATTCACTTTCCTTCTCATCAAACCAAATCTCCCAGGGGAAAGCCAAAGCATTCATTGAGTCCCGCCGTACCATTCCTCATCTATCAGGAGCAAGATCCACACTAAGTCCCTGTAGGATCCGCTGTTTTCTATCTCTTCTGCTTCACAATCCAGCAGCCCCTCTCTGCTTCTCTCATTATCCTCGGGCCATATTTCTCTGGGCCACCCTTTGCCTGGATATCTTGATGCTTTGTCCTTTAACTTCCCTCAGATCTTGACTCAGAGGCCAGCGGATCAGAAAAGCCTTCTCTTACCAATGAATCTCACACACAGGCACATATTCATAATCTAGCTCCTTACTTTAATCTTAATTTTTATTCTGTAGTATTTATCATAACCTTATATAATACATAGTTACTTGTTTATTGCTTCATGGAGTATCAATGCTGTAAAACAAAGAATTTAACTTTCTAGTTTATTACTGCACCCTTGGAATTTAGTGCAGAAGGCTCTGAAGAAATACTCATTAGCGGAGTGTTTATATAAATCACATGGTCAGAGTACAGCCAAATCAACAAATTCCCAAACTGTGCATTTCTCTAGAATCTATTTTATTTTACACAGAAATTCCTTTGCTTTGTTGTTGTTGCTAATTCTATTTATTTTTTAGAGATTGTATTTATTTATTTGAGAGGGATCGAGAGAGAGAGAGAGAGAGCACAAATACAGGAAGGGGCAGAAAGAGAGGGAGAAACAGGGTCCTTGCTGAACAGGGAGCCAACTCGGGGCTGGGGCTCGATCCCAGGACCCGAGGATCATGACCTGAGCCAAAGGCAGATGTTTAACCGACTGAGCCACTCAGGCACCCCAACTGTATTTTTTTTAATAAAATGAGAATATATTAGAAAAAAAAAAGGAAACTTCCCCTAACTTGCACATGGGAATCACGTTTGTAGTACTTTGCCTCACAAGGAGAGGAGTATGAATCCCAAGCTTAAAATGTGTAGCACAACAAGCAGATATAGCATCGACCTAGAAAATTCCATGAATTCCTTGAAAGTCCAACTATTCAAAGAAAATCCATATTCAAGTGCAGACTTTAATTTGAAGTTAGTTTTCTGTTGGATCTGTATATAGCTTTGAAAGTGATTAAAGCTATATACAGATTGATTTCTGCATTTAGAAATTAATCGCACACATGGCTGGATTACAGTCGTCAAGACTGCTGTCCTAGCACAACCTTGCTCCATGAGACTAAAAAAAAGTGAGAAGAGCCACCCACCTATTAAATAGCCAAACACTTAGAGATACCCTACCTATAGAGGGGTTGCTTCACATGTTCTTTAACATTAGAAGTTTTTTCTGCTAGCTTTTCCAACTCTTTGTACATTTTTAGATAGGATAGATTATTTTGATTGACAAATATGTGGCTAGCATTAATAAACATGGCTCTGTCAACTCTTAATTCTGAAAATAAAATAACATTTCACTATCTACAAATTATTTTTTTAAAGGCAATAGGAAATGTTGGTATCATTACTGATAGTGAAAGGAAATGATTTGATTCCTCTGCATTTTTCTCAATTTTCTTTCCTTTTCTTTCTTCTTTCTTCTTCTTTTCTTTTCTTTCTTTCTTTTCCTTTCTGTTTCTTGTGCTTGTTGTGCTGTGCTCGGCTTCTTGTCGACTGGAGGCTTCGTTGTGTTCTGGTCGGGCTGTAGTGAGGGGGATTTTATGTGGCGGGCTTTTCTTCTTCGTTATTTTTCTTTCTTTCTTTCTTTCTTTCTTCTTCTTGCTTTATTTCTTTCTTTCTTTTTCTTCTCTTTGGTCTTTAACTTTATTATTTATGAGAAAGAGGGAGAGAGAAAGAGAACAGACAGGGGGAGTGGCAGAGGGAGAGGGAGAAGCAAACTCCCTCTGAGCAGGGAGCCCGATGTGGGGCTCCATCCCAGGACCCCAGGATCCTGACCTGAGCCCAAGGCAAATGCTACACCAGTGGAGCCACCCAGGCACCCCCTCGCTACGTCTATCCGCTGTGGTTTACTTCCACAGCATGTTCCATGAACACCAAAATGTAATTCTGGATAACTTCATTCTTTATGTCTTGTCTTTACTTCTTTTATGCAAACGTTAACTTTTAAAAAATAATTTTTAAAAGACCTAAAAAAGCTGTAATTGCAAATATTCAAGGCTTTCTCTCCTCTTTGTAGGTTTAACTGGTCATTCCTCTCTGCTTAGCCGAATTTTAATACCTCTCATTTTCTGGCTAATTTCTAATCTGATAGCAAATCAGAGACCAAAGTTAAACTCCTCCAGATGGGTCGCCACCTTCTCCAAATGAAAAATTTCCACAGGAGAGTAAATTCAACTCAAGCACCATGGATGTGCAGAGATGTCATTGATTTAATTATTCATATGTTCCTTAAAGCTTTTCTTGGGTTACTGTGATACATTATTTTTATAGAGGATATTATTTATCCTCAGAATTATAACTATCTCTATTTATAAATAGTAATATTTTTGCAGGAAATTTCTTATTAAATGCATATATATTTCAGATGTTCAAAACCATTTTTTTTTCTGTTTTAAATAGTACTTCAATGCAATGGGCATCTTGTTCCAACATCTTTGTAAATTTTTCTGATTATTTCCTTTAGATTCTTAGAAACAGAAATTGCTGGGTACATGTGTCAACATTTAACATACATTGTCAAGTTGCCACTGTGAAAGTCTGTATCAATTCTTACTCTTCTGATAGCCCATGGAGGGGCCCTTTGCTCCCAAATACTGCAAACTTTGGTTTTAATGAATTGCTCCAACTTCACAATGCTCAGACACAGTTTATGTATGTTGTTTTGTGGTTTTGTTTTGTTGTTGTTTTTGTTTTTGTTTTTGTTTTTTTTTACCAACAGAATGTTGGAAAATAGAAAACAAAGTCTTAACATCATTCATGAGTTTGGGATTAAAGGACTTTGTTTTTTTAGTTTATATATAACCTACTTTCAAATTTGATTTCATGAATGGATTACACTTTCTTAAAGATTTTATTAATTTGAGAGAGAGAGAGAGAGAGAGAGGATCAGAGGGAGAGGGAGAAACAGGTTCCCCACTGAGCAGGGAGTCAGACTCAGGGCTCTACCCATCCCAGGACCCCAGATCAGGACCTGGGCTGAAGGTGCCCCTAGATTACACTTTAACAATTACAAACACTAAAATTATTTGCATTTGAAAAATCTCTTTAATGGTTTCACTCTGAAAAGACAATCTTGAACAATGGTTAAAATTGTGAGGTAAAGACTCACACAGATCTGAGTCCAAATCCAAGCACATGCACTTGAAACACAGTTAACCATCTAGAATATGAGGGTGATAACAACTCTTAGGGTCAAAAATGATCTTACAAATGTTGAGGACTTAGAGAAATCCTGAACACAGGACAGGCACGTTAACTGAATGCAACCAGCATACACCAGGCAGTCAACAAACCATGACAATAGGAAGCTAATGACTAATATAGCACCTCAGAATTGTACATTCATCAGTACAAAATGAACTTCACCTCTCTATGTGCTTGAGTATCTATTCCTTGTGATATTTTTTCCAAAGGTAATGAATACAATAAAGCAAAACTAATTTGGTGAATGTGATTATTTGTGTTATCATAAATGGGTTTATGAAACTTTATAGACTATTTTTTGAAGCAGGTTAATTGCATTTATCCAATAATAAGAGATTTAGTGCTATAAATAGAAAACAAAGATTTTTGGACTTTGTCTTAAAATATTTAATTGAAATTAAATATAGACTATGATGTTTTGCTCATAGTTGGAAGACAAATTAAATGTTTCAGAAGTTAATTATTTTAATACACATCTAAAATTCAAATTACAATTCTTCTAAAAAATGCAATAAATTACCTTTAAAAGATTGTTATTCAGGTAAAAGTTAAACAAACAAACACGGCAAAACGAGCTCCTGTGTGCTACAATATACTTTTAAAAAGTCTCTCAGTTTGGCCATTAGTATTCCCATTGAAGGAAAATCAACAGTACTTCAGAATTAAACAAGACCCTCAGAAACAAATTTAAAATAGAGTCCCACCTAAATTAACGTACTGAACAAATTTGCCCTTCCATCTTATTAACTGAGCACTTGCAACGTTCTAGACTTTAGAGACCTAGGGAGGTATGAAGAGTGGGAAAATTACGTAATGTACGTCTTCAAGAACAAGTAGCATTATTTCAGCAAACAGAGTGGACAGATATTATTAAGCAGAGGAAGTAACTAGCATGCAAACCTGGGGAGGAAATTCAGGGTGCAGAGAAACTAGGGTGGTTGCATGAAAAGCCTGACATAGAAGACTGTGAGTCCAAGGCAGAAAGATAGTTGAGGATGACTTACGTTAAAAAGAACAGATCTTGTTCACTTTCCCCATTTATCAAGAAATGTGGAAACTCTCAGAGATTTTACCCCTCTCATAGCATCTGCCCCACCTCTTAACATCGTAAATGACATGGAAACACCTAGATCATCAATTATTTCCCAGCTTAATCTTGCTACTTCTTCCATCTAAGCCACCCTACAGTTTCTCAGTACTTACAGGTACTTTCCTCAGTACTCCCAAGTTTCAGTTCCCCTTTCAGGAGATGATCTTTTTAACTACTTAGTCGAGAAAATTAGATCTATACATTGGGAACTACCTCACCTTTCTTCCTCAGACATACAGATTCACTTACATCTACAATTGCCTTTTATATTTTTTGACTTTTCCTTTTATGGCAGGTGAATCATTTGTTCCCCTATGTAAAACAATCCTTTCACCAAAGCTTTTAATACTTGATGGACAATTCAAGTCTTAAAATCGGAACGCCTTTAGGACACACCCTGCAGTTACCCACAGAATCTATAACAATTTAGTTCTTTAGAGATGGCTGTTTTGCCCATCAGGGTCACATATTTTGCTAGATATCTCGTAGCATATAATTTGGGGCATCTTGAACTACACTTTTCCCTTTTATATATTTGACATTGAATTTTTAGCTAAATCTTTCCCCTGTATATCTAAACCCATTCAAATACATTTAATAAATTAATAAGCAGACCCTCTAAGGGATAGCACACCATCCTCTCTTCTCCCTCACAGGCAAAATTATCAAGAAGCATATGTACTCTCTGAGTTTCTGTCCACTTCTTTCCCTCTCACCAACATTCTCAACTTAATTCTAATTTGTTTTGGATTCCTATTACTTACCAAAGTTGTTGCTAAGGTCACCCATGTACTGGCTTTTTTTTTTTTTTTTCCATATCACTAAAGATACTTGATGCCTCCCTTAGCTTTGGAATTCTTCTCTAACTTGCGTTTCACGGCACTCACCTGGTTTTCTTCTTACTGTTCCACCCCCTCCCCACTTTGCAGACTTCTTAGGCTTCTCATCTTCCGTAAAAGCATTAAATAATGAAATTCTTAGAGATTCATCTTTGGCTTTCTCTCCTTTGAGATCTATATTCTTTCCATATATAATCACATTTATAACTAGTTCTAATTACCATTTGTGTGCCAACATCTCCAAGATTTATATTTCAATCTTGGTTTTATTTATATGTTTTTTTCACAGCATGAAACTTTCAGTTTTATTCCATATACTCAACTATCCCTTTGGTATCATTATATTTTATTTCACAGAGGCACATTAAATCTAACAGCACAAAAGCAGACATCATCATTTGGCTCTGTTCCTCCCTTCAATATCTGTCGTCTTTCCTGGTCCCTAATTTCAATGAATGGCATCTACATTCATCCATTTCTGCACATTAGACATCTAAGAGCCATCCTTGATATCTCCTTCTCTTTGATTCCTCCCTTCCTCTATACAACCCACGAACAAGTATAGTGATACGTTTAAGCAAAATTAAGAAAGTACTCCTAAAATATCCCCTCTAAGTCTTGCTGCTTCTTTCCATAATGATCACAGCCCTCATATCCCACGCTATCACAGTCTTTTGTCAATACCTTCTATGCTGCCTCCCCACATCCACCCTGCCTCTCCAGTCTCCTTTCTAATCATATCACTTTCACCTCAGCCCTTAAGTCTTTTCATTCAATTTCCTTTGATTTTAGAAAAACAAAACAAAAAAAAAAAAGACTTCTGGTTTTTACATCCCTGAACAGTCAGTTATAATCTATTTGTGCTCTGTGTCCAAATATATTGGCCTTTCATTTCTTAAATTTTCAGAGCCTCTTCCTATTAAGGAATATTTTTCTTTCTTTTTTCTTTCTTTCTTTCTTTCTTTCTTTCTTTCTTTCTTTCTTTCTTTCTTCTTTCTTTCTTTCTTTCTTTCTTTCTTTCTTTCTTTCTCTTTCTTTCTTTCTTTCTCTTTCTTTCTTCCTTCCTTCCTTCCTTCCTTCCTTCCTTCCTTCCTTCCTTCATTTTCTTTCTTCTTTCCTTTCTTTGAAATTTTTTTCCCTCTAACCTAGCTTTTATCCCTATCCAGTTGTAAACTTAACGTCTCCTTGCCTGACTTCCTAGGTTTCTCAGATCTCTAGTATATGCTCTTAATATATGTTAAGTTGTAATTTTACTTTTTTTTTTTTTTTCTAAGCTACTTGGTTAAGGCTCCTCTCACCTAGCCTATTAGGGCTGTTTCAGTGCCAGTATCAATTTTTCACTATCTAGCTTGGTAGATAGTTCAATCAACAAATGTCCACCTAAAAGGATAAAAATTTATTATGTTGGAAGGAAAAGTATTAAAAATAATTATTCAGGGTAGGATTGGGGGTAGGATTTTTGTTTTTAGAAATTACATACAGCAGGAAAAAAGAAACTGGAGGAGTGAGGGAGGTTATTCTAAAAAATAGTGAAATTGATTAGGTTATTTTACATCTAGGTTCTTGCCTCGATGAAGGATACAAACCAAGGCAACAGCAGTTGGGTTAAAAAGGAAAAGGTGAGGCAGAGATATTTATGATATTGATGTAGGGTTTGTTTCTGGTTGGCTAAGCTGGACCAGAGAAAATAGAAGCCATCTGAGCAAATGATTGGCTAAGTTAGTGATCAGATGTAGAAGAGAAGGAGTAGTTTGTGGTAAAGTCTTAGTTGCTTTTTACAAAGGCTGAATTTGACTCCTTGGATATGGGGAAGTCTAGAAGGATATGGAGATAAGCATGTGGTCCCGAGAGTGGTGGACTTTGGGGAAATGAGTTTGGGAGTCCTTGGTACTGGTGGTAGATAAAGTCATATGCTGAGAACACTTAAGAGACTGAGCCATGGGGATAATTACATTGCAGAAGAAAAAATGAAGGGATTTGAGTCCAAAGAAATAGATAAAAATACAAATGTGGAAAGAAAACGAAAAGCAAGTTGGGTAATGGCAAACAAGCAAATGGGACATTCAAGAAAAGGCATTAAAGAAAAGAGTGATGCATCAAGATGAGGATTAAAAAAAATTATGGTCCCTCATACTTGGTGATTAAATTTTTGTCTGGAATTTTCAAGTGTATCCTCATTGGACTCAGATGGGCAGAAATTAAGCTAATTAGGCTGAAAAGTAAATGGGATAGAAAGCACCAGAAATTGTAATAGAAACTAGTCTTTAAATATTTTTGGTTATAAAAAGAAAGAACTATATGGCGGCAGCTAGACTGGTGGCCGCTTGGGGGGGGAGGGTAGATGTTTTTTCTTGTGATATTTAATAAAACCAAATGTCTTAACCTTCCACGGCACCCATTATATCTCATGCTAGCCCCCAAGGTCACTTCCTGGTCCTGCAATGGGAGGAAAGTACTGTGGGGCAGCAGCAGAGAGACGCTCATCCAAACCCACAGACAAATTAGTTAAGCAAAACAGAACTGACTGGGGTTCAAGTGGAATGTTAAAAATTCAGAAAGATAAAAGGCATTCTGCAAGGACATTAAACTGAAAAGATCAAGAAAGAAGTTAAAAAAAAACCATAAATCCTACCCCCCAAAAAAAGAATAATAGTAAGGAAACAAATAGCTAAGGAGGATACCACGTGACAATGCCCAGAATAGAAAGTAGTATTAATGGCTTCTTAAAAAAATGTTCTGATCTAATGTATGAAGGACGGATAATTTAGAAAGGAAGTCTAAATAGCTTAGTGATTCAAAAACCACAAAGTGTGGAATCAGAGAGACACGAACCTGACCTTCCAGCTCTGCGAATCCCTAAGGGTTTGAATTTAGGCAGGTGCCTGAAATGTCTCTCACCTCAGTTCCTCCACTTACAAAGTGGGTAATAACCCTTACTCCTAAGATGGCAGGGAGGAAGAAATAAGACAGTCTACCCAAACACCTTGCATGTGATGCATTCCTAAGAGTCGATAACACCATTCTTGTCGATGCAGTCCTAAATTGAAAGAATATAGTGGACGGAGGATAAAATTAATCCTCTTTTTTGAAACTAAAAATAGTGTTTCATTTTCAAAATTATACGGTGTCGAACTGTCACTAAGAAACATTACAATGGCCACCTTCCACTGGGCTGAAGTTCAAGGGAGAATATAATTTCAGGACCATAAACAAACACCCCTTGCCTGGAGCTACTACTTCGTTCACTCTTCAACAGCTATAGCAAGACATTTTCCCCAAGTCTGAAGTTTCCTTTCCTAGTAATTACACAACTAGTCGCCCAAAGCAAATAAAGAATGATTGCTTGTGATATACGTATATGCACAAAAATGAACACAGTAAATTCTAAACCCCCTTTCTCATAGAAAAGAGATAATTAACCAGAAAAAGAGAGAAAAAAAAAAAGTTTTCTAAAACAGTGTGTCTTCTAGAGTCCCCACACTGGCTTCACAGGCGCAGAACTAGGCCACGTCAAGGTATCAACTGGCCATGCTCCTCACTCTGCTGGGGATGTCACACTCCTAGTCAGCAGCCCAGCATTCGTCATTTTTCCAACTAGAAATTGGATCCAACTGAAGTTTTCCCTTAAAATGGGAAAACTCACGCATCATCAGCGTTCAAGATACTCATTTTGGTTGTTTCATTACGTTATTTTATCAAGACTGTTTATCTCAAGATGTTTACTTATAAATCTTCTTCCTCCCTCCTCTTCCAAATAAAACATTCCATTTTGCTCCTCTGTTAAAAAAAAAAAAAAAAAGAACAAAAAAAAAAAAAAAAAGAAAAAGAAAAAGAACAGCACCTTCCTTCTTTCTGATGCACATATCAAGGCTTCTTGCAGCAACGGCACACAGGAGCTACCGGCGTGCAACCCGAATCCTAAATTGTCTGAAAGAAATAGCTGTGCACCATAGAACCAAGGAGATCGTTATCTTGACATTCACAGGAAGTCTCTTTTCATGCAACGTGGACCATTCCTCATCTCAAGCAAATTTAGGTGTGTAAGTGAGAGAACGCTGGTGCTTATTTTCTTATAAGGTAATGGAAGAGGCTCCATGGGAAAAAAAAAAAAAAAAGAAATACCCAACACTGCAGCAAGGTGTTTATTTTATACGCTGCAAGAATCGCCTTGATAATGTATCACTGAAATATGACATGAAGGAGGTGTTGAGGGATCAGTGCCAGTTACATTCGTTACACAGAAGAGGGTTTTTTTTTTTTATCTGTATACAACCGTTTGTATATTCTAAGGCTCACAGAAGCAGGTGAATGCTTTGTGGTTTTTGCTAAGAATAATGTAAAATAATGCTGAGGGACTTGAGAGCAACAGATAGGAGATCCCAGTCAAACTGAACACATTTCTAATTCCCTGACCATTTTGAAGAAACACACTTTAGTCGTTCATTTGGTTCTAAATAAACCTGATAGAAACTCATCTGGGCATCCCCTCACGGGACTCTTCTCTCCTTAAGGGCCTTTGAGGAGGATCTCTCCAGCAGAGTTAAGTGCTGAACATCATTAGAAACCTTAATTTCGTAGTGCCTTCCTGCACACGAAGCATAAAATTTAGGCAAAAGTAACACTAGCTCTTTCAAAGTCAATTTAAAACACACACATATGTAGAGCTTTCTACAAGTCAAAACTATTGTCATTCAGGGAAAACCCTGAATCACAATGTAATCACGTCCGATTGTTTGTCCACTTCCTTTTGATTTGACTTCATAGAGAAAAGTTTTGAAGTCGGTCCACAATCAGTCAGAACTTGCTGAATGTTTGTAGCTAAAGAAAGTGAAAATATCTGTTCACACATCTTTTTTACAGTAGTTCGAGAGACACAACAGCCATTTCGTGGACACAATGTATAGCTTTTTATGAACCTTCATGAGACACATTAGAGTAGCAAATTAATTTTTAATGACACCGCTGATAGACCCTCGAATATTTATCCTTCTAATTTGGAGTAAGATAGAAATAAAGGTATGTTAAAAAGTATTTAATAATACAAAAAGTATTAATGAAAAATGTCTGAGTAGATTTCGTGAGGACAATTATTTCACCGAGGTTTTAAGGATGCTATCACATATCATGTTTAAGTGTCCCAGAATGTTTTAATGTATTTGAAATGTAAATCTATAAAACAAAATAGAGAATCAGGAATTTCACAATAAAAGAAAGGAAGCTCGTATACAAATGAATCATCAGGATCCGCTCTTGATTTTCAGCTACTAACTCATGATTTCTTCTTTGTTTTTTGTTTTTTGTTTTTTTTTTTTCAGGTGTTCTTTTTATAAATTAGTGGTGTTAGCAATAAATGCATGTGATTTGCAAATGATTACCCTCAGGAAACATTTACACAAAGTCAGGTGAAGTCCCCTAGGAACTATAGACCAGTACCTGACACTTTGGCAGATGGTGCTCAAGTTGCTGGCAGGTGATGAAGGTGGGCAAAGACACTTGTCATTTCAAGTCCCAGAGGCCAACACTTTCAACTCAGAAATGAAAATATCCCATTTATAAATCCCTGAGGAGGAAGAGGCTGCAGCAGGAAAGCATTCTAAACCACACCTCTGCACCGTATCCCAGTCAAAAGAAAATAAAGAGGTTCCTTTTGTTTAACAAGCAACTGAAAGTGTTCCTTTCATGCCTCCCATAGCTCTTGGCATTGACCGTTTCGGTGGCCATTTAATCAAGATTCCTTTTAAACTTGTGAATGTTCGCTGAATATCTCAAGAGGGCTGACTCCCTTCACTTTGAAGCCCATGTTGACCCCAAATGCATTAACCTGGGCTGTCGACATTTCTTCCTGGGCTGTCACTTAAGATATACTCCACATAAAATAAAGAACATCGACCTTGAAAGAGGGAAAAAAAAGAGGGTGAGGGAGGTAAAAAACCACATTTAGCAACCCAGACCAGAATCCAGGCTCTGTCAAAGTGATTTCTTATTCCATTTTACTGAAGCAGCGCCATGCTTTATCACTTCTGAGTTCATGTCTTACAGCTGAGGCAAGCCCCTTGAATTGGTAAGTTGCTTAGTTAAAGCATACCCGTGCTGTTCGTGTTGTCACTGTGATTTAAAAGAGGGAGGTATTCTGTGGGCAAAACACAACTGAAACGGGGACAGGAAGTGGGACCAAGAAACATCAAGTCACATATAATGAATGGTTCTGCATCTTGCTGGTCATTCCCCCCTTTTTTAATGGGTGGTGAGCAGATGCCCTACAGCTGAAAGGGCAGGATGCTTAGTGTTGAAGGTGCCGACATTGTGTCATCCTAAATCCTTCATTCAAGTGGGCGTCGGAACACGGGAAAATAGGTCTGATCACTGCAGGTAAACCTGACAAATTGTCACCTGCCTACACTTACTACCATGCTGCATCATCTCACAAAACTTCTACAAACGCCTTCTGCCTATTAGCATTTTAAAGGGCTTTGTGGCCATCATACTCCCATTCTGGAGCTAGGGATGTTTCATTATCCTCAATTAAACCTCTCTCAGAAGCAAGATTGGCAAGCATTTATTTATATATTTTCCTCAGAGGCAACATGGGAGGCATGGATTTTGTAAAGTAGGCAGAGTGCTGCTCCGCGCGGCATCGAGAAGCAATGCCGGTTTGGAATAATTCTCCTAATGTGAAGCTATCCCCATTAAAACATAAACCATAATTGTGGAAAGCAATTTGCTCAGTAGCAGAGAACTAACAGGATTTCTTATTGTGATTCAATAACAAGGGAGCATGAAGATGCAATGCTGAAAAAGCTCCCCAAACTCTTTTAATTTTGTCGAAATGCACTTTTCTTCTGTGAAACCAATGTGAAAAGTTGAAATCGTTTCCATCACGCTCACAAGCAAGATGTGTATACGTTTCACATAAATTAACATTTTCTGACTTCAATAAATGTAAACACTCTCCCGTTCGCACATCCCAAAATGTGAATGTGAATTAATAAAAATTGAACCTACGGCGCCGCCGACACTCAGTGAAAGCAAATCCACAGCGAGGTCAAAAGTTGACGTACTTGAAGTTCTAATCAGTTTTTTCATCCTTTATACACTGCTTCCCTTTCCCCCAACAATTGATCATCGTTCAATACAGATTTTAAAGCAACAGGAAAGGTTGATAAATATTAATAATACATATATTTAAAATCAATATCATTATTAATAGAATCCTTCCTATGTAATAGGGTCAAAATCAATAACAGTATATAAATATATGAGATGCAGAGATATTATATATCATAGACTACTAAAGTCAAAATCAATACCACCAATCAGGAATCTATTATTTTATTATTTATACTTAGAATAAGGTATTTCATCTGGATAATTCAATTTCTCCTATGAGACATAATGTGGATCAGGTAAATGTGAGAAGCCATCAATGATCCTAAGGAATTTATAAAAATACATTTATTTTTTTTTAAATGTGCTGCTAACTCCTGTCTTTTCATGACATTATCCATTGGCAAAGAACAAGGAATAGAGATATCTTCATACCTTTTTCTTTTTTCTTTCCTTTTCCTTTTCCTTTTCCTTTTCCTTTTCCTTTTTCTTTTTCTTTTTCTTTTTCTTTTTCTTTTTCTTTTTCTTTTCCTGTTTTTAGTGGTGGCACCCAAGAGCGAGACAAGCCGTGGCTGGCGCCCTGCGTCTTCCTGGGGGTTCAGGATGTCTGCGGAGCACACACGCCCTCCCTGTAACCCGCCCCAGCCCCGTGTGCTAAGTCACCCATGGGCTCCCGGTGCCTTCCTTGCTCTCTTCACAGCTGGTGAGCTGACACTTTCCATCGCTTAACCTCTTGGCAACAGATGCCTCTCACTTAGGCACAGATGCTGAGTACCCGCCCATCTTTAACATCAGCCTTGTGTTCTGACTAATTGGGCCAGCAGAGTCACAATTAAGATTTGAATAATTAGATAACGGGCAGGATTACTTTCATGATTAATCCTCATATTGAGTCATCATGATCTGTCCTGGGTGATGACCACCGGGTCTGTATTGAATTCAAACGGAGATAGTCTTAAAATCATCCTTTATACACTGCTTACTTAAAAAACAAAAATACCCCTCGCTTCTCCCCTAGAATGAACGTACTTTTAAAAAAATGACACTATGTATAGATGTATAATTTTTATTTTTTAATCAGATTTTGTAGTGATTTTTTTATTATTATTAAAAATTTTATTTAGTTATTCATGAGAGGCACAAAGAAAGAGGCAGAGACATAGGTGGAGGGAGAAGCAGGCTCCATGCAGGGACCCTGGCGTGGGACTCGATCCCAGGACCACGGGATCATGCCCTGAGCCAAAGGCAGACGCTCAACCACTGAGCCACCCAGACGTCCCTGTAGTGATTTCTTAGATGATCAGTATTCAATTCAATTCATATACGAGGCTTGTTTGGTTTTCTTTTGTTTTAGAGATCCCACTTTGATTGCTGCATGGTTTTGGGACTGTGTGACCACATTTAAAAAAAAAGGTGCCTTTTCTTTTTTTTCCTTTTTTTTTCCCACAAAGTTTACAACATAATAAAACCACATACATAAAAACAAACTGAAAAAAAAAAAAAAAAAACTGAGGATGACCCCTCTCTCCTCTCTTGTCTTTACAGAACTACAAATGTTAGAATTTCTTATGGTTGGGTCATGAGTTCTCTCATCTCTCTTCACATCCTGCCCACATCTGTGATTCCCAGAAGGTCCTATGGGACAACTCTGGTGCTAAAAGTCACCAAAAATCAACAGTTCAAAGCAGACGGGTCAGATCTCTCCTCTACTCACAGGTAGCTCCTTCCCTCACAGAAGCTGATCCGCCCTGACCAGCCCTTCCTCAGTGAAGGTCCACCCCCCCCCCACCCCAGCCCAGCTCCAAAACTCAGTCGTCACGCCCGTTTCTCTCCATCACCACAATGTGGGGGGACTCCTGGTATTTTTCTAAAGTAACATAAGAGTTTTCCTCCCCCATTCCTGCCCGTTTCCAAGCCTCTGTCTCCCACACCGTCACAGCCTCCTCTCACAGAGCTGCGCCCCTCCACGTCTGCTCCGCCCACCCCATGTCTCTCCACCTTTTGAGCACACCAACGTCCCACTTGCTTTGGGATGAAGCACGTCTTCCCTCGGCCTAGCACCATCTTCCTTCCATCTCCATCTAGTTAACAACACATCCTCAGATCCCTGTTCAGACACCGGTCCTTCCAAGAAGGCTTCTTTTGGCTTTAAACCAGGCCAGGCCCTTCCTTTCTATATCTCACAGCACCACTCACGTTTCTTTCAGAGAGCACTTTCCCCACTTGTACCTGTCTATGGTGTTTGCTGATTATTTGAGCTTATCATTACCTTGGATCTAGCCCAGTTTTCTGACATACAAGAGACTCCACTATTAAATCTATGAAGCATAAGATGGTATCATTCAAAAGGGCCAAAACATGTAGCCAACGACTATAGGTGGGAGAGGTCCCCAAAGTCATTACTCAGCACTTACAACTTGGCATCATATGTATCAACAGTCCCTAAAGAATCTTTCATCCACGTGTTCGTGTGCTACAAAATCAGTACTCAAGTGTTAATACATGACAAACAGAGCACAAAACCCTGAGGTTTCAGCATACTTAAGACACAGTCTGAGCCTGCACAGAGTTTATAATCTATCAGGTGACACAAAGCCACAAAGAGAAAATTAGGAAGCAATAAGTAATGAGGCCCCTGTAGTCAAACAGTCGAATTAGGCTGATGGCTGGGGACGAAGAAGAGCTTCCTGGTGAAAGTGATGGCAGGTCTGAGTTTCCAAGAGAGAACGGGGATTAGCCAGGAACGTGATGGAGGCACACAGGCTAAGAAGGAGAAGTGCAGGGCAGCCCAGGTGTCTCAGCGGTTTAGCGCCGCCTTCAGCCCAGGGCCTGATCCTGGAGACCTGGGATCGAGTCCCACGTCAGGCTCCCTGCATGGAGCCTGCTTCTCCCTCTGCCTGTGTCTCTGCCTCTCTCTCTCTCTTTGTGTGTGTCTATCATGAATAAATAAATAAAATCTTAAAAAAAAAAAAAAAAGAAGAAGTGCAGGCATGTAAGCACCATGGACAGCACGGAGGACAAAGAAACTATTCAGGTCACGTGTGTGTTCTCGGGCAGGTGCACAGACGTGCTCCCTCGCGTGGCTGCGAATGATTCACAACGACTAAAGAGCACTGCACAGGGAAAGGGACGGCCAGAGAGGAAGGGAATGGGAGAAGCTGGGGACGTGGCCTCATATTCCATGTTAGAAAGTGGCAAGGTTACAAGGATCATAGCTGGGGAGAGATTGGTCGTGGAAGAGGAGACTGGAGGCCAGGGTATTGACAAGGAGGCTGAGTCCCTAAAAGAATGAAGGCCTGAAAAAAAATAAATAAAAAATAAAAATAAATAAATTAAAAAAAAAAGAATGAAGGCCTGACTTTAAGAGAGAAACAGCAACTATGCAGATGGGGCTATAGGGTCAGGGAGTTAAGAAGTACAACAGAGGACCACACTACAGGGAGGAAGTGTAGGGGAAAGTTACCCTACAGGACAATACAGAAGGTACTCATCCTTCCAATACGCCTGCTGGGCAAAATGGTACGTTTGACAAACGTGTTTTGGCTCATCAGACTCATAGGTTCGAGTCGTATATAGAGGTCTTTTGTTTGGTTTTGAATAATGTTCTTGCCAATTTGTACATAGACCGTCCAACGTGAACTAAAGATATTGTGCCTTCCCAAATTTGGGGCCTGGCGTTTCTAGGAGAAAGCACATTCAGAATTCTGAACAAGAGCAAAAAAGAGATGTCAGGGGGTAAATTGGTTGAAACCAAATTCCAATGTAGTGTTTTCTGAAGCTGTAAGTGTTAGATGGTGGGAAAACTTCCATTTCCTTTACGCTTTCAACAACATATACTCATTCCTTCTTTTTCTCGGCCACTTTCCCAAGCATCAAAGATTACAAGTGGATCTTGGGTCAGAATTCTACTTTGCGATGGATGTCAACCAACTTCTTGAATGTGCATCACTTAGAACAAGAAGGTAATAATCTTTCTGGTATTTGGGATGAGAGCTACATTTTTTTTTTTCAGGTTGTTGCTTTGTGTACGAATGTCTTTAAGCAGCCAAATTTGTTAGGCAAATTCTCGGGGAGATCCATGTTTGTATGATTGTTCATGTATTGTCTTCCAGGAGCAAAGACCCAGGAGGACTATTGAATGGACCATCAGACTCCACTGCACCGTTTCCCTGCAAAAGAGCCAACAGCCTAGGCTAATCCAGTTCGACTTCTTAGACAAACGGCAGCCCGCACAAGACGTCATTAAAGAATTGTTAATACAGAATGAATTTAGACGAGATTATTTTCTTCTACTTTTTCTATTAAGAATAGCTCAGTGGGTGGAAGTAAAGAAGTTTTTTTTTGTTTGTTTGTCTTGTTTGCTTTACACTGAGATCAGTGGACATTCTCACACAAGTTACAATCTGGAAATGGAAATGAGGGTTCCAAAATCAATCAGACCCAGGATGGAGTCTGGAGTGATGTCTCTGACCCTTTGCTGGAGCCACGTCCTGGCCTCTGTGCCAGAAGAGCTACTTGAACGCAGTCCAGTTGGGAAAAGAAAGCTGACCTTTGGCCGATGACAAGCAGGGGTTAAGAGAGATGACACATTCCAGTACCAGGCCTGTGGGCTTGAGAGCTGACATGCTGCCTGCCACTTATTTTTGTTGTTTTTTCTGTCTTCTAGATCTTTCTCCCTACCATTATTTCTTTGCTTTATGAAAAACTTGCCATTTGGTCTGCAAGTGCTGTGTGGCTTAAAGAAAAGCCCATGCTCAGGCTGTAGGTAAGAAGAGATAAAGGCAAAGGGAGTGTTCTTTTCCTGTAACTGCAAACCTGTGAGCAATGGAGACCAGGACAGGGGACACTGTTGCCCAGAGGAGTTGATGTCTCCCAAGAGATATCAGCAGAAGGGGTCTGGCCTGGCAGAGGCAGGAGGTCAGACGGGGGAACCCAAGAATCTAGTTTCTGAGAGCAAGAGTGAGCACCTTGGGAGCTTTCACAAACAGCCCAGGGAGACTTGAGTATCAAGGCGGTGGGTCCTGAGCCACCACAAAGGCAGTACTGGTGAGAACAAGATGGTCTTTGACGATCTCAGGCCTCCATGTTTGAGTTGCCACCAGTCTCAACAAAAGTTAATTTTTCATCCTCTGGGCAAATGACGGCTTTCTTAGCTCGAAATTATTAGAGATCCTGGGGCTATCAATGTGGGAGCTGGGGTCATGGGTAAAGATCCTAATAACCCTGAAACCTAGAGAGCTTGAGAGAATAAATGGGGAATGCCAGCACAATATGGGGACCTGGGCCATCCAGTTCATATAATAACAACATCTACAGCAGCAGCACGCTTGCTCCAGGCCCGACACCTTGCTAAGCTCGTTTGTTACGCCATCTCACTATAGAACCACCTCTGAGGTCATGGAGATTATCGGTATGCTCGAGAAAGAAAAGGGAAGAAAATCACCTAAAGCTGCACAAGGAGTAAGTCATCGAGTCCGATTGAAATTTCCATCTGTTGAACTTGGAAATCCCATTATGTTCAGTTCACATCACGACACCTTCCAGGTGCACTTCGTAGTCCTGGTGGTGCTTGCTGGTGAGCCCCTTGAGGTTGGGCAAGGCAAAGGACAAACAATTGTTTCCTTGAGCCATCACTGTCCACCAGGTACCATGGTAGGTACTTTCCCACACTTTATCTCACTTAATCCTCAAACCACCAAAGATGGGATATTAAAATGTGTGATTTATGCCTCTTACACGCAAAGAAGGAAAAAGTCCCCTGACTCTTACTCCAATGCCACCAGATTTCTTTCTTGTGAAGATTTCTCTTCTTCCATAATTCTCTGCAAAATGGAGAATGTTCCACCAGTATTTTTTTTCTCCTTGTTCCTGAATTTAGCTCATCATGAGGGAATAAAAGTCTGGGGATAAAATACTCATTTTTCTGTATGGCATTTCTCTCTTCCTATTTGTCTCTCTCTCTCTCCCTCTCTCCTTCTCTCCCTCACATACACACTTAATCACATTTTCTCAGCATTAACCTGTTATTAATAAGAGAACTATTCATTCATGACATGATTTAACTCTAGATGTCTAGATGGAATTAAATAACATAAATAAGAACATGCCACATCTCACTTTGCACATTATATTCCAGAAGTCTTGGGGAAACAGTGTGTCTAAATAAATAAATAAATAATATAATATATATATATATATATATTCAAATATTCAAATATCAAACAAATATTATATATTCATTTAAATATATACATATTTAAATGAATAAAAGTACATATATGCATGTATATGTGTGTATGTATATACACCTGTACTTTCACATACATAGGCTATATGTATATACACATATTTTTAAGGAAAAATTAGAATTTTCTCTATTACTGTCCGTAGGGCTCCTTTCCAGGTAGCAACTGGTAGGCAAGGCACATCTACGGTCGCTTGAATTGACCTCAAGTATGTAGAAGGCTTTACACAGCTTCCAAAATCTTTTTTTTTTTATTTATGATAGTCAGAGGGAGAGAGAGAGAGGCAGAGACACAACAGGCAGAGGGAGAAGCAGGCTCCATGCACCGGGAGCCCCATGTGGGATTCGATCCCGGGTCTCCAGGATCCCGCCCTGAGCCAAAGGCAAGCGCTAAACCGCTGCACCACCCAGGGATCCCAGCTTCCAAAATCTTACAGGTGCCCATAAAAATGGAGATCTGCAAAAAGGAATAAGGGAATCTACTCCAACCTGCAGATCCGGCTGGGACAACTCCTCACAGAGCCTCGGTTAGTTGTCTCTGTGCCCCATCCGGGGGTCCTGTGCCCTGCTCTCTCCCTCGGGTTATGTACCAGTGCCTTTGGGACACACTGTAGGTCCTTGTTGGGTCCTCTCTCCCTTTATCTCACACAATAGACCTTGCTTCTTTCCGCCAACGCTTGGTGTTCAGAGTGCACCAGTCCCATTTTTCTCAACACCAATGAGATGAAAACATACTATGGTAAGGCATTGATTAGTACGGAACAGCTAGTTGCATTTCTGTATTTTTTAAGATGTATTTAATGATTTTAGTGGGGGGGGGGGCAGAGGGAGAGAGAGAATCTCCAGCAGACTCCCTGCTGAATGTTGAGCCCGACGGACGCAGGGCTGGATCTCACCACCCTGGGACCATGAGCTGGGACGAAATCTAGAGTAAGATGCTTAACCACTGAGCCACCCAGGCATCCCGCTACTTGCATTTCTAGCACTAGTGCCCTTAGTACCCCCAGATTAAAGGGTGGAACTAATACTGGGAAGTGTAGATTTTATCCGAATGCTCCAGGGAGATACTTGGGATAAGAGGTAGATTTCAGCAGTTTTATCTGCTTAGGCAATTCTTCTGTTTTATTCTAAATTGGCTTTTATTATTGCTTTTTATGAAATCATGTATCCGGAAAGTGCCCTTATTACAGAGTCCTCATCTAAAATTATGATGTTATTATCACTTCTGGCTAAAATACATCTGTACAGTAAAAAGTTTGGGGCAATTATTTCATTTCTGCTTCAGACTCTCCCAAGATGACCTCCTTGTACACAAAATCATTACCTTTAAAATTCATAAGCTATCAAAACAAACATGGATCTTCTGATTAATGAATTTGTGTGCTTCTTGCAGAAAATTCTTACACACTTGTTCTTTTCTATTCTTACGTATTTCTGCGCAGTTAGTTTGAAGACTATAAAAGACTTTGCATGGTGCTCTTCACTTGCAAATTGGCAGGATAAAATTCATTATGACAAAAATAACCCAAGAAAGTAAGTATTATTTCTGTCATAATAAAAGTCAGCCTCCATCATATTTGAAAATAAAAAAATACAAGATTATTTATAAGCATAACAAAATTCCTGGGATGCGTGGGTGGCTTAGGGGTTTGGTGTCTGCCTCCAGCCCAGGGTGTGATCCTGGAGTCCTGAGATCGAGTCCCACATCGGGCTTCCTGCATGGAGCCTGCTCCTCCCTCTGCCTATGTCTCTGCCTCTCTCTCTCTCTCTCTGTGTCTCATTAGTGAATAAATTAAATATTTTTAAAAATTCTTAACTAACCATGTAGCATAGATAATTTCTTTATTTTTTTTTAACTTCACTATGTATGTGTCTGTCTACCTACCTATCTATCCATGTAATCACTATTCACATGAAAGTGCTTATTTCTAGCACCTTAGAAGGGTCCCATTCTCAGCTAACCCTCCACCTCAAAAAAAAAGCACTCATAATGTTGCCTAAGTGAATAATTCTATGACATTTTTATTAGTTTCATTCTATATAATTATTTTTTAAAGATGTTTATGTATTCATTTGAGAGAGAGAGAGAGAGAAGAAGAAGCAAGGAGGAGGGGCAGAGGAAGAAGGAGAAGCAGATTCCTCATCGAATAGGGAGCCCAATGCGGAGCTGATCCCAGGACCCCAAGATCATGACCCAGGCCAAAGGCAGAGGCTTAAGTAACGAGCCACTGAGATGTCCTCATTCTATACAATTATTAATATGTTTGAAATTAGGCTTCAAATGCATCTTGCACACCAAACGAACACCTTTTGTGAGCATGGTATACAGATGATAGATAGTTATGTTATCTGACAATTTGCCTAGTAGAAAACACGACAAACAGGCACTTTTGACATTCTTCAGTATTTTTTATTTTTATATACCAATCATGACTAACACTAAAAGAGCATAATGCCCAACAAAATGTTTTTGCTTTTTGAATTATGTCTGGCAGCCTCGATGCTGAGCTTTTTTCCATTTGCATGCGTTGTCATGCTCTTGTCAGACTTAAGTACTTGCAGGACCTATGGAAATTCTAGTTTTTATTGCTACCTCACTGTCACAATTCTGCTGTGTCCAGCAAGTAGCTCTTACTCAAGTCTCAAGGCTGATTTTTTTCAAAGGTGTCTTTTACTTTCATTGGTAATGGCTCCAGGAGAACAGAAATGTTTTTCATTCTGGAATTTCCTCTCTTGGATGGCAAAACCTATTTAACATTTCTGTGAGTGTAACACTAACAGGGTCACCCTCTTACCAACCCTCAACATTTTGAGATGTTTATCAACCCTGAGAAGGTTGAATTTTCTTGGAGACCAAGCAGACAGGGAAGTGGGGCCTAATTTTGGTTATTTGGTGTGGGTCAGAGGAAAGAGAATGGATGGTCTCTCAGTAACCTCAAGCTGCTGTGTATCCAAGGGGGACACTAGAGAGGTACGTGACCTCACACACTATCTGTAGAGGAAGCAATGAAGTAGCAAGGATGCAGAGCCCAGGGACCTTTGATACAGTAGGCGCTTTTCATATGGAAGAATTTTATCTTGCTTATTGATTTGCTCATTAATTTATAGTCTCACTTTTTAGAACAAATTGAATATCAAAGGATCAATATTTGATTTATATGGTTCTGAGGAGTATGGTACCTATGAATAGAGAATTTTGTTTAAAATGGAGGGATTTTTTTTCCCCAGTTTCCTCCAAAGATGAATGAATGACTTTGAGAAGCAAACATTTTCATTTTACTGCTGTTATTCATACCAATCACCAAACTTCTAGAGTAGAATAGTGCCGCCAAAGACACACAAACAAAAGACAGTAAAGGTCTACAGGCAGTAAAGGTCTCTAGGTCTACAGGTATGTGGCTACCTTGTCATGAGGAGCTGATAACCCAAGAGTCCATAAAAACTAGACTAAGGGGCACCTGAGTGGCTCAGTGGTTGAGTGTCTGCCTTCGGCTCAGGTCATGATCCCGGGGTCCTGGGATCGAGTCCCGCGTCGTGCTCCCCACCGGGAGCCTGCTTCTCCCTCTGCCTGTGTCTCTGCCTCTCTATCTCTGTGTCTCTCATGAATAAATAAATAAAATCTGTAAAAATATGGACTAAGAATATCTCGAAGGGAGTAGTGGGAAACAGGAGCTGGCAACCTCATAAGTCGATAGTTGACCAAGACCAAGAGTAACATAAAACATCGCTACACAACATCTTTGAAGGAATCGGTGTAATACTTTCATTACTTTGCCTGAGAGTTTTTGTTAACTTTGCATCCCCTGCTGCTTAACTCTGCTGGGCTCCTCTCCCCATGTCTGCTGATCAGAACATAAATGGGTCTGGGTTTTTTTTTTTTTTTTTTGGTTGTTTTTTGGGGATTTTTCCCTAAAATGTCTTAAAAATAAATTGGCTTAGCATCTGGTAAGGGAAAAAAATCCCAATGTCTAATTATACTTCTGAGTAAATTATAGAATTGTGGGATATTAAACCTGTTTACTCTTCTTTTTTTTTCCTGACAAGAGATATTTCTCTAATATCTGAATATTATGTTCCTCTTTAGACAGTATTCACAACATTTATCTTGGTATTATGTTTTTCTCTGCCTTTCAGATGTTTGCCTTTGGGAGCACTGATAAAAAACATTATATTTGGTGGATCTGCATTAAAAATCACTTTCTTTCCTGACAAGCTATTTAAAATGTCATTTGTGCCTTGTTGAAATCTTTAAGAAAAATCCAGAGACCTAGACCCAGATGACCTAAACTGTTTCTGCAAGGATTGTGATTTCTTTTTTGAGGATTATGGTTCCAAGGAAGATTGCCTCTGAGTATCTACGAAAGAAATATTTTCCAGAATTAATATTGTTGTTTACTCCGTATTGATTTTTAGAGCGTTTCACCTCGCCTCATCTAAAAGACAAGTAATAAAGTACAGTTTAATTACAGTAATATTAAATATACCAGTGTAATTATTCCTTAAATGTAAGTCACCAAAGAATATTCTGGGTGTGCTTTTTGACTACTGATTCTCCAGTATAGGCCATTTCTATTGTTTGTCCTACCAATTATTGTCCTCTAAAGATCACAAGCCCTGAGAATAAGAGTTAGTATAATTTCCCTGCACTAAATACCATCTCGTTATGAAATAAGAAGATACATGAGGGGTACTTTTAAAGAGAACAGACTTCTGAGTTAGAATATGCATGTTCATTGATCACACACAAATGGATGAGAAATGTCACCCAGTTATTACACAGAAAGGTGCTGATTGAAAATAGGTGACCTTTACCAAACGTGTGTGAACAATTTTTGCTGTTCATTATAGGATAAGATATCTACATAGTCCACAAGGTGGATAAAATGTATGAAATGCATTAAACAAATTTCAGGGTTTCCAGGCATGGCAAGTTTTTGAATTAGCCTAGTTGTTACCATATTTTTGTGGGTTTTTTGTTGTTGTTGTTGTTGTTGTTGTTGTTGTTGTTATTGACATTTTGCAGAGGTGACATAGAGGAGCACAATTCTATTCAGAATGGCAGGAATTTAAGTGCCCAAGTGGAAGGGACAAGGTTAGGAATAAATGATTGTTTTTGAATTCAGCATTTCCCAAATGCTTTGTGTACGTTCAAGTCTGTCCCCAGGAATACAGGGGTGACCGGGACAGGCAGAGAGCCTGCCATCAGAGTTTGGAATTCAGTCTTATTAAATGATGTAATGAGTTTCCGTGATTGGAGAGAAAGGGGCATAGAGTGTGTGATGGAAATTGATAGGAGGGACATTTTAACCAGACTGCTAGCGGCCAAAAAGTATTTGGAGGAAGTGCCATCTTCTGTTCTGAGGGTCAAGACATTAAGCCAGGCAAAAAGTCAAATTAATATGTCAGGCGGAAACCATGAAACCTCAAGGTTGAGGGAACAAAAGATGGTTGCAGAAGAGACTAGTGGACGTTGGGCAAGACTAGAGAGGATGCAGCCTCCAGACCCTGCATATAAACGGATGCCTCATGAAGGCTTGAATTACATCCTAAAAGAGATGGGACATCACAAAGGAAGCTTTTACCACAGGGATAATAAGATCAAGTTTGTATTTAGAGAGGTCACCATTCTGGCGGGAAGGGGCATTACTTTATGAAAGGAAAGTGTAACATAGAGGCCACAAGCAAGTCACAGATGAAGGTGGCTGAACCGTGGAGAGGCAAAGGTCAAAATCCATGTGAGAGAGATTTAGATGGCAGACCTGAAAGAACTAGACTGCATACGGAGGGTGGGAGACGCGGAAAGGCAAAGATGAGAGCTGGGGTTTTAACGTGGCCCACTGGAGAGGTTACAGGGTCACTTACTGAGACTGTGCAGAGAGAATAAGAAGGTTTTGGGGGTCAAGATGGGAAGATGTTTTGATCCCCCTCTCCCTTTCCTCCTTTCCTTCCTTCTTTATTTCCTTCCTATAATGTATAGGTACGAACTATAGCATAGTCCATAATCTAGGTCCTGGGGCTTCCACAATGAACAAAATAATGTTTCTATCTTCAAGGAGCTGATAGTCCCACTGAAGAACCCATCATCAGGCAATACGGGCTAAATGTCAGGTGAGCAGTAAAGAAAAAGAAAGGGAGGGGGTGCTCTTTTGGTGGTAAGAGGGTGGTAAGAGAAAACATCTGCAATTAAAGATAGCGTCTATTTAATTTCAGCCACCGTTAACGACATCAAGTACGGTAGGAAAGAGGCAGTTTCTGCCAGAGCAACACCTCGCATTCTACTTCTGAAACGGAAGGGCCAAAATGTTATCCTCCTGAGAATATGAGTGACATAAGGTTTGAATAGTTCATCCTTGAGTTTGATTACCCACGGGTAGAGGTGAGAAGGTGGCCTTTGCTGTCAGATTAGAGTCTGGAGGAAAGGCAAGGTGAACATTTTTCCATGTCAGTACTAGCAGAGATGGCCATCCGTGGGCTGCCATTTTCCCCAAACTCTGAAACTGAAATAAATGGGTTCACCGAATCATGTAATAGAGTCCCAACAAGTCACACAGGGATACAGAGTTGGCCGAATCTCCCCTCCTTCAACCCCTTCTTTGGTTCCAACCTCTGAACTTTCATAATCCTTGGCACAGCATTTTAAGAGTGTCTTACTCTTTCTCCCTGAGTCCCACCAAAAAGGAATTTTCTCCTCTGGTGTATTTTTGTTTTTTTTTTCATTTTCATGTTTCTTTTAATTTGCATATATATATATACACAAATATATATATACAAATTTGTATATATGTACATATTATATATAAATACAAATATATATAAATATATAAATATTTAAACTATATAGAACATGCATACATATTATATACATACACACACACATATATATAATGCAACCTGAAGTAGTAAAAAATAAAATGCAAGATTCAGAATAGAGCACCCATATATCTGCCTCTCCTTTTCTCAAATGCTTTAATGGGATCCCACTGTTTCTGGGTTGAGGTTTAAACTCCTTACATAAGGCAGATGTGAAGTTGCCTCTTCTCACACATACAGCATTACTCTGTCATGTTATATGGAACTAATGTGGTCCTGGAGGGTGGTAGGGATTCTCTTATCACATCTCTGCACTTTTGCACATAGTATAACTGCTATGATTATAGGAGCTTACATCCCCGCCTCTTTGTCTGTCTAAATGCCGGGTGTCCTTCAATATACAGCTCAGATAACTTCTCAGAAGTATCCTATGGTCCCTCAGAGTTAAGTCAGTAGCTAATCCATGATTGATAACACCCTGTCTGTATTTTCCATGATTGAACACCAGAGAATATTGTAACTGCCCTTTCTCTCATCTGACTCCCCATCTCCCCAACAAGAACAACAAAATATGAACAGGAACTGGGGCTTATCAACATATGTCCCTAGCACCTGGCCGAGCATCTGACACTTAAGAGGTACACAATAGTGATGGAGTAAATTAAATGCATGAAGGTAAGCTTTTTGAGAAATGAGAAGTGTGCTTGAATCTTACAGTTCTAAGCAAAAGGACAACCATGGCTATTTAGGTACTTGACTCAATCCTGACACATGGGACACGTAATTCATTGATTCATTTAGAATGCCCATACATTCTTTGTTCAATAGATATTTTCTGAGAATCTATTCCACACCGGGCATTCTTCTAGGCACTGGGTTGCAGCTATGAACAAAAGAAACAAAAACCTTGCCTTTGTGGACATTACATTCTCATGTTTAATGTGAGAGGGGAGATAAATGAACAGGTGTATGGTTAATGCAATGTCAAACATTCTGGAAGGAAAAAATAAAGAGGATTAATAGGGAATTCAATGGGCAGGTTTGGAATTTTAAAATGATAATATCAATTAGCTAAAATGTGTGTCTAAACTAATGAAATATGATATTTCCCTTAATGTTTTATAGATTTGAGCAACACAAAGAAAATGTTGCAGGTGGAAATAGAAAAAAAAAAAAGGTTAAATAGAAGAGAGAGCTGAAATCAATATCCTTTCCATCTTAGTTTGGGGAGAGAAGAAAGTGGAACTGATAAATAATGAAGCCTCAGGACCGTGTTCCTAGGATGAAGAGAACTGAAATGTAGTCCAAGAAGTCAGAATTTTCCAATAACTTTGGAACTCTGGTATGGAGTTATCCTAGGTAGTGCTAAAGCCAAAAATTTCTACGCACTGGTAAGTGGAAATGGAAAGCAACAATTACCCCCCAACAATTACCTTAACTGAAAATAATTAAGTATTTGCAATGCTTACCTAGATATGTTGCTTTCTAAAACACACAATCATTCTATTTCCAGAGTAGGTAAGTGGGAATCGATGACAAATACCCACCATTTGCTTCAATGTGGATGGAACTGGAGGGTATTATGTTGAGTGAAGTAAGTCAGTCGGAGAAGGACAAACATTATATGTTCTCATTCATTTGGGGAATATAAATAATAGTGAAAGGGAATATAAGGGAAGGGAGAAGAAATGTGTGGGAAATATCAGAAAGGGAGACAGAACGTAAAGACTGCTAACTCTGGGAAACGAACTAGGGGTGGTAGAAGGGGAGAAGGGCGGGGGGTGGGAGTGAATGGGTGACGGGCACTGGGGGTTATTCTGTATGTTAGTAAATTGAACACCAATAAAAAATAAATTAAAAAAAAAAAGTCTAAATTTTGATCCTTCATCACCCTTCTGCAATGGAAAGTTTCTTTTTTTTTTTTTTTAATTTTTATTTATTTATGATAGTCACAGAGAGAGAGAGAGAGAGGCAGAGACACAGGCAGAGGGAGAAGCAGGCTCCATGCACCGGGAGCCCGACGTGGGATTCGATCCCGGGTCTCCAGGATCGCGCCCTGGGCCAAAGGCAGGCGCCAAACCGCTGCGCCACCCAGGGATCCCTGCAATGGAAAGTT
Source organism: Canis lupus familiaris (assembly GCF_011100685.1). NCBI lineage: Eukaryota > Metazoa > Chordata > Mammalia > Carnivora > Canidae > Canis > Canis lupus. Next base: position 83,941,428 of record NC_049225.1, on the reverse strand, counting down.
TCTTGAGAAGTTTCATCAACCTGTGACCCAGGTAAACGAGCTGTAAGTCATGTCTTATGTTAGGGCCTAGAAAATGTACCCCGTAGGGAACCATAGGGCAGAGTGCGGCCAGAATGAGAACAGCACTTCTCACCAGTCAGCAGCACTGGTATCTCTGGAAGGTTGTTAGAAATGCATAGTCTAAGGTAATGCTCCAAAACCACTTGACCAAGAGCCCCAGATAATCTTCATGCCCATTCAAGTTTGGAGTTGCTGATCTATAGCAGTAATCCTCAACTTTGTCTGAATATTAGGATTACCTGGAAAATTGTTTAAAACCCAGTAATTAGGCCACATTCCTATATACTCTGATTTTATCACAATAACCTTCATATGTCAAAACTGTGTTTATTGGATTCTCTCTCAGACCTATTAAATCAATACTTTAGATATGAGACCAGGAAGCTGCTGTTGTAAGACACATAGACATTGATTCCTATATATGCCAAAAATACAAGAATGTGTGGCTTTGGAGGATGGAAAACAATGAATTCCTTTGCAAAAACTATAGTTTCACTACACTTCTTACTTGAATCAATCGAAATCAATATGTAAAATTTGGAATATTTTTGCATATATACGCAATTTTAACATTTATAACTAGAAGATTAAAATCCCATAGTAAAATATGGATGAGTTCATGGAGAAGAGAAAATAAATTTGAGTCTCTCTGGAAATAAACATTTAGATAATCATCTTCAAAACATTTAAAAAATATTCCACCAAATATTTATTATGCTCATAATAAAAAAAATGCAACATGAATTAGGTTTCTCATTTAAGCAAGGAGTCAATAAGCTTCTGCAAAAGATGAAACAGGAAAAATTTCCAGTTTTGCACCCCAACAATATCTTTATGCTCTACTATTCAGCTCTGGTTTTGTGCATGCAAACAACCATTGACAAAAGGTTTTCTATAAACTGTCTACTGAATTATTTTCTTTCAAGAAACATCCACTCATCTGTCTAAATCCAATAGAAAAAAATTACATGTTCCTAAAATCCAAATACTGATATAAATGCAGTGTCAAGAAGTGGCTCCAGGAGCTTCTGGTCAGGTCCAAGTGTGCATTGTTGCTAAGGAGAGATAATATCCCTAATTTTCCCCACTTGACAGATAAAGTGAGGGACTCATAACAAGGTTTCTTGTTTATAATAACTATAATTTCCTGATCACCTGAGTCATTACATGATACGAATTATCTCCTTTATTTCACACAACAGTGCTACAGGATTACAATACTATCATTAGATCCATTTTAAAAACCACCAAAAAACAAAGTGTAAACACCTTTACTGATTTGTCCAAGGTCACAGAGCCAGGAAGTACCTTCAAGTGGTCATTTGAACCTATGTTGGTGGTTGAATCCAGAACCTGTACTTACAGCCACTACAGATTTTTGCCCTTATGCATTTCCTAATGAGACCATGAATACCTAGGATGTGGGGCCAGTTACAATCTTTTAGTTTGTAAGAAATAAAGATTTACTCAGCTTACATTAGTAAATGAGACCACAACCACAGAGAAAAGTGTGGAAAACAGGAAAATGCCTCACCACTGCCTGGTGTGTCTGAATGATCATGTAGGATGACACAGACGCGTTGCCCTTCCACAAGGGAGAGGCTTTCTTTCCTGTGCTTAGCCATTATGGTGACTCAGCACATGCATCTCTTCTAACTGACCTAAGGGAATTAAGCTCTTCTTTCCTTCCTACCCACCTCATGACGTCAGCTTATTCATGGTTTCTGCAGGCTACCATCTCTGTGTTTTTCAATGTCTGCTCTTGCCCGTCTGTCAACTGCTGTTATACATATTAATTTCATATTAAAGGTCACCAAGTCAGGTATTTATTATCTAGTAAAGAGTATCCCGTACTGGCATGGTTCTTTTGTAATCCACACGGTAACCATTGGTCATCCTAGAGAAGATTCTCTTAACATCTCCAAGTCAAATCTACTGTGCCTACGTGGGGGCCTAGACACAGGCACATTTTCTGGATGGAGAGAGCCTATGTATGTATCATGAACATAACAGACTCCTCTGCAATACTGCTTTTTAATACGATCATGTTTATTTTGGGGGGATAGTAATAAAGGAGATTAACTATATATACTTAGTTTTCCTGTTATTCTTATACACAACTAGGATAAGCCAATCACTTGCCAAAAATAACCCCTAGAGAATGGAAAGTAAGTAGGCTGGGAGTTGGATATTATACACATATATATTTATTGATCGTGTTTCTAATCATTATTGCATCCATTATTCACAATATCTGCTACACCGTTAACTTTTTAAAAGTTTGAGAACATGTTGGAGCATAATACATGGTATTTTATAACTATGCTGCCTAACTAACTTCCAGTTACCATCTCAGTACATCCTTGGATACGACAGCCAATCATGATAGATTTTCCAGGTTTTGTAAGACCTCTTCCTTTTTGACATAGACTGGAAGAAAAATTTGGTTTGGATAATATTGTCACAAATCAGCAACATTAGCTATAGCAAACCTCTGTGTACACCCAGGAAGATTTATATGAAGTCGGTAGAGCAAACACACTTCTGTACCTTTAAGTATTAATCTTTTTAGTCCACTTTCCAACATTCAATTCCAACTGTTAGTTCCTTTATCTTTTCTAATATTGTGAATGTCTTTTGCCATGAACATGAATTCTCCTTAACTTCCTTTTAATCTCATTTCGAGTAAGTGGCATTGAATTCATATCTCTACTTTATAATTTGATTTTATTGTGAGAGTATATCTCCTCCTCTTGATACTACATTTCAGTGTTGATTATCCATATAGTAGAGAGCTTTATCTGTTCACAGTAATCAGAGTCAGCTTGATGCAAACGCTTGTGCACTGACCTCTTTTAGAACCAAAGAGAACAAAACATGCTCGTTTCAAACAGTGGCAGTTGCAGAATTTATGAAGTCACTTATTTTGAGTAAATCAAGAGTTAAACTATTTTGTAGGTAATATAATTAAGCTGTACTATCTTATCAATCGTCTTAAAATATTCACGAGTGTCATGTCAAACATCGGAAAGGGTCACCACATACTAGGTGATAACAAGGTAGAGCATAAATATTAGGATCTTTCAACACAGCGCGATCTAAGCATGAATCAGGGGTCCACTAACTTCGGCCTGCCCTCGCTTCAGTTACCTATCCTCTCCTTGCCCGCATCTCCCCTTTGGAGAATTGGGGTAAACAACCTCGATGTTATCATTTTGACCTAATGATTATAAAACCATATACTCAAAGTTTGTATCCCAGCTGTTCGGTATCTAGAAAACCTGTAAGACACTGCCTCTCCCAGTCGTCTTTTATTGAAACTACCACATACTGAAAAGCAGGTTATAAATCATAAGGAAAGTTTTAACAGACTTTTTGGTTTGAATTTTGAAACTGTCTACTCTAAGTGAGTTTATCCTATAAGATGCTTTCTGATCTCACAGAGGGAATAAATTACTGTCAAATAAATGAAAAATGGGATTCAATATAGAATCTAGAGGTAAGGTGGCACTTGGGGATAATATAATAAGCGAAGGAAGAAAAACAAAAAGGGAAATCTGATTGAGGATTCAGGTGCTATTGCTCCTAATTCTCAATTGTACCCAAGATTTTCTCCCTTTCCTTTTTCTTTTCAGCCTGTATAATGCAAATGAAGACAACATCTACAATGATAAAACCCCTTTAAAAACTTTAGGTATAACTTTTTGAATAAGAGCCACAGTTGCCTTCATTTTTTAGGCGTAAATGTTTTATTCTACTATACCACATCTTTCAATGGCCATATACATCAAGAAAGTGCTTCCAATAAAAGATTATTGGGTAGGATAATAAGTTCGCCACCATCAGTTGTGAACTTGGCCCAAGGATAGTCTATACTACGGAGATAGTTTAAGCAATGTACAAGTGTGGGGATTGCAAATGTGGCCTTATTTGGTTAATGCTGCCTCTTTCTGTTTATCAGTGTCACAAAAAAAAGAAGAAGAAGAAAGAAGAAAGAAGAAGAAGAAGAAGAAGAAGAAGAAGAAGAAGAAGAAGAAGAAGAAGAAGAAGGAGAGAAGCTCCAAACCCAGTAGCAATGAACTGTAGTCAACACATTTCTCTCAGGTTCTTCAAATCAGCTGAGAAACCAACTCCCTGGAGAAAACAGAAGTCTCAATGCAACAGAGGTAGATAAATGTCTTCAGGCTTTGGCTAAAAACATACAGACAACCAGCAGGTACATGTCAATGCCTATGGGTATCCTGAAAATATTATATTCCTGTGAGAGAAGTAGTAACATCGACATCAGCCTGAAAAGCTCTCTAGAGAATTTCAGAAGGATAGCCAATTAAGATAAAGAGTGTTTTGACATCTTTGTGAAATGTTACATCTCAGGATACCCATAGGAGGAAGGTGGAATCACCATTTCATGAAATATGAGTGCTCATTCTACAAAGCACATTCAAGATACCACTATACGTCTTTACAGGAAAGCAGCTAGATACTTATTAGATATTTCGATTATGTCTTAGCATAAGAGATTAGTTATTGAAATTCAGTTGTGTATTATAATGACATGTGCCTATATTTTAAATAATGTTTCATCATTTGAAAATCATGTTGAAGTACTACATTATAACAGGCTAAGTGATTGCTATCATTCTCTCACAGGCTTAGGGGGCAAAATCAACCCATCGTATATAATTATAGTGATAGAATTACTTTATTATTCTTGATTACATAGAAATTTACCATAATATGGGCTAAAACCGTTAGATTATAGGTGCAAAGTAAAGTAGAAAAGAAAAAGTCCAGATAATTAAACCTAACTTTGAAAAGCGAAAACAATTCCTCCATTCTGTCCGGATATTCTTAACGAACTCATGGGAAAGACAGGTGGAGAGGAAATAATGTGGACTGGCTCATCCTAATTACCTAGATAATTGCCCTAAACTGTGCACAATCAAGCTTCGCCTCCATTCACTTTAGTTTGGTAACAAAGAGCAACCTCAAACATAAAAGCCAACGTTTCAGCAAACACCTAATCCCTTATTGGAGAAGTGTCCTTTCAAAAAAAAAATAATAAATAATAAGCATTTTAGAAAGAAGCCAATTTCTCTTTCCTTTTTTTGTTCATCTATTTCATGAAAGAACTCGGTCCCTTGTGCAAGAACTATAAATCAGCACACTAATAATGCCTTTTCGGCGTGTGTGTGTGTGTGTGTGTGTGTGTGTGTGAACAGCTACATCAGAAACTTTACCATTGAGATTTTAATTCCTAAATGGACACTATTCCAACAGTCAGGGATCAGCCCTAAAGCCTTTCACCCACCCGGAGGGAGCCCGGGGTCACCGGGAAAGCAGAAAGCTGCACAAAACCCTTGCTCTCTCGTTTGCAAACCCTCTCTTCCCATCTCATTTAACTTGGAAGCTTTTCCTGTGCAGCCCCCCACCCCCTGCAACCCGGACGCAGCCGCCTTAGCCCCGCACACTTCTTGAGGTCCCTAACCAGCTTGGGGGAGGGAGCAGGGGGGCCTGCTCCCGTGTCCCCCTGTGTCCTGCGCGGGTGCGAGGCGGGGGGACCCTGCTCCCCCCACCCCCGGCCTCGCCCGCAGCCAGGTGCCTGCTGCAGTGCAGACCGGCCCCGGGGTCCCTAACTTTCCCTGCGGACGACTCGGGGCGACGCAGCCCGGCCCGCGCAGCCCCCTTACCTTGGCGGAGCTCTTCCCTGCGACCCCGGCGAGGAACGCGTCTCATCAGCCGGGAACCGGGAGGACGGGCCCAAGTTGGCCATGGACACCTGCCCGCGGCCGCCTGCGCTGCGTCCCTAACCCCCGCGCGCTCCCCGCGGTCAGGTTAGGGCCCCTCTCCCCGCCCCACCGCGGGCTGCGGGGACGCCCAGGGCAGCCTGCGATGCTCCGGGGCTCCTGCGGGCAGCGAGCAGCAGGCGAGGACCCCTGGGGGAGCTGTGGGGGGCCGACGGGGTGCACCGGCTCCCTGAGCGCCGCGTCAGGCTCCCGCCGGGTCCCCGCGGCCACGCACCTGCTGGGGCGGGGGGCGCTCCCGGGGGCTCGCTGGGCACCCCTCTTCCCCTCCCCCGGGGAATCGCGAAGGGGCTCCCCGGGCCTCCCCTGGGAATCTGGCCTCTCCCAGCCCGGGGGGTCAGCCCAGGGCGCGCGGGGGGGGCGGCGCGCAAGCCTGGCTGCGAGGAGCGCGGGGATGCGCGCCGGCGCGCAGTGCAGCCCGCGGGACTTCAGGTGCCGGGCACCCTGCGAGGGGGCAGGTCCGCGGAGGCAGTTAGGCTGCTAGGGCTGATTTGCAAAAAATAAAAAAATAAATAAAATAAATAAAATAAAAAAAGGCTCAAGCTGAAAAATGGTTAAAGCAATGGGATGTATAAAAAGAGAGAGAGGAGAGCGAGAGAGCGAGAGAGCGAGAGAGAGAGCGCACGAGCTGCATTTGCCTCCGCTCCAAGCCTGGCACACTCTTCAACCCAGCTCTACGTCACATGGATTTTGGAGCTTGATCCCAGCCCTCCGGAGTGCGCGACTCTCTGATGTATTGAAAGTATTGGCACTCAGTAGGCTGGCTTGCAGGACGGGGATGCTCAAAACCAAGGCGCCGAGAATACGGCCCTGCCCCGGTACGTGGTCTTGCAAATTAGCATTTTAAGTGAGCAGCGGGCTTTGCAGAAACATTTGCAGGATACCATGAGGCTGAGTGACCGCGGGACACCTAACGGAATCCTCTCTCCCGTTATCAGGGCAAACAGTGATTCCTAAAACAAGAACAAGCCAGAAGATGAGGGCATCCAAAGTGCCAAACGTTTTATTTTATTTATTTATTTTTCCCCCCAAAAAATGTCAAACGTTTTTATACAGTCACATGCCGGGAACAACCTGCTGGTACCTGCCCACTGGCCACCTGGGCAGCTCTGCCCTAAAAGTTACCACTCCCCTGAAGAGATCTGGTTTCTCAAAAAGGTCACGTAGCTAAAGGCTGACGCCCCAAGTGGTTAATTTTTGACAGCCCTCACTTCCATAGGGGAAGATTATCCAAATGACATAAAAAGAACAGATGAAAAAAAAAAAAGTCATTTGCATGTCTTGAGGGTGAGAAAAATCTCATTGCCAGGGAGAAAACTGACAAATGTCCCCTCACAATGGTACTGTGTGATATGTTCAGCATTTCTGCTTTTCCAAGTTGGTTTCACTAGGGACATATGGCATTCCCTTGACGTGTGCCTGTAAGACAGACAGAAGGGGGGGCGCTTTTGCATCATAATATTTCAATATTAACATCTATCTTAGAAAAATGTCACATTTCAATAAAGGGATGCGCAACGCATTATAGAGCATTCGTTTCCCAAATACATTTCCAAAAAAAAAAAAAAAAAAGAAAGATAAAGGGATTTCATTAAAATGCAAGCTCTTTGTTGTAACTTATTGGACAAAATAAAACTTGAGCATCACCGAGTTTCTATAATAGGACAGATCCTAGAATAAAGCAGAGGCGCAGGTGAGAAGCCCCAGGACCAGGCTGAGCCTGTGTGCCTTGCAGAGGAGGACTCTTGCTCCCTCCTCTGGTGGAGGGGGAGAGGTGAAGGCGAAGAAACCCAGTCCATACGCTCCAGGAGAGGGAGAGTAGCTTCTGGGGCTGCTAAACAGGAAATCCATTATCCAATTATAGACTGGCCTTAGAGTGTTCCAGTAGAAAAGAGGCTGCTTAAATCAAAATTGATGCACATAAATTGTAAATAAATAGTCGACAGGAAACACAACGGCAAATTCTTCCGTGAGGAGCCTGACGAGTTGTTAACACAGCACTTGTAACTGAAAATCTGACGGATTCCAAGGTTCTCATGTTTGGGTGGCCGTGCAATGAAAGCACTCTGTTCTTGTGTTGGTTTAAGCCCCGTTCTGAAGATCTTAAAAAAGCAACCTCTTTTTTAGAACTTTTTAATTAAGACAGTGCTGATTTTCTTGAACCCTAGTAATTAGCATCACTGCTCACTTAAAATGCTGTTTGAAAAACTGCACAAGCTGGGCCCTAACAAGTGTCTGCTAAGGTCAGCTGACACTGTGCTGTTGTAGGTCGTTTCTACCCAGAAAGCCCCGACTGCATAGGATTTGCACCGATCTTACTTCTAAATGATGGGTCTTCTTGTTCTCATAGGCTCCAAGTGTCTTTTACCTTATATATTTTCTGCAGAGACTATCAGTGGTTCTGTGGTAGTCTTTTTAACCCAAGTTGAACAAATAATTGATTTTACAAAGAAGTAAAAAAAATGAGTAACAAAGAATAAGTATGGGGGGGGTAAGTATGGTGAAGATGGAGCAGTGATAACTCTAGATATTAGGCATTCAATTGTCACCACATGTCAGGTGTTTTACACGCACTTTAACTGTAACAGTTGTCATGAAATGCTTAGAACAGTCCTATCAAGCAGGTATTATTATTATTTTTTAAGATTTTTATGAGTGAAGCTAAGATTCTGAGGAGCAACTAAATTTATCAGTGCCTCCCAGCCAGTACAGAGCTAATCCGACATTAAAGCTCAGGTCACTTGAACAGTAAAATCGTCGTGCTTGGAAATTTCCAAACATTAAAACCAACAGCAACAAAAAAATACCTGCTTCTAAAAGAATAGGAAACTTTTCTTATTTTTTTAATGTGAAAAATACACATTTGTATCTTTAAAAAATGAAGTCTTGTAACTAACAAAATATTATCCTATAAAAGTTTAGCCACAATAGTTACCTATATTTTAGCAGCAAAAGAAACCAACAACAGAAATTTCTTTAGCCTAAAAAATAAATGATCTAGAACTTCCAAACAATGTAATTTCATCAGCACACACAAAAATTCCTTTTGCAATCTCTTCTCCTTCTTCAAAAATGGTAATTATTGTTTTGTAAACAGGAAAATGACCTTACCCTAACACATGTCTATGTCAAGAACACTTAATTATATAATAAGCCAAGATTTTGATGTCCTGTGATATTTCATTTCTTCAGCAGAAGAAAGTAACTGCTCATAGGAATGATGGACCTGAAGAATTCATTTCCACCATGTTTATGCATTATCTAGAAGTTTCTTAAACCTCACTTGATTCCATCATTTCCTATGGTCTGCTGAAATTATCAGACACATTCATAATCTTACAGAGAAATGTAACCACACTTTTTCAAGGCTTCTAATAATAAAAATCCTGTCTAAAAGAAAAGAATAATGATAACTCAAATTAATTCAGTCCTTAAACTTTGCCAAGAAATTTCCCACCTATTATCTCATTTGATTTTTACGGGAATCTTATGATATAAGTTACGATAAGTATTTTATTCATATTTTAATGATGGGGAATTAGGAATAAAAAGAGCCAAGTAATTGTCCTTTGGTCTTTGATACTTAGTGGAAAATCTGATGTCTTCCTTTCCAGACAAAGGTTATTGTTCTTCACCAAATCTAAAAAAATGTTTGTCTGAGTCATTTTGCCATCAATAAAGACTCTAATAGAAAACCACTCTTCCTTTCATTTACTTGGGCTTGTGCTAAAGAGTGAGAATTGAGATTATCATGTAATAAATACGAAAAATACTCTGAGCTAGTAGGAAGGTTGTGATTGGTATGTCCCGAAATTTCTCCACTTAGATTTCTCATATTTTTCTCATGTAATAATAGTCAAGATCAAGAAGGCTTTCTATTCTATTCCATTCTATTCCATTCTATTCTATTCTGATAATTGTGTAAATATCAGTCTTATGATTCTTACATCAATCTCATCTTCTTCTGTCCAGACTTCAGATTCAAATATTACCTCCCTCCATCTTTTTGGGGTGATTTAATTATCAGGAGACAGGCAATCCCAAAACATTAGTGTTAATGGTTTTAAATTTAAGAAATAAATAAGTAAAACAAGCAAGCAGCCTAACAATATAATAACAGATTGACCTTTCAGCAGCAGCACTGAGCTAATACTAACACAGGAATGTTTGCTGAATACTACCATTCTCATATAGTGTACATAACATTCTCATATATTATACCTGTTTCTGCTTATGTGTAAGGAGAGAAGTGGAATGGCTGAATTTAACAGCCTTTAAGGTAAATTGTCCCCATTTTGAAGCCAGCTCACATGAATGAGGGCAATTTCATTCATATGAACTTGTGAATTTTCGGGAAGCCTGGGTAGCCCAGCCTTGAATGGAGCCTGCTTCTCCCTCTGCCTGTATCTCTGCCTCTCTCTTTCTCTCTCTTTCTCTCTCTCTGTGCCTCTCATGAATAAATAAAATCTTAAAAAAAAAAAACTCATGAATTTGAAGATTTACTTATTTATTTTTGTGAGAGAGAGAGAGAGAATGAACACGAGCTGGGGTGGGGGCAGAGGGAAAGGGAGACTCCGCTATGGCAGGGAGTGTGACTCTGGGCTCGATCCCAGGACCCTAAGATCATGACCTGAGCCAAAGGCAGACACTTAACTGACTGAGCCACCCAGGCACCCAATACTCATGAGTTTGAAATACTGCGAACTTCTGGGAATAAAGAAAGCTCAACTGGGTATTAGAAAGCTTGGACTACACTCAAAATTCTGTCACCACTAGCTTTATAACCTGGAACCACTTAAAAAAGCTTCCCGTTAATGGAGCACCTGGGTGGTTCAGTAAGTGTCTGACTCTTGATTTCAGCTCTGGTCCTGATCCAGTGTCATAAGCTCAAGCCCCCCATTGGGCTCCATGCTCAGTGAGGAGTCCTTTTGAGACTCTCTCCCTATGCCCCTTCTCCTCTCTCTCTCTCTCTCTCTCTCTCTCTCTCAATCTCTTTCTAAAATAGGTAAATAAATCATTTGGGGCACCTGGGTGGCCCAGTGGGTTAAGCATCTGCCTTCAGCTCATGATTCATGAGTCTAAGGACAGAGCCCTGCATCAGGCTCCCTGCTCAGCAGGAAGTCTGCTTTGCCCTCTGCCCCTCACTCCATTCATACTCTCTCTCTCTCTCTCTCTCTCTCTCTCTCTATATATATATATATATATATATATATATATCAGTTTCTTGCCCTCTCTCAAATAAGTAAATACAGTTTTAAGTAAATAAATCTTTAAAAAAATTAAAACTAATAATGATAAAAAGCTTCCATTTAAAAATGTCATTGGAAAATGTGAGGAAATTAGAATATATTATCTCTAAGATTTCAGTCAGCTCTTAAATTATGCTACCTATTTGGGTAACAATTTGGGATATCCTTTCTACTTAATTCAGAAATAATCAGGCAGTCAAGAAAAAAAGGCTGTGAGCAAACCATTTTTTCTCCCCTCTCCCACTCTGTCATGCAAGTTTTATTTTATTCTGTAAATGACATTATGGGAAAATAATTTTGTCTTCATAGCTCAAGCAACTTAAGAATCAGCCACGAGTCATTGATTTGGAATTGCACATGGAGTACATGAAAAAAAGTTGCTATTTTTTTTAAGTAACTACAATACATCCCTTTTATTTATTTTATTTTTTAATACATCTCTTTTAAGGGACATTATTGTTACATTACAACTAGAATGGATTCTTAGCCTATTTCTTCATTGTCCTGGTCATTTAAAATGAAAAGTGGTTTAATTAAAATGATTGAGAATTAAATTAGGAAACATAATTTAAAAATGAACATATAACATTAATATATTTTGTATTTTTATTTTTTTATTTTTATATATTTTGTATTTTTAAAACCACATTTACACTTTATTTTTTTATTTTTTATTTTATTTTTTTAATTTATTTTTTATTGGTGTTCAATTTACTAACATACAGAATAACCCCCAGTGCCCGTCACCCATTCACTCCCACCCCCCGCCCTCCTCCCCTTCTACCACCCCTAGTTCGTTTCCCAGAGTTAGGAGTCTTTACGTTCTGTCTCCCTTTCTGATATTTCCCACACATTTCTTCTCCCTTCTCTTATATTCCCTTTCACTATTATTTATATTCCCCAAGTGAATGAGAACATATAATGTTTGTCCTTCTACATTTACACTTTAGTATAAAGTTAAAGTGAAACAGGCAAGCACAGGACATAATTAAAAGAAAACAAATGGCTTTCAGTAGACACAATTGCTTGGCATTTCACCCCTTTCCTGTTAGCTCAGATTTATTTTATTTTGCATCTTGTAGATATGATTAAGTGCAAACAAAATGAAGTAAATAATATATTCAACCTTAAGATCATTAAATTCAATTCATATCAAATTTACTTAAAACCACCGAAAACGAATGCTGTCTGGAATTATGGATATAAATTCCAAGCCGCACACATTTTTAGCAGTGATTAAAACACAAGTCAGCAAAGAAATACACGTAAAATACCATGTAATGAACAGTTTACTTAGTAGAAAAAAGAAAGATGTGTTTATTTCTTTATGAAGCAGATATTCTGCCCCTCTGTGGGTAGTCAGAAAGCAGGGAAGGTCCAGAGTATAAAGTTATGGACGTTAGAAAGACCTGGGAGCAGCAAAGTGAAAAACAGTAGCTGATTAATTTGCTGTTCACTAAAAACTAGAACTAGCGAATCCTAATTTACACGGAGCCTCTAATTCAGAATGAAATGTTTAATTGTTTAAAGTCATTCCTACTACCATGCATCTATCAACATAGTTAAAATTAAAAAGAAAAAGAAAAAAAAAACACAATACTCAGTACAGACAATGATGCAGACCATGGATTATACCCTCACACACTACTCATGGGAATACAAAATGGTAGAATCCCTTTGGAGAACATTTTGGCAGTTTATTAAAGAGTTAAATAGATGCCCATTGTGTGATGCTTATATTTCATTCCAAAGTATTTACTCTGAAGAAGAGAAAGCAAATCTCCATTCAAAGACTGATATACAAATGACTGACTTTGCTCACAATAGTAACAAAAAAAAAAAAAACAGAGACCATCCAAATGCACCAACAGGTATACTCACAGAGCGAACTACTATGAGGTACTACTCATCAATTAAAAGGAACACACCACCTATGTACTCAACAACCGGGCCACAAGGTCTTTGTGCTGACTCCAAAGAGTGAGACACAGACAGCACACAACCAACGAGTATATAATTCCATTTAGGAGAAATTTAAAAATATGGAAATTCAACCAAGAAGGCAGGAAAGGGATTGATGGAGGATGGGGGTAGCCAAGGCATGATGAAAGGGGATGGCAAAAGGATGGCAAAGCAATGATGAAAATGTGCCCTATCTTGATGATGGTGGTGGTTTGGCCGTTGTACACATCCACCAAAACTCATCTAACATGCACTTTAAATATGTGCAGCTTATTTTATATGTTAAAGTTCCATAAAGTCGCAAAACTACGTATCTCCCTCAATTTTTCTTTAATAGAACATGAATGCAATTACACGGCTAATGCTATCTCATATCCATACTAAGATAACCATGTGCACACCTTGAACTCTGTGTCCTATTTTCTAAAGAAGCCATACTGAGGACGGCACAAAATCACCCACTTTGTATTTCTAACGGTTTCTTACATTGTACACAGCATCCCTCATTCAATCACAGTTTAAGACAACTTTAAACTTAATGTCCTAGTACCTATCCAGATAATAGTTCAGTAAAATTTTATATAGGGAAATAAAGTGCCATTCCATTTCAAACAATGGCTGCTGTGAAATGCTTAATTACTTCTTGATACACATCTATCATTGTCCATTTATTTCTAACTTCTCTTTAATGTGTATTGAAGTCTTACCATAGCGTATCTTCAGCATCGATGCCACAGCAGGTGACTCTATATTACAGAAAAATAATTGAGCCTTCTCAGGCTCTAACTGCATTTGACAGGCCTGAAGCTGAAAATACTTTATATAGCATCATAAACCTGATATTGGTACACAGTGGCTCTAAAAGGATCTCCCCCTTACTCTTACTTACTCTTATTACTAAATTGAACGTTTTCTTTGGGTTTTATGGTGATTTCATTAACTTCTGAATGCTGCATTTCCTTCCACCCTCGGTTACGCTGACTCTAATACCCAGTTTCCTCTCGTGCCCACTTGTTCTTTCTCAGTCTCTGCAAAAGTCAATAATTTGCTGCCACAACGTAAAGAATAGGTCACTTTTATCTGTCTTGCTGACTCTGTTTTCCTTATTAAAATAATTTAAACTATCCACAGAATACAGGGCTTTACTCACCAGACTACTGGTGAGTAGTCTAAGATAACACTTTTACTACCTTATGCGCATCGAATATATGGATTGAAGTTTTTGTAATAATGGTGCAGTGGTAAAAACTGTGATAAGAATAGCAAGGAAAAAAATAGCAAGGAAGATGGGTGGCTCACTCCCTGGGGTTAAAACAACACAGCAGCACCACAGGAGCACACAGTGCTTGTGAACCTTTGGGCTGGTTGCTTAAACCACATTTGCCTTCGTTTCCTCAGATAAGAAAGGAAAGTAAGATAGTATGAAAAGAATTCATGGATATGAGGGCAGAGGATTATGAGTTAATAGACATCAAATACCAAAAAGGTAATTGTTAGAAAATAAAGGCTGAACAAATGCTAATGGCTGTTTTTCATTAATTGGCAATATACACACTATGGAAACACTAACGAAAATTTTGTTTTTAATTATAATGATCATGTCCAATTGGACGTAGTCTAAACATGTCACAGTGTTGTTTTATATTGGGAATCCTGAGGCTATTTTTCCCATTAAAGATGTAAAATAAGATTATACCATTTCATTCTTTTTTGGCAATTATGTTATAATTATAGCATTATAACTAATTGCCATTGGACATATAAACTGCTACGAATCTCAAGGGAACAATTTTGACATTTGTAACAAAAATGTCACTTTGTGTATACATAAAGTGGATGACTCTGGAGATGTTTATTGAGAACATTTTGCACAGTATCTCATTGTTTTTAATAGTGAAAAACTGTAGATACTGAAGTACTGATTAAATATAAATAAGAAAATTTGATAAATGAATGCATCATCAACATATTGTATCTATCTATTTTGAACATGGGTACGTGTTTTCATAGTCTTTTTATAGAAAAAAGCAGGCGGTAATATACAACAGCCTACTTGCACATTTTTGAAGGAAGGTTATGCATCATGAGAAACTAAAGACTTTTTCTTGATTGACTTTGGAGCTTTGGTAGGCTAACTCACCGGCCCCTGTATGTAAGAAGTGTAAGCTAGAGGGAAATGAAGAAAAAGGATAATCTTTCATTTGTTTTACTTATCTCTTCCTCTTCCAATTCTTTGTTTTTTTTTTTGTTTGTTTTTTTTTTGTATATATCTGTAATAAGTAAAGGTGAAGGGGCCAGCTATAATTTACATAATCTCATAAAGTTCAGTTTAAATACTTTAAGTTAGAGATATATGACTTCTTTCAGAGCGGATGTTGATTTTCTCCTAGGTCAGTTTTAGGTGATACTGGAATTTGCACCAACTGAAAACCATCAGTACCAACTCCTTAGGGGTGAGAAGTGATATCGACTGTATTCTCATTTTCACTCTGTCTTATTTCATCAAGGATGGGTAAAATCAATAAAACTGATTCTAATCCCATAGAAAAACAGAGCAGCTACCATGTCAGAGTATGGCTTGTAGGAAGAAGCCTTAACCACACACACACACACACACACACACAAAATATATATATTTATAAATATTCTAGTATTGAGCAAAGTCCCTTTCATGCTTTTGTGTAATCTGCTCTTAAATGTTGAATGAGCTCTGGAAGGGTCACTGTATTCAAGGGGTGAAACCTGAGATTTGTGGTGAGTACTGGAGTAGAAATAGAGAAAGAGCCCATTTCCTTTCATTTAGTTTCTATTATTTTCCAATTTTCCATTACACAATTTCAGACAAATATAAAAAGTAAAAGACACTGTATTCATAGACATCTATGTCCACATCATCTAGCCTCATCCTTTGGCTATTTGTGGCCAATCTCATTTCCTCTATATTCTCTCATTCTGTTCTTGGATACATTTGAAGCAAATCCTAGACCTGTTATTATTCCATCTGTAAATATTTCAGTATGCTGTGTAAAAGATAAGGGCTCCTTCTCCTCCACCCCGGCATATCCATAATATCATTAACGCAGTGTGTTTTCTTTGGCTTTGGCTCTAAGTGACTAATGCTAATAGGGCCTACCATGACAATTTAGTCGAACTCATTATATTTCAGCTTTTGGACTGCAGCTATGTTCCTCATAGTGGTATAGGGGGTTATTATTTTCTTGCAGTCCTCACAGAGAGGTTAGGTGGCCAATAATATCTCAAACTTGATTCCAGAAGCTATTACCCCTACCTCCCAACATAGCCTATTGATCGTGATTAAGAACAACTGAAGGTATATTATTCATTATAAAGTTTAATAATTGACATGTCACTCATTTGTCAAGGAAAGCTCCATACTCCCCAGTTGCTTATTGAATAAAATGTAAATTTCTTGCCTATAATTAAAAATTCACCTTGATGTGCCTATAAAGTGACTTCCAACCATTTCAAAGAAAACAGCCAGGCTCTTTATTCTAATTGTTGTTATCAGAAAATAATTTCCTGATCTCTAGATTTTCATTCCTGGGACTAATCTGACTTCTTTCCAAATTTCAACATGATGTGTTTATATAAAAGGACCTATACTATTTGATAGCTCTCACAGTGTTCAATGTAGTTACTAGATACAAAATAGATCCTCAGTAAATATTTGCTGAACACACAGTATAATACCCTATTGAACAAAATACTGGTTTCCTGTAACTGGCAGATGTTTACCTGCTCCATCATTTTACTATTCTGTTTAAAACCAGCACAGGAAACTCTTCGGGGAATTAGGCTTCCAGATGTTTCTGCCCTGCTTGGGTATATTAAAAGCTATCACAAGTCACCACACCAGAACTATTTTATTCAGGGCAGTTATCTCAAAGGAGCTACAAAACAAGGACCATTTACCTTTATCACATAGTGTTATTTTTCTTATCTAAAGACACAAAATTAGGGGCTTGATTTCTAATGGAGAAACCCTAGTTATTTTAAGGTGCCTTTTTATGCAAGTCATCTTTCATCATGACAAAACAACTTTTACAATTTAATCGAATGTTTTTCAGTCTGTGTATGTACCCTTCTCCACTTAAAAATGAGTTATTTTTCATTTCATAAAATTGTCAACTTAAGGTTTGTGTTTTTGTTTTGTTTTGTTTTTACTAATTTTAAACACAGTCCTATGGATCTGAAAATGTAAGAATTATATATTATTAATAAACATTTCTTGAGAAAATTAACATTTCATAATTTACATATTTGTTCATAATTAAAGCATACAATTCATTATATTAACAGTGGAGGACAAACACAACTAGTTGTAAGGTGATGGACTATCGTAAAACTAAGTTGCTATACTCTGCTTTTAGTGGCTTTAATTAAGAAAAAAATTGCATAACTATAAGACTTACTCTAAAGCATGATCATTTAGCAATAATTTAAATACATAAAAATTTTAATAAGAACAGGAGTAACCCCTTTATAAATAACTTGAAATAATTCTACTTATTCCAGAATTATTACCGTGTAAACTTTATGTTTTCTCTCTGATACTTGCAATTAAGGGGGAGATTATTATACTTGTTCTGGTGAATATTGATTGTTTTCAAAATGAGCAACTTTATGGCAAAATTGATGCTTTTCTGAATTAAGTTTTTATGTGATCCTTGAGTGAACATCTTAGCTGAGGATCCATATGGGACCAGCCATCTCAGGATCATCTACTCAATTCAACTTTTGAAAAGCTAGGGAAATACACAGGCTGGTCAAAGGTGTTAAAAATGTGTTAAAATTCTCATCTTTTAGGGGTAAATATTGAATGCTCAGTAGACCTGAGGTTTGGTAATGAGTGTAAGTCACTAAGAGACACAGAATTATCCAGAAGCTGGCTGAAGCTGAGGGTGTCTTGAAGTGGCCCTAAACTGAAAACTGACATATTCTTTTCTTGACGCTATGTAGAAGGCATCAATAAAAACCAAAATTTTAGTAGTGTAATACAAATATTTCTGTTTGATTTAGTACACAGATGCTTCTTTATGAGGGAGTTTTGCTGGTGTGGTTCACAGACAAAGTAAACAGAGAAGCCCTGTTGTACCACTGGGTTTTATGACCTGGTATAAAACATGGGAACATCTACTAGAAGGAATTCATTCTTAGGTTTTCCTGACCATTGCTGTGAAGCAAACAAGTGAGATGTACGACATTCATGTAGGCAAAGGGGAATCCTTATATTAGGAACTCTGCCCGAATCTATTTGGAATTCAGTGTTGGGGTTTCACCCACCCAAGCACAATATGCAATGGCCCCTCAGTATCCTGGATGATTGAGGAGGAGATTAAGTCAGAAAAAAGACAGATCTTCCAGTTAGTGTGGGAAGGGCTATGAAACACTGACATACCCATCAAAGTTGACTTGAGAAGAAATATCCAGGCAATAAAAGACACGGCCTGAATTGAGGAGGAAGATGAGGGGGCGAGTATTTTCAAAACCATTGAACCACAAAGACAGTAAATCCCATAAGAGGAACATTCCAGAAGAAACCAATTATTATCAGGAAATTTGTCAGTGCCAAAGGGCAATGGAGGCAGTTTTCCAGGAGGGAAGCAGGTAAGAGCTAATCAGGGACATTGAGCTAATCAGGGACTACAGCTACTTCTTAGCAGGACCTCAACTCTTACAAAGAAGTAGGTTATATAAAGTTTTTGCTAGGTAGAGTACTTAGATTAATTTAGGGTAACTTTCCTCAAATCAATAATGTTGGGAATTGGCTTACTAGGGATTGAAAGTCATCAGTTGCTCGAGTCTGCTCGGAAGTCCAGCTCTATGTGTTTATAGTGTTACAAACTTTTCAAAGAGATGGCATGCATATTATTTCCTTATTATTCCTTATCTCCTTATTATTTCCTTATTATTATGTCCCTGCCTCTCTGTGTATCTCATAAATAAATACATAAATAAATAAATAAATAAATAATAAATAAAATATTAAAAAAAAGAATTGTGCATCTCTTACTCGAGTTGTGTTTCGTATAGAAGAGATTTAACATAAATTTTGATTTGCACAGAACACACTATGAAATAACAGTGATACCCATAAATTTATAAAATAGTGGAAATAATTTCTATATTTTATATACATTAATATTTTGATTTCAGTTAAACACTTGTCAAATTCAATCCCTTTCAAAATAAAGTTATCATGTCTTGCAGTAAAATAGATTTATATTTACATTTTCTTCTCCATAGGTAAAATCTGTGGATTGAAATAATCACACAGTATATCTCATAGCATTTCAAAAAGCATACCAAAGTCATTCAGTCATTCTTCATCATAACAATAGGGTTGTACATCCTGTCTAGACAATGATGATCTTGTGGTTTTAATTATGATTTTTTTTATGATAATGTAGAAAGGAATTCTAAGCTTATAAACATACACAAGCATAGCTCTTTAATATGTTTTTTTCTTCCCTCAGGGAAAAAAAAAAATAGCCTAAGGATGTAAACTTTGGGAAAAAAAAAAATTGAGTTTTTACTCAAATATAAGTAAATGGGAGATTTTTATTAAATATAAAAACAAGAAAAATGTCAATATACTCTTTCATATAGCAATTAAAACAAATCATTTGGTCTTCCCACTTTTCCAAGCCTTTATATTCTCTATGAATAAATGATGAATTAAAGATAGTGACAGCAATTGTTGGTACTACAACTGAAATGACATTTAAAAATCACTAAAAAGGATTATAGCTCTACTATGGGTTTTTAATATTTTTATCTTGAAATTTTTAAGACAATGCCATTGTTTTTAGAGAAAAGTTTATTGACTGAACATTTTTGTAGATAAATGAATGACCTTTTCTTTCTCCTTTATTTGTACGCGAAGAAATTACCTAGGGAAAAGAAAGTATCAATTTGTCATTCTATAGTATGATATATGAACTGAAGTAATCTTAGGGAAGGCTTAGAGAAAGAAAAACAACAGATTCTCTTGGAGAACCAAGGTAACCACAAAAGTCTGGCAAATAAATAAGTGTTGCCTTATTACATCATGCCATATTCAAGACCTTTCTTCGGATTATGGGCAAACACGGCACCAAGTAGAAAGAAGATGCAGGATTGTGCCGCTTTGCGTTTGTCCCGATACCATCTCTACTACTCTGACTGTGGACACCAATGACCAGCTCCAGAATTTGAAGTGTGAGTTGACTTACTGTAATGGCAAAATGAGCTTATAAAATATATAGAGATAGTGTTACTTTGTGCTATTGATGTCTGCTAATTTTGTTCATGGAAAAAAAAAAATGTAAGAGGCTGATTATTCCTAGAATACCATGATGGACAAGTCACGTAGCAGGCCACCAGGAACTTGCTCACACACTTCTGCATGGTTGTATTGGACGTTCTAACATGCATTTGAGGAAATCAATGCAAAAAAAACTCTCTGGTTCCAACAGAGTGTGACATGACACTTTGGAAAGTAAGCATATCGCTTAGTTTAAAAGCAAAGACAAGAACTAGCGATGGTGTTTTTTCTATGTCAGCATGGCCAGGTGACAGTCGCCAGCTCTGTAATCAACCGGTAATCTAGGTGTTGCCATGAAGGTATTCTGGAGATGTGATTAAAGCTCATAATTAGCTGATTCTAAGTAGGGGAGATAATCCCAAATCATTTGGGTGGCCTTGACTCAATCATCTGAAAGTCTTGAAGAGCATAGCTGAAAAACAAAAAACAAAAAAATAAAAACCCTCTGCCTGTAGACAGCAGCTCTGCTTGGGCCGCCGAGATTCAGTCGGCCCTCTGATGGCCTGCCCTACAAATGGTGAACTTGCCCACCCAGCTCCTACATTTTCATGAGCCAATTCCTGGCAATCAAATTCTTAATCCACATGCCTACTGGTTCTTGTTCTCTGCTGTAACCCTAACTGATATACCTAGACACTCATTTGATTAATGATTTAAAACCTCTCTGCAAAATTCCCAAAGGGAAGTAAATCTTTTATAATGTTAACATCAAATACATAGTGGTTAGCTAACAATAACAACAACACAAACAGTAGCAGCAACAAAAACTAAACACCTAGGGATCAAGAGTATAACATGAAACAGAATAAGGAATAACAGATTCAGACATAGATTATTAATTAGGTTCGGTTGGGAAAAGAGAAGTTTGGTCCCCTTCTTTCTCACTTTTTCATAATCTCCTCTTTTCCTTTTTTTTTTTTTAACATTTCTTTTTATGTTTAGATGTTTGCATGACTGAGATATTTGCAGCATCAAATGCAAGTATAAAGAGAACTCTGCAAAGGCTAACTTCTCTATTCTCTGTATTTTTGCTCCTGTCTGTGGCGGTGGTAGAAAGAATTCCACAATAATCCCAACGATCCTCACTCTTTCATAATAGTAAAAGAAATTTTTTCAGATGTAGTTAGAGTTACAATTGAAAGTAAATAAAGATATTATCCTGGTGAACTTAATCTAATTTAATGCACCATTTAAAAGCAGAGCATTTTCTCCAACAGGGGACAGAAGACAAAGACGAAGTCAAAGATTCGAAAAGGGAGGGGCCTGTTTCTGGCTTAAAAATAGAGAAGACCCCGTGGAAACGACCTGTGAGTAGCCTCTATCTGAGAGAAACTCCCAGATGATAGAAAATAGGAACTCAATCCTACTACAATGGGAACTTTATTCTGCCAAGAACCTGAATGAGGTTGGAATCTTCCCTTAGATCATCCAGATAAGAGGCCAGCCTGGGGAAATCCTTGACTTCCACTTTGTGACACTATAAAGAGCACAGGTAAGTCTGCCCAGACTTCTGGTATACCAAAATGTAAGATAATAAACAGGTGTTCATTTAAGCTGTGAAGTTAGAAGTAATTTGTTACACAGCATCAGAAAACTAACATTATCCATTGCAACTCACTCGAGTCTCTTTCCTACTGATAGCACATTTTATTTCTTGTTGTATCACAAGTGCTCAGCACCATTCCAGGTACATGATATGTGCTCACAATGAAACAGTTAATCACATGAATGAATGGACTGCCACAGACGACCTTAACAACTGGCCTTTAATGACGTGGCTTGGACTAGCCCTTTCCCCCATTCTGATAATGTGTTGACTCAATGTAACAGGTAGAAAACAAGAGTAAGACGGGGTACTTCCAATTTTTAAGATAATATTTTGAGGTAGTATGACAATAGCCATTTGTATTCTTATTCCATTTTAATTTTTGGTAATATGTGACATGTTGTATATTTTAACATATCCAAATCAATCAGGATTACGAAAATTGGGGTGATATAGAAAGGCCTCCCAATTGTCTTCCAATGAATTATAAAATAGGACCTGGATGGATCTCGAGTGGAGTTGGCCAGAGGTCTGGGCTTTCCCCAATTTGTTTTAATCCCAATATGGTAAGTATTCTCCTTCAATGAATCAGGCAAAATATCTATTATTTGGGGTTGGGGGATCATCTGGATACTGAGAGATCCAGAGATTAAAAAATTAAATGAACCAGTTTATGTAGGTGAATAAGGTCCCATATACATTATCTTTTAGAATTAGAAACATATTAATGATGACTTCATTTGGGGCATTTTGGAAATAGGTTGCTCAAGGAATGTTTTGTTTCATTTTGGGAGGAATTCCCCCAGAATTTCTTGAAGTTAATTAACAAATTACTCACGGTGAGAATTTTGAAGAACAACTACACTTGAAGCCTCAACTATTACAATTTTTTTTCCTCAACTAGTATAATTTAGATTCTCCAAGAACATTCCTTTGTGTGAGAAAACAAGACATTGCAGTACAACAGACATTTTATACAGTTATTTATTATTTATTTTTGTTCATTTGTTCAAAGGCCTGAGAAACTTCAAAAATATTAAAACCTGTGGCAAGGTTAGGATTCCCTTGTCCTCTAGTTGTCCGTGGTGTTGACTTTCCAACAACATTAACCCTCATATGGGCATGATGGTCCCATTAGGCTGGGTATGAAATGAGAACTCCAAAGCTGGACAAAGTTAGTAAATCTTCAAAACTTTTGTTTTGAAATTTGTCAAATAGGGAGTACAATACCTACATTTAAGATCTTTGGCTAATTTCAGTAACACATTCAAGAAAGCTTCAGTAACACTTAGTTCTTAATAGTAGCTGTTATTTACTATTACTAATATAGCTTTAATAACAAGTAGCGATATGTCTATTAAAAAATAGATCTAAACAGAAAGGGATCTGAAAGGGACATTGGCCAAATGTAATTGTGAAGTAGAACATGTTGTGTTCACATTTTAGATCACAGTACAGTACATATCTTTTTCTGTTAGATAATAAGAAAAAAATTGAGTTAAGCATAATTTCAATGTTACTATTTTAATATTTAATAGTGGGTATTTTTCCAAATGAAAAATGAGATTATCTCCGTGTGTATAAACAGTTTTCCTTTATGCTCTGGGAAAAAAAATAAACAGATAATAAATAAATACATGCATTACACATTTTTCATAAAGGAAAACTGAATCATTTACTCTCCTGACCTCTGATAATCAAAAGGGGAACTCAATTTCATATCATGTAGTATACATTTTTATCATAAGCTTGAAGAATTACTGTTCTGCTCCCATTAATGAAAACACAAGCATGATTTTAATTAGCCTGAATGTGCCCTGGGAAAGCACAAATCCCTTAATCAGATATGAGAGATGAATGCTGGTCACCACTTCTACATGTCAAATTTATCATATCCTGAAAAAATATTACAAAAACCTCATTCTTTCTTTCAATTATTTCTTCTAATGAAAATTATAGGTTCCATAATAAACACAACGTAATTAGAGATACAATGAACTCCTGAAAGAAACAACTTTTGTTTCACTATATATAAACCTGGTTTAATAGTTATATTAATAAAACTGCCTTTACAGAAGGGGATATTTAAGTTGTCCATCCATAATTACAGGCACCATAATTCTTCAGTTGAGTAGATCTTCAATCAAACCACTAGTTTTTGTTTTTGTTTTGTTTTTAAGAATTTTACAGTATCAGATTTATAGCAGCAGTTATCACCTCCTTCTAGCATATTTACAAATCTTTTCCTTTGTTCACTGTCTCTGTGAGGGGCCTCCTTCTTTTTACTAATACAATTCCAACTTTAGTAATGCAATTCCCTGGATTATATTTATTATGGTGTGTTCCATTCTCATTTTTTAGAGTAAAAATGCATACTTATACCTATTCTATTCAATCATCTTGCTTTCATTTCTAAGATCAAGTGCACATGCAATTTAAATTTACTTTATTTTCTCTGCTTTCACAAAAAAAAAAAAATTACAAGGTATTATGTCTAAGATAAGAACTGGGCTTTGTTTCATGTTAAAAGAGCATGAAAGTAAATGCAAATAATATAAATTACAAGAATGCCTCACATGGAATGCCCAGTATTCAGTTATTTGTTAAAATATGTTTTGTAATGATATTTGCGAGATTTTGGAAAATTAACTCCCTGTTAGTTTCTAAACTTTCAGGTATTTCTCCCAAAATAATTCTAGGTCATCATATCTACAATTCATTCTGTACTCCAGATATTCTCTGCATTTAATCTGTCAGCAGAGTCAAGAATGCCAACTTTTTTTTTTTTTTAAGATTTTATTTATTTCTTCATGAGAGGCACAGAGAGAGAGAGAGAGAGAGAGAGAGAGGCAGAGACACAGGCAGAGGGAGAAGCAGGCTCCATGCAGGGAGCCCGATGCAGGACTCGATCTCAGGTCTCCAAGATCAGGCCCTGGGCTGAAGGCAGTGCTAAACCGCTGAGCCACCCGGGCTGCCCCCAAAGTCTTAATGCCATGTGAGCTGACCTCCTTTGATTCCTCCACACATACACACTTTACTTTATATCCATGCTATATTTTAAATAATAAGCTCTTTTTCATTGTTAATTTTTAATCTTCCCAAGTGACATTTCAAAGGTTAATGAAAATGAGTGAGAAAAAGTAATGTCTGTCACTAAATGAATGAGAGTGGGACTACAGATAAACTGATTGAGAATATCAATTCAAGATAATTTGGAAATTCAAGCATAAAATATATGCTCAAAACGATTTGACTGTTTTGGATATGTAGAAATTTGTTGCTAAGAATATGTAGAAAACCCACATCCACACACATACAAAGGCATACATGAAAAAAAACAATGGAAAGAGAGATGATTTCCTGCTTTTTATTCAGTGCTTTTCAAGGACAAATGGCACACTGGTGAGCAAATAGTAAAGGGAGCTTGTTTGGGCTACCTTTTTGGTGTGATACAATACATAATAATGTTATCTTTGTTTTCCCAATATTCTTAATATTACATTAGAATCAGACAGATTGCCCTGTTCATATTCTTACTCCTTCCATTCACTAGAAAATAGATTTGTGCCAAAGTAGTTTGTTTTGTTTACAAACTATTGTCACAAAAATGAGTTCATAATTCTTTAATAACCAAGATGATTCATGGGAGAAGACTGCACAAAGCATTTGCACATCTCTTTTACTTTTTCAACCCTGTTGTAAGAAATGGGTGGAATGCTAACTTATCATCTTTAGCAGATTTATGAATAAATAAAATGGAATAATAATAGTAAATCACATCGAAATGGCCACATTAGCGTGTTCTTTTACTGTTTTCACATAACAATGCCATATTTTGTGACTTGAATTTCACACAGAACATTAGGAAAACAAGACTATATAAGTAGCCCCTGCTTTTTGAAAGTTCACATTAGGTCACTTTGCTTTTAGAATGACTTCAATTAGTACTGGTTTTTGATAACTAAAAGAAATCTGAAGAGGAGTTCTGCTTTTATGAAAAAGAAAGAAGACTGAAAATAGTGTTCAGCATTCATTTTGCCGTGAACTCTTGTAGAGGCAGTGCACGCCCGGAGCAACGAGAAGGGCCCAGCCCAGCTCCCTCTCTGAGAACCACGTTCAGTCACCTTAGATTAGCACCATGTCCCCAAAGCTTTGAACTGGGTCTGTGAGCATCTGTGCTTTATCTCTACTGATTTTGTGCAACCATTAGCAAGATATGTGTGAAGGATCAGAACAGCCTAAAATAGGTTACTTTTAGGGTCTAGGGATACTCAAAAATTTTTCCTTATAAATTAATGGGGATTGCTTCCTTATGTCATTTTGGCTTTTGAAAGCTTTCATGGGAATGCTCCATTTCAGGTAGCAGAGAAACCTAGTTATCCTTAAGATAATAATCTTGATGATACTGAGAAACTATGCGTGTGTGCACATGTGTTTGTATGGGGTGTACACACACACAAACACACATATACATACACACACACACACACACAGAATCCATTTCACCACAACCGTGAAATTGTTATCTATATAGACCCTTTTCCATTTTAATGTTTGTGTTATATCAGTATGTAACAGAACTATCTGGAAATTAACACTAAAGAGGAAAATTCTCACTTTACAGTACTGATTATGCCTTATAAATTGGACTGAGAGCTTTGAATAGAACAACATCTATTGGCTCAAATTTCCTGTGGGGTGGGATGTGATTAAACACAAAGTCTAGAAAATTTATGAAGAATAACTCTGGTTTTCTTAATTATTTTAATGGTTATTTCTTTCTTTTTAATTGAATGGGTATTCCAAAACTGTTCATTAGGGAATTTTATGTTCAATACTATTAATAAAATTAAATGAAAAAGATCTATAGTATCATTAAAATAGCATGTAAGAAAAATGCTAGTGCTAAAACAACTCTTTATTTAGCAGGTACCAAGAGATACATATGGAAACCATATTTCACAAGGTAAACCTTTTATTGAAAACTACTGCACCATGAGGCATATTTATTCCTATCTCCCTATAGAGACATAAAAACCAAGTATGTTTTTTCACCATAAATTATACATTTTATGGGATATTAACAGTGGTGCCTAAATAAACAGAATAGAAAAATCACAAAAAAATCAAGTTTACTATATATGGAAATAAAAACAACATTTTTGTTTGACCTGCTTGAATGACAAAAATAAGTCAACTCACCATTATGAATGCATCATCTATATAACAATCAAAAATAATTTGATGAAATGAATGAAATAATGAGGGGGTAGGAATTTACATCATACATGAAAAAAACAGGTAAATTTCTTGGAAAAGCAAGAATCTAAACATGAATACAGGTATTTCAGAAATTTCAGAATATATTTTCCAAGAATCCCTAAACTATTAAATTAAAATAGGGACTATTTTTTTTTTTTTGATAAAAGCCCTTTAAACATAGTCTGTAAGGATTAGTCATTTACATTCTTAAGGACCACAGAAAAATGTGCATTTCATTGTAATTCATAAATAGGATTATATTAAATAATCAAAAAACATAAATCACTATTTTGCTTTCTATTTCCAATTTGTTTATTTGATATTTTGTCTTAATAAACATGTCATTAATTTTTTATTCAAGACAATAGAAACATCTTTTGTGAATTGCAATTATTTTCCAGAGAACTGTATGTAACAATGGTATTGTTTTAAAAGCTATTTGGAAATATATCCTATATAATCCTGGAAGCAACTTTGAGTTATAAAATCACAGAACCGTAAGTCATTTCCTGAAACGACTGGCAAAGTAAAAATTTAAAGAACTCTAAGTGATAGAAAGTATTTGGTACATTAAATATAAATGTCCTTATCTCCTACCAATAACTACCTAATGAACACAGAACCACTGCATCTAGCGGTGACCTTTAGGAGAACATCAATGACACCAAATACTGGTTAGTAAGATAACATTACAAATTTCTAATGGCTGGTTATTCTTAGTGTCCAATGATATTATTTTTGTATTGGAATATAAAGCTGGAAATAGTTAATTTCTAGATGTTTCTAATACCCTGTAAAAAAAATTCTTTATCTACATAGTTGAGAACTCCTCTCTCTCTCTCTCTCTCTCTCTCTCTCCATTTCCCTCATTAACTCCCTCTTTTCCTTCTCCTTCTCTATCTTTCTCAGCCTTTCTGTCTCTTTCTTGGAGTTCTAGTAACTATGCCTCCAATTCAATATATATTTATTGAGGTTCTACTATAAGAAATATCCAGCTCCTTCTATATGTGGCTATCTTAAATGACCTCGTGGGTGTGGCCAAAAGGCAATTTTGCTCATGTACAAGCCCCTGAATGTTTCAAACACTCTAACTTGTTAGCTTGCTACTGTGTCCAGTAAACTAGAAGCATCATCTCAAGTCCACAGTTTGCTAATAAAAATGTCATCAGTAATTCAATGTTACTGCCGCTTTACTGTTTGATATAAAAATAAAACAATATTAATGCGAGTGATCAAACACCAAATGCCATTTCTTCGGAGTCAGAATGGTGTTTTATAGAGAGACTCTCCTAAGGTACAGTATTTTCTGAACAACATGAACAGCAACATTTTATCAGTGTCATGGTTATATTTTTGATAGTGAATGATATAAACTGGGACAAGAAAAACTAGATAAGGCCTATAAATTTCAAGACAACACACAGAAATGTGACTCATATTTTATAGAAGTTTAGTTGGAACTAAACTGGTTGACACTGTTCTGTCCAATAATCGTGGTAATAAGTACACTTCGACATGACCCAAGTGTCACAATTCCATCAATTAAAAAAATTGTTAATCCATAGTCCCAACAGTGTCATTTATTATTGTTTATATGATCACTATGGATTAGTTTATACAAAAAAATGTACAAAATGTCTACCATTTTACAAGTTGATATGGAAAATTTTAAATGAAGAAAATAAAAATTATGAGTTACCTATCTCCTTTTACTTTTTTTAAAATTTTTTATCTATTTATGATAGTCACACAGAGAGAGAGAGAGAGAGAGGCAGAGACACAGGCAGAGGGAGAAGCAGGCTCCATGCACTGGGAGCCCGACGTGGGATTCGATCCCGGGTCTCCAGGATCGCGCCCTGGGCCAAAGGCAGGCGCTAAACCACTGTGCCACCCAGGGATCCTCCTATCTCCTTTTAAAAATGAATTTGTAGGTTTCCAAATTCATTTGTCTGCAAAAAAACACATCTAAGTATCAGTTTAGGATATTTAATTATCCCAAATAATATATTTTATGTAGAAAAATTTAAAAAAAGCAATAAAACTAAACCTTACAAATACAGATGGAGCTATACCTATGCTACCTTAAATCTATTATTTGAATATCTGTGAATATGTATATATATATATATATATATATATGTGTGTGTGTGTGTGTGTGTGTATTCAATTTTCTACCTATACTTTTCTAAGACAGAAAACTCAGATGCCATAAAACACATAGGCAAATGCATCAATACACATATTAAAATAATAAATTAAAAATATTAGTAAAATCTATAAATATTTTCATCCCACTTGAAAGACAAAGCGTTATTGTTATTATTATTATTATTATTATTATTATTATTATTTTACTTTATATAAATGTTCATACAAATCAACAAAGTCTGACATCCCAATCAAAAACTTGGAAGAGACTTATACAGGTAGCTCATGATACATAGATGAGGATACATTCGAAGTTATTTATAAGCATATGAAATAATATCTGACCAAACTCCAGAAATAATACATCATTATTTACATGTTTGCATTTTAGACCATCATCTTGCATAAATGCTATATGATTTGCCTTAATTTGTCTGATAAAACCTAAAACTTTACTTATAAGCCATGGGAGAAATGAATGTATGGATATACACTAAGTCAAACTACATCAGTATAATAGGATATGTCATGTGATGATTAGTATATATAATAAACAGAAGCAGATTGACATCTTGAGTTAAAAAACAAATTATCTTATATAGTCTTCCTTTAACTCTTCTGGTAAAATACTAATTTTGTTATTATTTCTCTACTTTTAGGCTCCTATATCGGAATGGATGATAGGAGGTATAAAAAATAAATAGGGATAGTATAAAATAAAGGAATAACAAGAGAAAAAAAAAGAGGGTCGTGCATATTGAGTTTGAAAAAATAAATTAATACTGGTGGTTTGGCTTTTCAAGTGATCTGCCCAAAGTGTTTCCCATTTATACTTCACTTTGTCTTGTGAAAATTTAAGGTAAAAGCCTTTTACAAAGCATGATAATGACAAGGTACACATGTAGTTTAGAAAGAGAATCCACTCTGTGAAACAGAAGATGATGAAGGCAACATGCTGAGCAGGCCAATTTATAACACCAGGGATGCCTTATTATTATATATAAGCTTTTGACTTGATTCTAATATATTTTTCCATATAATGGCAGTTTATTATAGTGTTCTCCTTAATTTTCATATTCATAGTGAAGATATACTAGACATGGCAAAAATTACCTCCAAGATAGGATTAATATAATTTCCAAATGATTGACCTTCTCTTCTCACTGGCATGTTTTGTGTATTTGAATCTAATTGAGCTAAACAAAACAGAAGATTCAGGCATGGAGCCAGCAACCTTCGTGACTGACCCTGTTCTGAATGCCAACTCTTGAAGGAGCTTCAAGAGCAGACCAACCTCTCCGGGCAACGTTTAAAATAGATTCCGTTCCCAAGCTACACAACAGAGCTATCACCCTGCTGTAACTGGGAAGAACTTCTCCAAGGGTTTGCATGTGTTTAACAGTTGGCAAACACTGTCATTTGTCACTTGTATGTCTTTTCCTGGTGAAGCCCGTGTAACACATGAAGTTTTCCTGGAGAAAACAGCTGGAGAAGTAGTCAAGCAATCCATCTTTATTTGAGGGCTTGATGATTATGAGAATTCAAATAGATAATTAGCAATCTTGTGTGTCTTATATACCATTCCAACAATTCTCAGTGTAAACAAAATCCATGAGAATATTTGTGATTCCTGAAAGGGAGGCCATAATAAAGCCGGTGAAGCTTGGTCGGCCTTACTAAAAGAACTGCTTTGAAAAGGGGCAAGACTGTAGGAGGGAAAGAAAAGGCATTGGGAAGATTCTCTTGCCAGTGCTAATATAAGGCAGATAATTAAAAACTTTTTTATCCAATAGGTGTGAAAGAAAACTTGCTAATTTTAAAAGTGAGTATAACCAGAACAAACTCAAACGTGCCAAGAGGAACATATATTTTGCATGAAATCCAAAATTCATAGAATACAATATCAAATGAGAGCCTTATTGCATATATTTTCATTAAATGCACTTTTATAATTATCTTGCCCATTTTGAAATAGAGAACATTGCTCTCTCTCTCTCTCTCTCTCTCTCTCTCTCTCTCTCTCTATATATATATATATATATATATATATATAAAGTTATAAAGAGAGAACTGCCAGCATAGTTATAATTTCAAGGTAAATTGAATTTCTTGTATCATGAAGTGAAACAATCCATTATTAGTGACAAGCTAACAGGCATCAGATGCACAGAGTACCAGAGCAGAATAAAACTTTTTTTCTTTTTATGTCCTTTTTACTTTAACCAAAAATTTAGGACTCAGTTCAATTAATATGATTCCAGTTATTTAGATAACATTTGTAGGAGGATATCCATCCCAATACTGCTTCTTACAATCAATATATTATCTTCCTTGATATGAAATATTATAGCATGTCAAATGGAAATAAAAAGAAAGCTGGGATAGCAGTAATTATATTGGACAAAATAGAAGATTTAAAATGAAGATTGTAGCAAGAAGCAAAACAGAACACTACATAATGACAAAAGGAGCAATCCAACAAGAGGATATAATAACTGTGAACATTTATGCACTCAACATGGGAGCACCTAAATGCATAAAGCAATTATTTACAAACATAAAGTGATTGACAGTAATACAATAATAGTAGGGAATTTTAACAGCTTATTTATATCAATGGCTAGATCATCCAGAGAGAAAAACCACCAAAGAATGACACACTGGACCAGATGGACCTAACAAATATAAGAACGTTACACTCAAAAGCAGTACAATATACATTCTTTTCAAGCACACATGGAATATTTTCAAAACAGAGCACATGTTAGGCCACAAAACAAGTTTCAACAAATTCAAAAAGATTGAAATCATATCATGCATCTTTTAAAACCACCACAGTATGAAACTAGAAATCAATCACAAAAAATAATCTGGAAAGAGAACAAATGCATGGAGGCTAAATAGCATGCTACTAAACTATGAATGGGACAACCGTGAAATCAAAGAAGAAATTTTAAAAGATACATGGAAACAAATGAAAATGAAAACACAATAATCCAAAATCTTGGGACACCTGGGTGGCTGCCTTTAGCTCAGGGCGTGATCCCAGAGTACTGGAATCGAGTCCTACATCATGGTCCCTGCAGAGAGCCTGCCTCTTCCTCTACCTATGTCTCTACTTCTCTATGTCTCTCATGAATAAATAAATAAAATCTTAAACAAAGAAAGAAAAAAACAAGAAAACAAAATTTGGGGGATACAACAAAAGCTGTTCCAAGTTATAAGATTACGGCAATACAGGCCCACCTCAAGAAACAAGAAAAATCTCAAATAAACAATCTAATCTTACAACTAAAATGTCTAGAAAAATAAAAACAAAGAAAACTCAAAACCACTAGAAGAAAGGAAATAATAAGATTAGAGAAGAAATAAATGAAATGGAAACAAAAAAAGAAACAAACAAAAAATAGAACAGATCAGTGAATCTAGGAGCTGCTTCTTTGTAAAGATCAAGAAAATTGGGATCCCTGGGTGGCACAGCGGTTTGGCGCCTGCCTTTGGCCCAGGGCGCGATCCCAGAGACCCGGGATCGAATCCCATGTCGGGCTCCCGGTGCATGGAGCCTGCTTCTCCCTCTGCCTATGTCTCTGCCTCTCTCTCTCTCTGTATGACTATCATAAATAAATTTAAAAAATAAATAAAAATAAATAAAAGAAAAAAAAAAGATCAAGAAAATTGATGTCTTTTAGTCAAACTCATCAAAAAAGAGAGAGACTGAGGACTAAAAAAAATAATCAGAAATGAAGGAAGAGAAATAACAACCAATGCCACAGAAATGATTATAAAATAATATTAAGAAAAATTATATGCCAACAAGTTAGAAACCTGAAAGAAATGGAGAAATTCCTAGAAACATAACCTTCTAAAACCAAATCAGAAAAAGGTAAAAAATAAAGAAAGAAAGAAAAAAAAAAAAAGAAAAGAAAAAGAACTGAACAGACCAATTACCAGCAATAAATTTGAACCAGTAATAAAAACAAACGAGCAAAAACCCAAAATTCCCAATGAACAAAAATCCAGGACCAAATGGCTTTACAGGTAAATTCTAGAAAATATTTAAAGAGTTATTATCTATTATTCTCAAACTATTTAAACAAAAATTAGAAGAATAAGGAAAGCTTCCAAATTCATTCTGCAAGGCCAGCATTACTCTGATACCAAAACAAAATAAATATATTACAAAAAAAATAATAAAACAAACACACAAAACTATAGGCCATTATCTCTGAAACATATGATGCAAAAATCTTCAACAAAATACTAGCAAGCCAAATTTAACAATATATTAAAAACATCACAGATCATCAGTTAAATGCAAACTAAAACCACCATGAGATACCACTTTACTGCTGTCAGAATAGCTAAATTCAAAGACACAAGAAATACAAGGGTTGACAAGGATGCGGAGAAAAAGGAACTCTAATGCACTATTGGAGGAATGAAAGTTGATGCAGACGCTGTGTAAAATAGTACTGGTGCTTCTCAGAAAAAATTACAAAGAGAATTATCATATGATCCAGTAATTCCACTACTAGGTATTTACCCAAAGGAAATGAAAACACTAATTTGAAAAGATATATGTACCTTTATGTTTATTTACAGCATTATTTACAATAGCCAAATTATGGAAGCAAACCAAATGTCCATTGATAGATGACAGGATAAGTGTGTATAATAAACACACACACACACACACATTCACACACACAATGGAATATTACTCAGGCATAAGAAAGAACGAGAGCTTGTCACTTGCAACAACATGGATGAAACTAGAGGGAATAATACTGAGTGATATAAGTCAGAGAAAGACAAATTCCATATGATTTCACTCATACGTGGAATTTAAGAAACAAAGAAAAATAGACCAAAAAAAAAAAAAAACCCAGATTCAAAGCGCAGAGAACAAGTTGGTGGATCCAAAGGAAAGGTGGTGAGGGAATGGGTGAAATAGATAAAGAGAGTTAAGAGTACACTTATGAGCACTGAGAAATGTACAGAATTGTTGAATCATATTGGTACACCTGAAACTAATATAAACTGTATATTAATTTTACTTATATTAAAACATTTTAAAAAGAAATAAAAATAAAAATAAAAACTTATTGTAGCATACACCTACTTAGAAGAATTCTTTAAAAACTACTTCCCATCAGAGGCACCTGGGTGGCTCAGTCAGTTAAGCACCTGACTCTATTTCAGCTCAGGTCATGATCATAGGGTGGTGGGATCAAGCCCCACACAGGCCTCTGCACTTAGTGGAATCTCCTTCTCTCTCTCCCTCTGTCCTTCCCTGTGTGCTCTCTCTCTCTCATAAATAAATAAATAAATAAATAAATAAATAAATAAATAAATAAATAAATAAATAAATAAATAAATAAATCTTTAAGAAGATTACTTCCCATCATTATAGACAAAGGCATACATAAATTTCAAGAAAATTCATTTACTCTTAGAAATTCCAACCGCATTTTAGGATTTCTTAACTCCAGAGTCACCTCCATCAATTCTTTCTGAAATATTTATAAACTTACAAAAACGATACACAATAATTTTTAATATGATTTTTGACACCTTACTGTTTTTGTTTAGACAACTGAATTATGATCATTTTCACCAATATTACCTGCATATACCCAGCAATGAGCACTAGAATAATAGTGCAATATAACTGTCATCTAATTATGTGACACAAAAATGATAAAGTAATGGTCACCAGGTCTGTGATAAGCAAGAAGACAATTCAAAACATGAAGCCATAAACACAGAAACAAACACAGAAAATCCTTCCTCTAATTCACTTAAAAATTTAAGCAGAATTTGTGTCATTATGGTCAAGAAAATGAACTAATAACATTTCTGAAGTAATTATTAGCATATACTTACAATAGTAATTTTTCACATCATAGGCTGTGATCAACAGGAAAAAAATACAGAAGGAAAAGAGAGGAAGTAGTAGTGAGGAGGAGGGAAAGAGGAATAGTTGGAGGATAGAAAGAACAGAATAGAACACAGTAGTGTAGACTACACTAGACTAGAATAGAAAGACATTTCAGTAACAGTTTGATCTTATAAGGGTAAATATTATTTCGCATAATTTTTAAAAACTGTAGACACGCCAAGTAAAACTGTTTTTCTTATTGTGGATTCCAATTTATAACATTAGGAAGCTAATGTTTGAAAGCGTTACTACATACATTCTTTTTTATAAAGACTATTTATATTTAAACTATTGGTGACAGATAAAAATACATTTTCCCACAAAGGCCACATTCTCAAAACTAAACTCCTATTTGATATTGAAATAACAACTTTATTCCAGCTCATCATAATTTCAAATTCAGATTTAAAACAACTTTAAGTTAAATTTTTGTCATCAGGGCCCACATGTTGAATGAATGGCTTAACTAAAACTTATGATCAGAGCAGTTCTGGAACGGTTTGGTGTCACGTGTGTTTGAATTGTTGCCTTATAATGAAATCAGATTATACAATCTAATCTTGCCACATATCTTTATGGTCTATGCTTTGGTGACTACTATTTTTAGAAAATGCTGTTTTCGGAATGTATTTTATGTAATGCGCTTATTTTTTTTTCTAGCATTTCATAGTTTGTTGTGCTACAACTAAATCATAGTGGAAGAGTAAAGACCCTCCTGTTAAAATTGCTTCGTGTCAGAACAATTACAAGAGTCATTATCAACACAACTAACTCTAGCTTACTTGTCATTATGGCTACAAGAGGGTTAATTAAAACATTATCGATAAATATCTATAAAATGCATTATATAAATAGCTTAAATTAATTCCAACCAAATTTTTAGCCTTTGACTTACAATAAAGAAAACAATAAAGAACCTTTGCATAAATTGTATATTTAATTTAGTAAAATTAAGTGTGAAATATGCAGATTCTTTTTCATGGGTCATTACGAATTTGCATAATATTTACATTATATACAAAGAGGTTTAACCATAGCTATTACCATCATTTATAGGGATACGTATAGTGATGATATCTTTACTCATATTTCCTCACCTAATTTTTTATAACAACCAAAGTTGTTTCTATAATAAGCTCTAAAAGTAGCATCACTGACATCCATTATGTGTTTTATTTCTATGTATTTTTACCAAACTTACTATCATACTCCTAGCCAACACTTTCCTACATCTGTATTAAATAGGAGTCAATCAGTAGGAATGTTTTAAACGGTAAATAGTGGGTGCTCTATTATGAAAAAATATGAAATTATTCCAAAATTTATAAAGAAATTTATTAAACCACTAAATAATTAAATTATTTTGGCAAGTTGTATACGTGGATTCTCAGACATGTATGCATGCATTTTCCTTTATTCTAAGATGCCACTTCTTTCATTGTTTTTCATTTGAGGCTGTGTATTAAATCAAAATTCTGCAGGCATTTTAGCAAGAGGCAGAGCCAATAAATTTCAGGTACTTAGCTTTCTGCTCATTGAATTTAATATAGTCCTACCCAAAGAACAGAAAGCCAAGGTGCCCATATTCTAACCCTTCATCTCTATATCCACTCTTCCCTAGTCTGTACTGCGTGCAATGTTGGGACCAGGATCACTGGGGATCCTCATTTCCTAAGTCTTTCCAGCTGACTTCCTAGCCAATGACGATTGGGAGCACTTAGCAGGCTTTGGAAAAGGGGTAAAAGAATGTCTTCCTTGTTTTCCTTCCAGCATAGGCAGGATATCCCAAGCAATGACAGGTGCTACTAGCCTCCAGCCCTTTCCAGCTCCATCTGAACCAACCATTATCCTCCTATCAAGCCCTCTGAGACTCCAGTCATTCAGGAAACGTTCTTTCCGCAGGTAGCTGAGCACCGACTCTGTAGGACCCCCTACGCAGCTACTGGCTTCAATCAACTATTTCTCCTTTTTTCTTCAGTCTTGTCTCCTCTGGTAAAGGTTTCCTGCTGCCAAGTTTTAGTTCTGACTTCTCTTCCTATTTTTTTTTTTCCCAGTTGTCTGGTGTCTATAATCCCCTATAAACGCTCTCTTAGATCTACTTGTCTTTATTTTATTTCTCGATGGAGGCACTCCAAAAGATTTTCTCTTTTGAAAGACTTTCTTCTTATAGAGCACAATATTCATGAAAGCTAGAGTTGAATATATATCAATACCTTGTGCTTCTGAGGTAAACACATTTTTAATATCTACATCTGAGAAGGGAGAGGATCTTTCATTTTGGGGGCTCTCCAGCGAGATCTGGCCCCAGTTTTAGTTATAGGTGTGAATTAGCAAGTGGATAGATGACTAGTAACTGTATACTAAGGAGATTGTCCAGATTCACCACCCTCCTATTACATAAGCTAAATCAATTATTTTTGAATGAGAATAGTAAGAGGATTTATGACCTAGAACATCCAATGATAAATGTGCAACTTAGCTTTGGTGTGGAGATGGGAGACTGGTGGTGTAGCTCCGCAAGAAGGGGCAGCATTATATCGGTGACATAACAGTTGAACCTGAAAGTTTATCTTAATGTCTCATTTAGCGTACAGTTTTTATATTTGCAATAAGATGATTAACACCAATTTACACACAAATTATACAATAGGTATTTTTTAAAGTTTATTAAATTGTGATTTACAAATGACATTGTAAAATGCTTAAAAGGTACAACATCATGATTTCATATATGTATAAATTGTGAAAGGATTCCTATTTTTTTTGAACTAACATATCACCTCACGTATTTACTCTCTCTCTCTCTTTTTTGCTAAGCATACTGTCAGCAAATTTCAGTTACAACTATATTAGCAACTTGGATCACCACGTTATACATTAGACCCCCAGACACTACACGTTTTGTAAGGTTCTACATTTGACTAACATCTAACACAACCCCCGTCAGCCCCTGCCAAAATCCTCAGCAAGCGCTCTTCTACTTTTTCTTTTGAAGATTCCACACAGAAGTGAAACTACACAGTATTCATCTTTCTGTGTTGAGCTTATTGCATTTAGCATAATGCCCTCCAGATTTATCCATGTTCTTACAAATGGCAGCACTTCCTTTGTGTAAGGCCACAAAAATATATATGTATATTATATAATATATAATTAATATATAATATTATTATATATAATGTATATATTGTGAATGTAGAATATATTTTTATAATACATATTATATATAATACATATATTATATATTTTTTACATATACCACATTTTCCTTATCCATTTGTCTATCAATGAACACTTAGATTGTTCCCATTTCTTGGCTATCGTGGATGATACTACTATGCATGTGGGAGTT
The DNA here is from genome assembly GCF_011100685.1 of Canis lupus familiaris. Lineage (NCBI taxonomy): Eukaryota > Metazoa > Chordata > Mammalia > Carnivora > Canidae > Canis > Canis lupus. Next base: position 83,902,777 of record NC_049225.1, on the reverse strand, counting down.
TAGATGTCTCTTTGAAACAAAGACTTCATCTCTTTCAATACCTACTCAGAGAGCAGGATTAGCTAGGATAGGTAGGATGGCTGGATCCTGGGGTATTCCTATTTTTAATTTCTTGAGAAACCCCTATATTGTTTCCACAGTGGCTGCACCAATCTGTATTCTCACCACCCATGTAGAAGGATTCCTTTTTTTTTTTTTTTTTACATCCTGACAAAACACTTGGTATCTCTTTTCTTCTTGATAATAGTCATTCCAGTAGGTGAAAGATCACATCTCATTGTGGTTTTCATTTGCATTTCTTTAATGTTTGGTGATGTCAAGCACCTTTTCATGTACCTGCTGGCCATTTTCATGTCTTAGTCTTTTGCCCTCTTGTGAAATAGGGTATTCACTTTTTTGCTATTTAGTTATATGAGTTCCTAGTATATTATGGATGTTAACCTTTTATTGGATATGTGGTTTCCTGATATTTTCTGCCATTCTAGAGCTTGCCTTTTGTTGCTGTTATTGAGGACTTCTTTTGCTTGCAGCCTTTTAGTTTGATATGATCACCTTTTTTTTTATTTTTGTGTATTTTTGCTTTTCTTTTCCCTTTGTTTCTGGTGTCAGATCCAAAAGGTTAATTGCCAAGATCATTGTCAAGGAGATTACCTTTCTTTTTTTTTTTTTTTTTTTCCTAGGAATTTTGTGGTTTTGCATCTCATATTTATTTTTTTAATCTCTTTTAAGTTAGTTTTTGTGTATTGTGTAAAATGGGGGGCCCGTTTCATCCTTATGCATGTGGCTACACAGTTTCTCCAACACCATTTATTGAAGAGAATATTCTTTTTCTCCATTGTATACCTGGTATCTTTGCTGAATATTAATTGACCATATATGCATGGGTTTATTTCTGGGCCCTCTATTGTGTTACATTCACCTAAGCTTTTATGTGTTTAAGGGTTTCATGTCAATAACTTTAATATTTTGATTTTTATATTTTTGTGATACAGTCTGAAATGTGATGTCTCCAACTTTGTTCTTCTTTCTCAGGGTTTATTTGGCTATATGGGACCTTTTATGATACCATACAAATTTTAGGATTGCATTCTTTATTTCTGTGAAAAAAAATAAAGCCCTAGGAACTTTGATAGGGAATGCATTGAATCTGCAGACTCTACTTGGTAGTATAGGCACTTAGTCCTTCAAATACACAAGTATGGAATATCTTCTACTTATTTGTGTCCTTTTTAATTTGTTTCATCAGTTTTCAAGTCCACATATCTGTCATTTCCTTGGTTAAACTCATTCCTAAATATCTGATTCCTTATGCTATTTTTTTTAATTTTTTATTTATTTATGATAGTCACAGAGAGAGAGAGAGAGGCAGAGACATAGGCAGAGGGAAAAGCAGGCTCCATGCACCAGGAGCCTGATGTGGGATTCGATCCCCGATCGCGCCCTGGGCCAAAGGCAGGCGCCAAACCCTGCGCCACCCAGGGATCCCTCCTTATGCTATTAAAACGGATTGTTTCTTTAATTCTCTTTCCAACGATTTGTTATTAATATACAGAAATGCAACTGATTTTTTATTTTGATTCTGTATTCTGCAACTTTCCTGAATTTATCTATTCATTCTAACAGTTTTTGGTGGAGTCTACAGGGCTTTCCACATATAATATCAGTCATCTGCAAACAGAGACAATTTTACTTCTTTTTTTGGATTTGGATGATTTATTTCACTTTCTTACATAATTTATCTGGCTAGGGATTCCAGTTTCGGCGCTATGTTGAATAAAAGTGGTAAGAGTGGGCATTTGTACTCTTGCTGATCTTAGAAAAAAAGCATTTAGCTTCTCACACTTGACTGTGGTGCAGCTGTGGGCTTGTCACATGTGGCCTTCATTGGGTTGAGGTACTTCCCAAATTTGTTAAGTTTGTTATTATTTCATTGAAGAACATATACATTCATCATAGCTACTAGCCTATAATTTTCTTTTCTCCTATCCTTGTATGACTTTGTTTTCACAGTAAATCATAAAATCATAAAATCAGTTTGCAAGGGTTCCTTCCTAATCAATCTTTTTTGAAGAGATTAAAAGTTTGGTATTCTTTAAATGTTTCATAGAATTCACCAGTGGAACTATTTTGTCCTGGACTTTCCTTTGTTGGAAAGTTTTTGATTAGTGATTCAATTCCCTTACTAGTCATTGGTTTATTCCAATTTTTTATTTATTCATGATTCGATCTTGTGACATTGTATGTTTCTAGGACTTTAGCCATTTCTTCTAGATTATCTAATTTGTTCATAGTAGTTTCTTATGATCCTTAGTATTTCTATGTTGTCCGTTATAATGTCTACTCTTTGGTTTCTGATTTATCTTCCCTCTTTTTTCTTAACCAGGTAATATTTGTCCATTTTTATCTAAAAAACCTCTTAATTTCATTGATCTTTTCTACTCTTTTTCTAGTTTCTGCTTCATTTATTTACACTCTGATCAGAGGGCCTGTCCCTTGGGTGGCAGTCATAAAAGTGGGAGCAACAGCTGTGTGGATATGCTCCTTTCAGGGAGACAATGGTGGGCTTCATTTTATTTTTGAAGCCAGTTGGAAGTACAAGGCAGGGGAAGTGCCCACCAGCTTTTTCAGGTTCCTTGGAGGATCCCACTTAGTTCTAAAACATAGGCAGGTTAGAAGCTGAACTGTCAGGCAGCAGCTTGTGTAGGATACAAACTCCTTCTAGGAACAAACTATGTAATACATGTTTTTATTTTTATTTATTTTTTATTTTTTTTTTATCTCTTCCTTCTGTACTAAGGTAAGGGGGCATAGCTCTGAGAAGTGTTTAACAACTTAATTTTTCTGATAAGTAATAAAGCGTAAGTCCAAATTTGGAGTGCATCATACTTTATAAATAGTCACAACTGTCTAACAACCGCTTCTTTGTTCGCTATAGTGCTGTGGGATTCAAAAAATCAAGCCTCCCTGGTTCTCAGAAATAGGTGAACTGGAGATCCATTGCTTAGGTGACAGACTTAAAAGTTGAGCTTTTAAATTGATCCTAAAAGTATGTATGATCCAAATCCTATGCTCCTTAGGGAGAAGCTGGGATTTGAGGGTTACCTTCCAAGTGCTTTTTTAAAAAAGGTTTTATTTATTTATTCATGAGAGAGACACAGAGAGAGAGGCAGAGACAGATGCAGAGGGAGAAGGAGGCTCCCTGTGGGGAACCTGATGCAGTGCTCAATTCCCAGACCCCAGGGATCATGACCTGGGCCAAAGTCAAAAGCTCAACCACTGAGTCACACAGGTGGCCCTTACCTTCCAATTGTAAGGCCCTCTTTGAGGAACAAAGTTTATAGAGGGAGCATGTCAGGCTTTTCTACTTCTTTCAAAGTGGGTATTTTCTCAAACACCAGATGTGTAGGAATCACTCAACTGGTTTTCTGAATTTCTTTCAGAAAGAACTGATTAGAGTGAATCTGTATAATCAGTGCATCTAAAGGAGAAGAGAGATTCAGAAAACTCCTATGTCACCATCCTGGGGATGTCAATCATATAGGGGATATTTAATGCTTTAAAGAAGAATTATATTTTTGAAGTCCAGTTGAATAGGTCTGTCATTATATTTCAGTGCTAATTAATTCAAATATAAATGGTTATTAATGACACTGTATAGGATGCCAAAGAAAATACATTGATCAGTAAGACATAATGCCAGCCTTAACATTTTTAGAGTCTAAGATTATTTATTCAATTTTCCATATAAAGCTGACATTGAGCTCTAATGTCTGGTAATCTGAACAACACATAAGTCACAGAAATTAAAAGAGATTGAACTAATAAAGAAGAAAAAAGCCCATTCTACAATGTAAACTTTGAGATTTCAGTTCTACTTTAGTAACTCGTTTAACTACATTTCTGAAGAAAATGAAATATAGATTGAAGACAATATTGAAAATACAATGTAATTTCAGTTCTTCGGGCATTATTTTCAAAGACAAAATGTTTAAGTCATTTTGGATAAATCTTTGAAGAGAAAACAGAAAAATGCTAAAATTTCAACATTTTATTTTTGTAAAAATCAAGTTGTGTATTTCAGCTAAACCCGTAACTCCTTAGGTGATTATTAATTGTGCTCCATAGAATACAATGCCTTTTCTCCCTAAGGACTTATGAACCTGGCTTTGATAATGACATAGGATAGCTTTTTAAGTATAGATATTCCCAAATAAAGTTATATTTATCTTTTATTAGAAATATCATTTACCTGTAAAACATTATTTGGATTATTTTATTCTTAAGTATTTTTATATTCTTCAAAAAAATGAGTCAAGTTTTTATTATTAAAATTAGCATGCAAAGAAATAACAGGTTAACATTTCATATTTCAAAGACTTTAATAGAATGATTAAGCTGTTTGAGTTAATCATATCATCTCAATTACGTAAATAAAAATTCTGGACTATATTTAAATTGTAACATATGTCCAAGGTTATACACAATTAAGTACCTAAGATAGATTTTACATATATATATATATATATATACCTTTAATGCTAAAAAGACATTCAATATCAGTTCAGAGTACACTCAGGGAGGTTAAGTAAGCTTTATATGACATCCTCATTCAAAGACATTTGCTGGTTGCACCAGAATTAATTCTAAAGTGGAAAATTAAATATGACCTAATAAAGTTAGCAAATATCCACTAAATACACAGCTACTTTGCCTTCTCTTCCTATGGAATCATTACTCTGAGTGATTCCAACTTCCACTCAGACTAATGCTTCATAAAGCTTCACCTCTTTGAGCATCAGGGAAAACCACCACATTACAACTTGCCTCCATATTAATAAATACCATGACTGAGAAACTTCTTTATATCATTTAATGTCTAGTACACTCTTTTATTATGGAGTATTTATAATTATTATGGAATAGTTATACAAAGCAAAAATTATATGTTTGCTCCAGTTCTAAACAAATGTGCACAGATCTATCAGCAGATACACGCTCAAAATTTAAATGAACAAATCTTGCACAGATTCATGAAAAATTCAACATCTTTCCATGATGCCCCAAGAGCTTAAACTTGGTAATACACCTTTTGTAAGGTGGGTCATTTTAATATCAAGAATATCTTATTTTCCAATTTTGGCTTATTTTTAATCATTAATATTTCAAACCCTAAATACCAAGAGACTCCCAGGAGTATTTTCAGAGTTTTTGAACAATTTCAGGAGATATTTCAAATCAGAGAGAAAATAATGTGTCTGCAACCTCTGTAGTCCTTTGTCTTATACAAAGGGTATTTGCATATAAATACATGCAGAAAAGTCTATTTTCACTTGATTGCATGGAACATGATCACTTCTGGATATCACATTTTTGACTAACACCAAAGAATGAAATATAAATGAAAATAAAAAAGAGAAACTTAAGATGGGACCAAAATACTCATTTTTGGAATCATACTTTTGTTATGTTTGCTGAGGAATCTAGTCAATAGTATTTTGGAGGGTTGTTTTTTTTTTTTTTTTTTCACATTCGCCAAATTTGATAGCTTTGTGTTAACTGTGACTGATTTATAAATTATTATGTACTCCAAATTTGGAGTTATGCTCCTTTGCTTATCAGAAAAATAACAAACATTATCATGAAATACTGTGTTTTCTTTAATCTTTTATATTTCCAATGAGCAGAAGAATGCTCTCAATAAAAATGTTATACAGAAATCCAATCTCATTATATGCAACTTTACTCAACATTTTATTTTTCCTTTCTTTCTATAATTTTCCACTCCATAAATACGAAATTTAAAACTTGGGACTTATATGTAGTAATGAATCTATAAACTCTTTATGATTTTTCTGTGAATGCCCAAAGAAAATACTACATTGCAATGCAGTTGTGATTCCATGACCGAAATCCCTTTTTACTGAAGAAAAAACCTGAAAAAAAAAAGTTTCACTGAACCATAGTGTCAATTAATTTTGGATTCATAAAACAGCTGTGAATATTGGAGCCGTACAGCTCTTCCCTGGACCCCTGTGAATTATCTGTCATGGTTAAAGGAGGCATAACAATTTGTCACAGGTATACCCAGAGGGAATAAACTCCTAGGACAGTGAAGAGAAGACTGTGGAGTGGTCATTCCCAAGTGTGATTGGACACAGCTGCATGGGGAAAAGAGATAAGGTAAGGTGGTCGAAGTGGAGGTGGGGTGGGAAATAATGAAAGTGCTGGCGGGGGAGACCAACTGTGTAGAGATTAAGTTTACAAACCTAGATCTGTAATAACTCAAATCTAGGAGAAGAACATTTCTGCACATCAAAGAGCCCCAAGGAGATGGTTTCCTTTTAATACAATTCAAAAGCAACAACAAAATGCCAGTACCATAGTTACTTGCTAGGTATCTGAAATGATACGATCACAGTTCATGAATGGAATCATCAACCAATTTTATTTCCCCAGAGGATAGGAAACATAAACACAGCAGAGCTAACATCACTCCATTTGTCATTATCAGCTTGTACTTACGATTCTGAAATTAATGTTAATTACTAAGGTTGACTCACAAAGAAATTTTGCTATATTATCTTTATCATATTTTGGTACATTACATATTTTAATTGCAATGCAATGAAAATTTCTGTATTAATTCAACATCTACATCGCATTATGTATGATGCTAAGATGAAAGAAAGAATGGAATTCTAATGCAAACTGCATTAGACGAGAATGAGGAGCCACTTAGAAGAAGTATCATGAATGGAGACCTAAATAATAGCTCCATGAAGTGGATGGAGTAGGTTGGAAAGTGTTTCAGAAAGAACTGAATAGAATTTTCAAAATCCTTGAGATCTGAATAAATATGCTGTCTATAGGGAATTTTAGACCTTAATGATCTTTATATAATTTGAGTTTAGGATGCACTAGAGAGCATTGGATTAAGCTAAAAGTGTGTGTGTGTGTGTGTGTATTTTAAAGGTTACTGGCTTTAAACAGTAAAAGGACTTACCTCTTATGAATCTGCAGTTTGGACAGGGCCTGAAAGGAGCAACCTATCTTTGCATATTTGGCCTCAGCACTCAGAATCATCTAAAGGCTCCTGTACTCCTACATTGGACAGGTAATGCTGGCTGTCAGCTGAGACCTTCGCTGGGGCTCTGATCAGAACCCTCAAGGTTGGTGCTGAATTCCAATGATGGGCACCACCTTTTTATCACCCAGCCTTAGAAGTCATGCACTGTTACTTTTGCCACATGCTATTTGTTAGAGGTTAGTCACTCGCTCCAGTCTATATGCACAGGAAGGAAAATTAGACATCATCTCTCAGTGTAATAAATGTCAAGAGCACCTTGGAAGAAGAGCATGTTGGAAGAGATATTTTCACATCGCCATCTTTGAAAAATAAAACCTGGTATTATTGTTTTGTTTCTAAACTAAAAATGGCAAAATATATCCATCCTGGGGATTTTCTTTTTTTTTTTTTTTTTTTTTTTTTCATCCTGGGGATTTTCAAACAGACAAGAGGCACTATCAGATATGTCTCGGCAGCTTTGTGGTAAATTGGCAAGAGAGGGCTTGCATTTAATGGAAGGGGGAACAGTTAAAAAAATACTATTGCAGAAAGTAGCAATGACACAATGGGTTACAGCAGGGGAAGGGGGAAAAGGTCAGATGACAATGCACTTTCAGGAAAGACAAGAGACCTAGGAAGGGAGGTGTTGCCGAGAGGTAGGGTAAAATGAGTAAAACGTGTAATACATCTTGGAAAATAACTTAGCATAAAAAATCCTGGAAGAGGAAGCCAAATTGAAACAATTTCTTAGGCTAACAAAGCACTGGAAAGTTGAGAAGTGCAAATACATAGAGGTTAATGACCCAAGGCAGGAGAGAAGACTACATACATAGTAAGTAGCTGGAGAAGGTGGATGAGAGCTGACACTTCCTTTTATTTGTACTTGTCTTGATTCCTTGTCTTAAAACAGGTTAGGCTGAGATTTCACTGGAAAAGGCTGAAGTTACTTTGGAAGGGTAAGACGTAGACGTGTAGGATTCTGTGTGTGATTCTTAACACCAGAGGAAGGGTGTTAGACAGTCTTCTACTGCAACAGATGGAGAGTGCACAGGTTCAGATAAGGTGTAGGTGAGAGAGGAACACGATTCGGTGAAGTAGAGAATCTGGTCAAGACTAGGAAGCAAATTACTGAGTTTGGAAAGCTATCAGTATACATTGGTGCTGGAGTACACACCTTGGCAAGTAAGGAGCAGGGGCAGGAGCTTTCCTCATCTCTTCCTACCCTGCCACTGAGTTGCTGCACCAAAATGAGTTTATTTCTCAACTTCTCATTGCCTCACTTCCCTTATCTGGAAAGCAGGGATGGAGTTTATTAAATAACTTGATTTAAGGACTGGACTTAGGCTGGCGTGGGACACATGGTGTATCCATATAAACATTAATCAATCTTCTTAAAAAAAAATACTTGTATTAAACCAAAAGTGCTCCGACCACAGAAAACAATGGCATCGACTATCACTGTACATTAATAATGTACATTAATAATCTTAGTAGAAGTGTGTTACTTCAGCACGTTGGGGGAAATATTACTTAAAGAAATATTTTTAAGTGAGCTGGACGTTGTTCAAACAGCAGGAAAAAAAACCCAGATTCATTTCTTGTGATTAAAATATTTTAAAATATATTCCCAAACATAGCGTAGAATAATGAACGTTTGGGTAGTTTTTAAACCATCCCAGAAATAATCAGAGCTTAAAAATAACACATTTTCTTTAACATGCAGGCACGCTACAATTAAGTCCCTTCTTTGAAACAGTATCTAACCAAATAGATTTGATGATTTTTATGCTAACTTCTCATTACTCAAGTGAGTTGATGAATAAATAAATTTCTTGGTTCTCAATTGTCATATTCCCTAAGAATGTCATACTCAAGAACAGGTTTCTTGGAGGGGTTTCCTGGATGGTACAGGCAGTTAAGCATCTGACTCTTGGTTTCAGCTCAGGTGATGATCTCCTGATCCTGAGTTCAAGCCCCATGGGGGGCTATATGCTGAGCACAGAATCTGCTTATGTTTGTCTCTCTTCCTCTCCCTCTGCCCCTCACCCATCCCTGCATGTGCTCACTCTCTCTCGCAAATAAATAAATCTTAAAAAAAAAAAAAAAAAAAAAGAAGAAGAAGAAGAAGAACAGCTTTCTGGGAATAAAAGAACACAGAAAAAGAAAAAAAAAATGCTACAATATTAATGTTGTTTATCTAATGTCAGATGCATCCTTAATTTCTAAAATGTCGAAGTAAAAAAAAAATTAGAATGAGCATGTATAGTAAATGGAACAACATTATTTGGCCCATGTGTGATGACCATAATTTTTTGGAGCATCATTATGTATATGTCATTGCATATCAAAAATAAAGATTAAGAAGATATTAGAGATTAGATTCCAACACTTGCTTTTTAGTTAATACAGATTTCTATTCGGACTTTTATTTTTATTTGTCTAATCCAAAATTGTTATTTCAACACCCCTCTCTCGCTGAATGCCATGGTCAACCTCCAAATAATCATCAGAAGCCCAGGGCTTATCTTTTAGATTACTATTCCTCTTCCAGCCTAGACCCAGATCATCACAAGCTTTAACAACTTTCCCTCCACCAGTCTCCCCCAGTGTCTGCCATTTCTTCCCTTCTCCATCAGATCCACCAGTGCCTCTCCTGGATCACAGCAAATCCTCTTACAGCTATATTTGGAGACATTACCATTCTCTAATTGTCCTCCCAGCTTCAGATGGAATGATTTATTTATTTTTCAAATATCAAATCTCATTTTGTTACCTCCCTGCTTCCCGACTTCAAGGACTCTCCCCTGCTTGAACCACTGCCTGCCTCAATCTTAAGCCTCCCCAAGCTCCACATACCTCGGGGTCTCTGGGTTGTATCCCCACTGGCTTCCCCCTCTGATGTGTACCAGTAGTCCTCCTTTCCAGGGGCCTCAGTGCTTCAGTGCTTTCTATTCAGTGTCAGTGGATTATTCTTTCTGCCCTCTTTTTCTAAAAAAAAAAAAAAAAAAAAAAAGAACTCTTCCTCATTTGTGATCTTAGTTTAATTGTTTCCTATCCGTCAGTTTGAAGAGAAGAGTTCATTCAAAGAAATTTTTCATTCTATACCTTCATTTAGTCCAATCCCTGAAATTATGGTATTTTTCTTTCTTGTTTATCTAAATATAATTATTCAAGCATATTGCCTAACAGTTCCTGCAGAATCAGGTTACAACAAAAAGCAAGAGAAGAAAAAAGCTGGGGCAGGCCTAGAAACCAATGAGGTAGCTTCATTGCAAAATCCAGACAAGTTGCTTCTCAAGTTTGTTTTCCCTCCAGCAACTGATTTCTCATTATGATTCTAATTTGTGGATATTTGTGAAAGACAATAAAATATTTGTAAGTGCATAGTGCATGTGTTCAGTAATTACTGCCATTTAATGACCTTCAAGTTTGTGTTTTAAAACTCTATTCTCATGTTAATGCATCATTGTTTACTAATTACAATTTCTAGCCTCCTCCACCCAGAGAGAAGAGCATAAGAATTGAAAGGTTAAGGGAGAGAAGGAAAAACTGAAGAGGAGGGGAAGAGAGTATTTGGATCTCAGAAATTTTTGGAACTAGATTGAAAGACTGTTGAGGAAGGTGAGAAGTTACAGTCAATATTTTGGGATTCAGTGTAAATAAGATGTGTTTGTAGGAACTATATGAATGAAATATAAAAATAAACCTTTGGGCAAAGAAAGAAAAGCACAGGGAGGGAGATACATAATTATTTAGAGCATATAATTTATTAGATAATTCAGACAAGCATTTTTGTGATAAATTATAATTATTTCAATTAAATTGGTACTCGTGTCACTTCATTTGACTTTAAGTATCATTATTGAAAATTTCCTAATTTTAGTTTAAGAATCCTAAATAAGTAGATCATATGCAGTTTTATTTGTTTATCACTTATAAACTAAAGCAAATAGTGGTATTCGTGAAGGAAAGATAGTCACCTTCATTTATTCTAGGCTATACTTCAAACATCATGTAATATTCCAAATGTTATATTTTATCTTAAAATATTATTAAATAATCTCATGTGAATGTATCACATCACATACTGTATTATCCTCAATCAAAGCTTGGATGTAATCAGTATCAATGGGTTCATTCAATTTTTTTCTTTTTGGTTCATTCAATTTGAATTTTTTTTCTACCAACAAATGCACATTGGAACGTGCTTAACTTACATATTTTAGGTAAGCAGCACAAGTTACAGTGATCAGTAGACTTCTCTCATTGAACACTATATAGAACCCAATTATTAGCTCATGACAAATAGGAAATTAGAACAAAACAAGCAAAATGTCCTTCACCCAGATAATCTAAGAAGTACTCATCTAATTAATTTTGACTCTCAAATGCCCAGTATATGACTTCAAAAAAATTAGATATATGCATATTCTTTATAGACAAGTGATTATTATTATTGGCAACAAGAAGAAAAATGTATGGGAAAATATCCTGTAGGAGGTTTTAGAATTCTCATGCCATGCCCCAGTAGATTGCTAATACTGGTTTGAAGAGTGGGTCTGGTCTAATCACAGTTATAAAAAATAACTTTTGTTTTTATAAATAAGATGGCTATTTCAGATTTTAGAAATATTTTCCCAGCTCTAAACATTTCAAAAAGAAACAATGAGAATGTCAGTAGTCATTCTAATTATGAGCAATTTATCTATCACAATGGAACAGTGGATATATAAACATTGTCATTTTGGGGTTTTAATTTATTAAGCCCAAGGAAACAACTATGCTTATCAGCTGAAATTTAGAATAATGAAACTATCTGTGCCTTTTCATAAATATACCTGAGATACTTGCTTTGTTGCTGTTTTTCTTTCATATTATCCCTTGATCTGCAGGTAATTTAAGATATGCAAAGTACTTTTTTTCTTTTTTCTTTTTCTTTTCTTTCTTTCTTTCTTCTTTTTTTTTTTTTTTTTTTTTTTTTTTTTTTTTTTTTAACTAGCAGTGATGTATTTTTTAAGATATTGGCCTTGGAGAACAAACTATTCAAGTGTAATTAATTCAGCCTCTGCTGAGGTAATCTTTGAAGTTGACCGAATAGAAGATCCTCAGATCAAAATTCTGGCAAATTAATAATAAAACATACACAGAGATTAGTAGTAGAAGACCCTAAAGGTGAACAAAGCTGTTCTTTAACAGATGGAAGAGACAGGGCACTAGCACCATTAAAAATACATAGTTAGAAATATTTCTTCCAAAAGTTAGCATGTGTATCCTTTTTTTTAAAATATTTTATTTATTTATTCATGAGAGACACAGAGAGATGGGCAGAGACATAGGCAGAGGGAGAAGCAGGCTCCCTGTGGGGAGCTCCATGTGGGACTCAATCCCAGGACCCCAGGGTCACACCCTGAGCCAAAGGGAGACACTCAACCACTGAGCCATCCAACATGTGTATTTTTTTTAATCCAAAAGTGACCCCATAAATTTCCAGGAATTTTTTATTCTAGGAAGAGATACATAAGAAACAAAGAACCGGGTTTACCTATAGCATACCTTGTTCTTTTTAGTAGCGTCCCTAGAACTACTTAAAAATGTAAATCTTTCCAGCACAGAGTTAATTTTAAATTTCTCAGGATTAAAACAAGACAGGTACCTGTTACTACCTTCAAAGGAGATATTTTAACATCATAAAAGACATAGAAGATCAATCAGATCACTGAGTTAATCCTTCAGACAGGGTTTCATTTTTTGTCTTTAATTATCCTTTCATTTTTTATGCCAAAGAGTACAGTATTTCTGTGTTTATATTAAGGAATGCAGGTGCTCCTAAGATAAACACGTTATGGGCATAAAATCATAATTGCATACTTACAATTATTTTCAGATGTTTATATATTAAACACCTGTGGTTGATTATAATATATTTGGGAACCTAAAAGATGCTTCACTATTCCAGATAAACACCTTCAGTTTTTATAACAATTGAGAGTTGAATGTTTAATAAACTATCTATAATGTTTTAATACTTAACCAAGTTTTGGATTTTAATAAACTTACAGCGTGGAAAATAATTAACAGATACCAATTAAAATCCAGACAATATCAACCTACAGTTGTGTGTCATGAGTGTATTATGAAGTTGCTCTGTCCTTTGGTTTCTCATCTGGAAATCCAGTTATTGTGGGATTTAAATAAGATAAAGTTCATCAAAGAGTAAATGTTATGCCCAGTAAACAAATAATAAGTGCCCAGTAAATAAAAGCTGTGACTAATTTTGGAAAATGACCCTTTCAACTTCAGGTATGATGAAACATATCCTTTGGGTGTAAAATCAAGTCTTAATAGACATATAAACACAGAAGAGTGTGTACTTGCCTAGTATTTACTCAGATCTACTTAGACACCTGTAACAGTGAACTAGGGCTTGCAAATGGGAAGAAAAATAAGGAATTATAAAATTCATTGATTAATCAAGAATTTTAAAAAGTGACTTACTAGAAGTGTGCAAATGCTAGAGAGTTAAGGGAGTAAAGAAAAACTAAATTATTTTACTCCTTGGAGAATAGGGGTACAAATATACAACGAGAAAGACACCGAATTGACTAAGGTGAAATGCTTAAGCCTTAGGATTGTGATATATTCTACATCATTTAGTGAAATTTAAATTTTATTTTTATAAAGTGGGGAAATGTTTTGAAGGAGATGATAACTCTGACCATAGAATGTAATTTTAAAGTAGATACCTAGCTTATTATTTCTCTTACAATAATAGCACAACAAAAATTGAGAGTCTACTCTCTCTGTGTCCCTCATGAATAAATAAATAAAACCTTTTTAAAAATAAAGGGGAAAAATAAAAATAAAGGGGGAGTTAGTGGTTGAGCATCTGCCTTTGACTCTAGTCATGATCCTGGAGTCCTAAGAACGAGTCCCTCATCCCACAGGGAGCCTGCTTCTCCTTCTGCCTATGTCTCTGCCTCTCTCTCTCTCTCTGTGTCTCTCATGAATAAAACTGAGAGTCTAATTTTGGTTAGGCAAATATCACAGGTGCATACACAATTAAATTTATTTCCCACAAAAAATATGTACACATGTATTCTCCTTAAGTAAAACTGTATACATATAAAGCAAGGAGCATTATAACAAATGATTCAATTGTAGAAATGCTAAAACCTTAGCACTTCAACAGAATTCGAAACAATCAAATGTGTCACCTGCTACAGAACATTTTTTTATTTTTTATTTTTTTAATTTTTATTTATTTATGATAGTCACAGAGGGAGAGAGAGAGAGAGAGAGGCAGAGACACAGGCAGAGGGAGAAGCAGGCTCCATGTACCGGGAGCCCGACGTGGGATTCGATCCCGGGTCTCCAGGATCGCGCCCTGGGTCAAAGGCAGGCGCCAAACCGCTGCGCCACCCAGGGATCCCTTTTTTATTTTTATTTTTTTAATTTTTATTTATTCTACAGAACATTTTTAATCACAAACTCCAAGATGACCATCTTTCAACAGACCTCACGCAAAGTACTGCATATAACTCCCTCCCAAAAGTTGAAGAGTATAGTTCATATGTTTAATTTGGCTTAAAAGTAAATATCAAAAAGATTGATCACGTATCCTCCCAGTTTTCTCATTTTTCTCCTTGTTAATTTATTTCCTGTCCTCATTTTTTCCCCAGCTCTTCCCCCCTACCTTTGTCTTATTATTTTCAAGATATACTCATTCTTAATAGCTATTTTGCCTGTTATCTGTTCTTGAACAAAACTGTAGCCAGATCATGCACACTGCTACAACTGAACTGGTGTTAGCATTTCTGTAATAAAAACTTCTCAAAGGTTTGTAACTCAACTGCAAAAATCACGCTGAGATCATCTTGGCGTATAAGGTCATAGCCTGAGGCAAATTTGTTTTACAATTTCGAAGCAAATTAATGTAGTCAATCCTCTGAACGGTGCAAACATAAATCAAAAACTGAAGATATATATACACCCAGAATAATAATAACAACCATTTGGATGATGTTTATTTTCAAGCGGTTGAGTTGTCTTTGTTAATTTGCATATGTCCCACACAGGTGTTGAAAGAATAGTTCTAGGAGAGAAGGAAGGCAAAAAAATGGTGGCTTTCCTCCAAACAACCAACACTAACATATGTGGTCATAAAATAAATATCCTTCATGGCAGGTGGTTTACCCTCAAACAACAACCCAGTATCTCAGTATTTTACATATACAACTATGTAAAATATGTTAAGGCTCTATTTAGAGAAAGAAACTTTCGTGTCAACAACCTTCTAAAACCACTTGAAAAATACTGTAAAAACTCCACAAATGTTTGTCTAATTCTACACAATTTTGAATTCACCAGCAAAGAGCAATTTATATGATATCACTGCATGGTTTTATATCAATGTTGTGTTTCTTTAGATACTCATCCAAAAGCAAAGACATGGTCAATTAGAAGCAGGTTTATACCATGCTTGGATGCAGGAATTAAGGTTTTGGGAAAGAAAAATGTTCTATCTCAAGATACTTCCTACTAAAATCATTCACAGAGTGTGTAGGTAAGTATTCTCAAACCACACTAATGTTTATTTGTGTGTAAAGCAACAGCAGAAACAAATAAAAATAAAGAAAATACAGGAAAGATATGAAAAGAGTAGAGAAAATTAAAAGAGAGAGAGAGAGAGAGAGAGAATTCCATTGCAACAAGAGTATTGCCATTCGGAAAATTCAAGAGAAGCCATTCACATAAAGAAGCTATTATTATTAAAGAATTTGAAGTCAGGAGTTTATTATTAAATAGAAGTCAGGCCCCATCATGAATACTAAAAGTCAAACAAAATCTCATCACCCTATTCACATCCGTGTCTTTTTGTAATTCCATTCCTTTTGGAAATACATGCATCCATGTTCTTATCAAAGATGTAATGATACAATTTTTATTTTGATCTTATTACATCCTTATTTGAAAACTTTATAGTGTTTACATGGCCATAATAATGATAAAAAATCATAATCGTAATAATAGCTAAAACCTACATAGCTCTTACTCTGTGCTTCACGCATCTTTATTTCATCTTCACAGCAGCTTTCAAGTTAAGTATTATTATTAACTCTACTTTATATACAAGAGCAAACATGGAGTTAGTGAGTTTAGGAAATGGGATCAAGGTCTCATGATTATGAGACAGTAAACCCAAAATTCAAAGCAGGGCAATAGATCTATATAATGTGTTCCTCACCACTATGTTACATATTTCTCATCTTAAGATGCCATTCACTAGTTGCCGTTGTTTTAACTTATTTCCCTGCTATTAGAAATAATGGTTATTTCCTGCCATTCCTTTTAAGAAACCGCATTGCTTTGAACATTTTCACATAATATGTTTATTGGTTTCCTATTACTCCCTCAGGACTGAGGGAATGAAAGTGGTATTAGTGAAACAAAATGTTATTTTGCATATGGTTTGATTGTATTCTATTTACTCAATGTAATTATTAATCTATATCCCCGTCAGTATAAAATTAGGTATGTGTGTAAGTATGCACATGTACAAATATGCACTTCTAACCAAATAGTAGTGAAATGAGACCTCACTCATATTTTAATCATTTGTGAAGTTAAATATTGTTTAAATGTTTAAATAAATTTATTTCCTCATTTTTCTCATAACCTATCTCCATACTGTTTTATTAATTCCATATTCTCTTTAGTAAATTAACTTGCATTTGTAATAAAATTTATTAGATTTAGAGATGGCAAAATTATATTCACAAATAGAGAAATCAGGTACAGAGTTAAAAAAATGTTAGGTATATAAAAGAAAAATTCAGAAACTCAACTTAGCTTAAACTTTATTGTCTAAGGTGTGGAGGTATTTGTCAGAGGCCATCATTAGAAGAGATGCCCGGAATGATCATGACAGCTAGATCGTGAATCTTCACGTGCCAATAGTTTTGAACATTTGAATAGGTTGATAATGAATCACACCTCACTGAACTTATTAAAGACATAATCATAGCTCAGATCATTAATGGTGAATGGTGATTACATTGGGGAAGAGAATTGATTATCCAAGAGAATCTAAATGTGAAGGCTTGTCTCCTACTCCATGGGTCCATGGATCACAACTGAGAGGTCATGACCTTGGCTGGAAAACACATCTTTGTTCTCAGTAATCTCCAACTGAAATTTAGTATTTCCTTCAATTAAATATTTAGTCAACAAACCACAGTAGTAGTGTCAATGCCTGTGACTTTAACACTAAAACAACCCCAGTTAATTCATTTCACTTAAAGCTATTGCGACTATCTCAAAGTACTGCTGATAGTCACATATAGTAATTCTTAGGCCCACCACTAGGCTGCATTTTTCTAAAAATATATTAGTAATGACATGCATATATTATTTACTATGTCATACGTTTCAAATACTGCTGTTTTTTTTAGATTATTTTTTAAAAATCTAAAGTATCTCATTTGATGAATTTAAAAATATTATTTTAAGAAAGGGTCAGCATCCCACAAAGTTAAGAGCTCCCTAGGAAGTGTGTGATTTTTATTATATTCAGACAATGAGGCCCTGACCAGAAAGGAAGTATCCTGATGGCGATGACAGCATACATCATAAAGAGGGCACAGGAGCTAATTATCTCTCTCACTCTATTTCTAGTCAGTTCAGTGAAGTCTGAGTAGGCATTTGGGGTCTTGATTCATTACAAAAAGGCTATATCCAATCCTATTTCATGCTTAGCTCTCAAAGTCGAGGAGTGTTTTTTTTTTTTTTTTTTTTCCCCCCAGAACTTTAATTATATCAAGAAAATCAGGGGCACCTGATTTTTTTAAAACTCAGTTGGTTAATCTTCTGACTCTTGATTTTGGCTCAGATCATGACATCAGGGTCCTAAGATCAAACCCTAGAAAGGCCTCTGCACTTGGCAGGGAGTCTGCTTGAGATTCTCTTGCCCTCGCCCTCTGCCCCTACCCCCACTCACAGGCTCTCACGCACACACACTCTCTCTCCCTCTCTCAAATAAATAAACCCATAAAAAAAAAAGAAAAAAAAAAGAAATAAAGTCATCACTTATAATATAATGGGTATCAGTGAATGCCCTCTGAGGTATGTGGTGGTAGATTTTGACCTAAAATGTGATAGCGAGTTGACTACAAGATCATCTTTCACTTACTTGGTTGTAATATAAAATTTTGCTTTCTTCACATCACAAATAAATTTCTTTTTCCTTAACTCTAACTGTCCTGATATCACCTGCATAAGGCAAGATGTGTGCGCTGCCCTGGGGCCCGCTGGGAATCCAATCTGTGTCTGCAATGTGTTATAGGCCTGTCACCCCAAATCGTTTATGGCAAGGCATTCTTTGACTTATAGACATTTGTCAAGGTCATGCTACTGTAAATGACCCTCAGTTTGGGAACTGAGAGCAATCTTTTCACAATAACTTTTCTCTGAATAGTTTCTGTTAGCCTGCAGTTTTCCCAGCTACCCGAGAAGCTAGCCACCAAACTTCAAGGACAACAAATTAAATCAGACAAGAGTTGTGGGCAAAGGACATTGGAGATACATGAATTGGTCTCTGACAAAATGCAACACACAAAATATCAATGGAGGACCATTATGTATAACATCAGTCAGCACAAGTTTAGAATGTTAGGAGAAATATCTGTGGGGAAGAAAATTGAAAATAGGAGAAATGGGATACTTTTTAAGCAGAAATTACGGTGACTGATTCTAACACAAACACTTTTTCTTTGTCTGAAATAATCAGTTAAGATGCAATTTCATTATATTTTTAACAATCTAGTTATAATTTCCTCAACTTCTGGAATACTTAACTACTGGTTTTGTGGTAATTACACTGCAAACTTCTCTTTAAAGAGCAAAATTATTTTTGCTCACATTTAATTTTCTTATTTAGAAATAGAACTGATAGAGAATACTCAGCTACATTTATCTAGCTATATTATTTTTACAATGAATTAATTCATTGAAATCTATACATTTTAAAGGATGCTAGCTTAGATGGAGGATGTGTCTTCTGTTTTCTAGGAACCCTCAATCAATTGAAAAAGGTTGATATGAAAACAACTTCTATAATACGAGTTGGGGAAATATGTGCTAAAACAGAAATTAACTCAATGGGTGTCTGGACATGAGCCTCGACTTACTCTGGACAGGAGTTAAGAAGTGTTTCCTATTCTCAAAGGGTTCTAAGATACTACAGAAGGTAAGATATAAAGATGGATAAAGCAAAATAAAATACATGCAGATAGAATTAGTGCAACTAAAGATTGAGGAGCTTACAAACAGGGTCACATAAATATTTCCTTCATCCCTGAGCTAACTAAATTTTAGAGGCTAAGTCAGTGACATATCTAACATGTTAATAGAGTATTACACCTCACATTAAATATGATGTGTGTGCCACCTGACATAATGCTATCTATGCTTCCTCCACTTTTAATTAAACATTAACCACAGATTTGTAGATTCATTTGGATTTTCTTCCAGAGTCTAAATATTTTGTTGCCCCATGCAAACCTGTCAGGCCCTAGGCCCTGTCCCCTGAAGTCTCTGTTGGGTGAACACCCAGCAGACAACACTGAGGACTGGTGTGATCATGTTGTGCGTGGGCTTTAAGCCAGGCTCAGATTTCTGAGGTTGCATGGAGCTGCCTGTAAATGTGAGGTTACCCCCAGACAAGGAACTTGCACGGACAAAGCCTCATGGACGGCATGTTGTGCTGGTGGAGAAATGCATGGTTCAGTGAGACTGCCAAACTATGGAGTCTCTAAACAATTGGGACCTTGTGGAAAATTGTTGACAATTTCAAAGCAAGAATAGTTCTTATATAAAAATCAAGTTGCTTACCTACTAATTGTCAGCTGCATCAATTGTTACTTATAAAATTCACCACGGTCCATACACATCTCTTTAAAATTAATGTAACTATAAACAGCTATTTATCTGTACAATATTTTCAGTAGTTGGGCTTAAATATATGTGGGGAATTAATATCTCCCAAATGTGGCCCAACTTTTTTTTTTTTTTTTTTTTTTAAGATTTTACTTATTTACTTAGCAGAGAGAGTGTGAGACAGCACAATCAGAGGGGCAGAGGGAGAAACAGACTCCTCACTGAGCAGGGAGCCCAATGTGGGTCTCAATCCCAGGACCCTAGGATCATGACCTGAGCTGAAGGCAGATGTTTAACCAACTGAGCCACCCAGGTGCCCCCCAACTTTACTTTTCTTATAAAATCGAGTCATTTTAGTTTTTAAAACCATGAAGAAAATATTTGAAATGCACTGTGTCTAAGACTTTTTTTCTAAGACTTTTTTTTATATTTAATAAGTCACATGATATTGGTTATAAAAAAATGATCATCCTTAATTAAGTCTCTTTCTTCTTCCCTTTTTTCTTTCATGTTTTCCGTAAAGATTCATTTCACATATTGACACACATATCCAACATTGTGCTATGAATGCTGTGGAAATAATGATAATAAATAGTTTGTGCTACCAAGGAGCTCATCGTCTCATAATGGGGATAGAGAAGTTAAGATATCTAACACAGTATCTCAGGAACATTTTCCTATGACAGTACAGCTAGGGGTGATCTGGGTGGTCTACTGTTTTTGTCCGGGAGACAGTATTATTCTGGGAAGTTTGCATAGATTCAACTAGAAATGAGAGGATACTGGAAAGAGCGCCAAACATTTCACACTAGAATTAAATTCATTTCAATATGCACAAGCCTACTGTCTTTCCTTGCATGCCACTACTATGTAAACCCATTTTTTTGAGAGGAGAAATATGTAAAAGTCTTAATAATTCATATTTTATCTGGAGATTTAAATTATGCATCCATTTTATTTTAAAAATGAATGAACATTTAGATTATGGAGAACAATTTAATCATTGCAGGGAACATATTTCATATGTTCTACTGATCAGTGGGTATTTCTAATAGAAAAGTACTTATATGCAACTTAGACAAAAGTAAAACCTCCTTTTCCTACAGAACTGTTTCAACTCGCTACATTTCCATTTACTTTGGGAAAAAAAGAAAGGATTTCATTATCTCAAAGAGCCACTACATTTTTTCTTTTGTCAAACATAATTTGGATTTCTTTGAATCATATTTTAGACTGTCTGAGATGCATGCAGAGTAAATCATATATATTATTTTTATGCACTTTCATTTCCAAGCTATAAAATTTTTTAAAAAACCTCACCAGTTATATACATGTCTGCAATTTCTCAACAAAAATGAAATACTTGTAGTTAAGAAATTTAGTCAATTTAACTCCCTTCCCATCACCAGCTCCAGTGTCTCTGAAGCTGCTTTGTTTTGCAGCATATCTTTCACTACTAATGCATGACTATTGTATTTGTGTTTGTAGAGACAGGAAGGAGAGATTGGAAAAGCAATAAAGGAGGAAAATCCATTATTCTTGGAGGAACTAGCTGAATAATTTCATTCTATTGATTGACTGGTTATTAGGAATCTGAATTAATTTCTCAGTACCTCAAAATCTATAGTGAATGTTGGTCAATAGGTCATGAGATCTAGAATCCAACAGGACCAGGTGAAAATTAAAATATTAACACATTGGTTTTTGATCTATACGATTACTAAATTAGGCTGCTTAGTTCTAGACTGATGCAGACAAACTTATTTCAAACCCATTAATACCACTGAATAATATCTCATTTCAGACACTTTATGCTGCCTGCCAAATAGTCACCCCTTTTTTTTTCCCCTAGGGGAACCCATTATTTTCAAAAGGTATAGGCCTTCTGGAAAATCCATCAGTTGATTCAGGTTAGAATATAGTATAACATGCTCCAGGGGAAAAATCTGATTGACGTTGACCAATTGTAGTGGTCCCTATTTATAGTTCTAACCAATGAATGGCAGACAAAAAGATGTTTTGCTTGTTTGTTCTGTTGTTGTTTGTGCATAAGGGTCCCTAGATCTTTAAAAGAAGGTGGCAAGAAAGACTTTTTTTAATCTCTGGATATGCCAGGTCCACCTGAATGAAGATATCAAAATATGGTATATGGCAGTGGATAAAACCATGAGAAACACGGAAACCGGAGCTGGAGCCTGGAAGTAGATGTGCCATGTGAAAAAAACAAAATTGTTTACATTTACTTTGCATTTCTCGTTTCTTAAAATTTTAAGTTTTCCAACTATTATACAGAAACATTGTGCTTAGGTAAGATCAATTGAGTGCTTTCTAAGACCATCTAAGGAAGTGAAACAATCCTTTGTCACTTCTTGGGCATGATGAACATGTATTTGGTAGACAGGGAATGGGGAGTATGTAAAGGGACTTGAAGGGAATTCCCTTAAAGTCATAAACTCTGCCTTAAATCCATAAACATTGCCTTAAATCCTAATGGTCATTCAAAATGAACCCAGTGATGGCTTTGAAGAGAAGTTTCAAAGTAATCTCTCTCTTTCTCTACCACCCGCCACCTCTCTCTCTATCTCACATCCTCATTTGTGTGTGTATATGTATTTATGAATTTACCCACACCATCTTAGACAAATAGGGTACACTGCATTTTAGAGGATAAACTTTTGGAGAAGCGGTGGGCAATAGACTGTTTGCTAGAACTGCATGGGAAAAAGAAAGCAAATGCCCAACTCTAATGGAGAACAGAAGTATTATCTGTATAGTTGGAAAAGTTTTAAAGTTTAGTCCAAATTATAAAATATATAAGAAGACATAGTATGTCTGAATTGAACAGGATAAAACAACATACACTTCTAATTTTCCTTTTAGAAAAAAAAAATCTATTGCTTCTCATAAGATGTTAAGGTAGAGGCAATAACCAATTTTAATTATTCAAACTATATTATGCGTTGCTCTTAATTCTTTAACGTCTATTATCTGCAAAACACAGGGTAGTATTATTTGGCAAGTAGAATATCTTTTAAAAATAACTAGGTTTTATTTTTCCAGGAAAATGACAGCTTGTAATTATTGAGCACCTCTTACATAAAATTCACATGTTTTAAATAATTATGGGGTATTTCTTTACATCGTATTGTACATTATATTAAATGTGATCTCCTTATGCACATTTTATGAGGGAGTGAGTGGGTGCACATGCAGGTGTGTTGGAAGGACTGGTGAGACTAGTGGTTGACAGCACCAGCGCTGGAGCATCCTGCTGGGCCTCAGTCCTAGCTCTTTACTTAGATGCTTTGTGATCGCAGGTGAATTTGCAAGCCTCCCTTTTTCTCAGTATTCTCTTCCCATCTCTCATTTAGCCGGTGTTATTATTATTGCTTGATTAAAAATAGTGTTTTGGGAAAACACAAAATTCATACGTGTAACTGTGGTTTAGGTTTTTCCATTCTTCATAGTATCTAACACAGAATGCACAGGATATCATAGCTGTTTCTACCCTCTCCCCACTTTTTTATGCTATTAACCCTCAGTTTAAAGTCATTGTTTTCACCCATGTGTTATTGAATCTCCTGTGCCTGGTCGTTTGCATCCTAAGTAGGATTTTCCCCTAAATATACAGCATCTCTCTCAAATAGGCATATTGCTTTTTAACTTCTGTTACCTAGACTTTTTCTCATATTATCCATATCGGAGCAATTTACTCCATGTTCAAACCAATGTAAAGCCACAAAAACCAAAATAGAATCGAATGCCTTGATCTTTGATGGAGCAAGGCAGACAGTCTGCTGATGACATGAGAAACTCCAGACAAGGTCCCCATCCTTCATCGGAAACGAACCTCTGCTTACAGAACATGATGCGATCAATTACGTACCTCTCTTTGGATGAATAATTCATTTTTTGGTATTAAATAAAAAGCAAAAAGATACTAAATGTGTTCAGTGGAAATAGTTCAGAAACACTGAAGTTCATACCACATAAATGTCTAGTACAAGCTTGGGACCGATTTTAATGTTCATTTAAAAAACAAATCACCACCATCAGGACAGAAGCATTTCCTGGAAGGATACTTCAAATTATAAAATTGTGATTGGTCCTACTTATTTCAGTATGGATAATTGCATACATATTCATATGTTTTAAAGTAGCGTTTTTATTTTGTCGTCTGAGTCACCATTTACATAAAGGTATCTTCTAAATTAAAGCCATCTGTGGGAAAGGCTGGAAATCTGGAATTCTGCTTATTGTTTTAATGTTTTATTTTTCTCGTCCTGGATCCCACTCTACTCATTAGGAACTTGACGTTTTCAGGATGGAAATGACAGAAGGAGACCTCCTGCCAGGACATTCCCATCTTTCCATTCTTATTGCTGAAATTAAAGGGATGCTAGAGATCAGTTTCAAGTATATTTCATGTCTGATGGCAAAAGTTTTGAAAATACTTTCTTTTCATTTTATCTTTCTCTTTGCCAAACAGCCTGCTCTTCGTACTGTGAACAAGTATTTTTTTTTTCATTATAATTTTCTTTAATAAGTGAAATATACTTTTAGATTCAAGACCAGATTTTCAGCATGAGAAAAATAACTCCCTATACTTTTAATCCTGTGCTCACTATCTCCACTAACGGTTTCTTTAATTCAAAGACAACCTGTATATTGAATAACATATTAAAAGTAATTGGAAAAACAAAAAGTGCAAATTATGCTATGAGGTATGGGTTTTTGCCCCTCGATACTACTCCAGTTGACCATAAAACATAAAGAAAAGAATATTAAACAACCCATGGGAAAAAGAAAGGAAAGAGGGAAAAAGAGAGAGAGAGAGAAATCACACTTGGGACAACTTAGGAAGACTAAGCCCTTACACAAAATCCATATCTTGCTAAAAACTAAAAACACATGGAATGTGCTGGATAAAATATAACATATGAAGTGTTAAATAGCCAAGTTCAAAAGACAGAAAAATGTCCTGGTGACAGCAAAGAAGAGAGAAGTCATAGCCAGCCCATGGTGACTGCAGACCACAGAGGCTCTAGGGCCTGGGATATTCAGTTCTGATCCCCACGTACCCGCTGGAGGAATAGTCTGGGCTTCTACTCACCACGACATCAGCAGCGAGCTGGAAACTTTGAAGTATTTCCTCTTGTCAACTATTTCCTACCTCCAGTAGTAGTACAAGCACTAGTACCATGGTACTGAACTTAATTTCATTTGGGTTTAAGTGGACTGGACATAGGATTGAGTGTTTTAGATCCTATTTAGTCTACTCTCCCACTTATCAGTGTTGGATTGTTTTTTCTCACTGTTTGTCTGAAACTTGGAAATAAAATATATCTTTATGTTCTGAATCATCTTAACTTATGATTGTATTGTGCATTTATGTTTATACCCTAACCCTTAGGCTCCAACTTCAGAATGTGACTGTATTTGGAGATATGGTGTTTAAAAATGTAATTGAGTTGAAACGAGGCCCTTTCGGTGGGCTCCATCCAATCTGAATTCTTG
This sequence comes from Canis lupus familiaris, assembly GCF_011100685.1. Taxonomy (NCBI): domain Eukaryota; kingdom Metazoa; phylum Chordata; class Mammalia; order Carnivora; family Canidae; genus Canis; species Canis lupus. Next base: position 83,877,261 of record NC_049225.1, on the reverse strand, counting down.
TAAGAAGAGGAAATGTGGACATGCAGTGGGGATTCTGGGTCTTCATATGTTTTTTTTTTTTTTTTTTCTCTGTATGTGGCCAGCTGCAAACCAAGGACAGGGGTGTTGGAAGAAACAAAACCTGCTGATACCTTGACATTGCACTTTTAACCTCCAGAAGGGTCAGAAAGTAAACTTCTCTGTTTAAGCTGTGTTGTCTGTGGCATTCTGTTATGAAAGCTCTGGTAAATTAATATAATTACCGAAGTGAAATTGGAGAAAAGGTGCATAATGAGATCATGCATAGGTGACTTGACTTTTAAATTTGTTTATATAGTGTCATCTTACATTGAAGAATTTATAAAATTTTATTGAAAGCTTCATTTTTTAAATCATTCTTCTAATATGTTCAAATGCATTTTTTTTTTTCTTTTTTCAGTTAGACTTGGAGCTTTCTGCTCTTTTAGGAATGCTTTCCTATTCAAACGTAGCAAAGAACAGTGTGTATCCAAGGTAAACTTTGCAGTTTCTGGCCCTGAGAAAATCCTTGCCTTAACTGAAACTCTAATAAAAAATTAGTAAAAGGCTCTGAATAGGCTCTGAATTTCACGAAGGAAGGTCATATTTCTCATGATTGGCAGAAACTTCACATCCCTATTACCAGGATTTTTATAGACTACAAAGGATTTTCACCTGTCTCATATTATGTGAACAGCTCAAGTAGTAATGAAAGCAATGGCCATCTCACTCCTTAAGGAGGGTGGGAAACCAAATAATACTATTTACAGTTCTGGATATTTTATGCGCACAATTTCATTAATTAAGCCTTATCGTAACTATGATATAGTTTGTATATTTCCATTTGAACAGTGACAATTCTTAGTGCCTTATTTCTCTTTGCATTTATTACCCCAATAAGTTGTTTTGACAGAAATAATCTTTTACCTCCTCTTGGTTTGTGCCAGGAATGTCTCCAAAATCAGTTGCTTCACTTTTGTTTATGAACAAAATGAGAAGACTGATTAGATTGTTTCCTCATCCTTGCTGTATCTACTCATTTATATTCCTTCCCTTAAAATAAGAGCTTAAAAAGTAAGGAAATAGAAATCTGTTTCAGTGAGGCATTCTATTTTTTCTTGATTTATACTGTATAAAATCATAGCACTAAAGTGATATCAGAAATATTCATCAACCAAAATTAACTTGGGGCTTTTAAAGAATATGTAAACTATTTTCAATTTAGAGACACTGTTATAAATCCTTAATAAGAATATAATAGCTAATACTTGTGGAGACTTTGTTATGCCAGGTACTTTATTATGCATTGTATATGCATTATTTCGATTATTCCTACAATAATGGCAATTAATAATTGTGAGAAATTATTTAGCTTTTATAATATGACAAGTATTGTGCTAAGTATTTGCCATATATTTTCAATTAAAGTATACGTTTTGAAAACAGGACATGGAGTTTTATAGGAAAGGAGTAAAGGAAGATCCAATTAAATATTTCCAAGGTAATTTTAACATTACAAACTATAACAAATAAATATTACCATTTTTATAATTGAATTTCATTGAACTTTTCATTTATTTAAAAACAATTTACCACGTATTGACTTTACACTTTACTATTTAGAACCTTTCTTGAAATTAATATATAAGATTTATTTGACAAGCCTGAAATTTTGGCACAGTTTTAGACTCTAGACTTGGACTCTTGATTTTTCTTTATTTGTATGGCAAATACATTAAACATAAATATAAATTTATGTGTATCATTGTTACTCTTTTTGTGTTGCTATTTTCTGTAACCTAGGCACACACACATCCTTATTCATCTGCATATTCAGTGATTAAGCAACCAGCCCAAACTCATTCATGTTGTTGAGTAACTTAAAAAGGCATGAGAGTGTTTTTACTATGTGGCTTCCATCAAAGCATAGAAAGAACTACAGAGATTAGATTTCCTAAAGCCAGTGAAAAAGGTGTAATACTTAATTTAGATGAAGAGAAATCTCTGCATCATTTTTTTTTTTTTTTTTTTTTTTTGCCTGCTTGGCTCTTCTCACCATGACAAAGAAGCACCCTATAAAGCAAATGTATTTCATGCTTAAAATTAACATGTGTCATAATGAAATATGGAGAACCGTAAAAGGATCATATTGTATTACAGATCTTCAATATGACAACAACTATTCTTGGAACTGAATGTAAAGTCTGGACCACATTCATTACTTTTAATAACTATCTAAGTAATTTAGACTGAGGTTTTATTAATCAAGCTTTAAGTGTTCTGAGATTAAATTGTTTTGAAAAGCATCATTGTACTTTCTGACTGCCATTTAAATGATTCCCTTCATCCTACAAAGTGTAAGCATTATCTTTAGATACTCAAGGAGATTAAAAGAAAGATCCAAGAGATGGATGATAAAAGAACCCTCATAATGTACCTTAAACTCAAATATGAATAATTGTTTGAAGTGTGGAGGAATAAAGATAAATCAGTCAAAAAAAAAAAACAGCCATAAAAATGTGTTTATCAGTTCAAAAATTTTTGAACTAATATTCCATGTTTGGGGATATCTGATTTCATATAAACAAGTACTGGTATCAAAAGAAGCAACCGCAAGTACTTGTTGCAACCCACGCTCTTGATGGAAGATTTATAATCTGCAATTCATCATGTAGGTGATACGTATTGAAGGAATTACTCACTTGCCATGAGCAGAAATAATCATTCACTCTGCAAATGAACATTAAAACCAGGAATGCCACATGTGAGCAAATCATCATTATTGTTATATTTACTGAGTAATTATAATGTACCAGGGACTGTTGTGATACTTCATTTTAACAATTTGTCTCACAATAATCCTATGAGTATAGTTACAAATATTACACCCATTTCATAGATGAGAAAAAGGAGACAAAGTCTAAATTGCTCACCCAGGATAGGAGAGCTTAATTATACTGCTAGAATTTCAACTCAAGAAGTCAGTTTTCAGTGTTTGTAAACTAACTCAGGTCTCTCTGCTTCTTTATCCTTAAGACTTGTACTGCTGGCTGAGGCAGCAGACTGATCCCACTAACTACTACGTGGACAATAAACTTTGAAACCTGCTCCCAACCACTGCTATTGAGCCTTGTTAGATAGCTCTGCTAAAGCTGGTGTGCTTCTCTATGATGATGACCTGTATTTCTTGGCCAACTATACTCTCAGTGGCACACAAACTAGCTCCAGATGAGCTCATTTTTCTCCTGTCACCAATCACTCATGATGGACCCCACAACCTTCTTCATTCAACCTGTCCTACTACAGAAGACCTGGGCTATGAAGGTCCTGGCTGGTTTAGCAGAAATCTTGCATCACTGAACATATCCTGGGAAGGTGGTGTGGGTAGGACAGGTCATTCTGACCAGAGAGTTCTTCTCTGGGGCACCTTCTCTGAGACACCTCCTTGGCCAGTCACTTTCATAAAAGATGGATGCTCTGCTAAAATACCCAACTATGGTTGATGTGATACGGGCATCCCTCCCCCATCCTGGACACAAGTGTGCAGCACACCGGTTTAGCTGGATATTAAAACTTACAGGAATGACCTTGCAGAAATAAAGATTGCACTTCTTCTAATGATTGGCATGTGGGCACTTGAATATAAAACTGAAAGATGGGGCATTTCGCTTACAAATAGATGAGAGGAAAGAATATTCTTGACCTAATTGCCAAATAGCAAATGATAGAACAGTACAACATTCCTTACTAAAAGATAAGGGTATTTTATATATTGTAATTAAAAAATGAAACAGTTGATCATAGAAATCAGTAATGCACAAGCCAACTCACTTTTCATTTAATTGAATAAAGTAAAATAATGAGGCCAATGAAAATGCTAGTATGACATTTAAGATTTGAGCTTTGTTGATTTTGCCAACACTTTACATTCTATTGAAGATTTGTTGGCTCTACCACCTGGCCTAACTACTGAACCTGTGTCAGCCAGAAGGATGGGAAAATGAATCAAATAAATGAGACAATGTAGACAGTGTTCAAATGAGTATCTAACTCTCCCTCCTTGCAAAATGCTGAGTTACACAAATGACAAGACACAAATCACTTGACTCTGCTGAAAGAGAAGTAGGGGAGTGTAAGGCATTTTAGAAATCTTTCATAGCCATAATTTTTTTCAGTTAGATTCTTGCACTTGAACAGATAAATCCAGTTATCTGAAAATTCACTTATGTAGGATATCTTCCTTCTTAAATATAATATACGTATTATTCAACGATATAATTCTAGTTTTTAGTTTAACGTACATAATTTTTGATGGATTGTGAAACATATACCTCATTCTCTAGTTGCATAGTTTCCTATCTTACTTTTAAAGACTAAATAATTTTGCTTTTCAAAGAACAGAGGTGAAAGCAGCTGTAGGGGTCATTATGTTATCTAAAGAGACCAGAGAAAGCCAAAATTGCAACAGAAGAAACGTACAAACATTTTTCAAATCTCTTTGGATGAGTTTACAAGGTCTTTGAGTGTACCTCCAAGGATGCTAAACAGCACAAGTTACAAACAAACTCTTTCTACTTCAAATTTCCTGAACCCTTGTTATTTAAAATAGATGGCAAAAAAAGTAGTCACATATATTATTTTGATATATATTATATTCAGACTTGTAGACAAATATTCATAATAATATAAATATTTATCTGCACTTAAACATTCATATGTTTCCTCACCCATAGACATTCTGGCATTCTGACTAAAACCTGGAAACATCTGAAAAGTAATATAAATTGAATATGAAGCATGCTTTAGGCTCCATGGAAGTTATATAATATGTTAGCTTTGCAGATTACTTTTAGCAGGTGTTAGGTTTTAGAATTAGTAGGAGTTATGCCTTGATGAAACTATGTGTAATATCTCTGATGTTAACAATTATTTTTAATGATTTTTAATGCTTTTTCCCTATTATTTTTTTTTTACTAATTTCCTACGAACTAGTGGAGTCAAGTAAACTTGGATGGTAAATTACAATTTATTACATTATATTGAGGTAATAAAAACCAGTCTTTTTGATAAATTATTTATATTAATTTAGCGTGTATGATTTCTCTAAATCTAAAAGGCAAAGAAAAAATGTTGGCTACATCTCATGAATTCCTAAAGGACATAATTCTGAGGATATAGTTCAGTGTGAGACAAATAGTCACAATATGCACTGCACCTTGTTACATATGCTATATATGATCATTTTCAATGCCTACGCATGAAAAGCAATGAAAATGCGATATTGTAGAAATGGAAGCTACAGTTAAAGAAAAACTAATAAGCAATAAACTTGCATCTACTAAATAATTTTCAAGTTTTTGTAAAACAGTGTAATGTAAAAAAAATGTGGGTTCTGGACCTATATAACCGAAATTCGATTATTAGCTATACTACTAATTATCTGGATGTGTAGTTTCTCTAAGATACTTTCCTTGTAAACTAGGCATAAGCAGACTCACTTTATGGACCTCATAAACTATCTTTTGTGTGGTTGCAGCAATCTACGTTTGTGCCTGCTGTCACGGCATCCTGTGTGGCTTTATGTATTTGGACAGGGTTTTTAAACAAAGGATTATATAGTTACAACAGAACAATCTAAAATGATTCGTCACTTCCTATTAATAAATGACCTTTGTACTAACAGGTTCTGCACAGGCTTGGCTGGTGGTCTGTGAGACATGTGCCAAAAACGGTTTTCACCTTAACACAGGGCTGAAGGTGAATGACGACCCATGGTAACCCATATCTCTTCCTGAGCCTTTCTAAATCTTGTGCACTTTAAAAGACACCATGGAGGACACATGCTGGTAACACAAATACACAGGGGTATGCACGCTCTCGGTTCTCCGGGGCTGGGGAGCAGAAGTCTGAACCACATATCTGCAACCCAATGTAGCAAACCAGGGGATACATGAAGGACTCAGGCTGCACTTGGAGAGGTCAGTGGCAAAAGTGTGGAGTTTAGATTACTCAAATAGATGAATGAAGCAGGGGCTGAATCACATAGTAGAGACACTTGAAAAAATAAACTAATTTGAACAGAACAGATAGGGTACATGATGGATATGTTCCTTCCATATGGCTTATTCATTGACTGGATGTGTATTTGTTTGGGGCACCTGGGGAGCCCAGACAATCAAGCATGGGACTCTCAGTTTCAGCTCAGGGTGTGATCTCAGGGTGGTGAGATGGAGCCCTGCGTGGGGCTCCTTGCTCAGCAGGGAGTCTGCTTGAGATTCTTTCTCCCTCTTTTTCTGCCCCTCCTGCTCATGCTCTCTCTCTCTCTCTCTCGAATAAATAAATAAATCTCCAAAGAACCCAAATCGTTATTTGTTTTTTACATTTATTTTGTTCAGTTAAGCCTTTTAAAAATTACAATAAACCATCTGGCATCAATAAGTCAAATATGCACATGTTAGGTGAAAAAGAAAGTATCAAATTTTATTTATTGAGAAAGGTGGTCATGAATATAAAACTTGCACAAATTATTTGTATGACATCTACCAGGGGTTCGACAATAATGTAACATGGAAAACACAAGACAAAAAATTGTAGGAGAAGCATTAACATCTACTCAAAAGCTGTCAGTTACTGTTAAGAAGGTTATGTTACAAGACTACCTGTAAAATATGCAGTCATGGGAGATATATTTATATATGTCCTTGTGGGCAAGTCCATATCTTACCAAAAATATTTCTTCTAATTTTTTTTTCTTTTTTTTTAATTTTTATTTATTTATGATAGAGAGAGAGAGAGAGAGAGAGAGGCAGAGACACAGGCAGAGGGAGAAGCAGGCTCCATGCACCGGGAGCCCGATGTGGGATTCGATCCCAGGTCTCCAGGATCACGCCCTGGGCCAAAGGCAGGCGCCAAACCACTGCGCCACCCAGGGATCCCTATTTCTTCTAAATTAAATACACTCTTTTTAATTTTTTTTTTATTTTACAGTCTCTGATAGATGTACAAAAAGTGAAGTAATGGTAGTTATTAACCATGTAATAGAAAAAGATCTTGCCAGTTATATTTTTTAATTTTTAAAATTTTTTTAGATCTTGCCAGTTAAATGAAAGTTGACACCTGTGTGACTCTTAGTGTGAGTGTCTCCCAGATGTTGTGCCTTAGAGCCCCCTCATTTGCCTCACCCTGGTCCCAGCCCTGGTCATTATGTGTTTCAAGTAGAAAATTTGCTAATTCAGATTTAGAATTCAGTATTTCCATCTAGCCCATGGTATCAAAAAATTCAAGACTTTTCAATCTTTCATAGGTAACAGAGCTGGTATTAGTGGATATTCAGTAACAAAATTCAACATGAAATATAAAATTATTTGTTCAACAATGACACACATACAAAATTAGGTGGATTATAATATGGGAGCAAAAGTAGTATTCTTTTGAATTAAGAATTTAATCAGAATTGGTTGTGTGCACATATAACTCACAATCAGGTCTATATAAATTATGATTATCATTCAAAATAAAGTGTATTGTTAATTTTATAAGTGTTTTAATACATAAACTGAGTTACTGACTATACCTTTTTTATTGGCAATCAATTTTGTGTTCAAGCTAACTCAGTACAAAGAAAAATTAAAAATTTAAAGCATGGCAGTGTACCAACATTTTCTCTTTGTCTCTATCAAATAGAAGTAAAAAATATGCCTTTGAAGGACTATTTATCTTTTAAAAATATGATAAAAGGATTAATATAGAAGTAACACAGAAAAAAATATGTATTTTTTTATTTATTACCATCTAAAATATTATGTCACAAAACTTGGGATAAAACAATAGGTATTTATTAGCTTATAATCTCTTTGAGTTGGCAGATTTAGGTGCAGGTTAACTGGGTCCTCTTATATCCTACAATCAAGATGTTAGTTAGCTATGTTGTCTCATTTTCAGACTGAACTAGGGAAAGATTTACTTATGAGCTCACCTGATTTTTTGGCACAACTGAGTTTCTTGAAGGATGTTACACAAATGGCTCCAGTTTTTGCTTGCTGTTAGCTGAAGGCCACCACCAGTTCCTTGCCATATGGGCCCCTACAGCAAGGAGCTTGTTACATCAAAGCATGGAAGCCAAGGGGACAGTTGAGAGAGTCCGCTAGCAAGTTTAAGTCACAATCTTATGTAACATAATTACGAGAATGACACTCCAAACTTTCACCATAGTCTCTTGGGGAGAAACAAACTTCAGTGTCAGCCCACACTCACAAGAAGAGGATTCCATGAAAGGTATGAGTTTCAGGAGGTGGGGGACGATTGAGACACAGTTTAGAGTCAGCCTGCCAGGACTTAACCCCATTCTATTTAAGGATTTGCATTAAAAAATGTAGAACAAAGAAGAAAGAACAAAGGGATGCAAGCAAATAAACCAAATAAAACAACAACAACAACAAAAAGAAGGCCTGGAGAAAGGCAGAGAAGTTGGGGGAGAAAAAGAAAATAAAAATAAATACAAAGGAGAAAGAAAGAAGGAAATCAGAAATGAAAAAAAAATGAATGGAAGTACAATTAAAATTAAATAAAGGAAAAAGGTGAATAATTAAAATTTAAAGCCTCTTATTGAGGCCAAGATAGCATGCATTGAAAAAATAGGTTATTTATCTTACAAGGTTGTGGAATAAAGTCACCCAAAAATCAAGTAATTCTCACTCCAAATGGGAGAGGCTGTGGACAGTAATTTATAAGTAAATAATGTTCTGCCACTTAAAAAATAATGGAGGAAAATGTGTTTTATAACCATCATAACCATTATTTTTAAAAATTGAGAAAATGTAGTTTTTCCCCAAAAAGTTTGGTCATGGTTACAGGAGGAATAACTTTTTTCCAAGACTTATAAATATAAGCGAATATTTTTAAGTCTGGTGTACATGTTCTTTCTTTGTTCACAGCTTAATTTCAGAATTTCATGTATATGAATGGTTACACTGTAGGAAACCTAGATATACATTTCCTCAATATTTTAATTACATGCTTCCTGGCAAATATTTGATTTATTCAGTGTAACTTTGGAAGAGATATGCTAAGCCTTGTTCCCACATGTAGAAATATGAAAATGAATAATTATTTTAGGGTAGTGAGAAAACTAACAATAAGACTGTTAGCCCCTTGTTGAACACTTAAGGAATGTTTACTAAATACCCATCAGATGCATGGATTATTAGTATTATATGGAGTTATGCAAACCCCACATCAATTGGCATTCAAAGGAAGAATCTAGTTTCTAAAATGTTGATCTTGTTATCAAAGTCAATTTTCAGTTGTAAAAAAATCTTCAAATTTTGTTTTTTTTTTTTTCACTGTACCCTGAAAATTTTGAAAAGGGCATTAAAAGATTGTCAGGTTCTTCCTTTATTCACCAGCTATTTATGGAAAGGGGCTATGCATTAGCCCCTTTCTTGCCTCTGAACGAAGCAGAGAAGGGCATGCCAGTGAAAGTCACAGGGGTGACTTTCCTGCACGTGTGTAGGCATATAGAATATAAACGCACATAGACTTTTCTTCGAATTGTCTTTATGATTTTATCTCAATCTTTATTATTACTTTGCCATTTATCTTATAACATTAATAAGAAACTTGATACCATACTGACAATATAAATATTCTTAGCTTGCTTCATAAGATACCTTGCTGGTTGTTTATTTTCTGCAGCCACAGAGATTTCTTTCTGCATTTTACCTTACACATTGCTTGCCAATTTCTGCAGAATCAAAATGTCTTAGATGTAATGCTCTGGACAAAACAATACAGCTAGAAATCAAATCAAAAGTGTAATTCTCACAAAGGCAAGTCACGCGAAACAGAAGGAGAATAAATGGCATGCTAGCAATTTTTGCAATAATTCTCCCCCTTCAATTAATCAGACACTCAATTGGCTTGAAAAAAATATGTATCATCTAAGACAAGCCATCCATCTTGGCTGGCACCTAAAGTAGATGGGCCATTCTTTACCTTATAACACTTCTACTATATAAACCTAAAAGTATAAAATGGAATTCTAGACATACGAGGTTAAAGAAAAGCAGAGTCAGGTTTCATCTTCTGCAATGATGTTAAATGGTCAAGGTGAGGAACAAAAAGTAATATCCATGTTTTGTGAGGTCTACAAGAAATGTGAAGCAGGGATGTCAAGAATGATGAATGTAACAGAAATCCTCTCATAGAAAGAAGTTAGTCTACACAGCATTTTCAACCAATAAATCACACATTCTTTTCTGCTCTTAGATCAACTAGTGAGTCAATAATTTGCAGTAAGGGTTAATTTGACCCTTTGAGTTGATATGATCACATATCTGGCTGAATTGGCTTCTTTGAAAGAAAAGGTATTTTGAATCAGTTCTAACAAAGCCATTGTTTATACATTATATTTTGGATTTGGTGATACTGATACATTTGAGATGTAATGCAGTTTATACTGGATGCTCTACCTTCCTGTCCCTGAGAGTTAGAAAGTCCCTCAGTGGCTCATGAGACATTAAAGAAAAAAAAAAAAAATCCGATTTGTTTTAATACCCAGGTGGGGCTTCAAGGAGGAGCTGAAAGTTGAACAAGCATTGCAATGGAAGAGGTCTTATACTTGACCCTGGGGTTACCATTCAGGGTGTTATGTCAATGAGAAACAAATGAAGCGGGTAGACCATGGAGGAGAATGAAGTAGAGATACAGTCAGCCGTGGGCATTGAAGACAAACAGCCTCTGGTTTGCCTCTAACACTTTGTTCTACCTATCTACATGGCCAAAGTTCTGCCCTTGGGTCCCACAATACATCCCTAAATCCATATAATAATATTTTCCTTTTGCCATAAGTCTGGTCGTTTTATTGTCTTTTACCTACAATCCAAAGAATGCTAAATAATATTCGGATTCATTAATATTCCACTAGGTGTTCTGATATTGTTTTTGTTAAACTAACTCAGAAAGAGGCTTAAATTTGATCATATAAATGCCGATTTATATTTCAAAATATAAATTTTGCTTAGTACAAATAAACATTAATTTAAAAATTTACAATAAGAATATTGTATGTCAAATATACCCTATATAAAATATGAAATAAACTAGTTTTAAATTAACTTGGGTTTGTGGTTGTTTATAATAGTATATTCTGAGAAACTGTTACCAAGACAATAATTATTAATGAGTTTCTAGAGAACAGTGCTCAGTTCTTTTTCTAGGACACAGCTCTTCTCTAAGTGCAGGCTCTCTGGTTTAGCCCACGTTTGAATGTTTAGTTGAGTGCTGAATACTCACATTTGACCCATGCAATTAAATGAGTCTTGGATGGCATGGAGGGTTATGTAGAAGTTCTATTTAATCATGACTCTCTGAGTACCCTCAGATGTAATTTCAGATTTTACTGCACAATAAGACAATCTCCTTGGATTCCATGATTAAAATGTTTGATTGTTATGTAAAAGTCAGATTCATTTTCTGGTTCATTGACAACACATGCAAATGTGTCTCCCTATGTCTCCTATTCAAATCTTATTTGTCTTGATTTACGGGTGGGAGGCACTAGCAAAAATCTTGCTGCTTAATAGAGAAGTGAAAAATATCTAGGGTAAAAATGATCCATTTTTAAAATTACATATGGATGTAAGTGTACAGTTATGGTATTAACGTTGAATGCATTTGATATATACATAGTTTACCTGATGCTCCTTCAAAATAATGTCATTTGTTTGAATAAAAATTAAATTTCATATCTATATCTCTATCTGCATCTCTTTTCTATTCTACTTATATTATTACACTTACGAATGCCAGATGGGTTTGGGAGAAAAGAAGGATAATAAGTTAATGACAGATCTGGGTGAGCTGTTGTTTTGTGCACGTTTTGTGTTTTTGACAGGTTGCTGAGATATATAGACAGGAGCTGGTTAGAGGAAGGCTTGCTGGTTGATGTCATGTTCTGGCCTGAAATTGTCATGGGTTAAACTAAAGATCTATCATAACCCTGAATATTAGAAATACCCCTGCTGTGTTTATGCCAAGTAGTTTGAAAACTATCTCACATCTATTTATAGTACAAAGAGAATAGGTATTTGAAAAATCTGACCACTCTGCTCTCCTTGCTCTGAACAAACATTTTCCAACATTAGTCAAGAAAATCTTTTCCATCTCACTCCAAGGCAACGTTTTTAATGTTATAATGATGATCTATAGTAATCTGGATTCTGGAAAGTAAAGGGATAGGGTAGGATGTTTGTGATTCCTTTTGCTTCCATGGAAAGTATATCTAAACGTACGGTATTCTTAGGATATTCTAGAAAAGGATTTGTTCTCCCTGGAAGAGATTAGATTTCTCCTTAAGAAGAGATTTAAGATTAGGACTTAAAACTAGAAGCAGGGGACAGGATTTTCCTGGAGGTATAAAGACAAATTTCATGTTGTCTAAGGACACTTGGGTGGCAAACTGCCACCTGTGGAAGAGCTACTGGTTAGACTTTTGACTCTGGGCAGATCTGCTTGAGCCTACTGACCCTGAGCACCTGCTGGTAGCTACAAGAGTGGACTGACTTGCTTACATTCTTCGTAGTCAGGAGGACCCTGCCATTTTTACCCAGAAGAAATGGACCACATATGTGAGCATAATATTTAGCAATAATAAACTTTGAATTTATAATGTCTTTAACTACATAAAAATGTAGGATAAGCACAACTAAAACCTGAATTGATGTTCTGCAGCATCATAGAGCACTTAATATTGAAGAAGTATAAAAAGAGATAGAAAATAAGTTGAAAACAAAGAGGGAGGCAAACCATGAGAGACCCTAACCTACAGGAAACAAACTGAGAGTTGCTGAAGGGCAGGCAGGGGTCGGGAGGGAGGATAGGGTAATTGGGTGATTGGCAATAAGGAGGGCACAAGATGTAATGAGTGCTGGGTGGTATATGGAACTGGTGAATCACTAAATTCTACCTCTGAAACTTAATAATACAGTATATGTTAACTAAATTGAATTTAAATAAAAACATTAAAAAATAAACATAAATGAAAAACAAAGAATGGAAAGTAATAAGGAAGTGCTAAGAGACTTGTATCACATAGCACATGTAATAACACATCATGGAGGAAAAAGTTCCAGAATGAGAAAGGAATGGAAAAAAAAAAAAAAAAAGAAAAAGAAAATCAAACAAAAGATATGTTTTCTCTGAGCCTGGAGATTTAAAGTGCTTATCAAGTCCCAGACAAGATTAATGAAAAATGACACACATTACAGAATATCCTGACACAAATCCTTAATCCAAACAAAAGGGAAAGAAATCCTTAAAATAATTGGGGTAGAAAGAAAAGTTTTCCTAAAAGAGACAAAATATGCACCGTGAAACTTGTCATCTACATAAAGGTAATTGAAGGATGTCTGTGGGTGATGGAAATAAGGTATCAGCTGTTCAAAAAAGCTATATTGTTATAATTCCGATTATAACAGCTGATTATTAAAATTGTTATAATTCTATATTTAAACTAAAAAGGAAGCTAGTATCAAACACTGAAAAACTCTGAGTTTGTGCTTTCCCATGTGTCCTTGGACAACTCTAAGGAAAGAACTTTAATTAATTAGCGAACTAGGGGTGGTGGAAGGGGAGGAGGGCGGGGGGTGGGAGTGAATGGGTGACGGGCACTGGGTGTTATTCTGTATGTTAGTAAATTGAACACCAATAAAAAATAAATTAAAAAAAATTAGTTAATTAATTAATTAATTAATTAATTAATATTTTTGTACTTTAATTTAGTAGCTTATAGAATCCAGAGTTGTTAGGAAATGGAGAATAAAGATACAAAAACCATGTAGGAAACCATGAATTTGATATTTATAAATACATATTTTAGTCAATAATATAATTAGAATTTTTCATATAAGTATTATTTAAAAGTTAGTGAACTAGAGGTGTTACACTCTTAGTAAATACTTAATAGTCTAAACTTAAAAGTGGGCGAGAGAAAAGATTAGATAGATGGATAGGTAGGTAGGTAATGGCAGGTAGGTAGGTAGGTAGATAGATAATCAGCTAGCTAGCTAGATCAATCGGAGCAAAATTTATAACTAGGACAAAGACTAAAAGATAGTAATTTCTCATCCACATGGTGGTTGAGGGGAGAGGTTTAGGCAAGTACTTTACACTCAGAGGATGTAGTCAAGTCACAGGTCATTTTGTCCATGGCAGCAATGTTGCCCTTATGGTTCTTCTTGGCTTGACTAAACTTTAGACAAGTTTTCCCTGATTATCGGCCCCCTTGCTTCTCTTTTTTTAGAGATTTACTCGAGGAAACTTACAGTTGCAAATTCTTTCTCTGTCTCTTTGAGAAATGATTCTTCTCCCAGCCTCTCGCTAGGTTGACAACCAGGAGTACCTTTCTCGAAGACCTGAGGGCCACTCCTTTGAAACGTAATCATTAAGAAAGATGGACTTGTTAAAAAGCTCTGGGAATCTAATATACAGCATGGTGATTATAGTTAATGATACTGTATAATATATTTCAAAGTTGCTAAGAGATTATATCTTAAATGTCCTCACCAGAAAAAAAAAAAAAAAAAGGAATTATGTGACAGGATGGAGGTGCTAGCTAATCTTATGGTAGCAATCACTGTGCAATATATATGTGTCCAATCCACAGGTTGTGGACCCTAAATGCATACAATATCATATGTTAATTATATCTCAATAAAGTTGGGAGTGGGAGATATGGCCCCTTCTCCCAGTCTCTGTGGGAAGATAAGAACCTAACTTCCATAAGCATCCATTATTAAACACAGATGGTCTAATCACACTGACTAATCTCTCCAGAAATGTCTTCGAGTACTTTTCAAGTAGCTCACTCTAGTGCTTAAAAATTCTCCTCCTTTGTCTTATTAAAGTTGAAATCAGTCTCTCTTGGGTATTGTAAGAGTCTTCAGCAAAGTCTTTCTTTCCTGTTCCATCTGGTGCAATTTTTGCTTCATTTTCTTTTGCTTTTAATTTATGGATAATAAATTTCAAGGGATGAAACTTAAGTCATGAAAATAATGTAATATTAGAATTAACCTCATTCCTGATTAAGACTCTACAAATGAAAACCACAAGTTTCCTTATTCCAAACATCATCTGGTTAAAGATTCAAGTGTTTATTATTGTGCACAATAATGCAGAGAAATGGGCATTATTTAGTGGAGTCCAAACTGCCACACTGCTTTTGAAAGTAAATCTGAGACTTCTCTCTAAATTGCAAATTTATACTTAACCCAGCAATATCACGCTTAGTAACTTAAATTATAAAAAATAAAAGCATAAATGCCTCTGGGTATATATACAAATATACTTATTAAAATGTTATTTTAGTGGCTAGTATGTGCAAATAACTGTTCCACTCAATGGCAAAGGGTTAATAAATATGTGTTATATCTACATCATGGATAAGGGCTATTAGCTGAATTAGGATCAATTCAATATGATTTTGGTTTAGATCATGAATATTCTTAAAGGTGAAATATTTTCAATTTGTGATGGATCATTGTCAAATCAGAGAGGTTTTATTTTGTAGTTTATTATAACTTCCTGTAATGAATAAGCTCCAAAGTAGAAAAAAATGTATTGAAACTACTAAATATGAGATATTTCCAAGCAAACTATTGGATAGACATTAGTTTGTTGTAATTAATTTGACTTTTCAAGTACATGTGCTATGCATCTTAGAGAAATTGAGTATTAATGGAGAAAATTAAGTTGTGCTTATCTGTTTGGAGAGTGTAGTTCTGACTTAAGAGCTTTCAAATGATTTCAGAAAAACCATTCTCTGCAAATATTTCTTTCTTTTTTAAGGTTTATTTGAAAGAGATAGCACACACATGGGGGGAGGGGCCGAGGGAGAGAATCTCAGACTCCTCACCTAACACCTTTATGGAGACCAGTGCCCTATCTCACGACCCTGAGATCATGATCTGAACTAAAACTAAGAGTCAGGAGCTCAGCATACTGAGCCACCCAGGTGCCCCCTCAGTAAACATAATAAGCAATAAAGTTTTGCCACGTTATTCAATAGACAAAGAAATATTGAGGACAAAACAGCAGGCCTTCACTCTTATGTATAATACTATGAAAGCATGATCACAGAGGGAATAAATAGCTTTATTAAAGCATACAAAATGTCAGTATTGCCTTTTGAAAAGCACATGATTATTCTGTACTTATGTTTTGACTGGAAAGTGACATGTGCATGTGTGTGTATTTCTGAATGAGTTGAATGATACCAATCGGTTAGATTATGCGTAGTTTTTAAAAGAAGATGTGATTTATACTGATATCTGAGAAGAACACAACCATGATTCAGTACTTTTATGCATTCCTTCCATGATCCTAGATTTGATCTAAGGTAATCAATAACATACACAGTGAAAAAGTGCTTCCTGCAGCTGCTTCTAAACCTGACTTATACTACACAAATTGTATTTGCATTCATAATTTACCTTCAATTATTAAGTACATTGAATAGAATTTAAATGTCTTCCAAACATCAATTTACAATTGCTGGATTGAAGATGAAGATGGAAAGAGATTTTAGCATGCAGATAAGAGACTGTTGATTTTAAGTTAAATCATTTAATCTCTGTGTAATTGCTGTTTATCTTCAAATTTGAAATAAATCTTTTATTTAAACATAGATGGGAGATGTTGATTTTAAACAATGAAATTATCCCCTGACTGTTGGTTGTAAAAAAGAGAAAACCAAAACCTTGCTATTTGGTGTTCAGCAACCTATAGCAACACTTCCATTACTCTGTCTACCTAGTTTTATAACTGTTTTTGTAAAAATAGTGGTGTAAAATTAATTGAATATTGATTAATTCCTATTTTAAATAATCTAAAATATTATTTGATGTAAGATTAAAATTAGAATCTTTATCTGCAGAATGAGCTTATATTGATTAGAAATTACCAACAAAATTAAATGCCCTGTTTTTTTTTTTTTTTTTTTTTTTTTTTTTTTTTTAACAGAACAATTGTATCTTTTCTGAGCCCTGACCTTGCTTGCAAGAAAGGTGCAATACCTATCCCATGGTGAGGCTGTTAGAGAGAGTTGAACCAGAGAATTTATGGAAGAAATTTATCATTTGTAAAACAAGAGTTTTATAGGATAGAGAACTTTCAATGGAATCAGGATGTTTTTACAACTGGTACCCAGTTTTCTAAGAATCATTTCCATTTACTTATTTCCTTTGGTTCAGGTGATCGGGTTCAGGAGACAAATTTAAAATAACCAAATTCAAAATTTATATACATATATATGTGTACATATATATATGTGCACATACATATATATATATCTTACATTTTATTATGTATATATGTATAAGTTTTAAATGCATATATAGGTATTTTTATAGAGGTATTTTCTTATACAGCTATCTAACAACACTTTGCTTATTAATTTTTCCAAAATAATTTTTTTTCTTTCTAAAAGCATATTCTTATTTTGTTAACTTTCATATATACTTTCTGAAGATAAGAAACTTTCCTCATTTGTTTTGGAGGGCACCAATAAATTGGGAGGTCACAGTCTGTGTTAAATATTTAATTACAAAGTAATAATTAGAAAAAAGGGTTCAAATTATATTAAAACTTTGGTATAATACACATCAAATTCATTTGGTTAGTGCATGTTTTGAAAAGAAAAAAATGGAAAATGTTATTAAATATAGTTTTTGGTGTACTGTATTTAATTTTTTTTAAATTTTAAGTAAACTCTATGCCACATGTGGGGATCAAACTCACAACCCCGAGATCAAGAGTCACATGCTCTACCAAGTGAGACAGCCAGGCCAACAGTACTGTTTTTAATAGAAATAACTATGAAACTGTAAAATTACATTAATAAACATTTGATATTTTGTTTCTCAGAAATAAGAAAGTCTTAATTGTACTGGCAACACTGATTGATTAATTGATTTTAGTTTATCACATTTCTCAGATTAGGGCACACTGTCATCATTTGTCCTTGAAATGTCTTCCTTTCCTTGTTTATTCTTTTATCTCTTTATCTTCTGTCCCTTTTTCCAATCATCGGGAAACATTCTGATTTATTATTTTATTTTATTTTATTTTATTTTATTTTATTTTATTTTATTTTTTTCTGTTTTTTTTTTCTTTTTCTGCTTTATTTTAAACTAAGTTTTGCTTGCAGAGAATTTTTCAAAATCCATTTTTAACCATGTTTTGAAACCACGCTTTTTTTCATCATGTTTTTAAATTTGATAAATTTATGTAAAATACCTCTATTAAAAATACTGATATATACATTTAAAACTTAAGATCATATATTTACATATCTGTTTATATGTAATTATATACATATGTATGCATGCCATGCTTGTATACACAGACACACATATATGTGTTTACATATATGTATGTACACATATATGTATACACAAATATACAAATGCCATATATATGCATATATAGATATAATTTCTTTCTTATGTTTTTGATAACTAGCCTCTTTTAAAGTTCTATCCATGTTTCTATGTATACATCTAAGGATGGGTCCAGTCTGCTGGTCGATACTACTGCATAATGCTCCATTAAGATGTAGCTACCACATTTGGCCTATTTACTCTTCTTCCAGTGATGGATTCAGGAGCTGGAAGCTTTGAATGAATTTTTATCTCCAAATAACTATTTTTATTTATTTATTTTTCTCCAAAGATTGAACTAAGTTCCAGAGTACATACAGCTTTTACAGAAGATAACTTATATCTTCTTAAGATTTTAAGTATTCACTGTTCTCATTCCTTCCGTTAGTTGTTTATACCAGTGATGAAAGAGAGATATAAATATCTCTTGGATGCCCACATTAATGACCAAAGGTGGCAAGAATGCTATAGGATAGAATAAAATAGGAAATAGTTTATTCCGTTATTGGTAAGGTTTTAAATATTCCAAGATTTCATTTGTTTTTCGCCAACAACTCAATACGCAATTCTTCTATGTCTTCAAAGAGAGTATTTGATTGACATTCCCTATTGGACTTACATAATTTATGTTTTATCTTTAATAAAAACTAATAATTTTTTTCATTTATGAATTCAGCAACAAAAAGACTGATGGCATCCTATGACCCGGACATTGTTTTTGAGGGTAAGGATACATCAGTGAATAAAATAGAAGAGAAACTTTAAGTAGGCTGGTCAGGAAAAGACTCATTTAGAATGTGAGACTTAAAGATCTCTAGAAGGCAAGGAATTGAATCACACCTATATCTGTGGGGAGAGCATTCTAGGAAAAGGAAGGAGGAAGTGCAAACCCTAGAATCAGAAGCGTGATTAGATGTTTGCATAAAGTATGGCAGCCAATATAGTTGGAGCAAATTGCTGAGGGAGGGAGAAATAGGAGATGGGCTAAAAGAAAACAGGGGTGGAATGGATCATCTCTGACCACGTAGGGTACTGGAAAGACCCTGGCTTTTTTTCTGAATAAGATGGGGGGCCAGCGAATGGTTTGCGGTAAAGAAGAGGTAAAGTTGGACTTAGAAATCTTTTGGAGTACTTAAGCTACTTCTGAACAAATTTGTAAAAATTACAAAATACAGCTATTAAAAATGCATTTAAATGCCATTAAGAATGAAGTAAAAAATAAAAATAAATGCCATTTAAATGATTACATAAGAAGTAGAATAGTGTAATACAAATAATTTTTTTTAAAAAGACCTTGAATATGTGGTACTGTGAACCTGAGTAAGTCACTAGGTCTCTTTGGCCTCAGCTTCCTATTAGCTGAGAGAGATTGCCAGGTGGGACTTCTAATGCTTCTTCCATTTCAGATCTAAATTTCTAGGACTCTGAACTCTGAGTCAACTCCTTATACCCTGGTTTTCAAGTTGTTAGAGAAATCAGTAGTTGTGTTTTATTCACTTTGTCAAACTGTCTTTTGTTGTTTGGAAGGAAAGTATTTTTTTCTACTTTTTTTGATACTAGAGTAGGAAACAATTTTAATTTGCTGAAAGGAGATAGTGTAGTAATAACTTGAAGTTCATTTTTATTCTTTTTCCTATTCTTTTGCAAATTCACACACTTTTTAGAAAAATAAATCCCAAGTAAATTGGCTAGATTTTCAACTGACTTTCACTGGAGTATGCAGGTACAAAGGACGGTAATAGTTTAAGAAGTTATAATCCTACATTTTAAAATCCACATATATTCATTTAAGCCAAACTAGATGGAATTCATTTTTTTAAGTAAGTTGGAATGGTGGTAGGAGTGAATAGAAGCTTAAGAGAATGACATTTGGATGAAAACGAAATTACTTCACACAAAAATAGCCTTGTCTAAAAGGTACATCTATTTGTATTAAAGATGTGGACAGCCAGAAGCCACAAAGTAAAAGTGTGGGTGCCATTGGGTCTGTGGTGTGCTCTCTGGCTATGTGAGAGCTACAGCTATGACAACAACATTTATTAAAAACCCACAATATGTATACACTGGTTCCTCTCTTCTGTGCGAAACTCATAATTGGTTCCTCTTGATTTTTTAAATTACTCTCCAATATTAGCCAAGGAAAGTGGATGCATCTTCCATCTGTAGTTCCAAATTAAATCCACCCTTAAATCCACACCTTCCAAAGGTCAAGATCGTGAACTACTCTGAGAATTCCCTACCAGGTTATTACAGCTGTGACTTTCAGAGAACTGATTATCAGCCCTACTTTATTCCAGATTCCAACTGAAAATGTGAATCACAATCATTCATTTTGAAACTATACATTTTCAACTTGCTGCAATAATGATCAATTCTCAGTATAATATATTTCACCATAATGTTGTGAAATGTTACAAAACATTTCTCAAAATCAAGAATGCGGCCATTAACAATCTGATCTTTGTATTTTGTATGTGTAATGCTGTTTCCATGCAGAGTTCATAATGGTCAGGTATAAAACTTACTCATCTTTTAAATATGTTTAATATTGTGCTGATGTATAGAATTGAAGTAGAAAATTAATAGCATTTTTGACGTTTATCAATTTTCTTTTGAAAGTTCTTTTCCAAGGTAAATTATATATATATTATATTATATATATATATAATTATATATACAGAGACATACAATTTCAATTAAATAGTATTTATATAACACCTTTTGAATGTATCAATAATAAAACTGATTATTTTGGATAGGATAAATAGTATTTTGACATCATTAGCCATGGCCATACAATGAAAACTAAAATTAATTTCATTCTCAATAGCAGTTAGAAAAGTTTAAAAATTTCTTTGTCCTTTAAATTTTTTTTAGAGTTCCAAATTTTGCCTTTTATTTTAGAGACTGTTTTGAATATTTTTATTGAACAAGATTTTCTACCAAAGACTATTTAAATTCTACACATGCTTATTAGAAAACTGTTAGTCAGATGTTAGAATACAGTGGCTATTATAACACATAGAAATATTGTCCTTGTCCTCTAGAGACTACCAGGAGAAAAAAAAATCATTCATCCATTTATTCAACAAACAGTTTTCAAGGACACCCTATGCACCTGGAACTGGTTGTGATGCCATGCCCAGAACTCATTTAGTCCTTTTCGATGACAAGGATAATAAGAAGCATTTACTGTCATCAAATATGTAGTGTGGATGCATAAACAAATGTGACTAAAGCACCAGGGGAAGAAAGTTATCATTGAAAGATTATGAAGAAAATCACTTTCTACAAAATAGCTAACTGAAGTTTAGCTCATGATAAAATACAGTGCAAAATACAGTAGAACATAAACATGTGAATAACTTGCTTAACTTTATAATAATGGGGCTTATTAACTAGTGAAACATATTTCACTCTATGCAAGCATATATGTTAAGATGATTTATTCAAATTAAATAATTGAATTCATAAAATACAAGATATTATTATCTTGTCCATTTTATATATTATACAAATGCTTGTAGTTGAATGTGTAAAAAGGGAATTCAGTTAAACAGTCAAGAAGATAAAAATGAATAGGAGTAAAACAAGAGTAAAAAAGTAACAAAGAAATGTACAAAGTACCTTGCAGATTGTATAAGTATGGGGGAAAATACACACACACACACACAGAGGCATAGGCAAATTAGTTCATATGTCAAGAAATTACAAATACGGAAATATTTAAACCAAGTATGGCATAATGGAGTTTATATAAGTTGGCAATTAAGTATCCACAGGGTATGCAGAGAAAAAAGAACAAGAAAAAGAAAAGGTGTCATCAAGGAAGACTCCAAGAGAGCCTTCCTGGAATACCGGGAAAACGTGTAATGAATGTAGATTAAATAGACATTTTTTTTCTAGGAAAGGGACATTCATTGAGTTTTCCATGTATTATTGAATTTAAGTTGCTTAACAGGGACTCTATGTAGAAGGAGATGTCAAAGAAGTAGCTGGGAATGCAATTCTCACTTTAAGAGAGTTTAAAGAGTTTGAAATCATCTACATAGAAGTTCAAACCTCAGAATATATGAAATCCTCAAAGGAGGATAGGCTTATAAAAGAGTAAAAATATTATGGCACAGGTTTTTCAATAATATACATAACAAAGAAAAGCAAATTTAAAAAAGTGACTTTAGAAATGAGTAAAATGAACACTTCACTAACATGGAAAAGAGGAGAAACTTTTGAGAAGAAATTATCCATCAATGGCAAATATTCTAGAAATATCAAATCACTTAAGAGCATTCACATATCTCTCTCTCTCTCTCTTTCTCTTAACTCTCTAATTGTCAATCATCATAGACTAATTTTAAACATTGGAATAATTTTAAACATTCAGTTTTAAACATTGAAGGCTAATCTGGATCATAAATGTTGAAATCTGAGTGTGGTTGAGGTTTGGGAGACAAGAAGTGCACACTGCTTTTGTCAATAGCTGACTGAGAAGGAAAGAAGAGAAAGAAAACTAGAGATTTTTTTTAAGTGGATACAAATATTTTAAGGCAATATATTTTGAATTAGATACAGGAAGACAGTAAGTTTGATTTAACTGTCATAATTGACAGGACGACAACTCCTTGAGAAACGAATGTCTCAAATATATGAAAAAAACATGTTTTTTTAAAAGGTCAGAGACTTTGCAGTGATTTCAAAATAATAATAATAAAAAAATGGTTCTTGTCTACATAATGCAAACCTATTATTATTTCTGTCTAAAAGTCATTTCACTGAAAAACATCTGCTACTTAGGTTTATTGATTACTTCTAAATTAAATAAATACTTTCATTCACATTATTTTGATGACTCATGAAGGTACAATCATCGAACACTTGAGAGTGTTTATAATGTCAGTAAAATATTTACTTTAAAATCTTGAAAATTATAATGCACACACTGACTGAGGATAGAGCATATTTCTACTTGGAGAGTGATGATTACAGAATTAAAGGAAGAACTCTGAGTAAATACATACTATAGAGATACAATTTTTATTACCAGTATCATGGTTTCTACGTTATAAAGTCAGCAGTAATGAAAGCCAGTATGAATTCGCAAATGCAGTGGCATTTATCATCACTAACATCTTTGTTTTCCAAGCATTCCAGAATCATGGGTATTTTGAAAGGATTTGTGCCACAGAAATCAAGCAAGACCTTGATTTCTTCACTCTTTATCTTACACACCTAGACACTACTTCAAAAAATGGTGTTTCAGTTATGTTCAAGCACATTGGTAGACAATACTGAAGCTGAAGGGGGCTGTCCCAACGAAGCTTCAGAGCAAATGATCAATACCACAATCTCCTGCATTGTGGATCAGGGAGTGTGGTACCATCACGTTGATGATGTAAGACTCAGAAACTAACATATTTTAAGACCTTTTTAATTTTTAAATGGTAAATGTCCCATTTTTCCAAAATAAACTATAATAGATATTCCGTAACAGTCAAACCATTCAAACCATTATTGCCTTCTAGGAATAATATTTTGATTCATAGATTAGAATCATTTATTTATTTATTTTTAAAGAACTTATTTATTTATTTGGGAGACAGAGTAATCGTGAGAGGGAGCATGCATGAGTGGTGGTGGTGGGTGAGGGGTGTAGGGGCAGAGGGAGAGGGAGAAGCAGGCTCCCGCTGAGCAGGGAGCCCAATGCCAGGCTAGGCCTCAGGACCCAGGGATTGTGACCTGAGCCGAAGGCAGTCGTCAGAGTGAGCCACCCAGGTGCCCCTAGAATCATTTAATAAAAAGTTTGTGACAGGTCACATGCTACCCAGCCTACTGAGAGACTAAATTATTAGATAACCTAGAAGTACTCTAGGTAAAGTGGCCACAGGACTTAATAAGCAAGCCAGGATACTTGGGAAGATTAAAGGGATGCTGTAAGTGACTGTGTAGGAACAATACTCAGGAACGAGGACTATTCTAGGCACACTAGGACACAGGGTCTTCATTACATTCTTTTAAATATCTTTGCCTGTTTTATTAGATAAAAGAGCTAAAAGAGGGCATAGCATTGTTTACACTAATTCTTCCTGTCAAATATCTAACTACTCAGTACCATTTATAGGCTCAATCTCTCCATATCACCTTTCTAAGACACAGCGTGTGCACGTGTGTGTGTGTGTGTGTGTGCATGGCAATGTCCACATAAGTCATTTCCATTTGATTATTAGTAGCAGATGCCTGTCATCTTATGCACTCTTACGTCTAACTTCAAAGTCATACAGGGATATCTTATTTACCTGGCACCAATCCAATACTATTAACTAATGAAATGTGAAATCAAAAAGGCATAAAAGGGCTAAATAGAAAATAAGGCAGCTTGAGGATGCCACTCAGCATTCAAATACACACGGAGGAGATATGAAGGTGAAGAAATAAACCTTCTTGTATCTGTTTCTGTGTTTATAGATGATATGATGTGAATAATCACTAACAGTTCTCATTTAAATGTACAAGTTACCCTTGGGCATCAATTATAACTAACTGAGGACATGAGCGAGAGCTAAAAGCTGACAAATGTGTGTGTAGAAAGCCCCTTAAAACATAATCACTTTCCCATCAAAGAAGAAGCAAGGATATCATAACCAGGCAATTGGGACACCTTGTCAGTTATGTATAAATTGGGCAATAAAGAAAATAGCTTGACATAAGGGATGCCACATCCTGAGAGAGCTGCTCAGGGAATGGAATCTTGACTTCAGTTTGGACTTGTCTGCTGTAAGCCATCAACAACATTCCACGATGCCAAGTGGCACAGCAGAATTAATTTATAAATACTCAAATAGACAATGAGAAGATTTCTAAAATCTTCGCATAGTAAGCGCAGAATGAATTTTTTGTTGCTTTTAATTAGAATCTTGGAAAAATAGGCTAGGAACTACTTCTACGGTGTATAAAAATATGAAATATATTTTGGATTTTTTAAAAATAATTTCCCAAATGCAAATTTCCACTCACCCTTTACTCGTGAGCTAGAGCCCTGAATATCTTTCCATGTGCAAGAGGTCATCTTGTTCACC
Organism: Canis lupus familiaris; assembly: GCF_011100685.1. Classification (NCBI taxonomy): domain Eukaryota; kingdom Metazoa; phylum Chordata; class Mammalia; order Carnivora; family Canidae; genus Canis; species Canis lupus. The sequence goes on along the minus strand of NC_049225.1, from coordinate 83,851,757 downwards.
CACTGTTTCCTCCCAACACAATACTCTAAAACTGAATGAACTATGTTTTACTACTGCTTTCCCCTTTGGTATTTCCAATTTTGATAATGAAGCCTCAATTCGAGTTACATGGGCCTTATCATAGACGGGGTTCTCCGAGAGTAGACACTGAGATGGTGGTTGAGGTGAGATTCTTGGGGTTTTTTTCTTTGTTTGTTTTAAAGATTCTCTTTATTTATTAGAGAGAGAGAGAGAGAGAGAAAGCAAAAGACAGGGAGGGTCAGAGGGAGAACCCAAACCCCTGACTCCCATTTCTCTAAACACTGTCCCCTAGAATTGCAATAATTCTTTCTGTGCCATGATCTTCAAGGTTTTATCCTCTTGCTCTGGCTCTTTCTTACATCCTTTCATACTGGCCCGGTAAGGGTTCACTCTCTTATAAGAACACTGCCCACAAAAAAATAAATAAATAAATAAATAAATAAATAAATAAATAAAACCCAAAACAAAACACTGCCCACCAGCAGCAGTTTATACTTTCCTTCTTTGAACTAGCTCCATACCAAGCAAAAACGTTGGCACCTCTTACCTTGCTTCTTTAGAAATATAAGTGTCACATCTGTAGGAACAGTTCCTGGGGAAGTGCCTAGTACATGTGGGCACTGACAATAAGTTTCGTCTTGAGATTTAAGGAAGACAATGGGAGGTTGGAGAGAGAATGGGGAAGAGAAGGAGGGGAAAATCAACTGGTTAAAAATGAGATGTTTTAAGTCACATAAGTATTTTTAAATAACCTACTTGCCAAATAATCATCCATGTGACATCAAGAAAGTTACTTTACCTGAGTTTTATTTACCTAGTATATAAAATACTGGCGATAACACATCAGAGACATTAGAAAGGGAAGTCACTTATAGTTTCTGGACAATTTGTGCTCAATAAAATATAATTATTACAACTCTGTGTTCTGGTATCAGTTGAATGGACTTGTCTCTTTTACCTACTGGCAACATTGTTAGCCTCTTTTTAATAAGTTATTTCAAAGATATGTGTGAAAATCAAGTACCTGAGTGCTTCATAAGCTAATGTGTTAAATATCAAGAATAAAATGATGGCAAAAAAAAAATTAGATGTACCATGCCCCTGCACTAAAATTCTTACAACTTTAAAATCTTTGCCATGGTTTTTTTTAATTGTCTGATTTAAAAAATATATATAGAATATCACTCTTCAGTGTAAAATTCTATGGGTGTTTCATTAAGATGCTATTTCCATTCTAGTGTATTTAGTTACATCCTAATATGACATTATTTCTAAGTAAAACGAAGTTACTTTATAGAGTCAATCTGGAATCCTTGCTCACCACAATTCTATGGGTGAAGCTGATTCAAAACAATTTTCTAAAGAGAATTTGAGTCCCGAATGTGGACATGCCCACAGCTCACCCTGAAGGCTTTATTGAAATTTTAAGCCTCCATAAAAGGATTATAACCCTAACCCCACCTTGACTATTCCTAAGGAACATGGCTCTCAATTCTCATGGCTACATAGACGAGCTGTATTTCTGGCATTTGCTAGGAGTAAAATCTCAAATCAATGTCAGCCAAAATTTACTATAAGAATTGTGATGCTAAATGATTTTCAAGGACACAGTCTAGCCTGTCTTTATAATAATTGCTTTCGCTAAGTTGTGATTGTGGGGTGGTGCCTTAGGTAACTCATTCTAAGTCCCTTTAGAGGACATTGGAGTGACTTGAAAAAATCTGGATGCCCAGAGTGAAGACAGTTTTACTTTTTTTTTTTTTTTTTTTTTTTTTTTTTTATGAATCCCAAGCATGTAGTATTCATGTCTGACACACAATAGGCTGGATAAGTATTTGTGGAAGCATGATTCCATTTTATTACAGTGCCTTAATTGGGATTATTATTTTCTAATTATTACATCAAGAAGTATTATGTTTTCCCTGGACAATTAGTTTATTTTTATAGCAAGGCCATTTAAGATTGTGATAAAAAAAAGAGTTTTTTCTCATCAATTTTTTTATATGGAACTTTTTTTTAAAAGATTTTATTTATTTACTCATGAGAGACACACAGAGAGAGGCAGAGACACAGGCAGAGGGAGAAGCAGGCTACCTGCAGGGAGCCCGATGTGGGACTCAATCCCGGGACTCCAGGATCATGCCCTGAGCCAAAGGCAGATGCTCAACCACTGAACCACTCGGGTGTCCCCTCTCTCATCAATTTTCTAAAGGTTGTTAACAAATTCTATTCTAACTCAGATAACTAATATGGGTCACTACAGTATGCAGTTTCAGCTCAATTCCCAGTTATAGTTTGTAGTGAAAGTTTAATTTCTATAATTTTATTCTTGTTTTTATTTTAGATTCTTTGGAAGTCATCTAAGATTCTTTCTGGAATAGGCAAAATGCATAGAAAGAAAGAGATGTTGACTAAATCTCCTTTCTATTCCAAGATTGGGCTGGATTTCTTATTATTAATGGGTATTTTAGATGGAAAAGTGTTACTGTAAATGGTCCAGGACCACAGACACTATCAGGTAAGAAGAAATACAAGAGTGTGTATTTTTCTAAATATCCCAAGAATTTAGAAGATTAACAGAACAACAATAAAAAAGCATAGGCTTAAAACTCATACCATAGAGAGGGGCACCTGGGATGCTTAGTTGGTTAAGCAGTCAACTCTTGATTTCAGCGCAGGTCAATATCTCAGGGTCTCAGGATCAAGCCCCTCATCAGGCTCCACGCTCAGCACAGAATCTGCTCCAGAATTTTCTCTCCCCATTGCCCCTTGCTCACTTCCAATCTCTCTCTCTCTCTCTCAAAAAATAACATATTAAAAAAAAATCATAATAATATAGAAAGTGAAAAGGAAGAAAAAAAAAAGAAAAAAAAAACAGGGGTGCCTGAGTGGCTCAGTTGGTTAGACATCTGCCTTCAGCTCTTGAGCTCCTCGGGCTGAGCAAGGAGCCTGCTTCTCTCTCTCTTTCTACCTGCAGCTTCCCCTGCTTGTGCTCTCTCTCTCTCACTCTCTGTCAAAGATAAATAAATAAATAAATAAATAAATAAATAAATAAATAAATAAATAATAATCTTTAAAAAAAGAAAAAAGAGAAAAAGAGAGGAAATGGTAGATAAAAATGGATAAAAGTATGGTATCTTTAAATATATTTTAAAGTGCATGTGTCAAACTCTCAGATGCAGCTGATGAGCCTCAAACTATAATTTTTGATTCTATAATGCTTTAAGGTTAGAGTAGGTCATCAAGGGGATCTCTTTCCAAGTGGGTCCCTCAAAGACTAACAAGTACTTTGTTGTATAGTTTCTGCCAGTCAACATTCTTCCAAAGTAAACTACTTCAGCAAGCTTTCTAATTTGGGGAGAGTGAACCAAATTAAAAGCCTATCTTGAATCCTCTGGCTCCCAAGTCCTTCCCATTAATAAACAAATAAACAACAGTAAAAGAACAAAGGCAAAAATATAGTAAGTCATGCTATTGTAGCTCATCTGATCAAAACTTTTGTCTCTAATTTGATAACTCTCCTGTTTGATGTTTTCCTTTTTCACATGTTGAAATTTCCTTTCTATTTCAGGCAAGCTTGTCCCCTGGCATCCATCTAATAGAAAGGGAAAAAAATGGATCTTGTTATCCATATGACCACCTTGAGGGCACACTGCAGCTTGCAGAGCACATGGTGATACTTATGGTGTCAATAACAATGTCTAAATAACACAAGTTTTAATCGTAGTCATCTTTTATCGACATGGTTGCTCCCTGGGCTCTTTTTAATGTGATCATATTGGAATGTGTTGTCCTGATTTTCATGAATTAGGGCAAAGTCACTCTTACTCACCATCTGAAGTCTCAGATGTTCCTTCCCACCCAGTAATGAAAATGAAAATTATTTTCCTTGGCAACTCAGATGGTATTCTGATTAATTATGTGGATGTAATTCTTGGATTATTTGCATATTTTATAGCTAGAAAGCCCTCTACTTTATTGCCAGCTCTCTTTTTTCAACTCTATTAAAATATTATTTCTTTATTTTATGTTATTTTATTGTATTTTAAGAACTTATTAAATTTTCCCAAAACTATTTTTGTAATTAGGCAGGCTCTAATATACATTTAAAATATATATTCCAGTTTTTTAAATTCATTTCATTAAATGTGTTAGTGGTGTTTATAATCTAAATATTAAAAGTCCCCGAAACTTTTATGTTCATAAAGGACCAACTTATAAAGCATAAGCTAAAAGTAGTAAATACATAAATATTTGGATTAATTATCTTTTGAAACTTTTCAAGGACAGATATCAAAATACACTATTAGAAGTAGATATATGCTGCTTGCCTCAGAAAAAAAAAATTCTACAGAAATACATTATTGGCAAAAAGATTAATATAGTAGTTAATAAAATAAATTATATGCTTAGAGATCATGAACTAAAACGGATTATTTTGTGAATATGTCATCAAGTTGGATGTTCTTTATAAAAATGTTGACTGCATTATGGGGGTGGGTATACCCTGAATGAATGGTTATAATGGATTTCTAATTTTTAACGTAATTTCTTTTTAATGACAAGATGCACAGCTGCAGGACTGGTCAGTGGTCAGCAGCAGGGACCACAGATGATGTCTCTAAAAAACATAAGATTCTCACATTATGTACTGTTTCAATTTCCAGATAGTTTAAAAATCCCCTAATATGTACTATAATATTTGATGTCTGCTATTTACCGAGTACACAACTTATTGTATGGGTTTAATATACATCCTTTCATTTAATAATTTTAATAATCCTGGAGACAGTCATTACTGGAAACCTTTGGAGGAGTTCATAGTCTACATAATAATCATGATTAAACCCCAGACAGAATTAGAACTAAAACCCAGGTCTTAGCTATTATACTATGCTTCATAAACAAATCAAGCTGCTATTCCAATAGACTCTAAGTGGCTTTAGATGGTACTGCTTATTTCCTACAGAATAAGAGACAATAGAAGCTCAGGTTTATATCTCCTGGTATCAGGACAGGTGTGCAGGACTACACTAACAGTTTATTAAAGGTATTAGAGATCAAGTGTTTGCCTTCCATAGCTATTCTAGGTGATAAAGAAGAGGACAAAGAAAAGGAAAGTTACCTATGTTATATCCGAATCTCTGTGATGATAACTGACTTTAGTAGAATTATACAATCATCTTTAGTTTTCTTTCTCTTAGATTTTAAAGAAACAGAGTGGTAATGAAGAAAAAAAAAAAAGTTCTTGACTGATTTTATGATCTTTTATTAGCCAGTTCCTCCTGGTCCCTGGACAAAGCAGCTCATTTCACTGCTATAGATTTTCTAAGGTATAAAATGACTTCAGCTTTTGGAGTGTTGAACTCTTAGAGTAATGTCAAGTTTTAAAATTAAACGACTTGATTGGACTTCTGATTTCAGAAAAAATGGAGTAGATGTATGCTTTCCTATTCCTTCACTGAATACACTAAAAGTCTTGAGCATTATATATAAAATGAACATAGAAGACCCTTGAAAGGGAGATAGAAAAAAGGAGAATAAACTACGGATTTCAGAACCCAAGAAATGGCACAATGATGTGTGTTCTAGATTTTCTTTTTTTTTATTTTTTAATTTTTTTTAAATTTTCTTTTAGCCTCATATATATTAGAGTGAAGCTGAAGGAGTGGTGTCCCAGAAAGGCCATTGGGTACAGAGAAAGCCCAAAAAACACCCATGCTTTTTATCCAAAGTACATAAAAGAGTCAGCTAAGACAGAAAATCTTAGGTAATAAGTACTTGTATTTTGGCATAACTACACATAAAAAAGAAAAAGAAGAAAGAAAGAAAGAAAGAAAGAAAGAAAGAAAGAAAGAAAGAGAAAGAAAGAAAGAAAGAAAGAAAGAAGAAAGAAAGAAAAAGAAAGAGAAAGAAAGAAGAAAGAAAGAAAGAAAGAAAAAGAAAGAAAGAAAGAAAGAAAGAAAGAAAGAAAGAAAGAAAGAAAGAAAGAAAGAAAGAAAGAAAGAAAGAAAGAGTTTCCTTGTATCATCCATGCCAGAAGATACCAAGTTAGGGGCTCAGGAGTTCTACACTTGTCAGGCTCTAATGAGGTGCCCCAATCATCCTGTCAGAGTTTTAGGTCAGAAATGGTTAAGTAGGGGCTGGATTTCATCCTTGCTGATGGTAATGAAGTCAACCTCCACTCCATCCACAGCCTCCCCCCCTCCCATGAAAGTCCCTGCTATTTAAAAAATTAAACAACTTGGGACACCTGGGTGGCTCAGTGGTTGAGCATCTGCCTTAGGCTCAGGGCATGATCCCTGTGTCCTGGGATAAAGTCCGGCATTAGGCTCCCTGCATAGCGCCTGCTTCTCCCTCTGCCTATGTCTCTGCCTCTGTGTGTGTGTGTCTCATGAATAGATAAATAAAATCTTAAAAAAAAATTGCTAAAAATGAAACAACGACAACAAAAATGCAATGGCTGGGCTCAAAAGCAGAATGGAGATGGCAGATAAAAGAATCAATGAACTGAAACAATGAACTGGAACAATTGTAATTATGCTACCTAAAAAGCACAGAGAAAATCAACTAAAAAAAATAATGAACAGAGCCTATGGGACTATATAAAGAGATCTAACATTCTCATCACTTGAGTCCCATAAGGAGAGGAGAGAAAAAGTTGAGGTTGGAAAGGTGCTTAAAACAATGACAACAACAACAAAACAACAACAACAAAGACAAAAAAAAAAAAAAATCCTAAATTTGGCCAAGGGCATAAACCTACAGACTCACTAAGTTCTATGAACTCCAACATAAACTGAAATAAATACACCTAAAAACATGACATCCAAACTTCTGAAAACTAAAAGCAGAAGAAAAAAAAGATCATAAGAGAGAAAGGATATCTTATGCATAAGAGAAAAAAAAAAAAAAACTAAGATGAACGAAGTAGATTTCTCATTAGAAACCATGGAGGTCAGAAAAGTTTTTGAGCCCGGACAGAAAAAAAACTATCAACTCAGAATTCTATATCTAGTAAAATATATACCACAAGAATTACACAGAAATCAAAATATCTTTTAACCAAAATATTTTTAGGTGAAGGCAAACTAAGAAAATTTGTTGCCAACAACACATCCTCAAAAAGGTTAAAAGAAGATCTTAAACTAAAAAAGAAATGATAGAGAAGGAATCTTTGAACATCAGGAAGGAAAAGAAACAATAGAAATATAAAAGTATGTGAAAATATACTACATTTAACTTTTCCTCAACAGTCTTCTAAGTGGTTGAAGCAAAAATTATAACATTGTCTGGAGTGGTTCTAAACACATGGAAAGGACATATTTAAAACAATTATATTATAAATGAAGGAAACTAGGGAACACAAAGGAAGGTAAGATTTCTTCATTTTAATTGGTAAAATGTCACATAAATAGATTGTGATAAGTTATGAATAGATAATGTGATACCCTGAGCAACCAATAAAAAGCTATACAAAAAGATACACTTAAAAACACTATAGAGTAAAATTCTAAAATATATCGAAGTAACCCATAGGAAGACAAGAAAGAAAGAAGGAAAGAAAGAGAAAGAAGAAAGAACAAAGAAAGAAAGAAAGAAAGAAAGAAAGAAAGAAAGAAAGAAAGAAAGGAAGAAAGGAAGGAAGGAAGGAAGGAAGGAAGGAAAAGGATAGAAAAAATATCATGTAAACATTAATCAAACTAAAATAGTAAATGTTATATTAATATCCCATAAGGAAGACTTTATAGCAAAGAAAATTACAAAGACAGAAAGACAACACATAATGATTAAAGGATCAATCCAACAAGAACACACAGTTATTCTAAATTTTTATGCAACAAAAAACAGAGCTGCAAAAATATGTGAAACCAAAATCTGATAGTGCTAAGAGAGAAATAGAAAAATTCACAATTACTGCCATGATATTCAACATTCCTTCCTCAATAATTGATAGAATATCTGAACAGAATACAACTCCACCAACCAACAGGATCTATCTGTATAACAGGGCAAGACATCTATATTTGCATATTCTGACCCATAAAATCAACCTTCCTCAAATTGCTAATATCAATGTGTTTTTGAGAATAATCGGACTAGAAATCAATAGTGAAATAGAATAAAAATTTCAGAACAGGTGGAAACTAAACAACACACTTCTAAATAATCCATGGGCCAAAAGGAAGTTTCAAGGGAAATAACAAAATATATTGAACCAAGTTGAAATGAAATGCAACATATTAAAACATGTTAGAAACAGGTAAAGCATTGCTACTGGGGAAATGTACAGCACTGAATAAATATATTAGAAGATGACTTCAAATTGATCATCTAAGCTGTCTCCTCGAAAACTATGAAGTGTCAGATAAACCCAAAAAGAAGGAAAACAGGCACAAGGAAAGATATAATGTGAATAAAAGCTGAATCAATGACATTGAAAACAGAATCCATACAGAAATAAATATAGCAAGAATGGATAATTTGACACATTCATTCAAATGACTGCAAACTTCCAGCACAACTGACAAAGACAGGAGAATAAAGGCCACAAATTATCAATATCATGAATGAAACAGGGGATAACATATCAGAACTCGCAGTCATCAAAGTAATGAGCAAATTTTATGAACAACTCTAAACCCATACATTTGACAACTCAGATGAAATGGGCCACTTCCTCAAAAACATAATTTACCACAACTTATCCAATATAAGATCGTTTGAATAGCCCTCTAAATTTCTAAGGAAATCGATTGTATAATTAAAAACTCTCTCCCAAAAGAATTTTCCAGGGCTAGATAGTTTCAGTGAAGAAATAAAAAAAAAAAGGGATCCCTGGGTGGCGCAGCGGTTTGGCGCCTGCCTTTGGCCCAGGGCATGATCCTGGAGACCTGGGATCGAATCCCACATCGGGCTCCTGGTGCATGGAGCCTGCTTCTCCCTCTGCCTGTGTCTCTGTCTCTCTCTCTCTCTCTGTGACTATCATAAATAAATAAAAAAAATAAAAATAAAAATAAATAAATAAATTAATTAAAAAAAGAAATAAAAAAATGTTAAAAGAAGCACTAATTCCTATCTCACTAGGGAATGTATATTTAAATAATAATAATATGTCATCACTATGCACCATGAGAATGGGGATGGGGAGCTGTTATTCAATGGGTATAAAGTTGCAGTTGTACAAGATGAGTAAGACGTAGAGATCTTCTGAGACATGGTGCCTAGAGTTAGCATAGCTAATAGTGCAGCAATTTTCACTAAAAATTCTTAAGAGCCTAGATCTCATGCTAAGTGTTCTCATCAAAAGAAAAATAAAGGGGAAGGTGGGGTAGTGGGAAGCAAGAAAACTTCTGGAAGTGATGAATATGTTTGTTTATGCCCTTGACTGTAATGATGAAATGCATCACAGGTATGTATCCATATGCCCCAAATCATCCGAAATGTATATGGTGAATATGTGCAATTTGCTATACACCTCCCTAAAGCTGAAAAACAAAACTATATAAATTAAAATAAAATATACTGATAGTACGAAATTTTGGCAAGGCTCCCAAGAAACAGAGACATTCAAATTTTGCTGGTGTAACTGTAAAATGGTATAATCATTCCAGACAACTGGCAGTTTCTTAAAAAATAAAATTAAACATGGGGCACCTGGGTGTCTCAGTGGGTTAAACGTCAACTCTTGATTTCAGTTCAGGTCTCAAGCTCAGGGCTGTGAGATGGAGCCCTGCAGTCAGGCTCTATGCTCAGTGGAGAGTCTCTGCTGGAGATTCTTTCCCTCTCCTTCTGCCCTCATTCCACTCTCCCCCCTCAAATAATAAATAAGTAAATAAATGTTTTTTTAAAAAGTAACTAATGGGATGCCTAGATGGCTCAGTGGTTGGGCACCTGCCTTTGGCTCAGGGCGCAATCCCGGGACCTGGGGTCGAGTCCTTGCAGGGAGCCTGGTTCTCCCTCTGCCAATGTCTCTGCCTCTCTCTCTGTGGCTGTCTTGAATAAATAAATTTTTTAAAAAATGAAAATAAAAATAGAAAAGCAACTAACTAACATGGAACTATCACATGACCAAAGACCGGACTTCTGGGCATTTATTCAAGAGAAAGGAAAAATGTATCTCAAACAAAAATCTGCAAATAAACATTCATAGCAACTCAACGTATAATTGCCCAGAACTGTAAAAAACTGAGATGTTCTGCAACAGATGAATTACTAAACATAATGAAGTACATCCGTACCATAGAATATTAAAAAAGGAACAAACTATGGATGCATGCCACAACTTAGGTGAATCTCCAGAGAATTATGTTGAGTGGGAAAAAAAAAGCCAACTCCAAAAGTTTACATATTTCATAGTCCATTTATATAATGACCTTCAAACTAAAAATGACACAATTGTTGAAATGGAAAATAGATAGATAATTCTAGGTTTGACTAAGGGGGCTAGAGGCAGGTTGGAAGCGAGAGTGGCCATAAAAGCGCATCATGAAAGTCCCTGGAGATCACAGAAATGTTCTGTATGTGGTGTGTGTCAAATTATCTTTTCCTAAGATTTTATTTATTTATTCATGAGAGACAGAGAGAGGGGGAGAGAGAGAGAGAGAGAGAGAGAGAGAGAGGCAGAGACAGACAGAGGGAGAAGCAGGCTCCCTGAGGGGGGCCTGACATGCGACTCGATCCCAGGACCCCGGGATCACGCCCTGAGCCAAAGGCAGATGCTCAAACCACTGAGCCACCCAGGTGCCTTCCTGTCAAAATATTTTGACTGTCACATTTCACTGTAATATTATCTGATGTTTTGGGAAACTGGGTAAAAGTTTCATGGAACCTATTATTTCTTACAATCAAATGTAAATCGATGATTAGCTTAAAGCCATTAATTTAAAAAATTAGATGACTCTAGGAAAAAAGAATAAAAAAATAAATGTACCTTCATATTCTGGCTTTCGTATTGTATCTTCCTATTTATTCATTAATACAAGTGTTCACCATTATTCATTAATTCATGTGTTCTTATGCTTTTGGCTTTTTTTTTTTTTTGCTTTTTGCTTTTCACTCTACTTATGGGTTTACAAACTAAAAAGGGTATTTTGTGAGATTATGCATTTGAATTTCTTCATTCATGGTGCCTTATCGCGCATTTGGGATCCTGCAGGGATTCCAAACCGATGACAATGATGATAAATTTATACGGCATGTTGTCAAGTTGGGGGGGGGGGTTCTCTATTTATTTCTTTGGAAACTAGTTGTTTTCTGCTTCCTACCAAATGTCAATATATCTTTTCTTTCTCCATACGTGTATTCAACAGATATTTGTGGAGCACTTACTTTCTGAACATTGTAGTGGTGAGAATGCAGTCTTTTCCCCTCATATTCAGAAGCACCAGGTATAGAGGTGGAGAGGTCGGTGCGTAATAAGTCAACAAGAATAACAAGAATGTATTTTCAAATGCTTAAGAGATATTTTACCCTTCTCTTAGAACAGGTCTCCCTGTGTCATTCCACCTCCTAGGACAGTGTTTATTGGCACCCTTGTTATTATAGGCTGCGGAGCTTGTTGGGGCGCTGACTGGGCCCATAATCAGCAACCCAGGCCTCACCCACTACCTACCAGTAGCGCCCCTTCCCAACTTGTGGCGACAGAAACTGTTAACAGATTTTGCCAAGCGTCTCCAGTTTTCTGGAGAAAAGTGTCACTTGGGCGGGAGGAAGACCATGGTTGCAAACCATCGCCTGAGAGATTCTTGAGGTTTCTGCCCCAGGAAGGCGCAGGGTGGGTATGAACACTGTTTATGGAGGCGATGAGTTCTGAAGCTAGCCTTTGTGGTGAGAGGAAGTTCCCTGCTTTCCTAAATATCTTGTCAAAACCAAATGAGAAAGAGAAAAGCAGAAGCTGAAGTGAGAGTGGTACATGGATCTTTAAAATAATCCTGATGGCAACTCTGGTCAGATGAATGCCCTTGGGAGGTTTGTTGACCAGAGTGACATAATATGAATTTAAGGTAACCAATTCATCCTGGTTGCCTGGAATGCTCTGTTTTTGCCTTGAAAGACTTGTTTTTCCTCTGTCGCTGTTATTGTAGTTCGGGGGAGGGGAGGGGGAGGGGAGTGGAGAGGCATGGAAGGAAGAGGAGGGCAGGGAAGGACTTGAAGGAAGGAAGGAAGGAAGGGAGGGAGGGCGGGAGCGGAGGAGGGAGGGAGGGAGGGAGGGAGGAGGGAGGGGAGGGAGAGGCGGAGGCGGGAGGGGAGGGGGGAGGGAGGGCGGGAGGGAGGGATGAGGGAGACGGGGAGGGAGGGGCTGGTCCTTCCTTCCTTCCTTCCTTCCTTCCTTCCTTCCTTCCTTCCTTTTTTTCTTTGCCCTTCCTTCCTTCCTTCCTTCCTTCCTTCCTTCCTTCCTTCCTTCCTTCCTTCCTTCCTTCTTTTCATTCTTTCTTTGCTTATTTACTTTAGAGAGAGAGAGATCAGTGGGGAGAGGTGGAGGGAGAGTCCCAAGCAGACTCCACCCGAAGCCCTGAGCCCTGAGGCGGGCTCCATCTCATGACCCTGAGATGAGGACCTGAACTGAACCCAAGAGTCTGTCACTTAACCAACAGAGCCACGCAGGCACCAATGAAGTCTTGTTTTTCTATGAACATTTTGTCTCAGGCAAACCAGATTGATTGATCAGGCTATATAGATTTTATTTAAATGATCACTCTGACTGCTTCAAGAAGAATATATGATTGGGTGGGGGTTGGTGGCAGAAAGTGTAAGCTATTAGGACACTATGGCAATCATCTATTCAAGAGATGAATAGAGGCTATTCTGGGTGTTGTTTTGTTCCATTTTGCAGATACTGAGTTGGAGACGGGCACTACATATCAAACTTGCAATGGCAAGAGACAATGTATATAAATCTGGATCTGAATAGCCTGGACATAAACCCAGAATAATCAGTTTTTTTTTTTTTTAATGATGTTGTTATAGGCTGCATTGTGTCCCCTCAAAATGCATATGTTGTAAGTCCCAACTCCCAGTACCTTGGGTGGGACACTAATCCAATATGGTTGAATAATGGTGTCCTTATAAGGAGCAGAAGAGACACCAGGGTGCACTTGCACAGGGAAAACGCCATGTGAAGCCCAGTGAGAAGGCCATCATCTGCTTGCTTTCATCCAGAACTTTCAGCACTTTCCAGAACTGCAAGAAAATACATTTCCGCTAAGGTACCAGGTCTGTGGTATCTTATTACGGCAGCCCTCACACACTAATGCATATGGCTTTAGATGGTACCTCATCTAAGAAGAGCTTATAGCTATTGGAGTGTGGGTGAAAGGGGATTCCAAAACACAAAGGTGAGAAGAAGGGCAGAAGGTTACCCAAGAGGATAAAAAATTTATATTGATGAGATGGAGTAGAACCTTCCAAAAAAAAAAAAAATAGTATCAAGTGAAGAAAGATCATAAATGTGAGAGATCATTGAGGTCATTGGGATCATTGAGTTTTTTTTTGGTTTACGAAGGAAAATATTTTGGTGGCTCAGTGGTTTAGTGCCGCCCTCGGCCCAGGGTGTGATCCTGCGGACCTGGGATCCAGTCCTACGTCGGGCTCCCTGCATGGAGCCTGCTTCTCCCTCTGCCTGTGTCTCTGCCTCTCTCTCTCTCTCTCTCTCTCTGTATGTCTCTCATGAATAAAAATATATTTTTTTAAAAAAAGAAGGAAATATTTATAGTATATTTGTTTACAGTATGGTGAATGAAAGCAGACTCTCATTTAATATTTTGTATAAGGAAAAAAATCATTTACCCCTTTATCATAGTAGAAATAACAGCATATGCAAAGAGTTTAGATTGCATATCAGGTTGATGAGGTTGTATTTACATGGTTTTCCAACTACTTAAGAAATGAAAGGAAGAAGGTGGATGAAGCTTAGGGAGATTACAAGTCAGAAGACACCATCTCTTAGAGCGAAAAAGTGAATTTATTACACATATTATTAACATATTTTAATTGAAAAATAAATATTCACCCACAATATATATACACATGTACACACACACACACATATATAAATAGTAATAAAACCGCAAATACCAAGAAGAGAAAGTCCCAGAATGTCATACATTTTTAATGCTTGTTGAACTGACTGTAATCTGGATGCCTACTTCCTAAAATGCTGGTTGTTCTAACTTTTAAAAAATATGTATGGGGCACCTGGGTAGCTCAGTCAATTGGGCATCTTCCTTTAGCTGGGTCATTATCCCAGGGTCCTGGGATTGAGCCCTGAGTCTGGCTCCCTGCTCAGGGGGAGGCCTGCTTCTCCCTATCCCTCTGCTGCTTCCCCTGCGTGTACTCTCTGTCTCTGTCTCTGTCTCTCTTTCTCTGTCAAATAAATGTCAAATATTGTTTATATATATAAACAATGAGAAATTTTTACATACAGGATCCCCCCCAACACCATTTGATGTACAATATTCCTATGAAAACTTTTGTAAGCTAGAATGGTGTAAAGTGAAGAAGCAATTGCCATTAATTTACATTAAAAGAAAAATTTTTGGACTTCCTCAGTCAAAAAATTACCTATTTTAGCCTTTTCTGATACCTCAGGACACGTCTGACTAATGCTTCCACAAAATCTATCAAGATAAAGCTAAGTGCACAGACACAGTTAAAACAAGGTGGCCGGATGCTGAAATACTAAGTGTAGCATCCTTGGGAGGAGCAGGACAGGGCCACCTTGCTGCTCGGGTGCGCGCTGCCTTTATAAAGGCTCCCCCCAAAACTAATGCAGCACACTGTTTTTGCTTTTTCACCTTCTTTCTTAAACGTGAAAATCTTTGAATTCCTTTTGGTTGGTGAAAACAGGTATTAAATGTAGGTCTTTCATAAGAGCCAAGTGGCTTAACAGAGACTTTTGACAAGTGGGGGATACCTGTGTATTGTTAAATAATTATCTACTCTGTGCCTTGTAGCCATAAGGAAAACTCAAGGTATAATAAACATTTGGGCAACACATAATCCTTGTTCATGCCATTAACAGTGTTAATGTAATCATAATAAAATTAATGATATAAAATGTCCCCATACAAAGTGGCCAGATGCGAATTCAGATTTCGTTTCTACGCACACAGCGAAGAGGTTACCGAAGGCAGCTGTGACTGGCACCAGTGCATTGACACACAGCAAAACTCACTTTTCGTCAGTGTGTTTGGCCTAGAACTGCACTTCAGTGTTTAAGCAAGTCGCATAACCATCCAAGGAACTAAAGCAGATGCTGTACTGTCTGAACCTGTCCACAGGTTCCTCTTTTTTTCCCATCTTAATGTACTCAGTCCGGAATACTTTAATAGGGGAAAAAATCGTTTTGATTGCTTTGAGGAAATTAAAGGACTGAAATTTCAATTCTTAATTTTGAAAACGGTCAGTAGAGCAACTTTTTGAGCCAAGCAGACTGTCAAATCAAGTCATATTAGAAAACAGTCCTCCTGTGTTTAAGTCTCATTAACCAGAGGGAACAAAGGGATTCTTGTTAAGAAGCGCATGCAGCTCACTTTGACTCTGGTATTTCACAGTCTATAGACAGATCACAGGGCACAAATAAATCTGGCCAATTTGCCTTTTTTTCAGGCTGCCTCCGATATCACCAATTCCTGGCTTTCCGCCTCCTGCAAGGATCAGCACACCGCCTTTGCTGACCCACCATCCAGGCATGAGTGCACACTGTTGCATCAAACTGTCAGCTCGGAATCAAAGTTCATTCCATGTGAAATGTGCAGGGGGAGCTCCTCTTAGTCCTATATGAGTATCACTTATCAAAGTTCCATTTGAAGATTACACAGCCTCCCAAGCATTACAATTTTTTTTTTTTCCTCCAGTGAATGCTCACAAAAATTTAGTGCGTATGGATTGAGGCAATTCAAGTAATAGGCTTCAAACTGGACCCAAAGCCATTGTCCTCTCGGCCCTCAGGCCAGCAGGGGCTGTGTCAGATTTGATTCTTATTCAGGGTAGATTTTCTTCCAGGCCAACCTTGCTCTGTACCTATAGAAGGGATCCCTTTCCACTTGCCCTTTGTCCATACACATACACTTATATACGTACATCTTTTTTTTTTTATTTTTTTTTAATTTATTTATGATAGTCAGAGAGAGAGAGAGAGGCAGAGACATAGACAGAGGGAGAAGCAGGCTCCATGCACTGGGAGCCCGACGTGGGATTCGATCCCGGGTTTCCAGGATCGCGCCCTGGGCCAAAGGCAGGCGCTAAACCGCTGCGCCACCCAGGGATCCCTATATACGTACATCTACATATGCACAGACATAGTTCTTAAATGTTGAAACTTTTTAAATTATTTATACATGGAGATCCTCAGGCCTGTGTAAATCAATCATAAAAAAACATAGATCCACAAGGGGAAAAAATGTTGTTAATGGTCTTATACACAAATCATACACTTTAGATGTCTATGCTCTCAGGGGGCGGGGGCAAATCTCAAATTTTTGAGGGCCTAGAAAAAATATAAGATAATTTACGACAATTTCATGTACTGATTCTCCATAACCTTGGTTTTCAGAGGAATATATATATTTCACCACACACCCAATTGGCGTGATGCAGCAAAGGAAATGTCAGACTGACTTAGATTTAAAGCAAATCAGGAAATATTTTAGAGATGCTAATTCAGCACCGTGAGTTAAAGGAAGGATAAGTAATGCAGATGGATGTCCCAATTATATGAATTAGAATAAAAATAGAATCATATGATACTCTAGAAATAGGAGAGGATGATGAGTGGAGTATAGAAGAAACAAACAAACAAAAATTCCCAAGGAAGTTAGGACGTCAAGGTCTCTTAGTCCTTAGAAAGGAGATGAGAGAACTAAGAAAATAGCTCAGGATCAAAGTCCGATGTGGGAAGGAAAGGGGATGTGTCTTTTACAGACAGAAGACATTACACAGATTAGTGGCATTCTATGGGCATTTAGTATTTTTCTGTCTGGAATGGTAAATTTCTCAGCTTATAAGAATATAGATGGAGTATAGACTTGTCCAATGACTATGTTGAACACCTGGAACTATGTTCCATTGTGTGTCAACTCTACTACAAGGAAACAAAAAAAGAATATAGTTGGCATCACAGGCCTCCACTGCTCAGGGCTGTGACCACAGAGTATGGTAGATCAGAAGAACTAAATAAAATCATGAATTTAATTATGGAAATAGAAAGTAATAGAAACATATGGCAATTAGGTAATAAAATATTCTGCAAACATATGCATAAACTATATTTATAAATCCTTCATTTCAATTTTCATTTCATACCAAAACAAAGGACACATGAACTAGGCTAATAAAACATCCCCCTTTCCATTGTGATCATTTTAGATTTCTTGAGATGGGGACAGAGAGAAGGAGGAGGAGGAAGAGGGGGAGAAGGAGGAGGAAGAAAGAAAAGAAGAGGAAGGAAGGGAAAGGAGATTGAAATGTACTGAGGCTTACATCTGTTGAGCAGTAGGCAGATATTTGGTACCATATTCTCAAGCCTTCAACCTTAAACTAAAGCAACTCCTTCAGAACTAAAGCCACTTGGGTCCTCCCTTATTCTGACCCAGGAGGAAGGGTTGAGATTTGTTTTTCTTGATCAGTTTCAGAACATTTGACTTGAAAAAGTGGAAAAGTGAGAAAAAATTGGGGATGTCTGGGTGGCTCAGTAGTTTAGTGCCTGCCATTGGCTCAGGGCGTGATCCTGGAGTCCTGGGATCGAGTCCCGCATTGGGTTCCCTGCATGGGGCCTGCTTCTCCCTCTGCCTGTGTCTGCCTCTCTCTCTCTGTCTCTCATGAATAAATAAATAAATAAATAAAGTATTTAAAAAAATAAAGTGAGAAAAAATAGAAAGTGACAACGATCAATTGACATCTACGAAGAGACCAGAAAACATATTAAAAGTGAAGAAATTAACTATAAGTGATTTTATGTTTCAGGTACGGGAGATATAAAATTGATATATTTTACTATAATAATTAAAAGAAAAAAAATAATTAAAAGATATTACATATAAAGTCCATGTATTCGATTACCTTGGGATGGGAAAATTGCAAGGCCTTGTCCAATCTATCAGCAGGTTTTTGGTGTTTTTTGTTTTTTGTTTTTTTTTTTAATATCTGTACGTTCATTGTTTTAAAACTTGAATGGCTTTTTTTTTTCTATTTAAAGTAAATTCATTAAAGTATTTTATTAAATACAGATCCCAAGTTTTTTTATTTCTTTTTTTTTTTTTTAAGATTTTATTTATTTATTCATGAGAGACACAGAGAGAGGCAGAGACACAGGCAGAGGCAGAAGCAGGCTCTCTGCAGGAAGCCCGATGCAGGACTTGATCCCAGGACCTGGGGTCAAGCCCTGGGCCAAAGGTAGATGCTCAACCACTGAGCCACCCAGGCATACCAAGATCCCAAGTTTTTATTAATTAATTAGAATGATTATATATTGAATATCCTTAAAGTAGAACGTAGCCAAGTGGAATGCAAACAAACAAACAAGTAAAATCCCAGGAATCAAATCACTGGTAATTATTTACTGAAGATACATGTACTTAGTATTTAATGCTGTATCAGAAAGAGATCTAAGGTTAAACATTTGGCATGAAATCTTTGACTTTTCTCCCAGCATTAATTAGTGAGGCTAAGTTTTACAATGATCTGGGACTTTTAAGAGAAAGGTCTATTTCCTGCTTACAGCTCATGTCCATCGCTGATCATTATCTTCATTCTAGGTTCCAGACTGGTAGAAGGGCCCCCATCTAAGATGCTGTAAGTCTATAATTCTTGAAGGGAGGGTCAGAACATATTTTGAATAATAGTAATGCAGTACATCATAGTCCAACTGTACAATAATTTCAGACAGGGCAAGGAAATTATTCCAAATGCTTACGTACTACCCCACACTAGCTTGCAGAAAATAAATTGTAAATAAATAGTTTTGACTAAAGGTTCATAATAAAATAGCTTTCATTCTATGAAACTTGAATTTTAGTAAAAGGGCCATAAAACCGATAGGGGATAAGAAGAAAATTATCGTCTTACAGAACAACAGATTCAAATATTAAAGGCATCACTACCTTCCAGGCTTATATTTCAACAGCATTTGGTTGATGGATAGTTTGAGTTAATTTTTAACTTAATTTTTTTAGTAGCTCAGAGCAGGTCTTTATCCACACAGCCTCCTGCTGTACAATCGCAAGCAGCACACTATCTTTAAAGCAAACATAGGTTAAGAGCAGAATAAGAAAATCTTTATGATGATAGGACAAAAGAAGGTAGAGAGCTAAATTTCAGATCAAAAGCTGTCTCCAGTCCTAACGGAACAATCAGTCCTTGACTTTTACACAATAAGCAAATTCGATATGCATTTCATAAATAGCAAATAAATGGGCAACCTCAGAAAATCATTTTAATGAGTGTGACTTTCCTGACTGCAACCACACATTGTGTATTCACTGAAGCTTCCTGTGTAGGATGCGAGTCAGGAAAACTTAAAAAGCACTTAAAAACCATAGCAGACAATGAAAAGTAAAAGGCCATTTAGGTTCGCTGAAAGAGAAGCATAACAATATGCCTTCAAAAGATTCTCCAAGGCATCAGCTTAGGATTCTTTCATTGGAGTTAAGGCCACTCTTTAAAAGAAAATATTATCAGAAGCAGAAAAAAAAAATCCTTTTAAAAAAAATACTCCAAGGTTTATAAATGTATTTTGGTTTAAAAATACAAATGGTAATCTACTTTGATTTAATGTTATTTATGAATGCATGAAATAATACTCTCGTGAAGGTTAGGACCCCAGAAATATTTTTTTTTAAATCATCATTTTCTCTGCTTGGTCTGCTCCAGTGCCAAATACCCAGTGGGAACTCAATACATATAAATTGATGATGATGATGATAACTTCCCTGAGACACACAAACACAGTTTGAAAAATCAGTTACTAAGTCCATATGCATTTTAACTTTGAATTTGTCTTTCTAAAGAACTTGAAGTCAGATTTATTTTGGTTTTGTCTCTGCTATATTTTGATGAGCAGTGAGAAAACTGCAGACACAGGCTTTTTATATTGATGATGCAGGATTTATTTATTAGGCTCATTCACTGGGCAGGTTAGTGAGCTATCTTTTTTGATGTCACCCACCGCATTCTGGGGCAATGAGCCCTTGTAAAACTACAAACTCAATTATAGCATGAATTAATATTTTATACATTAAATTTCATAAGTTATACTTGGTTGAACAGAGTAACTGAATTAAAATATGATTTATAATTAAATCCTTATCAATCACCCTAAGAGTGCAACCAATCTGTATATTTGGTCCTCGGTTCTCATTTAGAATTGTGAAGTGACTTGTCAGGTAAGAAGATTAATCAGTTTTAGGCAAGAGACAATTGCTTGCTGCAATACAGTCACATTTGTAATTGATCAGCAACGGCATGATGATTTATCACTCATGAGATGTGTATCACTTCAGAAAGCTTAACTTATACAGTGGTACATTCGGCCTCAAATCTGTAAACATTTCAGAATTAGAACAGTTCTATACTCATAAGAAATGTTACATGCTTCTTCTCTCTTAAAAATATAGAAATTAAACTAGACCTACTTCTAATCACCATATGCTTCAAAGTATTACAATAAAAACTTACATTAAATACAAATATTTAATCAGGTATATTGTAAGTCTTATAAAAATATTTTAACACAATTTATGACATGCAAAAATGTCAGCCTAAGCTATATTAGAGAAGGAACACTTATTTACATGGACTTTTACATTTTTTCTATAGGGCTTTTTTTTAGAGCAGTTTTAGATTCATGAACACTGATTTTTTTTTCATTAGCTACAACAATAAAAATCAAATAAATTTTATCTATTGGTCTTTGACTATAAATACTCATCTTTTCAGAAATTCAAATAGAAGATTATAAGTTCTATATTTATTGGCAGAAGTTATTTAATATGAAACATGGAAACTAAGGGTATAAAGTCTTAAATTTGAAATGAGTGTCTATAGAATGAAGCTATGTATCTCCAACTAACTGGTGGTCTGTATGCATAAGATCTGGGAGAGGCAGAAAATGATGGAATAATGAAACAAGATTAAAATAAAAAGATAAGGAGTTGCATCACACAAATACAAAATTGAGTGTTGATTGGTTTTTGCTTTAAATTATGGAGAGGAGAAAAAATAAATTATGGAGAGGAGAAGGAGCAGAAATGTGTCATACATCAAGTCTATAGTCTAGATCCCAACTTCTTTATTCATTCATTAGTTGATGGACATTTGGGCTCTTTCCATAATTTGACTGTTATTGATAATGCTGCTATAAACATCAGGGTGCATATACCCCTTTAAATCAGTACTTTTGTATTCTTTGGGCAAATATCTAATAGTGCAATTGCTGGGTCATAGGGTGGTCTATTTTCATTTTTTTAGGAATCTTCATACTCTTTTCCAGAGTGGCTGTTCCAGTTTGCATTCCTACCAATAGGACAATAGGGTTTCCCTTTGTCCACATCCTTGCCAATATGTGTTGTTTCCTGTGTTAATTTTAGGCATTCTGACAGGTGTGAAGTCATATCTCTTAGTGGTTTTAATTTGTATTTCTCTGATCATAAGTGATGCTGAGCATCTTTTCATATGTGTGTTACACATCTCAATGCCTCAGAGAACATAGTTGAAGGAAAAAAAAAACAGAGGGAGGCAAACAGTAAGAGACTGTTAACTATTGAGAACAAACTAGGGGTTGCTGAAGGGGACAGGGATGGGGAATGGGCTAAATGAGTGATGGATAGTAAGGAGGGCACTTATGGTGAGCCCCAGGTGTTGAATGTAAGTGATGAATCACTAAACTGTACTCCTAAAACCAATATTACACTACATGTTAATTAACTAGAAAATAAAGGGCAGCCCGGTGGCTCAGCGGTTTAGCGCTGCCTGCAGCCCAGGGCGTGATCCTGGAGACCCAGGATCGAGTCCCACGTCGGGCTCCCTGCATGAAGCCTGCTTCCCCCTCTGCCTGTGTCTCTGTCTCTCCCTCTCTCTCTCTCTTTCTGTCTCTCATGAGTAAATAAATAAAATCTTAAAAAAACTAAAAATAAATAAATAAAAATAAAAACTCGAAACAAACAAGTGTTTGTTTCCAGAGCATTGCTTTAAGCTTAGATCAATTACTTGCTTTCTTACAACTTTCATTTCTTCAACTGAAAATGTACATAATAGGAGTTAACTTCAGAGTCATGAAGCCCATCAAATTAACTCTCATGAAATCCACTTCCTAATAATTTAGTTCAAATAAACATACCATTATTGTAATTTTTCCTCCAATAGTCAAATTAAGTGTTGTTTTATCAGTTTGTTCATTTTGCACAAGCATAAAATGCATTTGTTTTCTCAATACAAAGGAAAAAAATTCACAGTAATGATCAGATTACGTTAGTCAAGACAATTATTGCAATGATGATCTTATAATGTAGAAAGTTTATCCACTCATTTTTGTGAAAAATTCATAGGTCATAAAAAAATCAGAGATACAAATTTTACTACAAACTAAATGGTAACTAGGAAGTCAGGAAATAGATCAGTAAATTCCAACATTTTGTTTACAATTGTCAAATGTTTATCTTATTGGCAAAACAACACATATTTTTTGTGTAAAGCAAGACCATTTACCACTTCTGAGAAAAAGATACCCTAGGTTTATGTTTCTATCTGAAGTATTTTACTTTATTTTTAAATTATTATTTTATTTGAATTTTGTTACTTAACATACAGTGCAATTTTGGTTTCTGGAGCAGAATTCAGTGATTCGTTACTTACATACAACACCCACTGCTCATCATAAATGACCTCTTTAATACCCATCACCTATCTTGCCTATCCCTCACCCACCTCCCTCCATCAACTCTCAGTTTGTTCTCTATCATTAAGAGTCACTTATGGCTTATTTCCCTATTTCCCCCCTTCCTTTCTTTTTTTTTTTTTTTTTTTTCCTTCTCTTTTCTCCTTTCCCATAGGTTCATCTGTTTCTGTCTTAAATTTCACGAGTGAGATCATATGATACTTGTCTTTCTTTGATTGATCTATTTCACTTAACATAATCTAGTTCCATCCATGTGATTGCAAATGGCAAGATTTTCATTTCATGGCTGAATAATATATTCAAAATGGATGAAAGACCTAAATGTGAGACAGGAAACCACCGAACTCATAGAGGAGAACACAGGCAGAAACCTCTTTGACCTCGGTCGTAGCAACTTCTTATTCCAACAACTTTGTGTTGTTGGAAGCAAGGGAAACAAAAGCAAAAATGAACTATTGGGACTCCATCAAGATTTCTGCACAGGGAAAGAAACAGTCAACAAAACTAAAAGGCAGCTTAAGAAATGGAAGAAGATATTTGCAAAGGACATATCTGATAAGGGTTAGTATCCAAAATCTATAAAGAACTTATCAAACTCAATACCCAAAAAACAAATAATCTAGGTGAGAAATGAGAAGACATGGATAGACACATTTCTAAAGAAGACACCCAGATGGCCAACAGACACATGAAAAGATGTTCAATAACATTCATCATCAGGGGAAATAATCAAAACTACGGTGAGATACCAGCACACACTTGTCAGAATGGCTAAAATTAACAACAAAGGAGACAAAAGATGTTGGTGAGCATGCAGGTAAAGGGGAACACTCTTGCACTATTGGTGGGAATGCAAACTGGGGCAGCCACTCTGGAAAACAGTTTGTAGGTTCCTCAGAAAGTTAAAAATAGAGCTACCCTATGATCCAGCAATTGTACTACTTGGTATTTACCCACAGGATACAAAAATACAGAATTGTAGGGCTACATGCACCCTGATGTTTATAGCAGCATTATCAACAATAGTCAAACTATGGAGAGGGTCCAGATGTTCATTGACTGATGAATGGATAAAGAAGATGTGGCATATAGATACAATAGAATATTATTCAGCCATCCATATGATGCTTTTTTTAAAAAAAGGTTTTATTTATTTTGAAAGAGCATGAGAGAGAAAGCACATGAGGGGAGAGAGAGGCAGAAGCAGAGTGAGAAGCAGGCTCCCTGTTGAGCAGGGACCCTGACTCAGGGCTCGATCCCAGGACCCTGATATCATGATGTGAGCTGAAGGCAGAATCTTAACCTACTGAGCCACTCAGGTGTCTCACATAAGAAATATTCTAAATTCACCTTTGTTTACACTACCTCATTTATGGAGAGACAGCGTAATCCTTATAAGTTGAAATGTATAACAAACATTTGTGTAAATCGGATTTTGAGAAGTTACTTAATTATCGAGTCCATAGATTACCTTTACTAAGAGTAGATCTCAAGCCCTAATCTAACAAAAAATAATATGTATGAAAATACTTTAAACTTTCATACGCAATAAAAAATCAAATGGTATTATCTCATAAAATATATTTAAGTGTTTTATTTAACTGCTTAACTTTAAATAGCAGGGAAAATATATTTATGTATATTTATATTTATTATTTTCAGCTTAAAAGAGGACACTGATATAATTATAACTGGATATAACCTTTTATTTTTAAACCCTCATTGCTGATTTGTCCTTTAAGAATAGAACACAAGTTTCTTTATCCCAAATCTGATCATGAGGTTTCTTTCACTATAGCTTATAATCAAATATAACAATTTACAGGAAACTTAGAGGTCAGTTTACATTAAACAACATAAACCAAAGTTGGCCAACTTAATAAAGCATAGTGGGAAGACCATTATCTAAGTGGGAGGTAGGCTTAATATAACCTATATCTGTAAAATGCCATTCATAGAAAATTGACTCAAGATTTATAGCTGTAGGTAATAATTCAATGTCAGTGAAAACCAGTGCACATGTCTCAGCAGCAGAAATTAACCCGTAAGAAAATGATAGTGGTATTTTTCTGGGTAGAAAGATTACACCTGCTGATGGTCTAAAAATATATCATTTAGAATTTGGCAAAAATCCAAGAACTGTTTTCGTATTTATATACAAATAATGTAAAAATATAAGTCATAGCAAAATAATAATAATAATAATAATAATAATAATAATAATAAATCTTCTTTTGATTGTACTCAAGGCTGTATTCATTTTATGTTACACAGGAAATAAAATTCATAATACTAAATAACAAAACAAAAAGCTAGAAAGTGCATTAAAGTCTAGTTTTAGAAGGGGAGGAAAGTCTAATCAGATAGTATTTATAAATATAAAATTATAATAGTTTTATTAGGTTGATATTATATAACACCATTATGAGAAAGTATATATGTTGCATCCAGAAAGTAATCAAAATTTTTATTTCCATCATATCGCATTAACTAGACAAAACAATTTGAAAGATCTAAATTTATAGTATCATCTCTCGGCATTCTAGAAGGTAGACCAACTCTCCAATCTGAGTGAAGCTTTTCACTTGTGTAACTAACCCCAAAACACAGGTAATCACAAGCAATGGAACTCATCAAGATAAATAAATTGGATTAATGAGTGAGAAATTCAGACTGAAGATGATCCTACAGGGAATGGGCAGTAATAAATCCAATTGCAGGTGGTTAATATCATATATATCACTGTGAAATATTACATTTTTTGAAACATTATATACATTAAGGGTTTTTTTTTCCCCCTTTCCCTCCTAATGTCAGTATTTGGAAACAAAACAAAATAAAACTCACGCCCTTATTCAAGGATTTATCTAGTTCTGCAGGATTTCAATTTCCCAGTTGGCTTTCCAACCCATGAAACTACAAAGAATAACCGTGTTAACATTCCAGGCATCTAACAGCACATTGCATCAACTACATGGCCCAAACTCTCCCAGACAGACTGAATTGTAGAACAAGAAAGAGACACAAGGAATAAATGTTTCCTTTTCAGTTGTGAAAAGCTGTACTTGTGAAACCCTGACAAAACTGCCTCTATATCTGACAATGAAAATATACTGTGCATCAAGTCATATTTCTAGCTCTACCATGGTTACTGATCATATTAAAAGTGCAAGGTTCAGTGCTTCAAGATATTCAAGACACTGTAATATAGGCTGCATTTCACTTATTCCAGCTACATATGCAGTCTCAAAGTCTGGTTGGAAAAATAATTTTCAGGTATGCAAAGCAACAAAAGAGTTGAAACAAATCATACTGTCTAAGGAGTCTTGGAATCTTGTTCTTTTTGATTAATAAAGAGAAAAAATACATTGAGGAGGGAAAAGCGAAATCTTTTTTTATGAAGTGACCATTTCCTTTCACAGTGTTTATTTCTCCTTCCTTTTAGGAAAGACATCATTCTCCTAAAGGGCACAAAAGAATAAAGAAAAATATTTTTTCTGGTTGACATGAGACATTTATACAATAGAAATGTCTAATTGGTGTCACATGAGGTCAGATGGCTTTGTCCCCCAACTCAGGGACTCCGTGAAATGAAAGGTCAACGCGTAATATCTCCAGATTTGCCAGGGAAGAATTGCATTTTCCCCGCATAACACACACACACACACACATTTTTTTATTATAAAAATAAGCAAAAAAAAAAAGTGACATCCATTAAAATGGTAATATTCTTCATGAACTGTCAGTATTTTATTATTTTGTATTAAAATAGTAGTTTACCCAGAGGACCACTGACTGAAAGATAAAATATGTGTCTATGTGTATCTCTCTATATGTGTTTATGTGTATGTAAAGTGTGTTTCCTATGAGAAATTGCAATTGCATTTTGGAGGCAATTTACATAAAATAGACTGACACTTTCTGTATATTCTCAAGATTTATCCATGTTAAATAAGTCATTCCTTTGGAAGGTCATAGAAGGCTGATCCTCAGCAAAAATAAAGGAAAAGAGATTTTTCCTTTAACCTCTTGTTACCATGACCACTCAAGTTTTGAAAATCTATACCCTTCTCTGTTTTACTATTGTGTTATGAGTCATCTCCTGCTAAAATTTTTTGGGTCACTCTCCTCTCCTCTCCCTAGTCTATACGTTTTAGACTTTTAGCAGTCTTGACCTAAGCAAAATGATCCTGTCCTGGGACCTGTCCTTGAGAGCTTTTGCTCAGTTCCAATCTGCTAATATATTCCAAAAATATGTTTCTGTAATAAATGTAAATAGATTATAATGGTTTAATATGTTAGTAGGTTAGTCGTACGTACATCTGAAAGTAGATTTATGTACTGTAATGAAAAGCATGAGCATCTCATTTAATAATATAGTCACTATGGCTTAATTTATGGTATTTGGAAATGGGAATGGGAGGTTGGCTTTAGATAGAAAAAAGGGAAAGGCCTAATGGGCATTACTTTCCACAGATTATTAAATTACACAAAGTTGAGGCTCACAAACTCTCTATTTCCTAAAGTTCTATTTGAGACTTAAGTGATTGTTTCTACCTTACCAAATCAGTTTTCTTTTTTTTAAGATTTTATTTATTTATTCATGAGAGAGAGAGAGAGAGAGAGAGAGAGAGGCAGAGACACAGACAGAGGGAGAAGCAGGCTCCATGCAGGGAGCCCAACGTGGGACTAGATCCCAGATCTTCAGGATCCAGGCCCTGGGCTGAAGGCTGACGCTTAACTGCTGAGCCACCCGGGCTACCCTTTTTTTTTTTTTTTTTTTAATATATGGTTAGACTTTTTAGCTCTACTACTGTTCATTATGTGGTTACTAGTTATTGTCAAATGGTTTCAATATTCAACATTCTTAAAAACTGTGTCTATAAGACATATCAGGCTTGTCTAGATTTTGTTTTATTTGTTCTATACACATTTATTAAAGACAACTCATGCCAATACATATTCCTAGAGAGCCATACATTTCAGTCATTGATGATTGGGGCAGACTTTGGTTTGTGTCCATGTTCTACAAATAAAACTGAATATTTACATGTGGAAAACAAAAATTCCAATTATTTTTGAGATAGTGTTTATATTTACAAGGTAAACATATACAACTGAGAAGAGTGACTGAATGATATGGAAGAAGACTGAAGAGCCATTGTGTGGTAAAACTATTGGATTTGATGTCTGCATAGAAATAAGAAGGAGATAAATAGAAAAAAAAATGGAGGTGTTGAATATGTGCATCTGGCAAAAGAAGGCAGTCAAAAAAAAATGCCACAGGAGAGGAGAAGGTCATGGGGAAGGATTAACAGAGAAGATGCTAAACTGGTTTTGGGGTCAGATCTGCGGCAGCCTTTTAGAGAAATCTGGGTTTAGGGATTAGATTGTAGGAATTCTTGCATATAGAATCTTCCAAGGAAGCAGAAAGAGTGAGAAGCCCCAGAGACTTGAAAGGATACTTGAATCCACACCAGGATGCTCTTAAAGAAAACTGAGGAGGAATGGCGGGACAGATAAACTAGGATACGAGAAGTGAGAATTTACAGAGATTTTCAAAGAAAATTGAGTAGTTAATATATTCTGAGCTCAATGAATTAACACTCAATTTAGAATAAAACCGACCTTGATAATCGATTCTCTAGGGTGGTCCAATAATATCACAAAATTAATGCTAGAGGGAGGTTAAATAGAATGTAGGTTAAAACCAAAACAGAACAGGCTACCAAACTGAGTGTCGAAGTCAGATCTGAATAGGATGGAACTCACAGAGAAGTTGAAAAAAGTCCAAGGCTGCACATAGAGCCTCTTCCTTTAGAGGCTGAAGTACAAGGGAACCAAAAGGCCCAAAGCTCTGGAGGGTGGGGAGGTCTGAGCGTTGGGCAAAATCGTAAGACATTTCCTAATGAAATTGCACTTTCATACAACCCCTTTCCTTAAGATCTCGGGTTTTCTCCTGCCAATAGAATATGGCGGGTGACATCACTCTGGAATTATGTAATGGTATATGACCCCCTGGTAGCTGACTGGAGAGGGACATTCTCTTGCTGGCTTGAAAGAAGGAAGCGGTTATGTTGGGTGGAGGCCCATGGAAGCCCATGTGCAGGGGAAGTAACAGACTGCTGCAGCCTCTAGGACCAGAAGGCAATCTTTAGCTGACATCAGCTAAAAAGCAGTGGCCTCCGTCCTCCAACTTTAAGAAACTAAATGCTGCCAACATCCATGTGCCCTTCACAAAGGATGTAGAGTTTGAGAAAGAAACAATGTCCCATGACACTTTCACTGCCGCCTTGTGATTGCTCAGCAGAGGAACCAACCAAGCTATATCTGGGCTCCTGACCCATGGAAATTGTGACATAATGAATGTCTCATATTTTAAGCCACTACATTTGTGATACATTTTCATAGAACTGTATAAAAATAGCCCAGTCTGGAAAGGAATCTTGCAGGCAATTTTCTTCTTTCTTTCTTTTTTTTTTTTTTTTTTTTTTTTTTTTTTCCGCCTTGGGTAAAGCAGAGCTAAGTGACTCAACAAGAAAATGCATCTGAGCCTGGATTCAAAGTCCTAGCTCTGACAAGTTTTAGTGTGGTGAGCATTACTTAAGTTCTCTGTATTTCAATGACTTTATCAGTCAAAGAAGGTATCAGCTATCTCGTACAACTACTGTGAAAGGCAAGTGAGTTAATTCAGGTTAAATGCTTGATACATAGTAAGGATGCAAAAAAAAATGTTAGTTATGCTTATAAATGTTTGGTTTGGGAGTGGTTTTTGTTTTGTTTTTCTTTAAGGAGAAATAATTGAGCTAATTTGGAGAATGAGGAGGAGCACATGAAAACTAATGATTTGTGAGAAAGAAATCATGAAGGAATATAACCCTGAAAGAAATGTGATCCAGAGAACATGCAAAGTAAAAAATGAGGTAAATAAACGTAAGTATAAAAAAAAACAAAAACAGAAACAAAAAAACCCCCACCAGAATCTGGCTTTACTTCATTTGGAAAAGTGAAAATATAATTCAATGATTTTAGTAAACAAAATTCACAAGCCTCCAGCAGGCCCTCAAAGAACAGATGAAAGAAAACAGATTGCCAGTATCAGGGTATTATTGAACATTTATTTTTCCTTTAAAATAAAGAGCAGAGGAATGAGAGAGAGGCATTACACATATAAATACAAAGGATTTTTCATGATAGATTTTTGGGATTCCTTAACTTAAAATTATTTATTACTTATATTCTTCACATATAGGTGTCTATGTATATACATATTTTTTCAAAGACATCTGTTCAACTATCTTATTTTAAATATTCAGAAAGAAAAACACTGAAATGAATTTACTCTAGAGATTTTTACATCTACAGACTGTCTTTTAAACAACTTTCTTGAGACTACTTGAAATGCATATGTATATTAGGCATTAGCACTCTTAAGAAAAATGCTTTTTCCCAAAGCCTTCCCTTTCAAAACTTATGGTTAATATTTTTATGTATTAATGTATTCATTAATGTATTAAATATATTTATTGGTATTTTCTGAAAATACTGTTTTTCAAACTCTACTAATTTCAAACTAGAAAATGTTCTTCAAAGTGTTGTCATTAATGTGAAAATATTCATTTACTTATTCTTTCAGGTATTCCCGAATATTTATTGAGTGCCTCCCAAGGCTTTTTTGAGAAGCTAAGTCAAATATTTATGGACAATAATTCTATTTTGTATATTGGTCTTGCAAAGTTTTCTAAAGTATTGTAAACTGTTATAGATGTGAACAGTAAATGTCACCAAGAGCTTTTCCATCTCAGTTTATTGAAGGGTTGGAGTCTATTTTTCATTTATTCTTCTGAATGACTTGGGATTCTAAAAATACAATTTCCCACAAAAACCATTATTCAGAATCTTTTGGGTCCTTTTTTTTTTTAGATTCTATTTATTTATTCATGAGAGGCACAGGGAGGCAGAGACCTAAGCAAAGGGAGAAGCAGGCTCCCTGCAGCAAGCCTGATGTGAGACTCGATCTCAGGACCCTGGACCATGACCTGAGCCAGACGCAGATGCTCAACCACTGACCCACCCAGGTGTCCCTCGTTTGGGGTCCTAATACTCAATTCCTTGGTCTCCTTATAATTGTGATATAAATGAGAGATTTTACTTGAGGTTAATTTTTGTCTCCAGATTTTCATGCAGCCTGTCATTTAGTTTACAAATCTAAAAACATTCTATTAGCCTGTGTGGATGAGTCTTACTATAACCTGTGTATTTTTGAGTTTTGGATAATGTAAATTGTTCCATTTTAAGAACTGCTTAATTTCTCAATATTCAGATATCGTGGTGTCTCTCTGTCCACAAAAAAACGAACAGATAATCTTTCAACATAAAGAATGATCAGACTTACAATATAGACTATGTTGTATTTGAGTAGTTACCGAAAAGATAAATGAACACGTTTTCAAGCTAGCAAAGCTAATCTATAAGGAATGCCCTTTGGACTGTGGAAAGGAGGACTGTGTTGGACATATTAAGATGTGATACAAAGACAAACATGGTTTTCATTATGGATCCACAATAAAAAGCTGTAATGACAAATTGTTGTAAAAGTAGGTTCATTTGCTATTTAGTAGTTCCCATTTACTCATCTTCTTGTGGCTATTCAGGTGCACAGTAGCAGTGGTGTATTTACTGAGGGAAGGTGATAAATATCCTGAGCAATATCAAGGAAGCTACTATTTCAGATAAAAGTTGTTTAAGTAGTGCAGCTTTTACCTTTCATTATATCAAAAACTTCTTCATAAGATATTTTCACTCTCAGGCAATCATACCTCTGGATAGAACCAGGAACCAAACCCAGAATTCTTCATGCAATCCTAGTGCTTTTTTTCTCCAAATCTTTTCATTCTACAGAGACAGAGGGACCACTGCTGAGTCTGGGAGCAGGACTTAGGGGAAGGAAAGAAGAGTACTGTTCTACTTAATATTGCATCATAAGATGATCAGAACTGCTATATAGGGATCCCTGGGTGGTGCAGCGGTTTGGCGCCTGCCTTTGGCCCAGGGCGTGATCCTGGAGACCCGGGATCGAATCCCACGTCGGGCTCCCGGTGCATGGAGCCTGCTTCTCCCTCTGCCTGTGTCTCTGCCTCTCTCTCTCTCTGTGACTATCATAAATAATTTAAAAAAAAAAAAAAAAAAGAACTGCTATATAACTCTTGTACATACTAGAGTATGTATCAGAGATTTCAATAACACTATTTATTAATAAATGATGTGTCTTCACGTCTTGTAGGAAAATAGACATGGGCAAATCGAACAGAATTCAGTAATGTTTGTTATTGTTTGTTCTTGATACTTTAGGAGATAGGCCCGCTACTTCTGATTTTTGTCAGATTTTTACATTCCCTGGTATTTTCAAGGTAGGATATAGAATAAAATGGGAAGTTTTCTATATACTCAGGGTCCTCCATCTTTTAAGAGTTCTAAATCAGACCAAAATAAATCTAAGTAGTTTAGAGGGAAAATATATCCCTTACACAAAACACAGAATAAAGGATGATGAAAGGAAAAATAAGCTGTATACCTCTCTCTTGGTAACGATTACTATGGGTCAGTCAAAAAGCTAACTCTGCACATATAAGTATCAATTCTTTTTAAAGCACATCTTGAACATATTTGAAAGTCACATTCCAATTTTTCAGGATTATCCAGCAACAGTAAAGTCTCTCTAAACACAAAAATCTAGTGTTAATTGCTCAATTTACCATGGCATATGTTGTAGGTTAATTTTCTCCTTAGTGCACTGCATCATTATTCATTCAAGAGGATAACAAGTTGAAACTGTTCATACTTTGTAAATACCCAAAGCAATGTTACTTTGGGAAAGGCTAAATATAGGAAATCACCTGAAAACAACTTGAAGGGCTTGAAAAATAAATTATGGTCTTCTGGTTAGCGGAAATAAAGTTCTAATAAGAGTGGGGAAAAATGTCTAGAGGAAGCCATCCAAAACTAATTGCCTTGTCACAAGGAAAAATTGGGCTTCAGGTCCTTGACATCAAAGATAGCTTATTCACAAATGTGTAGTTACCATATACATTTTCAATTATTTTTATGAACCCCAAGGAAATAGTACTTGTTTTCTTGTTGTATTATACATACTAATCACTTTAAATCCCTACACCATAATCTTATCTTCACCACGTTAGAAAAGCTAGAAAACTGAATTTGGGGGCACCTGGGTGGCTCAGAGGTTGAGCATCTGCCTCTGGCTCAGGTCGTGACAGGGGTCCTTTATCCAAGAGGTCCTTGGATAAAGTCCCACATCAGGCTCCCCGCAGGGAGCCTGCTTCTCCCTCTGCCAACGTCTCTGCCTCTCTGTGTCTCTCATGAATAAATAAATCTTAAAAAAAAATAAATTAAAAAAAACTGAATTTGTTTCTGCATTTACTTCAATGTTGGAAATGTCATATCAGGACTAAGTAGGTGGATCTATAAAAAAAATGTCAATAGGGATGCCTAGGGGGCTCAGCGGTTGAGCATGTGCCTTTGGCTCAGGGCATGATCCTGGGGTCCCCAGATCAAGCCCTGCATCAGGCTCTTTGCAGGGAGTCTGACTCTCCCTCTGCCTGTGTCTCTGCCTCCATCTCTGTGTTTCTCATAAATAAATAAATAGATAAATAAATAAATAAATAAATAAATAGATTTTTTTTAAAAAATGGCAATATTAATGTAGTCATTAATTTGATGATCAATAATGGAATTAATTTGACCACTTAATCCATAACACAATTTAAAATGTTTCAATTCATTATGAGATTTTAAGGTAGCATGAGATTCAGATTTCATGTATAGCAACAACCACCCATAGCTGACAGTTATGTAACTATGAGACCTCTATGCCAGTAAAGGAGAGTTACAGATGGGATGGTTGTAGAACAGCTATTTACTAGATATGTGAACATGAAAAAAATGGCTTACCTTCTTGCACTCTCCAGTCTTCATTTTTATAAAACATGAAACTCCACTCTGGACTAAGCTGGTGATATAGGAGGTTCCTGAATTTCCCATTTGCCATGGACACACTTAATATACATTTGCACATGGAAAAGTTCCCTTTGAGAGAAATCCAAAAACTAGGTGCGTGATTCCTATACATTGAATGATTGAGAAAATACCCACCTCAAAACAGGTGGAAAAGCTGAAACATACTCTTACCGTAAACCCTCCCCTCCCCCAACATAACTGTATATTCAGGAGGGAACTCTCAATTCCCAGCTTCTCCCTGAAATGGAAAAGCCTGAAGCACACATCTACCACCCCAAACTTTTAAGCTGCTACCTGAGGGATGGGCCCCCAGATCACTTAACTCTGATAGCCAACATGCCTTTCACTCATGATACCTGCTGTATTAGGTAAACAAAAGAAGTAGTTGTTAACAGGCATGCAAGCATTCACTGTTGCTATCAAAGGGGGGCTCAGCATAATGCTATCGCAGACTTTCCTGCACCAGTTTGAGCTCATGCATTCCCAGTTGCTGACTGGGAGTCTGACCTCTAATTGGCCTGCATTTAGGTGCTACTGTGATCCTCCGATTTGGACACTGACGAGTCTTAACTCATACTCAACTACTTGGAGTCACCAAGTCCAAAGGTGATGAGATGGTGGCATGAACAATCACAAAGGTTTGAGAAGCAACTGAGAGCTTGGATTGGGATGAGTAATGATGTTCAGCTTTTACACAAAACTAGTGTACTAAGACGAGGAGAGGTGGCTGTTTTCTCCAATGTGCAGAAATCAACACAAAGAGTTAAGGACAATGAAGAAACAAAGAATATGTTTCAAACAAAAGAATAAGATACATCTCCAGAAACCAATCTTTATGAAATGGAGAGATGTAATGACCCAGTAGAGAGTTCTGAGCGACACTCAGAAAGATGCTCACCTGTCAGCAAACTAATGCATGCGCAAAATAAGACTTTCAACAAAGAGGAAGAAAGTATTTTGAAAATATCAAATGGAAGTCAAAGGTTAAGTACTGAAAAATTCAACAGACAGATTCAACATTGGGCTATAACAAGTAGAAGAAAGGACTGGCAAATTCAAACACATGGCATTCAAATTCATCCAATGAGAAAGGTAAGGATGTTCACTTTTGCCACTTGTATTCAACATAGTACTAAAAGTCCTAGCCACAGCAATCAGTTAAGAAAAAGAGATAAAGGGTATGCAAATTGGAAAGGAATGGGAATGAGCAAAACTGTCTCTGTTTGCAGATGAGATAATATTCTATATAGAAAACCCAGAAACTACACCAAAATCTATTAGAACTAATAAACAAATTCAGTAAAGTTACAAGATACAAAATCAATATAGAAAAACCCATTGTGTTTACAATAGCATCAAAAACAATACAATATTCAGGAATAACTTTAACAAAGAAGGTGAAAGATCTCTGCACTGATACCCATAAAATACTGATGAAAATAACTGAGGAAGACACAAATGCATTGAAAGATATTCCATGCTCATGAATTGAAGAAATTAATAATGTTAAATTGTCCACACTATCCAAAGAAATATACAGATTCAATACAGTCCCTCTCAAAATCCTAAGGGAATGTTTCACAGAAATAGTAAAGGAAGCCATCAGTGAAAGAAAAAGGAACCTACTTGATGTGAGAAAATATTGGTAAACTGCCTCTTTGATAAGGAGCTAATATAAATAATATACAAGGAATTTGTACAATTCAATAGCAAAAAAGAACCCAATTTTAGAAAAGGGTAAAGGATCTTAACAGACATTTTTCCAAAGAAGAAAAACAAATACCTAATAGGTACATGAAAAAGTGCTCAATATCACTAGTCATTAGGGAAATGTGAATCAAAGCCAGGGTGAAGTACCACCTCACCCCATTTAAGGATGTCTATCATCAAACAGACAGGAGATAACAAGGGCTGGCAAGGATGTGAAGAAAAGGAAACCCTTGTACACTGTTGATGGGGATGTAATCTGGTACTGCCATAATGAGAAACAATACAGAGTCTCCTCAGGACATTAAAAACTACTAAATTAGAAATACTATGTGTTAAGGCTACCCCACGTCTGGGTATATGTTTGAAAGAAATGAAATCATGATCTCAAAGAGGTATCTATACTCCCATATTCACAGGAGCATCATTTGCAGTAGCCAAGAAATAGAAACAGCTTAAGTATCCACTAATGGACAAACAGATAAAGAAAATGTGAGACTTATACACAATGGAATAGTAATGAGCCTTTACAAAGAAGGAGATACTGCCATTTGTGAGAACATGGTGAACTTGGTGGACATTACGGTAAGTGAAGTAAACTATACAGAGAATGGCAAATAACTGTATGGCATCAATTATATGTAGAATCTAAAAGCAAGTTGAATTCATAGAAACATAGAGTAGATTTGGTGGTTGCCTGGGGCCGGAGGGTGGGAGAAATAGGGAAGGATTGGTAAAAGGGTACAAACTCTCAGTTATGAGATTAATAAAGTCTCTGGATCTTATGTGTTACATGATGATTCTAATTGACAATTCTGTATTGTATAACTGAAATTTGCTAAGAGAGAAGAAGTTAAGTATTCTTACCTGCAAAAAAGGCAAATATGTGAGGTGCTGCATATGTTAATGAACTCAAAGGTGAAAGTCCTTTCACAAAGTATACGTTTATGAATTATCATATTGTACACATTCAATATATTATGATTTTATTTGTTAAATATATCTCAATAAGGCAAAAAAAAAAAGGAAAAAAGGAAAGCATGAATAGTCACATGTATTTTCCAAGGTTATTTTGATTCTGGCATAAAATATCTTATAATTGTAAGACATATCATTAACATCACTGATATTTGTAGATATTTCCAGTGACAACCAGTTCACAAGGCAATGTGCTATCCTTTCCTTCCTGAACAGAGATATGTGTGTGTATCACCGAATTTAAAATTCTCTTTATCCTTTCCTTACTATGTATCTGAGAGTCATTTAGATAAGTTATCAAAACTCATTAACATGATCTTTTCCAAGATGACTTATCTCTCTAATTGACATAGATTCTAAAATTACCAGCATCCTTACTAATTTTGATTTTGAAATTTGCTAATTTCAAAATTAGACAGAAGGCTGAACTTAACAGCACACTCTAGCACTAATGTCTGGAGGAAATTGTAAAAAGGTCCATGGCATTCCTATTCTGACAATTATTCATTCATTAATGCAGCTCAAATGCTTTTCTTTTTTTTTTTTTTTTTCTTTTGGTCTTCATATCATGCTGTTGGCTCACACTGAGCTTGCAGTCAATTAATCCTAGTACCTTTGGTACTTTTTCACAGGAAATGCTATTAAACCAGTCCTGCCCCTGTCCTGTAATTGTCAAGTTGGTCCTCTTGAAATTTAATGTGAAAGATCTCTTATGCCTTGTTTAATAGTATAAATCACTCCAATCTGGAGAAATTCTCTGCATCACAATTCTAAAGTCCAAGGCATGAGAGTCTTAACTAGATTTATCTCAGCTACAGATTTTTAAAACTGTACTGGATCTTCATGTAACTTGCTAATGCTAATGTTAAATATATTATTTAACATTAATAAATATGAATCTATTAAATACATTTTATTTGTTAACCTTTGATTGATGACTGTAATTTCATAAATTGATTCTATTTGAGTATGTTTGCTCAACCAATTAAAACCACCTAATTGTAAATTCACATTTCTGCATATTTCAGAAGAGAATATCAAAAGAAACTTTGTCAAAGATTTACTGAGATCAAGATACACTACACATAACCATAGCAACTTCAAGATTGTGTGCTCTATGGAATCTATCAAAAAGGAGGATGGAACTTTTGCAATAATGTTCTTCTGACACCAACACTGGCTTTAGTGGTTATGGCATTGCAACTTTTCTTTTTTTAAAAGATTTTATTTATTTTGAGAGAGGGCAAGAGAGAGCATGAGTGAGGGGAAAGACAAGTGGAGAGGAGAAGGCAGCCCTGGTGTGGGGCATGACCTGAGCCCGAGGCAGACGCTTAACCAACTGAGCCACCCAGGCACCTCTTCTGCACTGTATCTTAAGGTTCTACGCATACTTTTAAAAAAAAAAAATTGACCTTGTAGAA
The DNA here is from genome assembly GCF_011100685.1 of Canis lupus familiaris. Taxonomy (NCBI): domain Eukaryota; kingdom Metazoa; phylum Chordata; class Mammalia; order Carnivora; family Canidae; genus Canis; species Canis lupus. The sequence goes on along the minus strand of NC_049225.1, from coordinate 83,813,702 downwards.
ATTTACTTTAGATTAACATCAATCTCAACTGTTCCTAGTTCACCAAATCCATTTTATTCCACTTTTGAAAAGGGTATCATTTTCATATCTTTGTGTTTATTTACATGATTTCTTAAAGAATTTCTAAAATGACAAGTTTATTTTCTCTCCAGATTTCTCTCCCTTCCATCTACCTCAGTAATTGGTTCATTGTGGTCCCAATTTAAGACAAACTGTTCCTCTCATTAGCTTCACATACTTTGAGAGAGAACACCACCTAAATTACTGTTAAAAAATGTCACAGATAGGTCACCTTTCCACACAAAAGTATATGAATGTAACCCTCAGTTAATAGATTCCAGGTTTTAGAGACATAAAATCATACTTCAAAAATGTACTAAAAATACCTCGTTTAGGAAATATTCAACCTGGGAATTGGTGCATCACAGGGAAAGTTGAACATGAAACATGGCACTCACTCCAGGGGCCCTTGACATTGCCTGATAGTAGAATGTTGTTCAGGGGTCGATTGCCCACTATGAGCTCTTTTAAAAGGCATCTATTCATGTATAGTACAACCTGCTGGAAAAGGTCAATGGAAAGTCAAAACCCTTAAAGCCGGGGAGTTTTATGTCTTAATGATTCTTTGAAATGTTATTCACTACAGATTAGAGTGCGTATACTTCAGGTCACCTCTAGGTAACTGGAAAGGAAACAACAACAACAAAGAATCAAACTGGGGGAAAGCTGGAGTTGAGTTTCCGATTTCCATCTGCTAGTTATCTTACTTTGAATAATCCAGAAAATCAGTTCCAGATGGACTTCCCTCATTTATAAAGTGAGTTTAATATGTACCTTGGATTCATTTCCAAAGGATAAAAGAGATTATGGCTACCAGAGCCATGTTTAGTACTGGATAAATATTTACTGCTATTACTGTTTTTTTTTTTTAATAATTTTATTTATTCACTTGAGAGAGAGCAAGTACACAAGGAGGGAGAGGGTCAGAGGGAGAGAAACTCAAACAGACCTCACGCTGAGTATGGAGCCCAACACGGGGTTAGATCCCATGACTTTGAGTCAGATGCTTAACTGACTGAGCCAGGCAGGCGCACCAGTACTATTATTGTTTATTTACAACCTACACATTATTTAAGGCATATGATGGTTGATGATTCACATTTTTTGTAGCATTATTTGTAGTTGCAGTATCATTAGTACTACTGTTAGCTCCGGCACTGATTGTAGCTTTGCTGAACTGCAGGTCATGAAGTTGGGTTAAGCTTTCTGCCTCTGGAGCTTTGGTGCTGCTTTAGAATGCTTCCTCTTCCAATAACCCAAACTGAAGCTGATGGCCTGACAACTCTGTGGCGAGGGACAAAATCTGAAATCTACTATCGTGGAGGAGGCTGTTGGTACAGTATGGTCTAGTCCGGCACCAAGGCTATAGGCAGCAGAAACTACCACAGCTCTAAAAGAGTAAGGATCTGGACAATCTCACTTGGCTGCCCTTAGCCCTGGCTCCTGTCGTCTTGCTGAAATAAACCTCGCAGCTTCCTTTAAGCCCGAGAGCTTCTGAAGCAGAGGAGAGAGAGTGACAACCCTTCTCCGAAACATTAGAGATGGCAAAGAGGTTACTGTCAATTTCCTGAAATCATGTATTCAGTTTCATTTATTTCTGGTGTGGGAAGTTGTTTTGTCTGCTGAACCAAGTCAGTGCAACAGTAATTTGATTAGAATAAAAAGGCTTTTGTTTTTACTTAGATTCTGCTTGCTATTTAAAGCTTCAACTCAGAAATATATTTTTTTCCTTGGAACTAGATAGTGTGGGAATAAACTAAACAACGTTAAATGATTGTTCATGTCTATATATTTTTTCCATGCATGTAAAACCATGAAGAGACAGACTTTTATACTTGAAAACAAGGATGTTTTTAAATCAAATCATTAACCTAGGATTTGCTTGCTCATTTACCCTGAGTATTCAGTTTTAGTTGTCTTATATGTAAACTGGTACTAATGGTATCAACCTAGCAGGATAGTATGTAGATTGAATTAATCTACTTATTTAACAGATATACCTGAGATGTCCCTTATGCCAGGCACTCATCAGGGACACAGAATTCAGCAATAACCAGAGAGGTACCCTGGGCATACATCTCAGGAGGTAGAGTTAGCATAGAGCCTGGCAGACAGCAGGCACTCAATAAATGCCTTTATCTCCTCCATAGGGGACCGCTGTGTGGAGGTCCTTCCAGATTAAAAGAATGGTAATCTCTTGTTAATGGTGTAAAGCATACAATATCTGAATTTCTATCAATCTGAAATTATAATTTATTTTTCTCTATTTATATATGCCTTACTCACAATTCAATTCTATGTATAGGACTTGCTCCTTTAGTTTTATATTTTTAAGATACATTTTACTCAGTGAGTATGATTCTTCCTAATTTCAATTCCCTTTTGTCCTGGTTCAATATGGCATCAATATGATATGTTAGCCTGACATTCAAGGCATTTCTCAAAAGTCTTTCTCTCTTTACCTCTCTCTGCTCCTACTACATCAGACAAGATTGATGATTTACACATCCCCAAATATGGTCTCTGCATTCCTAAAACCTTGTATTTTCATTTATATGCCACTGTTTTATAATCCCCATAAACCTAGTTTAGTTAATCTTTTAATGTGTGAATCAAGAGCTCATTAAAAAATTAACAAATAAATAAATGAGTATGCACGCAGGTCTAGACTGTGAATGTCCCAAAAGCAAGGGCTCCTTTCCTATTATTTTATTTAATACAGAGTACCATTAGCATATACACACATTTATACATTTTAATTAATTAATTAATTAATTTAGTTTAAATAAATTGAATTACTTGGTTAATTAACTCAGTTTAAAATAATAATTTCAACAACAGATGAAAATACATAGAAAATACTGAATCTATGATTCCAGACACTTGATTTACTAGGATTTTCATTTTATTCTACTCCAGAAATTATATAAATTATAGGTATCACAATAAAAGATTTAAATTTATTAACTAAACAATTTTTTGTTGTTGTTGTTGTGGATAAGTAATGTTCTTAAAGACTGGAGAAATTTATTTGAAAAACCGTTTGACCTTGGGGCATCTGGGTGGCTCAGTCTATTAAGTGTCCAACTTTGGCTTCGGCTCAGGTCATGATCACAAGAGTATGAGATTGAGCCCTATGTTGGGCTCTGTACTCAGCACAAAGTCTGCTTATCCCTGTCCCTCTGATCCTCCTCCCACTCCCTCTCTCTTAGAATAAATAAAAGTAAACAAACTAAAAAAAAAAAAAAAAGAGTTGGACTTTATTGTATTTTTACATAATGGTGGTTCCATTTCTTTTATTAAAATGTATGTCATATTAGAACGGCACAGTTACCGATGTACTAGGACGTAAACTTATGAGTAGAACAGATTATGAAGGAAACCAGAAGGGGTTACTTTTCTCTTTTAAATTTGAGTATCATAAAATAGTTTAGTTGCATATTTTTATTCAATATCAAAGGATCTGTACAGGATTTAGCCAATGTTTAACTGAATATTATACAAAATGTGACCTTATTTACTAAAGAAAGTTGGAGAAAAAATTAATTAATTTTTATCTGTCAAATACTGCTTGACATTCTCCCACTGTTGTGTGTACAATTACTGCTAATCATTCACAGCTATAGTAAGTTTAAAATCAAAATGCAGATAGACAAGTGGCTAAGCATGCAGTCAAGACAGTCAAAATGTTGAGAATTAATGTGAAATCTAATTTTAATCTAATTTATTATTATTGAATTATTATCTTAAGTTCCTTTAGGTTTTACATTTGTAGCTAATGGTGAGATAATCTAAACAGAGGATAGGGTTTTCACAGAGTAGAGTAGTGGGTTCTCAAGGCTATCAAACTACACCCTCAAAAGAGGCTTTGCCTAAGTTACATGTTGAACAAGGTTTTAATAGGAAGCTCAAGATAAGGAATTAGGCAAAAAGTCTGGGTTTATAGGGTAAGGTTTTTAACTTCAACCATTTTTGTGTGCTTACACAGTGGTATGTTATATCCAAGTAGCTGTAAAACCTCAATGGCAGCAAAACTGCACAGAAATTACAAGAGTTTTCTATAAGAGCTTCCTAAATTAAATTGATTTTTTTAATGAAGAAAAACACAAAATAACAAAGATAAAAATAAACAAAGGCCGTGTCTTTAGGTACATTAGATTGATGAACAATGGAAGCAGAGAAAAAAATGAAAATGAGGGCGAGCTAAAGTCATGCTTTGAGCACTGATGGGTAGGGACAAGTGAAGCAAAGATGGCGGTCCTGTCAAAAGAGCTCAACTAGAATAGCTTAGTGTATAGAAGGGTTTTTTTAAATAGTAAGTTGGCTTAGCAAGAATGAAATAAAAATAGGTGCCTTATTACATTGGCTTAAGATTATTAGTTCTCATTTGAGGATAAGAGGAGTTGAATCAAAAGCTATAATATTTCAAAATGGCGTGTCATATGCCATTTTAAGTCAATCACACCAGTGAGAATGGGGAAAATTAACAAGGCAGGAAACCACAAATGTTGGAGAGGATGCGGAGAAAAGGGAACCCTCTTACACTGTTGGTGGGAATGTGAACTGGTGCAGCCACTCTGGAAAACTGTGTGGAGGTTCCTCAATCAGAGAAAGAAAATTATATGGTTTCACTCATATGTGGAAAATAAGAAACAGTGCAGAGGAAATTGGGGTAAGGGAGGGAAAGCAGAATGCAAAGTCATCAGAAGGGGAGAAAAACCATGAGAGACTCTTAACGGAAGGAAACCAAATGAGGGTTGCTGGAGGGGAGGTAGGTAGAGGTATGGGGCAATTGGGTGATGAGCATTAAAAAGGGCACATGATGTGATGAGCACTGGGTGTTATACGCAATTGATGAATTATTGAATACTACATCTGAAACTAATGATGTACTATATGTTAGCTAATTAAATTTAAATTAAAAAATTAAGTTAATTAGTTAATAAATTAATAAGACGCCATCGTACTTTCTAAAATGCAAGTCTTCAAAGCTGCATATAAATGTCTTACCAATTTACATACACTACAAAAATCATAGTTGCAGCATCATAAAACTTAGAATAATAGCAATGGTTTTTAATATACTCATATCAAATATTATTTTAAGATATTCCCCCATATAGAAATCTATTATAATCACTTAGTGATATATATTCCAGAAGGGCAGGGTCTTTCCAATTTTTTAATGTGCATAAATTATTTTCAAAAATATGTTTAATTTAGAATTTTACAATTTACACTCATGGTAAAAATGAAATACTTTAGACTATTTTTGAAAGTCTTTTCTTACTACTAGATTCAATGACCTAGATAGCAATAATTGGATAGAAAATAATTCAGCAAACATTTCACTTGGGAAAGAAAGGAAAAATTCTCTGAATGAAGGAGAGTATATTTTATCTCACCACCATATCAACTTTGATTTTTGATGTCCCTATTTACTTTCCAACTTATCAAGTAACATCAAATAAATCAAAATATTTGCTATTGAAAGCCCTGGTTGGCATTTGGTCTAATATTTTTAGCCATGTTCTTGTACTTGGGAATCCAGCAGATTTTTTCCCTTTATTATCTAGCTCTCCCTTTACATTTTCAGAAAGCTGCATTATTTTATCCCTAGTATCTGCTGTCAATAAAATTGAATCCATTCTTGTCTACTGGTCTTTTGTTACTCAGTAGTTTGAGTTAGTAGTTGCTCGTCTTCTTTTCATATTTCTGACCCTTTTTTTCTTCTTATACGTTGTCTAGTGTTAGGAGACACACTGATATAGGGAATTATAAAAGAAAAAAAATAAAATAACAGGAAAGGAAGGGAAAAAATAAAGCCTACAGTGCAGAAGTTGCTTTCTGGCAGCAATAGAATTACAGAGAAAAGAAAAAGTTGAAATCTGACAGGATTAGCCTGCTGACTTGCTGAGTTTATATGAGCCCTGTAAAGAATACCAATGAGAGAAAAAATAGAAGCTAAAAGACAATGTTATAAATCTCACCCACAGACTTCTTTACCAAGAGTTGGGAAATAAAAAGTTCTGGATACCATTAATGGTTAGAATGTCACCAAAGAGAATCAGTTTGGCATCTGCTTCTCGGTTCAAAATTAACATAAACACTGGAGGTGAGGTGCTTTGTAAAATACTTATGTGAAGTGCAGCAGAACAACGTGGACCTCTTCTCCCTTCTGACACCTGGGAAATATACTAAATGGGACTGGAACTAGTAACACACATGTAAAAACTACTGAGTTAGTCTACCTAGTGTGAGAACTAGTAACAATTTCCCCAGGATTGAAAGACTTGGGATAGACAGAATATATACTGAAAAAATAACATCAAGTTTTTAAAGGGTTTAAAAATCAATTATGTGGCTTCATTTTTCTAGAAAGTGCATCCAATTGATAGAAGCAGGTAAGCATTATTGGGAAGATCCTAATGGTGTAAGACTTCTGATGTCTGTAACAACATTTATTTTCCATCTGTGTCTTAGTACTCTAAAATCATCACACATAGGCTATCTCTCATAATAAATGAAGACGTGTTTGATACGTAGCCTGGCAATACCACTACAGAATGTGGATTGTCTTTCAAACTTGTCTCTGTGGTTAGTAATATATAGTACATCCTAGATGTTTGAACACTCAGACAGAAGATAACAGATTATTTCAGAAAGCACATATAAATTAGAAGAGAACTCCTGATAGCAAGATTATCTGCTTGGTCCTGGCACTAAGCAAAGCTCTCTGAAGGATACTCGGGCTGTATTAGGTGGCTGACCGTGCAGGAAGGAATAGTGAAAGAATTGAGAAGTATATTATTTCAAATTTAGTAGCACCAGTTACAGCCAACTCCCGAGGCAGCATTTTCAGATGAATTTAATAGGGGGAAAATATTTTTTTAAGAGACCAAAAGAAAGAGATGTTTATAGATTCATATAAAAGTATTTAAAAGCTTTTCTTTAATCTTCCCACTGTACTTCATGATCCTAAATAAAACAAACATATCATCCATGTAATTTCTCATAATCTTCCAACAGTTTCATTAGCATTATTTCTCTTGTTCTTTATCATCAGGGTTAGGGATATCGATGTTCAACAAGGGGGAGGCTAAGTCACTGGAAATCTAACTGAATGAATTAAGGCCAACTGAGTCCCAACAGAGCTTGGACTCACACCATAGACTTCTCAGTCTAGTGTCTTTTGCTCAATACATGGACCATGCAGTCTTGAAAGACCATATAAACCTATAAAAAGAATGATTTATAGCCAGGTATTCATTTTAAGTAGAGTTAATTTCATTGTTGTAAATTATTTTAAATGTCTGCTCCACTTGGACATCATAATTACTTTCATTAGTAAATAAATTTGCATTTTGAAGTAGAGATTACATGGGTAATATCTTCCTGTTTGCAGGTAATTTACTGCCAGGGGAGATTCTCTCATTCTACAGTAATAATCCTCTTAAACTTGCTCTAGCAACACTGGAAATCAGAATACAGCTTGCCTTTAGTGAACTTAAATTGTCATATAGAAAGATTCCTGATAATCCTGAAGTCCTAATAAAAAACAAATAAATAATAATAAAACACTGGTTAAGTCGTTGGGTATTTTTTTTCGACAGAATTTCACATATTAAATGCTGGCATCCATCTACCCTTTTGATTTAAAAAGATACCATCTTTTTTAAAATCTTTTTTAAAATTGAAAGTGTAGCTGTATATTTTTAAATGAACTGTCTTTTTCTACATAAATGAGCACTGGTTGTCCCATGTCAATGGTCTAAGAAAAAAGATCCTGGTTCCAGATCTTATCCAGATTATCATCCAGTATCCAATATTCTCAATCTTGGCATTCTTTGCACTGCATCCCTTAGGATGTTGTACATGAGCATAGGTTTGAATCAGGCAACAAATGCTCATAATAAAAAAAAAAAAAAAAAAAAAAAAAAAAGGAGCTGTAATTCTCTGATTACATAGTAGAACCTGGGGAATATATTTATATAAAAGCACAGAAATAATTTTTGGATTGGATTTTCCCACCAGTTAAATAGATCATCAGGGATCCCTGGGTGGCGCAGCGGTTTGGCGCCTGCCTTTGGCCCAGGGCGCGATCCTGGAGACCCGGGATCGAATCCCACGTCGGGCTCCCAGTGCATGGAGCCTGCTTCTCCCTCTGCCTATGTCTCTGCCTCTCTCTCTCTCTCTGTGACTATCATAAATAATAAATAAAAATTTAAAAAAAATAAATAGATCATCAGCTCACATATCAAATTACTGTCTTACTGAGGATGCCCTATTAAAACAGGAAACCATTGATCATTCCTTTAATATTAATTTAACCAAATATAAAATAAAAGTAACTAGAATGATCAAACAACTTTTCAGCATGGTTAGTGCAAATCATTCCTCTCCAATGCCTAAAACTGATTATATATATAAACTAAAGCCAAATTCAGAAATGTTTTTGTTTTAAGCTTAGTAAAACCAAGGTAATCTACTTGTGTTATTTCTGTAAATTTAGGGGAGGAGAATAGTAATATTACTTAAATAAGATCTGTAACGTCTCATATCATCTCATAATGATCCATAAAACCATGCATATTTTAAGACTTTACATATATGACACTGAAAGTAAAAAAAAAAAAAAAAGATAGTCATATAACATTTAGATAAACACAGGTTTCATTATACCACTTACTTGAATCAATCAAGGATCATTTTAAAATATGTTTATTATTCTCTTTACAATGTATATATAACCTGAATATCATCTGAATTCGCACTGTCCTTTGGATGAAATAGACTTTTCTTGAATCTTATCTCACTTTCTGGAGTAGTGTAGGTTGGCTTTCACAGTAGGTTTACTAATGTTCAGACTGACTAATTTTCAGGGTCACTCAAATTTTTTAATCACAGCAACTGCTGAGCTCCCTCTTACAGCTGACATATAGTAATTATCTACATTAACCCAATTTAATTTGAGTTTTCAAACAAACACATAAAAATATTCATATTTGATATATAGCAAACTTTACCTATCTGGGAAGATAGATGAAGGCTACACATAGAATAACAAACAAGTCAAAGTTTGACCACTTTATCACTAACCATATGTCTGTATCCTTATCTGCGCCAATCTCCCACTACATAACTCCAACTCTTTTCACATATTGTGCTTTCCATCCTTCCTTCATTATTTCCATCTCCTTGTTTTGCTCTCTCCAGCCAAACTATGCCTTTAGGTCATTTACCATTATCGAAATGGCCTGTGTAAAACTAAGCCACATAATTTTTGCAGAATTAGTCCCAAATATTAATGTCATCTATTTTTCCCTTGCCAAAAGCAGATTGTGTTTATTTATTTTAAAGCACTATCTATATTAGGCAAATATATACACATATCCATCAGTTATTAATACACAGTTACTGAATATCTACTATCAGGAGACAGTAACTTTAGAAAAAGAAAGCAACAAAATTAGTCATGATGACTACTCAAAAATATTTCTTCCTTTTAACTAAACTAAGTGCTTTACCACATTTCTTTTTAAAGAAATCTTCATAGCAGTTCTAGGAAACTATGGCCATTATGTATACAAACAAATGGGTATACACACATGTGTGAGTATATCAGACTGAGTCTTAAATAATTTACATATATTGGTATATTGGTTCAGAACATATTGCAGATTAGTGTCAAACCATGATAAACTCCAAGCATATCTTGGTACATATCTCATTAACAACACTCTAAACAAACTCAATACTATTTTAGCTTTGAGATGAAATCTCAGATCTCAAGGACCAAGTGATTCTCTTGGAGACATGAACTGTATACACAAATAACTAGAGACCATATTGGATATGTTAATTAATGCTATAAGGGGAAAAAAAAAAGATTGCTTCTAATGGAAAAAAATATCAGTAGCAACTAAAATAATTAAGAAAAACAGCTTCAGGGGAGTTAATTTAATTAATTTAATTTCTGAGCAACTGGAAGACTTTGGTTGAATGGGCCTTTTCTAAATATGTGTCTATATGCAGAGAGATAGAAACATTTTTTTTATTCCTTCTGCCATTTGAAGGAAGACAAACTGATAATATAGTTATTTCTGATAAGCCAAGAGTGAGAATGGCAGAAACAGACAAAAACAGCAGAATTACAAAACTGCCTAGGTTGGGTATTCCCGTGAGAGATAAGTGCATTATTTACTCTTGTGGCTACTGTCAATTATTTCCGATTTCTGGTATTTAGTTATACCTCTGTTTCTATCTAGGTGGGCAGTTGACAACTATTTTAAAACTGACATATTGAAAGTGATTGCATAGATCTCAAAGTTGTCTGCTCACAAAAGATCCATATCAAACATAAGCTCCATATTTCAAATAGAAGATATCGTAGTGCATAAAATAGTAACCATCATCATGATTATAAAAAAGAGACTTCAATTAATATAAAAATTTCTTCCGTTTAATGAACTTGACAAATTCCGGTGTTCTCAGGCCTATTCTATATGTAATACCTGACTTAGTGTCTAGAGTGTCATAAATCTGGATAATTTGACAATTGCAATATACATAAATGATTTAAAACAAAGATTAATAAAAATAGTCTATTTTTTTTCAAATATCATGTGGCCTGCCATCTATAGCACAGAACTACTAAATTCAGCAAAAACTGAAAAAAATGTTTACAGAGAAAATTCATTTACCACTTAACTAAATGTATTATTTGTTCCACCCATGGTAACAGTAAGACTAATTAAGCAAGAGTCTCATCTGCTGCTTTTCCCATATCAATAAATAAATAAATGGTAGTATATATAAACTGAATCATTGAATTCTGCTTATATTGATGATGGCTCATCAGATTTGAAACTGACAAAGTTGCTATTAATGTAGAATATAGACATTTTACTCAAAAAAAAAATTCTATGCACTTATGTTTGTACCTAGAAGACATTTAAATAAATGTTTAAAATTTATAATATACCAAAAAAATTATAATATACCAATAGATGAAACTCTGAGTTAAATAGATATGTATTTTCAAATGATAAATTTTAGAGACTGTGAAGAGAAAATTGATAACTAAGGTTAAATAATTAAAATGTAACACTTAACTGAGTCTGTAAATGAATAATGGAAATATCCTTACAAGTTTCTTAAATTTATCAATATGCAAAGTTAATGGAGAAATGCAGATGGCCTTTATCAGCATATGTTTTTCCAGGTGTATTTACATTTTTATTAAATATTTTGATCTTTAAATGGCAGTTAATTCATTTGAGAAACACTTATCTTAGAGAATGAAAACAACCATTTAATTATATGCCAACTGGGTCTGTTATACAGGCAGAGTATGAAAAATATTTGTGTGATGTCTATTAAAAGGCATGAAGAAGACATTTCCATTCTTCTAAAAAGTCTTTCTCATAGATATTCTCTATTGATGAAATTATCTCCAAAAATGTAAAACATTGAGACTTAATAAGCTCCTTCTTTTTCTTTTCTTTTTCTTTTTTTTTTTTTTCTTTTTTCCCCCTTTAAAGGTAGGATGCCCTTGGGAAGCTGAAGAACTGCTGCCATTATATGGCAGAAAATATTCATTGCTGTCTTGCTCAGCTTGAACTGCTGTAACAAAATATCATATACACTATGGCTTAAACAACAGACATTCATTCCTGAGTTCTGGAAGCTAACAAGTCCAAGAGCAAGGTGGAGGCGGATTCAGTACTTAGAGCAGCTCTCCTCCTGGCTTGCAGGACAGCAAATGTCTCTCTGTACAAGGCACAGAGAGATCTGGTCTCTTCTTATCAGGTCTCTAATGTAATTAGGAGGGCCCCACCCTCAGGACAGTATCTAAACCTAAATACTTCCCAAAAGCTTTACCTTGAAGTACTCTCACTTGGAGTTTAATGCTTCAATCTATGGGTTTGGGGGGACCCAAACATTCACCTATAAGTGCTGCATTTGTATGCTCATAAATACATTTGTTGTTTAAATAATTCTTCAAAGCAACAAGAACTTCACAGATCTAAAGCTTTAAAAAGTGCATCTTTTGGAATCTGGAAATATCATATTGATTTAGACAAAATATATTGAGTAGAAATGGAGTCAATATCTGCATCATCTTTAGTCAATCCAAGTAAAACCAAACATCTATTATTAGAGAGTAAATTAGACAAAGGAAAATAGATATTCCTTAGTAGGCTTCTCATATGCTGCCAACCACCATGCTGCTTTTATCAGATGGTTTTCATAAAAAATTACTTTTATCCTGTGGCAGTATAAAGACACTGCCTTCATGCTCATGGTCTGTGGTTCACAATAAAGTAGGTGTTGAAACTGATACCAAGAAATGTATTTGTGGCTTCTAATTTAATATAGTCCAGGTTTAAAAGACAAGAGTATTTTACTTTGGGCCAAAAAGGTATTGCATGACTCAGAAGAAATGAAATTATATAGCTTTTTTTTTCCCCCCAGAATATTCTCCATTATGTGGTACAAAGGATAGATGAGTAAGGAAAAACAGAAGAGGAAAAAAGGGAAGCCTATGTACCTTAACACAGGAGTGATGGAAAGAAAAAAAAAAAAACAAACTATGGTTTAATAAACTGTAGTTAAGGAGTTAAAATAGTAACCCAAAAGATTTCTAGGTGAATCATATATAATACAAGGAGATTTGATTTATAAACCTAATTTTGTGTATCTCCTGGGAAATCACTTACCCTAGTTCATGACAGATTTGTGAAGAACCTTTGGTGGTTGGGATTCCACATGGGAGTTTTTCTAAGTGGTAATTTACAGCAGGAAATCGGGAGGCTTACATTCATAGAAAATGCTACATTTGAGAGAATAAATGGAGAAGAATGGGAGGGTCAAACCAAGACACAGCTGTAGCATAGCCATGAAGTAGGTTCTTGGTACCTAGAAGACTGCTAGTCACAGTCACTCCTCAACAACTGAATGGATGAATGAATGGTTTCAGATAATCTCATAAAAGAATAATTCATTCATGTTACCTTACCATCTGCTGTCTCCATGAATTTTATGAATTTGGTCTGGGAATTTTGTGAATCACTCTATTGTGGATGTGATGATGGCGCAGAATTTGCACAAGTGTATCTACGTCAGAGAGGGTGCTTCAAACAGATGAGATTTGGCCAATAACAAAATTCAGCTATTTCAAACTTTTGTCTACACTGACATGAATGCAAATATTCATTGAGGAGAGAAAGCAACGGTAGAAAAATATTTACCTCCTTCCTAAATACAAACATATTCTTCAACATTTCAAATTAAAATGTGAACAGTGGAACTGACTCCGTTTCTTCAAGATGATTGAGTTTATTCAACTTCAAAACTCAAATATTTGTATTTTTAATACAATAACTGGGCATTTCATTTTTTATTTATTAATATGTGTATCCCTCCCTTCCAGTAATAGATATGGCCAGTGGGTAGAATTCTAGGGATACAAGGATATACAATTTTGAAGGTGAGGATCTTGCTTTTCCTTATCAGGGGAAAATAAATTGGAAACAATATGAAACCCGGGATCTAATCTCTTCAAATATCTACAGAAATTGGGCCTAGCTGATAAATGTTACCATTCCAGTAAAATCATATCATTTCTAGTTTTTCAATGATATATTTGGTTTGTAATATTTAGAAAGCAATTTTTTTCACTGAGAGACATTTATTCAATGCTATTATTAAATGACCTCTAGATGCCCAGCTCCTGGATTACACAAGGTAAATCTGTCATTTTCAAAGAGTTTATATGCCTTAAGGACATAAATAATATGTCTAAATAAGGATATGATAAAAAGACGCTAATAAATGTCACAACATGAGAAAAAGGACAGAAGTTCTATGAATGCATAGAGAAAGTTAACTGGCCAGATTAATTAAATCTCTGCGGAGAAAAGCTCTCTTCTTGAAGAAATCCAGCATAACTTTGATTTCAAAATTGATTGATCTACAAAAATTCAGCAACTCCCTTGTAGCTATTATTTTTAACCCCTTCCTTCATCAAGGAAAATGCATCAACATCATTATTCTGTCAGTTAGCTTCAGTTTGTTAGAGTCAAATGGAAAAGAAAGAAACTGGGGCGCCTGGGTGGCTTTGATGGTTTAGCTCCCAACTCTTGATTTCAGCTCAGGTCAGGATTTCAGGTTTTGCAGATCGAGCCCCGCCTGGGGCTCTGTGTTCAGCACAGAGTCCACTTGAGATTGTTTCTCTCCCTCCTTGGCTTCCCCTCCCCTCCACTCATGTTCTCTCTCTCTTTGAATAAAATAATTACATCTTAAAAAAAATTAAAGAAACCAAATATTAGTCCAAGCTATCGTACTGATTACCAAAAACAAAAACAAAAACAAAAACAAAAAAAAAAGGAAAAGAGCAGGAAGACATGAAAATTTTTATTCTTTGTTCAACAAGCATCCAACAGTTGTTTTTAATTGAACTAGCCTGAAATAACATTCAGTGTATCTATCCAGAAAAAAAAAAAATTCCAAATGAATTATTTCTAGTAAATAATTCAGAGGGCACTATTAAGCTCTTTTGTTTGCTTGTTTACATTTTTTTTTTAATTTTGCTTTTAATCTTTTCACACAGTAAAATCTTATTTTGTCCTTCTTATACCTTTTCCTTCTTTCTGCCTACCTTTGCTCCCGGTACCTAGTGACCTCATTGACCTAATTACTTCTATGTCCTTCCTCTGGGCAGGGAGAAGGAAGTGCTGGAAAGCTGAAGTGCTGGTGGAGAAGGAAACTCAGTGCTAGGGAGACAAGCAGGAAAGCAGTGATTAGCAATATCTGTGGGGGATATTTGATAAAGTTTGCTGTCTTCGGTATTATGTATTCCTTCATCCTGTATTCCACAAATACTTAATAAAACACACATTAGTCGGTGGTAGCTTCAGCATTAGATTTGTATTACTTGGGCAGCCCGGGTGGCTCAGTGGTTTAGTGCCACCTTCAGCACAGGTCCTGGAGACCTGTGATCGAGTCCCACGTCAGGCTCCCTGCATGGAGCCTGCTTCTCCCTCTGCCTGTGTCTTTGTCTCTCTTTCTCTCTGTGTCTCTCATGAATAAATAAATAAAATCTTAAAAAAAAAAAAAAAGAAAAAGATTTGTATTACCCTGGAAGGAAACCTACTGCTAAATGTGATACTTTGGGACAACAGAGAATACCAAGGGTTCTCTCACATTTTGGGTCACAGGTTTGTCCATACTTAGGATAGAGTCGGACATTTCCATATCCTCCTACCTCCTCTATTTGGCTTATTTATGGGCTTATATTTCATGTTTTAATGTTCTTATCAGGCAAACACAGGAATCCATTCCTCTCTGAAAATAAAGATTATACTATAGCAGTTTTGTCATATAAGGATTCATCTATTTCTTTTTCAGGTACTTGAAGATTCATAAATGTTCATAGAATTCATTATTATGATGTTGCTTTTTGGATTCAAGAATTGTAAAATGTGTTAAATATTGGGGGTTCCTTCCAGATTCGTATCTACCACTGTTTTCATATACCACATTATATCCATGAAAACAAATATTTCTATAAATGAGGCAGATGAACGCATAATTTTACCCTACAAACACATGAACTGCATATTTACATTAGCCTTTTATTTCTCTATGAATTGTCACCAGAAATATGAAATTAATTTAAACCTCCAAACATTTATATTGATACTACATGAAAACGTGAAATGATTTCTTCAACCTTCTGTTTCTGTAGAAACATATTAAGACAAATTGTTTTGTATTTGTGAAATTAAAAGCAAATACATATTCATTATTAATCAGTAGCAATCATATAAACATTTGAACTTAAAATTTATGGTATATATTTGAATTTTATATTTTTGTCAGATATTTAAATCATTTACAGAACTTTTGTTCTAAAATAGTGTCTCAAGTTATTTTTATTCCTTTTCTTTTTTCTTTCTTTACTTTATTCTTTTTTTTTTTTTTTTTTTTTGCAAATAGGTATCCCTCAAACCTCTGTTAAATATCTAAGGGCAAAGCACTGTCTTCTGCTTCCTTATGCCAAAGCTAGTAAGAAAACATTTTTGCTTAACTTTATTTTAGAAAACAATATAATGTCATCTCTAATAATAAAGAGCATTTAATGAAAATTGCAATAACTCAAAAGAAAAATTAGTCTTTGTTTAAATGCACTTAGGATATATTTTCCCACTTATTTTTTCTAAAAAAATAAAAATAAAAATAAAAAACCCCATAACTGTATCATCCTGGTGATAATATCATATTAAATTTCTTATATAAGATTCTTAAAAAATAATCAACACGTGTCCTTAAGATTTCTGATTATAAGGACACAGCTTTATTTAACTTCTTAAATGCACTTTAAAGTTAATGTAATCAATTTTTGCTGCACAAAAGGAGAGTGTCACTCCCTTTGAAGGACTGAAGAAATGCCACCATCCCACTATGATCTTCAAACATGAAATCTCTATCACTCAACTCATGAATTTGATGACTAAAACTTAAATTTGTCCTCTGTGTTAGTTTCAAACACTCAAAATCACTCACAGCTACCATCAGAGTATGTGAAATGCCTTAGAAGGTAAAATAGTGAATAATAATAATAAAAAAACTATTACTATTAACTAGTTACTAACTACTATTAACCAAAACTTGTAATCAATCATAATGTTCCCTAAAATAGAATGTCAGTTTAGGTGACTTCAGGTGCAATAACAGAAAAATATCCCAAATAAAATGACTTAATCAGCAGGAGTTATTAATGTACTTGAAAGATTTCCTCAGGAACATTGTTCGAATGATTCTGTCATAAAATCAGAAGTCTATTTGCTGTTTCCTCTGCTAACCAGAGAAACGTGTCTCCTTGCACTACGTTCTTCAGCTAATCACCACCAGGAAAAAGTAGATTATCATAATGGGCTTGGACCATTTAACCTTCACTCCCGGGTAACATGGGCCCTTTGATCAAACATGAGCAAAGAAGAGATGAACATAGTTGAGTGATTATTTTCGAGTAGACAAACAATAGAATCTGTCATGTAAATGAATTTGGGAATCAGTTTTTTTGTTGTATTTTTTGTTTTGTTTTGTTTTGTTTTTTGCCAGGGAATAAATTTTCAAACCATTTCTAGCTTCCTTGGTCAGGATTTATAATGTCTGGGTTTCTAAAAACGAACATTTTATGGAATCCTTAATCATTTTTCTCAAGTTCTTTGGATAACACCTTTTAAGTATTTTCTTTCTTTCTTCTTCTTCTTTTCTTCTTCTTCTTCTTCTTCTTCTTCTTCTTCTTCTTCTTCTTCTTCTTCTTCTCTTTTCTTCTTCTTCTTCTTCTTCTTCTTCTTCTTCTTCTTCTTCTTCTTCTTCTTCTTCTTCTTTCTTCCTTCTTCTTCTTCCTTTAATGATTTTATTTATTTATTTAAGACAGGGAAAACACAAGTGTGGAGGGGGGGAGGGAGAGGGAGAAGCAGACTCCCCGCTGAGCAGGGAGCCTGATGGGGACTCAGTCTCAGGTTTCTGAGATCATGACCTGAGCCCAAGGCAGATGCTTAACTGACTCAGCCACCCAGGTGCCCTTAAGTATTTTCTTACTAGAGAAATACTTCATATTAAAAAAAAATCTTGACATATGTTATGTACCTATATTTGTGCTAATCAAGATCATAGACTCACCAGAGAGAAAATATGGCCACCTTTAATAGGAAACTTTGGTGTACTTTGATGAAACAGATTAAAAGCTGAAGGCAACTCTAAATCAGCAGGTCATACATGTAGAAAGGACATGACCAAGAAGTAGAAAATCTGACCTACTCTGCCTCCATCTAAAAGGCAAACAACTGGCCAAGTTCTAGGAAATGTAATAATTAGCAAGGCCTTCAAGATTAACAAAAAGGCTTCCCATTCTGGGAAACAGTATGAGTGAACACACACACACATGCACACATGGACACAAATTAGACTTCTCTTCAGAAAATATAGTAAAGAACTGAAGAGAAGTATAACAAAAGGATAGTAAGGAAGTAATCTAATCAGAAAATAATTCAAGGTAAAGTATAGTAACACAGGACACAGTACAATTAATAACGAAGAAAATTCTTTGCAGGTTGAAGTAGTCTCTAAGAGTTTTGTTTTTAGTTGCAGGAGAATTTAATAAGTTTAATTTATTCTAGGTGGTAATTTTTTTTTTCTAGGTGGTAATTTAAGAACATAATTGAAGTATTTGATGAACTACTGAACTCTGAGAAATTCCATGAAAATAGTTGTGATTTAAAGCAGAAAAAGATCTCCAATAAATGTACAACACATGTTAAATGTTTATATATATATGTATTAAAAGCTCAATCAAAGCAAAATTGTATTAATTTTAACATGCTGCTTTTATAAGTAATATAATTTAACCCATAATTGAAATTAACAGTTCTATTTCCAAATTCTAAAATAATATGATTTTACTTTTTCAGTAAAAAAAGATGTTACTTGAGATGTTACTTTCAAACAAGAGATTGAGTTTACACTAAGTCTTCCATGTGATCCCTTCTGATTATTTTTTTATTACCAACTAGTCTTAAATACAGCTACCTTGGCTAGGGCTTTGAGTAGAATTTTTATCAATATGGTAGCTAATCTGTATGGACATTGATCTTTTTATAAGCATCTTTGGGCACTACTCATTAAGTAAATTAACTGGCTTTTAAAAGCAGTTATGTTTATTTTAGATATATAAAATTGCATGTGGCAAGCAGCTAGCTATTGCATGAGGAATCCAGATACCCTCAAGGAAATGAAAAAAAAAATAATGTTTTGGTCAGAGCAAAGAACATGGTAAAAGAGTTCAGAAAAATGAGCTTGAGCATGTAAAAAGGAGCCAGACATTCAGGGACTTTGTGAAGGATGTTAAAGGATTCCATCCTGTATCTTTAGAGATTTGGAACACCTTTGGTAGATTTTAAGCTGGAACTAGATATGATGAGATTAGTGTTCCTTACCTAGGATTCAATTCAAGAAATTAATTGTAGGACTAATTTGGAATTAGTTAAGAAAAAGACCTATTACAAGTAACTAGTCCAGAGATGATGCTAAGTTAGGTTAGGGTGGCTAGCATACTAATGAGGGGGGGGGTGATAAATATTAACCAACATGCACTGCATCAGTTAAATAGAAATTCACATTTGAATCGGTTGGGTCATTAACTACAATGCACTGGCCTATAACTTAACCACTAGAGGTATCATAAAACCTTACCAAAGATAGTAAGCAGACTTCAGTGCACAACTTCCAACATTTTTTTCCTATCAGTTTCCTTAATGCTGTATCTTAAGTGAGTATACATAGTTTGCTCCCAGAGTGACTCTGTGGGTTTCAGTTTGGGTTCATTCAGCAATTCAATAATATCAAGGACATACTGATATTCTTTATTTTTTTTTTTCCAGGGGTGGGTACAGAATCTACGAAAATATAGTAGATTCAGCATCTCAACAAATGTATCAAGGACACAGTTTCATTACTTCCCTGGTATGAACAATGTTAACTTTAGTCTAAAAGGAGTGGACTAAGATGGCTTCCAGTGCAGCGAGGGCCAACTGGTTCCTCAACTGCATCTAGATTGAGAGATAGCAAGGACAATCACGAAAAGCTGTCACAAGCTTTACTTTTATTGAATTCATCGAGCTAAATGTTTTACAACTGCATAGTCAAGGTCTTATTTCCCCCTCTTTCACTGAGCATCTTCATTGCAATACAGTCTATACCTTTCACACCTCATTCCCTGCGACAAATTTCCAATATGATGCTTTCAGTTTTCTTTTTTTTTCACATTTTTTTTTAAATTTAAATTCAATTTGCCCCATATAGAACACCCAGTGCTCATCCCATCAAGTGCCCTCCTTAGTGTTCGTCACCCAGTTACCCTATCCCCGCACCCACCTCCCCTTCCGCAACTCTGTTTCCCAGTTAGGAGTCTCATGGTTTGTCTTCCTCTCTAATTTTTCCCACTAGTTTCCCCCTCCTTTCCCTTATAGTCCCTTTCACTATTTCTTATATTCCCTGTATGAATTAAACCATATGATAATTGTCTTTTTCCAATCGACTTCACTCAGCATAGTACCCTCCAGTTCCATCCACGTGGATGTAAATGGTGGGTGTTCGTCCTTTCTAATGGCTGAGGAATATTCCACTGTATACATAGACCACATCTTCTTTGTCCATTCATCTGTTGAAGGACATCGAGGCTCCTTCACAGTTTGGCTACTGTGGACATTGCTGCTATGAACATTGGGATGCAGGTGTCCCATCATTTCACGACATCAGTATCTTTGGGGTAAAGCCCCAGTAGTGCAATTGCTGGGTCATAGGGTAGCTCTAGTTTTAGCTTCTTGAGGAACCTCCACACTATTTTTCAGAGTGGCTGCACCAGCTTGCATTCCCACCAACTGCGTAAGAGGGTTGCTCTTTCTCCACATCTTTGCCACCACTTGTGGTTTCCTGTCTTGTTAATTTTGGCCATTCTCACTGGTGTGAGGTGGGATCTCATTGTGGTTTTGATTTGTATTTCCCTGATGGCCAGTGATGCAGAGCATTTTACATACTTAATAAAGTCATATATCACTTCTCATTTGACTAGTGACACTTGTATCATACCTTCTCAAAGCATAAGGGAGGAGGCATGAATGACACCCTAAATTCCTAACGCTAAGAGCTTGCTTATGCTTCATTTCATTTAGTGGGCATGATAATACCAAAGGTGATCTAATGCATTTGGAAATTTGTATGATGTCATATTGTTAATCTACTAAAATTTGCTGGAAATATTGCAAAGATTAATTTATAAAGCTAATATCATTTCACACACTAATGGAGAAAAATAGTTTTGAGGGTATAATATTTATTAAGGCTTAGAAAATCTAATTTTATAATTAATAACACTTAACTCCAGCCCTCTCCCCACTACTTTTAGTGAAAAAACATGCATGATGTTTACATTTTAGTATCTTCAGTTTTGGTCCTGAACCTCATCATCCCAGAATGGAGTTGTAACATGTACATGTAAAACCCCCGAAGGTGTAGATAGAATCAGTTGCTATTCAGAAGCTATTGAAATTCAAGACAAAATGCGTTAAGGTATTGGAAGGGAAACAGCTGAAGGACTTTTTTCTCATTCTTAAAATTCATACTTTTCCTCTGATAAATATAGATCACATATATTACTACAGCTTGCCCCAAAACTATTTCATTGCAAATATTTATGAAGTATTTTTTGGTTTGGTTAATGATGAATGTCTTGGAATGCTACCATTAACTGAACAAGCGGTATCATAACTCAACTACAGTAGACATATATAGCAAAAGTAGTTTTGATAAGTAAAATCATATAGTTTATAGAGTTGGAGAAAAATAAACTTTTGGTTCTGATGGATATAAATAAAGAACTATAAATTAGGATTTAAATCACCTAAAATGACCACTAATACAATTTCCAAAAACAAAGGGGGGATTATTTTGTAAGTACTTACACTCAACATAACTTTTCTTGTATATATTTTGCTGCTTACTGCTGCTGGGTAGCATCTCCTCATATGAGTCACTAATATTTTTTAAACTTAAGAATAAGATCAATAGCAACAGATGAGTTACATTATACTTTTGGAGAATTATATGACATTTGACTCAAATTCACTCGGTATTGAGCTACTACCTAGAGCTACCAAAATTCTCTTTAGAAATTATATTTATTTTGCCAGGTCACAATATTCAGTCATTTCTTTGGTATCATATTGAAACTAAGAAGAAAAAAAACACTTAGCATTATAGAAGTAAATATCATAGGTAGCATGAGAAACATAGATGGTTGTTCAGAAGCTGGGACAAGTCATGGGTGGTTTACAGAATTGTAGTAAGAAACTCACTGTGAAAAAAAAAAAAAAAAGAGAAAAAAGAAACTCACTGTGGTCCTAGGAAAGCATCAAACAAACAAATGAAAAACCAAAAAACACTGTTTTGCTGCCTTTAAGAAGGAAACTGTCAAATTGTGGTAAAATATGACTTATAAAAAGTCATCACATCCTAGGACAAAATGTTTTGGAGAAAAATTAATGTTCAGTTACCATTTGTTTTGGGAAGGGGGGTGCAAGAGAGATACAGTCAGTAGATACGAAACTAGCACCCTAGATATTTCTAGCTAGAATGACAAAGAGTATTTCCAAAATTTCCATTATCTCAAGGGTTCAAGTTACTCTGAATCCCCACTGGACAAGAAACAAACAGATCTACAGATCCTTGACATGATTAAATGACTTGTTCACGTGGGAGATAAAAATAGTAGCACCTGTGACATTGCGGAAATGTCACTGAAATCAATGTTAACGGATCTGCGCTTAAAAGTTTAAGTCTTCCATTTATCTGCTGCACAACCTTAAGCCTCTGGCCAGCATTTATTTCCTTAATAGTGTATTGGGAATCATAACACACCTTCCTAGGGACCATCATTAAGACTCTTGTGGTGGAATGTGTTTGATTCATGTGCTAAATTGTGAAGGCCCACCCAAACTTTAGAAATGCTAAAATTAAAAAAAAAAAGCTATTTTTTTTAATATTAATGCAATATTACAAGAGATAAAGAGCTGGACAGAGGTAAAGAAATATAAACTCATAGAAGAGCTGAGGCATAGAGACTTCGGAGTTAACACACTTATGACAAATCATTATTCCTCAAGCAACATTAACATAAACTGATTAAGCCCCACTGGGGACTTCTTAGCGTATGTCATACTAATTATTTCTTTAGAAAGCCTTAACATAGCCAGATTTCCTTCTCCCTTCTAAATTATTTATTCTCAAAGTTTTTTTTTTTACTATACCTCTCTCCAAAAAACCTGAAAAGAATGGCATCAACTCAAAATGCCTTTGCTGACACTTGGTCATGTATACAGTGTAATGTAATATAATGCTTTGAACACTAGCTTGTCACAGTAATCTGTATTTATCAAGTAATACTCTGATACAACATGCATAGGACAAATGTAAACTACTATAGATTTCATGAAATAATTATTTTCAGATAAGCATACAAATCAAGAACTACATCCTTAAAGTGAACAGTTTATTATAATTTCTAATATATCTTATTTTTATGATATATGAATAATGATGTAGTTGCATCTTGTTAAATTAAATTAGGCATCTCTTACTGTTTTAGCAATTCATATAATTGCCCCATAATTTTGCAAATGTGCATAATAAGAATGCACAAATGACATAAAGCTCATTTTTATGTAAACAGAGTAATTAATACAGAAATCTCAAATTCTCTTAACTGTCAAAATCAATATGCTTATAAGTTAGAAAACTCCTGGCTCACTGCCTTGAACAACTTAGAAAACATTAGGTAATCTGCTTTCAGTACAATAAATATATTCATAAAGGATGTAAATGAGATTCAAGAAGGTATTATATAAGAAATGCTGGAGGATATGATACTGAGTTGCCCCCCTTTTTTTCTCTATGACAATAAAGAAGACAAATTATGACAATGTTCATTTAAATAGAAAAAAAAAGGTAATTGATCTTAGCATAAGAGAATAAAAATTGATGTAGTTGATCACAATTGTAATCTATTCTATCTTTCCCTTGGGGAAAAGTGTCATTCTTATATATGCTCATCAAAATTGAATTGAATTGAAATAAAAGTGTAGTTATTGACTCTCCTCCCTCAGAATATGTGAAACTATTATGCACACATTCAAATTCTCAAGTAGTCAACTAAAAATTATGCTTTCGGTCCATAACCTTTTTACTTTCAATATTTCAAAAGCATAAAAACTGCTATATTCAGATAATCTTTCAAAAAATAGTCTGTAAATAGATAATTTGTTACTGAAAAGAACATTTTCAACCTTTGGATTAGCCGTGCAGTGATCTCTTCTAATGTGAAAACTCACATTTTCCCAGGACATTTTATATCTTTCTTGTTCTTTGATTTTTATTCCCATATACTCTTTCTATTTTCTTTTATGAGTTTTCTTATTATTCAGATGTTGGGCATTCTGGTACACTGTCCTATCCCCCACCTCTTGGTGAGAATTTGGCTATATTTAGTTTTAGAAAAGACTTCCCGTGGAGACTGTAATACCCTGAATCATGGTTATTGGGTTTGGATAGGTAATGGATTGGGGGCACTCCATTTTCAGTGTATACATTCTTAATTTAGCCCTTCATTTTTACTTTAGACATCTATCCTCAAATATATCTGGTTCTCTCTAAGTCACAGACACCAAAGAAATTTCTCCAAAGAATCAACCTTCATTCTTCTGTCCAGAGTAGGGAGGACCTTTATGTAGTAATATGAAGTCAAGAAGAGAATCAGAGAATCTAATAGAGATTACAAGAATGACTTTTCAACTAATCCTCTTGTTGCACATCCACTGTCACTACTTTTCCAGAGGCACTCATCTACATCAATCACGGAGTGTTGCACTTTGAGGCTTCTTGGCTTTTTCCTCTAGTTTCAAGTCTTAGGAATTTCTCAGGTCCACTAGGTAAGCTTTACTTAGTGCATCAACATTGCATCTTTAGGAAAAAAAAAAAAAAAACAACGGTTTTTTGATGATATTTCCTCTCCAAATTCCTTGCTAATTGACTCATACCACTAATAAAGCATTTCAGTGACTTTCTTAGTATGCAGAAAGAGCTAGTATGTCTCTATGCAACCTTCCATTTTTAACAGAAGCCTTCCTTTATTTTATAAAAGTAGTAAAATCAGAATTTAGTATTAGTGTTATATTAAGAAAATAGATATTACTTTCAAGCGCTGGGACTGAGTCAATCTTGGGCTAAATTCAGTATTAAAATTTCATAATTGAACAAATAATTACAAAAAGTGTATTGGTGTTACTGAGGATATGAAACTGAATAGAATTCCTGCTCTCAGAAGACTAGCACTATAATTGGGAAGATTTATTAACTACTACATCCTAACTAGGTTGTTAGGAAGAGTGAGGGAAATATTACAAATGTGCCAATACCAATCCAGTGAGTTACACAGAATAGGATATAAACTTAGGGGAAAAAAGTGTCGATCATAATGAATGTTGAGAATGTTGGGACAACTACTGTATGGTAGAGATGGAGAAGGTCATGCTTGGGATATTGTTTTGAGAGAATGTAAGCAAAGTCCTGGCAAGGGAGCATCTGTCTGTATTTTGACATCACCACATAGTTTCATTTGGTTGAAGTGTAGGATGAACTTGGAAAAATATTTCTGATACTATTTCAGTCTCTGACGGCTTATTTTCTTACTGAGCATTGCAGTTACTTCTCATGGGTTTTCTTTAACAACTAAACATCCCAGGCCAAAATAATCCCTTAATTCATGAGTATATTTCTCTAACTAGCATGAGTAAATCAAGAAAATATTAAATTCCATTGGTTACTTTGGGGAATTTTCCATATAAAAATGGTTGTAGGAGATTAAGTATAAGCAAAACAAAAAAAAATTTAAATCTTATTTGAAATGTAAGTGCACACTCTCTCCAACCCTCCCTCCCTATCATCTGTATGCTTTCTCCCAAACTTTGAGCACAAAGAAAATTAGACTTTTATGGTAATTATTTCATATCTGTCTTAAGACAGCTCTCTCTAAATTCTTTCACTTTTTTTTTTCTTGTCTTTTCTTAGGAAACTTTGTTCTGTAGTTTGGATAAATATTACAGACTTTTCAGAAGAAATTATCTCTAGTAGTTTTATCCATTACTAAAATTGAAGCTCAGAAGGAAGAATTTAACTGTGAGCTTGGTAATACTTAGGTTCTTTAGAGCTCTTAGTATGAATTCATGTCTTCAAAAGTTTTCATGTACGGCCACAGAGGTTTATTTACATTAAAGATAGTTCATACAATAACCCTGATTAACATATGACATTTTGAGCAAATCAGAGTGATTGGATTTTAGCTTAGAAAAAACTCTATTTCTTCTTTGTTATGGTAGAACGGTGTTAAAATAATGTTGGTACAATATACATTAGCTAATAAGACTAAGATTTTATTTCTAATGAATTGAATATTTCAAATTAACTACAGGAGTGCTATGCATTCCATAGTCTATCATGGTTTCTACAATTTGGATAAATTAAGCAATAAATAAAATTTATTTCAAACCAAAAAATTGTGTAAAGCTAAACACAATTGTAATGATGTATGCCTTTTTTTAAGGGATGTCTTTTTATTTATTTATTTATTTTATTTATTTTTTTTTTTAGGGATGTCTTTTTAAAAAGACTGAAATCTTATAAATTCTTATCATGCTACAAATCATAAAGACAATATATTGAATTAAAATGTTATTTCAAGGGTTTTATATCAAGCTTAAGACCTTAAACTAATATTAAATTGTAATTCTTTGGAAATCTGGATAATTTCCAAGTATAAAAGAAAAAATATATATATATATATTAGCTACAGTACATAGTTTTATATTGCTCTTCTTTCTTATCTCTATGTACAGGTTAGCTAAAGATTAATAGACCATGATAAGCCAGATCTCTTTAAATATATATATTCACATATATAATATGTATATATGCAGGGATGTATGTGTGTGTGTATCTATGTATATATACACATATATGTATATATACACATATATAATTAGACATTATATATAATTAGACATCATATATTATATATTTATATAAATATTTATATATTAATTTATATATTAGTTATATATTTATATAAATATATTATAATATAATTATACTTCATATATATATATATATATACACACACACACACACACACTCACACACACACACACCATATATATTACATAGTTTTCTTTATTTTGCAACCTTTTCCAAGATAGCTTTAATGTACCCCTCAGGTTGACTAAACTTTAGGCAGGTTTATTTCTGATTCTAGTTCTCTGGCCTTCCTTTTCTAGGATCATTTATTTTAGGGAACTTTTGGTTGGATACTCTTTCTCTCCCTCTTAGTTGGGTAAATCCTTTCTCTACCTCTTGCAGATTTAACAAATGAGGAATAATATCTCCTTCAAGGGCCTGGGAATTATCCCTTTGAAATCTAATCAAGGGAGACAGAGCTCCTATCTGCCAATTTCTATGAAAGGAAAAGAGGCTAAGATCCGTAAGTACAAATCAGTAAATAGATGACCTAATCACACTGATCAACTTCCAAGCTAAGGTCTTGCAGTACTTTACTAGCTCATCCCAGTTCTTAAAACTCTCCCGCCTTGTTTCAGCAGAGAGGAGTTCAATCTCTCTCCTCTATTGCAATAGTCTGGATCTCTAGAATAAAGTCTTCCTTGTCTGTTTAATTATGTCCAGTACAATATTTCTTATACCTTAGAAAATACAGTGGTATGTAATATGTGTTTATTTAAAAGAGTTATTTGAACAACTCTTGCTCTCTTGCTCTCTGGGTTTCTTTTGTATCTGGGGAAAAAGAAGTTCATTAGTTTCTTTAAATATAATAATATGTAAATCTTCACAGAGAAATTGCAGTAGGGATATAAAATATTTAGTCTATTATTGTTCGTTAAGATAAAAATCAATAATACAGTACATGCATTGTACTGTTCAATTCTGTGACAAGACTGCCTATATTTTAAATATGAAATTAAAAGTTTTAATTATACCATCTATTTGCATACTTATATAACTTTGTATGTGTACATACATAGGCATATTTGGACTTTGAGGTTAATTTAAAAAATTATTAGTAGCCAAAATATAATAAAAGACAAATTTGAGAGCATGCCATAATTGTAAAAACTTTGGAAATGTGAATTATTTTTACTTTAGTCTATAATACACACAATTATTAATTTAGGAGAAACAATTATATTAAATTGTGTTGACAAAGTTGACTCCATATGGAAAGAATCATTCATAATTTAATATGTTCATTAAGGCCTGAGTACAAATTATGATTTGGATTGTTTATAGAAATTGAGATTAGAATTTGGGCTTCTTTTCTGTAAACTGGCCAAATTATCCTATGCCTAGGTGGAAGAAGTTCCCTTTAACACCAAAATATTCACAAACTCTTCGAACTTTGACATATTCCTGTTATTTTGACCAACAGTGCTTTTTTTTTTTTCCAACAGTGCTTTAAAAAAGTTACATTCCTAAAAATTATTGTTTTAAAGGTATTGTCTGTGAAAGTATGCTTTCCTTTTTTTGTTATGCTTGTTGCTTCTGAATCTCCTTGCTTTGGCTTTACTAAAATTCATACCTGCTGTCTTTTAAAGCTGAATTGCCTTTGGTTTTGCCGGAGTGGCTTTGACTGAAGACAGATCACTGATGGATGGCTCTGCTGACTGGCATTGGCTTTGTGGCATAAGAGCCTATTGGCTGTGTCTACACATTGGAGTAGAGATGTTTTCTCAATAGAGTGATGGTCGTTTCAGGATGTCTGAAATATAACTTGGAATTTATTTTGTCCCTTCCTTCTTGTAATTGAGAATGGGGGGAGGGCTGGGGTGGATGTGGTGGGAGAGAAGGGAAAGAGGGTGCTCTTTAGATAATTTAACCTATAAAAAGAACAAAACAACCTCCATTTGAATTCACAAACTTCAACCACTGAAGGAATGTTTGTGTTACCAATTTCTGTCCCCAAAGCTCCTTTTCATGTTTTATGAGTCATGGAAGTAAGCAGACTACTTCATGCTATAGTTCAGAGAAAAGTAGAACTAGATCTTGTCACTAGGATCAAAATACTATCAAACAGCTTCATGAAGTTGGATAAGCAGTGTTTCAATAGGGCAATTAAAGAACTAATAGTGTCGATTTGAGGTAGAGTTTATGCTGCCTTAGGGTAAGATAATTGTATTTACTTTCTTATAGACTTATCTGTTACACTGAATATTACTAAATAATTATGAAAGAAAAAATTACAAAAAACTATGTAATTTGGCTAATATTCCCAAATGGACTTTTATGGGTTCTTTGGACTGATGGAAAGTAAATGGTTCTTGTAATTTAATATGAGCTTTCTTGGCTTTTTCCTTAGGAGTGAACTACAAATTCTGATTATAATCCTTCTCTAGGTATGTGCACTGCTGCAATGCTCAAAGAGAATGTAATGTTCCTATGTAATTGCTAGCCAATCAAATGATCCAAAAAATGATCTTCCAGCACAGAGAATAGAAAATCCTGACACAGATATTGAAACAATTACCTTCAAAAACTTACCACAATACCACTCTATACATTACACATAAAATATACAATGGTGGAGATCTATACTGATTAGGTCTCATTGCAATCCCATACTTTAAGTTTAGGCTTAAAAATCCTAAAAGCTTGGGAGGTGGGGGCTGATAATTGACAAAAATAGATTATTTTGTCCCTGTGTTAAACAATCCCAAGACCAAACCAAACAACTGTTAACTACTTTGATCAAAGAAACACTAGTTTCTACAGCATGAACCAATTAAACAGATTGCAAGACGAAACTTGTTTCAAAATATTCATTTCAAAAACCTAACTCACCCCTTGCCCAGAAATCCAAAGCCATTGTGTGATAACCTTTGCCTAACACAGCAAATGATCAGTGTTGCATCCCAGTCCAGGCTCCAAAACCAATCCTATAAATACTCTCCCCTAATTCCTCCATTTGAAGAAATAGACTGTTTAGGATGATATTCATTCTTACTGCAATAATTCCAGTGCATTTAACTTTGATTAACAATAGTTGGAATCTACTAAGAATTACACACATCTCTAGGGAGTCACTTCTACAACGATTTGGAAAGTTGACATCACTGTGGGATCAGACTTTTAGAACACAGAGGAAGTTTGAATTTGACTTCAAAAATTAGTACTTCCATCTCTATGAGGTTTTTCTGTTTTTCTAAGATTTTATTTATTTATTCATGAGAGACACAGAGAGAGGTAGAGGGAGAAGCAGGTTCCCTGTGAGGAGCCCAATGCAGGACTCGATTCCAGGACCCTGGAGTCATGCTCTGAGCCAAAGCAGATGCTCAAACACTAGCCACCCAGGTGCCCTCTACCAGGCTTTCTGATTCCTAGCTTGGCACAATCACATGCTGCCATTCCAACTGGCCTAAGCTTTCTGTACTTTCTGAAAGCTTCCTTTCCCCACATGAATTTTACTTTACACTCAAAATCATCAAAATACATATAAAAGTGTTCTTTCACATGTGAAACAAATATAGGTAAAGAGATCAGAAAACTAAATTCTATTCATTTATAATATATTTTGTCAAAAAATAAAATCATGTTATTTTAAGAGGTGTTTAAATAGAGATAAGATGACAATTCATTTGAGAATTAAAAAAAATAATTAATGTCCAACATAGAAGCATAACTTCCTGAGATTATAGAGGTTAAAAGACTATTTCATATTAAGATTTGATAAGAACATTAATCAATATTACAAATTCCAAGACAAGGAAAAAAGTATATTTTAAGATCTGCATTCATTATTTTTAATACGAAGTATTTTTTAGTAAGTCCCAATTTGAAGCATCTCAACAACAACAACAACAACAAACAATTTTATGACATATGTACAGTAGTCATTTAAAAAATAGAATTAATTTTAAAACATCTTAAAATTACAATAGCTTTAACTCTACATCTAAATATGAAATGTTTTTGGGAAGAGATGTTATTTAAAAATAACTCTTCTGATAACTCTTAAATGCAATTTGATCAATATTTGGGATTACAGAAGCATTGAGTAGTTATGAAAATCTATAGCTAGAGGGCTTATATTTATTTTTTGTAATACTTCCAAGAAAGGGAAATCATGCAAGCAAAGTACCACAGCTGGAGTTTAAACAAATGGCCATCCATTAAAGTTTTTCAAAGCATTTTAAACATCTTTTCTTATGATTCTTGACAGCTGAGGGCAAACAAGGTTCTTTGTCAATTTACGACTAAGCTGGTATCTATAAAGATCCTCTGAGATTACTGTAAGCTCCAACTAATGTCCATTTCCTTTATGCTACATTTGGGCTTTCAAGAGTGATGTCCTCCTAGGTGGCTATCTGTCTCCCAGACTCATTTACCTGAATACATAAAATGAAAAGTGATGAGCTTTTGGGGTGGACTTACTATTTGGCACATTAAAGCTAATTTATTATAGATTAATATGACCTTAGCAATACCACTTTTTCCTTACTTCCTTTTACTTTTCAAGTAAGAAAAAGACCTTATAGATAAGAACAAGCTGAAATAGATTATGTATGACAAAATATACTATGTATTGCCAAGTTTCATGTATGTGTACATTAGATATACACATACAATCTTTAGGAGGTTGAAATCCATGTAGGGTCATACGGAGGCTCTAATTTCAGTTTGAAAAATAAGTAACGTTCGTAATTTGTTGTAAGTAAAAGAGCAAATGATACTCTTATCCAAGAGGAAGTGAGTTTTGCTTGAAATATCAGTATAGGCAAAATATGAATGCGTTCTTTGGTATGCAAATAAAATGTAGGTGAGAACACCAATTTAAATTCTCTTCCTTTAAAAAATAATGTTTATGTTTAAAAAAACTACATAATGATCATGATATTTTATAATGTCATAGAAATTTGTTTTGAGATAAAAAATATTACAGACCAAATATAAAAACGTAGATAGATATAGACAGAGATACAGATTCAGAGATAGTCTAGCATCCTAGAGACATACATCATTCAGTATTTTTCTGCATATACTTGTGGATATGTTTTCCTAAAAGCCACTTGTTAAAACTTGCTTAAAAAATGGTATCCTTCAGGTTTAGGACAGCAGCTGGTTTGACAGTTGCTATATTAACAGTGGAAAAGACAGAATCATGGCCAAGAACACAAGGGCAAACCTTACTTGCATGAAAAGCATCACATGGGACTGCATATAAATCATTGCAGCATAGTATTTTTTAATCTACAATCTTAAATATATGTTATGCCCCCAAACTGTGGGAACTTAAAAATAGCAACCTTAATATTTGACTTTAAAAACATGACTCAAATGTTAATGTGCAAAAAAAGTTTAGTTACTAAAAAGTTTAGTTACTAAAGAGGCAGAGTTGGATTAGGCCTTGTTTGGTTGAGATGATGCTAAATCCTATGACACAGTTAATTACAGAGATTTGTAGCTCTATTAACGGAGTGACGTCACTCTATGGTAGTGCTGGGAACGGAGTGCTGCATCTTTCTCTATGATAGACCCACGCGCAGAATGTAGTCAAAGAGGACCTGGGATTGTCGGGGATGTGGACCACAGGAGGTGACATTCAAAATGAAACCTGAAGGATAAATAGGGAGACTCCGGGAAAGTCATTCTAAACAGTACGAACGGATTGTTCAAAACCCAAAGGCAAAATGAAATAGGAATACTTAGATAAACTCCAAGTAATTTATTATCATTCATTAGTAATTCATTTATTCAATAAATATATATTGAATGCCAGTCATTTGAGTGCACATATATTTTTAAAACCTCATAAAAATTTGAATCCACCAGTTCTATTTAAATTATTTTGAGCCTTATGTGCAAAGAAACTTCCCTGAGTCTTACTCCTCTCACTCCACATTAATAACATAATTTTTCTTTTTTATTGATTGATTTTTATGCCCATTGATTATTTTATAACTACGTACTTAAATACCAAATACGTTAGATGAAATACATTACAAATGGTATCAATGTCCGTCCTAAATAACCAATATAAAATGTTTATTTATTACTGATAAAATCCTAAAAGAAAGAAAAATGTTCTGATATTTCACTGTGTAGTATTTTTTTTTCAAGATTTTATTTATTTATTTATTCATGAGAGACACAGAGAGAGAGAGGCAGAGACACAGGCTGAGGGAGAAGCAGGCTCCACGCAGGGAGCCTGACATAGGACTCGATCCTGGGATTCCAGGATCATGCCCAGGCCAAAGGTAGGTGCTAAACCCACTGAGCCACTCAGGGATCCCTTCACTGTGTAGTTTAGAGCTAAAAATAAGAATCATGTAAAAACTCAAGCATCCACTTCATAAATATCATGGTCAATATAACCCAATCAAATAAGACCAATGATAGCAGGAAACTTCAGCTTGATATGTCCGTGTTATACATAATATTTTGAATTTAAAAAACAGACCACTTTTTATTAAGCAGCAAGCTCTTTTATTTTAAACAAAAAATAATACTATGGGCCAAAACTTAATGGAATTTCATCGTATAACTTGAGAACTCAGCAAATGGCAATGACTAAAGGCAGGAAGAGATAGTGAACAACTTTGGGGACTGTGAGGCAAAAACATGTGTTCTTCACTCCTCATGTTTCCATGCAAAGGTACCATTTTCAGGTCTCTCGCTCTATCTCTTTGTTCAGTCTAGTCCAGGAAAGTAAGGGAGACATTGAACAGTGTTTGGGGAAGGAACTTGGACATTAATGAGTAATTCCTCTGGGTTCTCTTCTCTTCTAGGTACTTTCCAAGCCAGCAGAGAAGCCTCAAGTTGTGTAGGCTTATTTTACTCTAATGTAAATATTAGGAAAGCAAGGATCACACATACGCTCCATTCTCCAACCTTTTGGCAATGATGATAGAGCTGGCACTTGGTCTCAATCTGCTGGATCCTCGAGTCTATCTCTCAACTACTTTTGTACCATTACTGGCTTTGTAATGGACAAGAAATGAAAACTCTATCTCAATGTATTTATCTGTTAAATGAAGATAATGCTTCTTTGAACATTAAATTAATATTACTATTATTTTCAAAACGATTAGCCCCATATGGCACAAAATGAGCACGATTTCAGTGATGTTAAGGAAACATTATTTATTCCTCCCTTTATAGCTCTAATTGTGAGGTCAGGGAGGTATCTAAGGTTCATCTCAGTAAGGTCTTTGTTGAACAAAGAAAAGAACTAGAATTGATTAAAACCACCATAGAAAGCATCATTTAGATTACAGAGAAGTAGGAAGAAGAGTTATATGCGGTCATCCAGATGAGCAGTAATGCTGGTATGAGCTGGGACAGCAGTAGACCAAGTGTGGTTGAGGGAGTAGTTTGGAAAATCTTTATATTGCTCTCAAACTTCCTAACCACACTCCGTTATTATGTTAGGAGTTAATTGGACAGTTAGGTAGTCAGGGCCAGGGTACTCAACAAGAAAGCATGAAGTCAGGACAGCTAAGATAAAACAACACTAACATCCTGTTCTGAAGCTTAGACAGGACCACATTAGCATTCTGTTTTAACAGGCTTTGCAGAAATGACTTCTGCAAAATAAGAAATAAGAAATAAGAAGATTAACCACAAAGCATCTGTCCCTATCATGAGCAAGAGGCAATTAAGACATAAGACCCCCAGATGTCAGCCAAAAAAGACCATCAGCACCTAACACCAACCTAATAGGTAGATACAGGACCAAAGCCCCCAATTGGCATGACTTAGTGCATGCTGATCACTTATGAGAGTTCACAAAAAAGTTCATAAAAAGCCCTAAACTCCAGTGACAACCCTCTCAGGCCCCCACCCTCTCTGGGAACTTTATACTTTGTTCAATAAACTTTGCTTTGCTGCCCACCACTCTTCCTCTGGTCTACCTCTTTGTTCTATGAAGCAGCATGGTCAAGAACCTCAAGCACCAAAGACTGCACATTCCTGCAACAATTAGAGAGAGATTTTGGCTGTGGTCCAATTATTTTTGCAATCACTTGCAGGTAGGCTATAATCACTTGCAGGTAGGCTATTTTCTCTTACATAGATTTTTCTTACAAGTAGTGTATTAAATGATGGCTCTCAACAAGATATCTGTACATCCTACTCCCTGGGACCAAGGAACATCACCTTTTGAGGAATGAAAGTTTTTTTTTTTTTTTTTTCAGATTTCAAAAAGAATCTTGAAACAGGGGGGACTATTCTTGATTATCTGAGTCTTAAATCCAATG
Source organism: Canis lupus familiaris (assembly GCF_011100685.1). Taxonomy (NCBI): domain Eukaryota; kingdom Metazoa; phylum Chordata; class Mammalia; order Carnivora; family Canidae; genus Canis; species Canis lupus. Next base: position 83,778,705 of record NC_049225.1, on the reverse strand, counting down.
ACAAGTGCCCTTATAACAGGAAGGTAGAGGGCAATATGAGATAGATAGCAGAGAAGAAAACAGAGAAAAGAGGAAAACATCATTTACCAAATCAATGAGTGGAGTGATGTGATTATAACCAAAGAAGACAGAAATGCTAGTGGCCAACAGACTGGAAGAGATGAAATAGAGAGTATCTGTAGTTAGGTAGAAGGTGGGCAAGAATGGTGGAAGGAACACCCCAAGGAAGAGTCCGAAGTCTTTGAAGGGGAATGGTAGAGACATGGGCTGGAGGCAAGGACAGTGATAAGTAAGTTACATATTGGAAACCTGGGAGCAGAACACCCTGACCTTGCGGCCTCCGACACCTTGGGCCTGAGAAATCAAAAGCCAAAGGCGTGGACCAAGTGGTCTCTTGTTCCACCTCTGCCTCAGGGTAATGTCTAGAATCATTATGATGCATTTGCATTGTGGGCACAACCTCCATGAACAAAGCGTGCCATGATGATTCCAGGACTAATCTTGTAGGGTCAAAGACTCCCCACTCCCAACCTGTGGGAGGAGTTCCCCAAATTACTGGAAGCAGCCTCTCCCACTCCACCCGTAACACTGCGGGGCTACCAGAGAGAATGAAGCCCTACTGACACATTGTTTTAAGACTTCTGGCCTCCAAAACTGTGAGGAAATGAATTTCTCTTGTCTTAAGCCACTGATTTGTTGTGATAGCTTGTCATGGCAGCCACAGGCTTTGGATACTGGGAAGTAGGGCACTGCTATAACAAATACCTAAAAATGTGGATGTGGTTTTGGACTCCGATTATGAGTAAAGGCTGGAAGAACTTGGAGAAGCACACCTGGATTGCTTTTGAAAAGACTGTTGGCAGATAAAAGGATGCTAAAGTTCATTCTGGCAAAAGTTAGATGGAATTACAGAGCATGGTAGAGACAGTGTGTAATGTTTTAGAGAATAAATGTATTTTCATAATCGGAATATTGATGGACATCAAGTGTTAAATGCACTGCAGGGAGGGGCTCAGAAGGAAAGGAGAAACACATAATTGGAAACTGGAGGAAAGACAAGCCTGGTTATCTCATGTGTAGAAACTTGACTGAATTGTGTTTTCCCGTTGGATGGAAAGAACAACTTTTAAGTGATACCCTGGGGAGATTTCCACAGTGTTGAAGATGCATCTTGATACACTTACCTATTTTGCTGTTCACAGTAAAATGTGAGAGAAGAAGATAAACTGAGGAAGGAACTGTTCAAAAAGCAATAGCCTTGGATGATGGTAGAGGTTTTCAGCCTGTCCAAATTGCAAAGGAAGCTAAAATTAGGAAATTCACTAGCATGAAAGTGCACTCTGGAGGGAGATCTGAGAGTGGGGCTGGACAACCTTATGTGGAAAGTTTATAAATTATGGATCAATTCAAAGACTTTAGCGAAAGCCAGGAGTGAAGATGAGATTATCCAGGAATGATCTGAGGCGAGCCCCTCTTGTCCACTGGTCTGATTATTGGCAGATACACAGGAGAGCCACAAAGTTGTTGAGAATGTTACATCAGCAGGGATCCCACCAGTGTGGACTGGATGGAACAAGATAGGGGGATATGGCACAAAGCTGGTGGGCTTCCAAAATCCTACAGGCAAGCAACAAGAGTATATACTCAGCTGCAAAGATGTGTCTTCCTTCGAGGAAATGGAAGAATGACTCTGAGGCAGAAACAGATGGATCATCGGACCCAAAAGGTGGAGACACAAGTGCAGACAGCATAGCAGTAAGTCACAAATGATTATGCTCAGACCTTGAAACCTAATGGAACTTGTCTTGCTAGATTTAAAACTTGCTTGGGACTGGTGAACCTTTTAGTACTTAGAATTTCTGCCTTTTGGAACGAGAATGTGTGTCCCATGCTAGTCCCCCCACTGTATTTTGTAAGCAAATAATTTGTTTTCTAGTTTGACAGGTCCACAAGTGGAGAACACTTCTGCCTCAGGATATATCATACTCAGAGTCTTATTTATACCTGATTTAGGAGTTAAATAAGATTTTGATTTTTAACCTCAGGATATGTAGAGGATATTATGAACTTAGAGTTTGTGTTGTAGTGGGTTGAGGCTTCTGGGAATTTGTAGATGTTCTAGGTGCATTTTGTGTATGGGATACACGTGAATTTTGTGGGGTTCTCTGTGGTGGCTCCCATCTCCACATCTTAAATCCTGGAAACTGTAAACGTTAACTTATTTTGGAAAAGAGTCTTTGCAGATGTAATTATAATACGGATTTTGCAATAAAGTGATAATCCTGGATTATCTGGATAGGACCTAAACAAAAAAGCAAGTGTCATTTTAAAGGAAAGGCACAGGAACCTGAGCCAGATAGAAGAGAAAAAGAGAGGGAGAAGAGGAGAAGGCAGTGTGGCCACTGAGGCAGAGATTGGAGTGATGTGTGGCCATATTCCAAGGAAGTAAATGGCCATTAGAAGCTGGAAGAGAAAACGAATGGAATTTGTCCACAGTGTCTGTAGGCAGTGAGACCCTGTAAACACATTGATTTTGGACTTAGACCCTCCAAAATATTTAGAGAATAAATTGATTTTGTTTTAAACTACCAAGTTAGTGATAATTTATTATGGCAGCAACAGGAAACTAATCCTCTCTAATAAAACCTTTGCAATTTAGTCTTATATTGAGTTCTCTTTCTGTGAGGGTCTGTGCTAACATAACTGAGATAGAATATTTTTGATTATCGGGAGCTGAGAATCAGTATTTTTATTGTGGGTATACTAAATAGAAGATGCCCCCAGCACATTAAAGTGGGAATGGGATGTAAGCAGTTTGATACATGGGTCTGAAGATCTGTGGAGATGCCAATCCTGGGAAAATAAATGTAGGGGACATGGATACAAAGATGATATTTAAAGATAGGGGCTGTTTGAGGTATCCTACTTCAAATGGTGTTAATGAGAAGTGTTAAGCTGGCCTGAAGTACTCCAGACTTCCACATATGAGGAGAATGAGTTGGGGAAGGAGACTAAGAAGGGAAAGGTAATGAGGTTATGTGGCTTGTGCTCCAGAAAGCACCCAACTCCCTTCCAGTCTTCAACATGAGGTTGAATTCCCTCATCCCCTATCTTAGATTCATTTCCTTCCTTCCTTTCTTCTTTTTCTTCTTTATTTTTTCTTTTTCTTTTCTTTTTTTTTTTTTTTTTTTTTTGAGAGAGAGAGAGAGCATGCAGGAGTGGGTGGGGGAGAGGGGGCAATGGAGAAAGGGAGATGACAGAGAATCTGATGCAGGGCTCGACCTCACAACCCTGAGATCATGACCTGATCCATAATCAAGAGTTGGACAGTTAACCAACTGAGCCACTGGGGCACCCCAATCTCGCTTCACTTCTGTCCTCCACTTTCTACTGGATTCACCTTCACAGAAGTTAAGATTGGTTTGTATTGATGGTGATTGGTTTTTACATTTTTGTAGAGTTTCTTTAAACTGAAATGTATATTGCTATTGTTCTTTACACCCCCCCCCCCAAAAAAATAAAAAAAAATCCACAAAGGATTTGGGTAAAAATATCACTGGAACAAAAGAACCATATCAATATTATTAGGGAAAGAAAAAGGTCTTTCTGTTCAGTGTTCCTGGTGTACGAAGGAACAGCGATGAGCTACAGAGGTCAGCATTAGGAGGCAATGAGGACTAAGGAAATCTGGCTGAAACAAAGGTTCCTCTAGTCGTTCTCACTGTCTGCCACCCAACCCCAAATATCTCCACCACCACTGGTCTTCCTAGATGACTTTATATTCTCTCTTCTAATTTCCTCGAATTCTCTCTGGATCACCATGGCATTAAAACGAATAATCATTGTTATTTTCTCTTCTCCCACGTGCACACAAACTTCAGTGTATCAGAGTCTGCTGGTTGCTTCCCAACACCCAATATTCATCCTCCTCTCCCTCAGTGGGGCATTTAGTCCCCCAGAAGAAAAGCAACATTGTCTTGCCTCACTGGCCTCCTTGCTGGGTGTGCCTCTGTTATCAAGCCACAGCCAATAGAAAACAAGTAGAATATCGTGTAGCAGATCCCACACTCATTCTCTGAAAGAATAATGGCAAAGCCCCTTTTCACCCTTGATCCTTTCCCACTGGCTGGAATGCAGACATAATGTCATACTCAGAAATAGAGCCACTAGGAGAGAAGCAATGAGATTAAAAAGGACCTGTGTCCCTTGGCACACACCGAGCTGAGCTGGTTTAGGAGATGGTGCTACCTACCTCAGAACCTGTAAATGAGAATTGCATTACTTGCACCACTTGTATATGGGAGTCTTTGCCATTTATACATGAAATGAATCTTGGGTAATATTGATTTCTTAATAATTTCCAACTGGGAGGGTAACAGAACGTGTGTCATTGGTTTAATGGATGTTGTCCGACCGCAGATGGCAAGGACTCATGTCACAGACTTAATGGTGCAGTAGTAAAGCAGGGTTCAAGACTCTCTTTTATCTCATAAGACACATTATCTCTCTTTTAACTCATAAGACACCAGTTATCTCATAACTGGTGAAGTTGTCTAAGAAGAAGACATTATCAGGAATTGCTATGGGCTGAAATGTATTTCCAAATTCTTCTGATGAAGTACTCACCTCCCGTACCTGAGGATATGACTGCATTTGGAGATAAAGTTCTTAAAGCGGTAATTAATTTATTTTTATTTTTATTTTTTTGGTAATTAATTTAAAATGAGGTCATGAGATTAGCCTCTAATCTCCTATGATTAGTGTCCTCACAAAAGGAAATTAAGAAGGGCGAGATGACCATGCAAAGACGCAGAAAGAAAAGGACCATCTACAAGCCAGAGAGAGAGGCCTAAGAAGAAACCGACCTTGCTGACACCTTGATCTTGGACTTCCCGCACCTAGAGTCATGAGAAAATGAATTTCTGCTGTGTAAGCCAGCTACCATGTTACGGCAGTCCTAGAAAACTAATACAGAGATAACCAAAATCATATTGTGCACTACTCGTCTTGCCACTATGAGGCAAGCCTGGTAAGAAAGAGAGAAACTTAGCACATAGATAACCACTTGCTGGGAGAGATGAAGAGGAGTTAACGAAGGCTTCCTCTGAAGGCAGCGTCTACATCTTCACAGCGGTCCAGTAATACGGCACATTGCTGGGTTGGAAAGTCAACAGCTGCTGTACCTCTCCGGGAAACTGCTCCAAGCGCTGGCTCTCAAGGTAGATAGAGCCTCAGCAGGAGATAAGGCCTAGCCTCAGAGCTCTTTCCTGGACCTGTGGTTAGGAGTTCTCAGCCACACAGTACAAGTCAGCCTGGGTGAAACCGCTAATTTGGATCACTGCTTCACACCAGCACCACCACCCCTTGAAACTTATTTCTGGTCATCCATCAGAAAATTAGAAAAAAAAAAAAAAAAAAAAGAAGGCCACACCATGTATGCCTTCAGACACAAGTCTCCTCTAGTGAGATGATGGGTGGTAGCCTCAGGCAGTCTGTTCTGGGTCGGCTGGTGTTTCTGCTTGGTCTAGACAGCCTCAGCAACAGACATTTACATACCATAATGATAGAAAATGTCTCCTTTGCTTTTCCCTCCATACCATCTGCTCTTTGGATTTTAAAGGTGGGAAGATATATGGAGTCTTTTTTTTTTTTTTTTCTCCTTTCACCAGAGACATCATCTGCTCCTGTTCAACGTATAATAAAGCCTTTCTTATCTCTCGAGGAGCCAAGGTTTACATTCCTGGTTGTGGAAATTTCTCTTCCTTCTCTAAAAGAAGGTCTGTTGACGTTTCAGAATAAAAGACTCTTTCTCTTAACTCCAGATGGGATGAGGATTGTGTCAGCACCTAGATAAGCTTCAGGATTCATAATTTTGGAGTGTCTATCCTGTGGTACAGACCACCCTGTACACTCAGGGTACATTTGGCTTTTATTGTGTGGCCCCATGAGGGACTGAGGTGTTGGAAAATAGCAAGAGAGCACTAGGTATTCTGGGAATAAATAAAAAGCTTTTTTTTTTTTTTTCTTTTATCTTGGATCAGTATCTGGTGTTTCTGCTGATATATGTGTGTGTCTGTGTACCTGTCCATCAGTCTGCCTATCTGTCTATCTATTCTTACAAGTATGGTAACACCTCAAGTTCTTTAGTTTCAGACTTAATAGGTATATAAGAACAGGCAAAAGGATGTGACAAAGAGCAAATGTGTCAGAAGTATTCTAAGTTTTTTTTTTTTTTTTTGAGAACTGTATTGCAAAGAACAAACATAAAAAATAAGCATAAAACCATTACAAGTGTAGTTTGCAACCCTTCAAAACAACCCCTGGGCCAACAAACCTACATCAATATAATTGTCATTTTAAAGTCACTCAGGCTCTAAAAAGGACATCTGTTTCATTGCCAACCTCACATGTGGACAGAGCGTATAATGGATAAAAATAAACCTTGCAGAAAGAGAGATCCAGAGGCCATAGAGGACAATGAAAAAGGTAACTCCTGCCAGAAAGCAAATCCAGCGATTAACAGATGGTCTAACAGGAATTAACTACACTGCCAGTGCAAGGAGCCTTCAATTCCTTCCCAGAGTAATGACCGCCTTGTGCTTCCCCTTCTTCCTTTTTCTGAAAGCGGGTTTTGAAATGGGTTACTTACCATCTCAGTACAATTGGATACCGAATGTGTTAGGGACATATAACTCGCATTTCAATTTACATGTATAAAGTCAATGTGTCTATCCTAGAGCAGTACTTGAATAGGAAATGTTGAAACTGAGTGCTGTGTTTTATCACAACCATTATAACCAAGAAAAGCTATTAAAAGTACGATGATCTTTAATTGACCCCACTATGCCAGAACCTCACTGGCCTGACCACTGAACAATGGCTCTTGTTTTAATCTTTCCTATGCAGACCCCTAGACTTATTTCTTCCTAACCAGACAACACTTTTTCAATCTCATTAGCATAACTAAGAAGAAGTCACATAACATACTTTCCATCCTTTCTAGCAATGAGATGCCTCTAATTTGTCCACTTCATTAAGTACTTTAATTTTTTTTCTTTTTGTATTAGTGTATCTCCTTACCAAGTGAGTTGAATTCAGTTTGCTGCTATTGTTTTTTTATTAATTAATTAATTGTTTTAATTGTATGTTCTTTAAAACGACTGGAGGTCATTATTTATGGAGGTCAGAGCACAATAAAAAGCTGTATATTTGACCTGATGGGGGGCTGTCTATCACACTGTGATCTTGGAAACTGAATTGAATGAAATAACGAGTTGAGATTTTAAGGGTTTTTTTTGCCCTTAGAAGAGAAGTTGAATGTTGGATGTAAGCAATTAATTAATTAATTAATTAATTAAATGCCATGTTCAGGTGTGTAAGGTTCTAAACAGCTATTGGCAGAAACTTTATGTATTTTCTTCACTTCTTTTTTTGTTTTGTTTTGGTAAGATTTTATTTATTTATTTATTTGAGAGAGACAGAGAGAGAGAGAGTATGGGCAGAGAGAGAGGGAGAAGCAGACTCCATCCCAGGACCCTGAGATCATGAGCTGAGCTGAAGGCAGATGCTTAACTGGCTTAGCCACCCAGGTGCCCTGCTTCATTTCTTTCCTATCATTAGACTGTCAGATATTTTGTCGTCCAGGTAGCAATTTTTTTTAAGCTTTACTGCAGGTGTAGTCATGCAAAAAAGTTCTGCCCACTAGGAAGTAAGTAGAGTTATACCCAGTAACATTTTTAAAATGACAGTTAGCATGTCACTTCTGTCCTTTCTTCTTTGACCTAAGCCTTCCCAATGACTGGAATGCAAATGAGATGGCTGTGGTGGACCGACCAACCTGCAAGTGAGTTCACCTTGGGAATGGAGGCTGTATAAGGTGGAATGAGATAAAAGTAATGGATTTTGTGCTTTGTGGACCAGAGCACCACACTGCACTCAATTTTTATATTTCTGAATTCCTCCATGAAGGGAATAAAGTTCTATTCCATCAAGCTATTATTATCTGTGATTCTTGTTATTTCTAGTCAAGCTTAATCATAACTAAAGGATCTAGAAAATTAAATTATTAAATAGACAAATTTAACCTTTAACCTTTTCTCATTTTTTTGGACATTTTGGAAATTTTCTTCTGTGCATGAAATCCCTTCCATATAATACAGCCATAATATGAAAGTTTTAATTACATCTATCACTTATTCCTCCCACCTAAGATCTAAAACTTAGAACCCGCACCTCAATCACATTTCCCCCTTCATTAAAAACCCACAGAACCTAGTCTTTATTTCTATAAGAATATTCATTCAGTAAAAATGTCATCTATCACAGATGTCTTCCTTAAGTTCAACATTATGTTTAACATTATGATTTAGTTATAACACAAGGGAACTATATTTTATGGTAGTTTCATATTTTTATGAATATATACTTTTGACAGTTGTGGTAGGAAATGATGGTACTAAACTAAACTGGTAGGGTAACATTAATTATAGATAAACATTATTGAGGTATATTGCATGCCAAATGCTCTACTACTTTATTCAACTTTCAAACTATTATACAACCAACAAATAATAATAGTGTCTAGTGGGTTGAACCCCTGAGTGATATGCCTAAGTCTTATCCCCCAGGAAACTGAGAGTGATCTTGTTTGAAAAAAAAATCTTTGCAGATTTAACCAAAGTAAGGATCTCAAGGTGGACCATCCTGGATTAAGGTAAACCCTAAATCCAATGAGAGTGTCCTTATAAAAGATAGATAATTAGGGGATAAAGATACACAGAATGGAAGGCTATGTGGAGACACAGCCTCCTTTTGTGAATACAAAAAAGGACATGTGAAGTTGGAGGTTGAGATTAGAACAATGGGTCTAGGGTGTCCAAGCAAAGGAATGTCAAGGTTGCCTCTGCCACTAGAAGCTAGGGAGTAGCATAGAACAGATTCTTCAGAAGCAACCAATGCTTCCAACACTTGATTTTTGACTTCTGACCTCCAGGATGTTGAAAGAATATATTTCTGTTGTTTTAAGATATCTAAATTTGTGACAATTTGTTATGGTGTCCCTAGGGAACTAATTCACATTTTGCTTGCCATGAAGTAGACTACTGCTCCAACAAATACTTAAAATACCTAAAAATGAAGAGGTGGCTTTGGTTTTAGGTAATAGATAGAGCCTGGTGGAACTGGGGGCACATAATAGAAAAACCCAAGGTTGAAGAGATGATTGGTAGAACCATGGATGTTAATGACTATTCTGGTGAGAATCACTGGGAAAGTTTCCATCATCTTAGACAACACAGATTGTTATGAACAGATGTTGGTAGAAATATGACCACTAAAGGTGCTTCTGGTGAGTCACAAAATATAATAAAGGACATGTTGTTATATATCAAGAGGGAGGTGATCCTTGTTATAAAATTTCAGAAAACTTAGCTGGACTGTTTCCTACTCATGGGGGATTCATTGGCTATAAGCGATGAACTTAGACATTTATCAGAGAGATATTTTTAATTAATGATTTTTAAAGGTTTATTTATTCATGAGAGACACACAGAGAGAGAGGCAGAGACACAGGCAGAGGAAGAAGTAGGCTTCCTGCTGGGAGCCTGATGTAGGACTATATCCTAGATCCCAGGATCACACCCTGAGCCAAAGGCAGACACTCAATCACTGAGTCACCCAGGTGTCCCGATTTTTTCTTAATTTAAATTCAATTTGTCACCATATAGTATAACACTCAGTGCTCATCTCATCACGTGCCCTCCTTAATGCCCATCACCCAGTTACCCCATCCCTCCCGCCCTCCTTCTGCAACCCTCTGTTTGTTTTCCAGAGTCAAGAGTCTCTCATGGTTTGTCTTCCTCTCTAATTTTTCCCCATTCAGTTTCCCTTCCTTCCCTTCTGGTCACTCTCACTATTTCTTATATTCCACATATGAGTGAAAACATATACATATGATAATTGTACTTCTCCGATTGACTTATTTCACTTAGCATAATACCCTCTAGTTCCACTCATGTTGATGTAAATGGTGGGTATTCATCCCTTCTGATGGCTGAGTAATATTCCATTGTATATATAGATACACACCACGTCTTCTTTATCTGTCAAAGGAAATTGTGGCTCCTTCCACAGTTTGCCTATCATAGACATTGCTGCTATGAACATTGGGATGCAGGTGTCCCATCATTTCACTACATCTATATCTTTGGGGTAAATCCCCAGGAGTGCAATTGCTAGGGTCGTAGGATAGTTTAACTTCTTGAGGAGCCTCCACAATGTTTACAGAGTGGCACACCAGCTTTGCATTTCCACCAACAGCGCAAGAGGGTTCCCCTTTCTCCACATCGTCGCTAACATTTGTTGTTTCCTGTCTTGTTAATTTCTACCCATTCTCACTGGCGTGAGGTGGTATCTCATTGTGTCTCATTGTCAGAAATATTTTTAAAGAAGATGATGAAGGTGTAGACTGGTTTCTCCTTACTGCTTATAGCAAAATAGAAGAGAGAGACAAACTGATGAATAATTGTTAAACAAGAAGGAACCAGAAATTGATTTAGGAGATTCTTAGCCTATTCAGATTGCAAAGGATGTCACTGTAAAGCCTGCTCTGGAGACAAGATAAAGAGTGTGATAAGCTGTTGTCGAAGAGATTATGTGTATGATGAATGTATCCAATTAACCATTTTAATAAAGGCAGTAATAGAGACAACATTATTTAGGAAGTGTTTGGGCACAATTGTCATTCTAATGCTGTGGATCTCCTCAACATACATAGAAAATGCAAAGTTTTTGAGAATGTTGTACTAGCCCAAACACCACCAGCCCAGACTGAAAGAGAAAGAGATTCAATATAAGAAAGGAAGACTGTCAGTCTTCTGGGATTCTACAGGGAGGTAAAGAGTTACTCAGCTGAACACATGTGTGTTAACCTTCAAATAAAGGAGGGACGACTCTAAGGGTATCCAGAGTAATGGATCCACCACCAAGGGCATAGAGAGAGGCATGGGACAACTCCTAGAGGACAGCCTCTAGAAGGAAATCAAATTTGCTGACACCTAGATTTCAGACTTATGATCTCTAGAACTGTAAGTGATGCTTCTACACCACCTCATTTATGGTCATTGTTATGGCAATGCTAGCAAGGTGATATACAGTACATTCTCTTTACATGTGGGCACATGAAGCTTTGAAGAGTTTAAATAATTTCATTGGGGTCACACAACTGTTTGGAAATAAAGTTAGCTTTTGTACTCAAGAATTTAAGACACCAGATAATTAATATTCCAAATAATCTCTGGAGAAACAGTTTACTTTTTTGAGCAGTTCAATGTGTAACAATGGACTGAACAGATCATGAAGGGATTCATTCAGTTTGTAATCATTCTAATATGTTCTTGATACAGATTTTTCTTAAAAAAAAAAAAAAATCTAAGCAACCACAATCCCCAGAGGAGTTACAACATGCATTTGACTAGGGAACAAACCATGGTATCTATGATCAGAGTCAGGATATCACCAAAGAAAGATTTCACAGAAATCTCAATCATAAATGGCACTACCTTAATTGAAGTAATGTGCACACAGCCTTGTGAAGACCAAGAGGCAGCAGGGTAATTCATCATTTATGTTGAGGACTTAGTACTGTTCATGAATTTGCTATAATCAGTATGACTAGATTTTCATCACTAGTATAAAATAAATAAAGAAACTAGAATGTAACAAAAAAAAAAAGAAACTAAGATGTATGTTACGGTGGTAAGATATGATGGGGACTTAGGATCTTGCAATTGTTCTAGTTCTTGCTGAACCAGTCATTAGAGGCATACCTCAGTGCATTAGTTGCTTCACCTAGCCTCTGATTTTTCAAATGACATTAAATTTTAATGATTGTATAATTCAGTGTAATGCAGTACAATAGTCAACTACATATTTTACTACATAATGCTTACATAGTAATAATACCTACTTGGAATGTTGTTTTGAAGTCCTTCTGGTAGGTGAATGCCAGGTAGGAAAGAAAGAGCAACTGAACCTTTCCAGAACAGTAATTACAGAATCAATTTTTATCATACTTATTTGCATGCAATATCGAATCGATTCAAGCACATATTAGAAAGCTCTAAGTAATTAACCTTAGAGATCAGATTAGCATTATAGATGATACGTATTTTATTTTATATGCCTTTATATAAAACATATTCATGTACATATATATACAAAATATATATGCCTATATATACATATATAATATCACAAAATTATATACAAATATCACAAATTTTTTGAGGTCTGGCTATCTAAATCCTTCATTTTTAATTGAGGATATTCAGATAGGTGACACACAGAAGCTCACCTATATAGATTAGAGTAGAATTTGGACTAGAATAAAAATCCTTGGTTCCCTTTTCAGTAATTCCTGTACATTCTACGTCTCTACACCTTTTATACGCTATACGCTTCAATATTCATTTTAGTGATATAAAAAAAATATGAACTTGGCTTCTACTTCCCAGTTTATTTTATCCTTATAATCAAGCAGCCTGACTTTTTTGCTCTTTTTTGTTTGTTTGTTTTATTAGCTAAAATACATGGAGGCAACATCATAGAAGGACATTAATGGGCAGAAAAAAATGTTCTTACATACTTGCCTAAATTATGTATTTGATTAAAACTGCTCTAACAGCCATGCCTTTCTAACCAGTAAAATGAATCTCATGCATCAAAGTAATGACTAGACCTTTAACATGATATATTGTACACTACAATACCTGTAGAAATGAGCAAGGAAAGAATAATTACAAAGGAAGTGTGTGTTTGAGGAAACAGCTTTGCAATTAGAGGCATGCATCTAAGAAATGCCAGTATTTCTATGTGTGCCCTTGCATTCCTAGTAACCACATGGTGTTTTAACAATTACAAGATATCACAAACTATTAAGTGTCAAAATCAGTGTCTTTCCACGAAGCATATTTTAAAGTTAAGTACTTTGCTTCACTTTATGTGTCAAAAATATTTAACAATCTTTTTGCTTACAAGGTAGTAGGGATTTATTTTTTTTTTAAGGCTGGTTATGTATCTTACTAACTTTGTTGTTTAAACCCTCATAGTGACTTTGTTCTATAGCACTGGGAATTAATACTGAAAAAATACATATATTTAAAATTTTTTGAAAATAAGCAAAACTGTCCATAATTTTTACAAGGTTAATTCAGCATTCTGAAAATATTTAGTTGACAACTCTTTATGAACCTTCAAAAGCTCTCACCTATTTCAATGCAGAAGTAAAGTGCTGGTTTTCAACCAAAATATTATGCCAAGCCAAAGACAGGAACTGAATGGAAATTAATTAATTAATTAATTAATTAAAAAAATTAAAACTTAAATCCTTACCAGGGTTATCTAAGATATAGAAAGTGGGAAAATGGTAGGCAGAGTGGGAAATAAAATGTATTTTTTTTAATTCAGTTACAATCAATGTGACTTAATAGTGACAGAATGGACTCAACTATTACATAGACTCATCTAATGAATTGGAAGTCCACAAAAACAAGAGCAAAGCCAACACTAATAGCATTTCTTTATAGGGTGGTTGGAAATTACAAAATGCTTTCATAAACAATCTTTTTAATTTTTTAATGATTTATTTATTTTTAGAGAGAGAGAGGGAGAGAGTGCTGTGAGGAAGGGCAGAGGGAGAGGGAGAAAGAATCTTCAAGCAGACCTCCCACTAATTAAACAACCTAAATCCTTAAAGTTAAGAAGCTACAGATAGTTTGAATTTCAGAGACTTTTGACTTTATTTCAAGAATAATTGAAATCAATGTCTGCAACACTCTAGTGAGGTCTAATCTAGCACAGAAGGATTCTAAATACATGACCTCCTCCCCTGTGCTTACTCTTCAAAATAGTTGGTCCCAATGTAGGTCAACTATCCAATGTACAAGTTTCTAGCTGTCAAAATCATTTTTAATACATTCCTCAAAATATCTGGCAACCTTATGACCTGGAACAACAGAGGCAATCAGAAACATCAGCTTGCTGCCAATGAGCATTGTAAGATTCACATTGTATATTTTATTAAAAATATATTATATGTACATAAATATATAGTCATATGATATATATGGGTTATTTAAAATTATGTGATTATATACAAAATAACATTATATACACATATGTAAGCATAGTATATGTATAGTATAGTATAATATGCACTATAGCCTCACTGCTAAATTGGATCCAATATCATTTAAATCAAAATACCTAGAAGAAGCAGATTCTATCACGTTCTGAAAAGCCCCTGAAATGATAACCGATTCCATTGGTAAAATTATTCTTCTATCTTCACCCCATTTTCTTTCAATGATGGTGACAGATAATAATGTTTCCACTACATGATGTCGTGAACTCTTTTTCAGTCAATAATTAGTAAGTTGTTGGAATATCTATTATCAGCCTTCTACAATATGCTACACTGATTTACCTATCACCAAAAGTACGAAGCCATACACTGTAGGCTGGGATATTTGTTCTAACACACTAATGAAAAGTTCCAGAAAGCTACCTACACATACAGTACTTAAAATACATCTCTAGGGATCACCTATAAATATTTCAAGGTATCTTTTGTGCAGGAAAAAATAAGAGTGTAAAAGTCCCTTATGTAAGTTCTCAAAGAGTAAGAGAGCATAGTCTTGGAACTCTCTTCTCTAAATTAAAGATTTCCACAGCAGCTAAGCTATTGTGACACTTAGAAAATTTTTTTCTCTTCCTCTTAGAGAAACCTCTTACATATGCTTTCACTCTGTTTTCTAAGTCCACTTCTTTGAGGTACACAATCATAACATAGCATGATCCAATGCAAGAACAACAACAAAAAAAGAGGACAATATATCCATGTTTTATTTACTTATATTTCTTATTTCCCCAACAGAAAACTGATTAAAAACTAATGTATTTTACAGAGCTAAGGAAAAGACATTATTTGATTTGAAAAAATAAAGCACAAGATGACAGTCACGTATCTTTGCTCTTTTTTGTGATAAAATCCATGTTAATGGAGAATTGTACACTTCTCTGCTTTAAGCTAGGTTTGAATTTTTTTCTTCTATTTCATAATTGAAGATAAATCCATTACCTCTACTCAATGTTTCTTACACAAATGAATAAAAGCTCAATGGTGTGATGACCATTGAAAATAAGAGTAAATAGACTAAATATTTAAAAGGAAGGGTAGGCCAAAGCCTAAATACCATGATATTGATTGCCTAGAGTATGGTATTACTAACAGTGTTGAGGCTAAGATGTGGTAATGCTGCTAAAGAATGTCTGGGTCAGTTCAGTTAGTGTTATTTTTCACACCTGGAAGTTAAATGCTGAGAATAGTGGCTAGCACGCAGCAAGTAAGATAAAAGCACAGACTATCACCATTACTTTATGCAAACTGTGATAATAACATTATTGTTGTTATTATTACAATTTTACTTACCAGAACTAAAACTGACATTTCATTTGGATTATGAATAGCAAAAATGGCGGGATATGAGAGTGTTCATTCCAATGAAGAAATTTAATGCTAGATTAGATGATAATTTCTTTAAAAAATACATTTTGGATAGAGAAGAGATAGTCTATGTTAGATTTTATGAAACAGAGACAACATCTGCCAAAAGAAGGATGATGAGGGAAGGAGTAGCATAATAGGTGCTAGACTTTGAATGTGCCACACCAATATGCCTTTCCAGTTGGCCAATGTATAGATAAGAAAACTAGAAAGAAAAGCGGGTCTGATATAATAAAGATGGAGTCTAAAGAGCAAGAACACCTTTTTTGGAATAAAGTCACTCTATTGAAGGAGAATGTTGCCATCTCTAATTATGAAAAGTATCTGGAAATAAATTTGTGAGAAAAGATACACAATTTAAAAAGAAGATAAAAAGGGAGAAAATAAGATGCTGAATTTTGTTTCTAAAAATCAATTTACAATAATTTAAAAATGGATGAAATACAGTTAATAGTACAAACTTTTTTCCATTAATAGATGTATTATAACAAATGATAACCCATAGTCCGGTGACTGTGTAGTACTAGTGATTATCATAATGCATCAACCAGGTAGGAATTAACCCAGTTATCTCATGTCAATTTTATAGATGATAAACTCAGCTTCATTCACATGATTTAACGAGCAAATGGTAAAAGGCAGGCTTCCTACTTTTATCTTTCTGATAGTTCATCGGATTTACAGGTAATTTTGGTTCACTTCATCATGTGAGTTTATTTTTTTATTAAATTTTCACTTTTTTTCTTTTTCAAGTTTCTATTTAAATTGCAGTTAGTCGACATAGAGTGTAATGCTAGTTTTAGGTGTATGAGTTAGTGATGCACTACTTATATACAACCTTTTATGTTCATCACAAGTGTCCTCTTTAAAACCCAACACCCATTTAGCCTTGTGATTTTAAGCCATAAAGCTTCTAAAGGAGATGTTGGCTAGCACAACTCCTCAAAAGATGACTCTATGTTACTACTTTTAAATATGATTTCCTGCAACAGGACAACTAAAAATTGCATGAGTTGTAACCTTCAAATCAATGTAATTCATTCACTAATATTATTGAACAGTGCACTTATTTTTTAACTTACGTAGTTTTGACCTGACGTTTTGGTTACTATATTTTAGAAATTCAGACAAGACAGTTTCAATTTATGTTATCTTTATTACAATAGCCCTGGTTCTTATATAGCATCCTGGGAAAATAATGACTTTGGAGGATAGGTTTATGTGCATTTTCATGAAGTCTTCAGGGAACACCTCATCAATCTTTTTGTTGAGGTGACAACTGGGTTAGATTAATTGGATAATGGTTTAATCTTATATTGCAATGTATCTCAATTGCAATGTTTTGGTTTTCTTCTCTAAAGGCATTCTACGTATTCAGTTGACAAGTGACAATAGAGTGCACACATTCATGTACTATGTGTTTTTAAAGCATGACCATTTTGAATTCAAAATGTTTTCCTTCATCCCCATCCCCAGATGCCCATCAACATTGAAATTTCCGTCATCTTTTGAAAGAAAATATCAGTATTCCCTTGATCAAAGTTTCCAGTCTTTACTATACATAAGAATCAGCTACTTCACACTATTCTAATTCTAATAGGGATAAGACACACACACACACACACACACACACACACACACACACACAGTCATTGCTGTGCTTTAAAATGAAGTATCAATCACAATATTCATATACTATTACTATAAAAACATGTAGAAAAAATCCCAGGTTGGGTCCATATGGTAGTCAATTGAATCAGAATTCAAAGTTTGATTGCAATTCAGAAATGTGTGCATATTTTTCAATTTATTTTACAGGATCACTGACAGCTAAGATTAGGGCTAACAATCACTTTTAATATATAATATTAATGCAATTTTGAATCATATTTCATAAATTCTAAGTGCTTAATAAATGTAATGTGTATTAAATTAATGTTGACCTGTAATCTGCTATTTTATCTTCATAGAAAGTTATTGTGAATAAGTTTATAGTGCATAAAAGTAAAATGCTGCCAGAAATATAAACTAAAATATAAACTAAAAACTACATTTTATTTACTACAATAGTCATTTAACTGTGGCTTACATTGTTTATAAATATCTTCACTATGTGTAGGTTTTCCCTTATGATGTACCCTTAACAAACATCATCTAAAAAAAGGATTGGGTCCATTTACTATATACATTATTGAGAAGAAAAATGTGGCTTAGTTAAAGGAAGAAAAAATAAGTATAAGAAGATTCCTACTGTTGAGGATGAGAAATCCATGCCTACTCCTGGCTGATAATACAGGCTCTACATAAACAAGCATCCTTGTTTTCATCCTTCTGTCTTGGAGGAAATGATGTTCCTTGTGCCTAATGCCAATTTTCCACCTCTGTGTAGGTTCCTATTATTATTATTTTTTCTTTGTGGTATGCAATCAATCATACACAATCTATTGCATTTTCAGTACTTCTCTTCCTTTAGCTGTTTTCATCAAAATATTAAAATGCTTGATATTCCAATATCAAAATAATCCTCCTTTAGGAGGCACCTGGGTGGCTCAGTCGGTTAAGAAACAGAGTCTTGATTTCAGCCCAGGTTTTGAATTTAGAGTCATGAGTTCAAGCCCCACATTGGGCTCCCCTCTGAGCGTGGAACCTACTTAATAAACAAACAAATAAACAAAAACTCTCCTTCAAGCCACATCCCTAAAGCCATCAACCATCATTCTAGCTCTGGTCTTACATTAATAGCCATTCTTTTAGATAGATAAATCCTTCTTCACTCTTGGTATGTTTTAATATCTCATTCAAAACTATATTTGCTTAACTCTACTATTCCTATCCATTAGAATTTCCACACATTAAGAAAAATGTGAGAGCAGAGATACTGATTTGAATTCACCAGAATTTAGATGATTGTCGGAGCCATGCAAGGGGCAAGGATCTTGGCGGGATTATATCTGTCATGAAAAGTCAGGGGAGAAAGTGTTAAACTCAGAGTTCATGAGGTTTTGGAAAAATAATGCAGAAAACTTGAACAAGCATGCCTGGCTAGAGAATTTACAAGAAAATTAGGACGAAGCAGTAGAGGAACACTGGGAGATCAGACTTACAGAGGAAAGATGATCAGAGCTCTAAAATGCCCCACGAAATGAAGGGTATGGATGATAGACTACACCGACTTGAAGTCACAGTGAACTTGTTGACAAAGGCCTCAATGGAAAGAACAAATGAGATTATATTGCTTTGCAATGTGAATAAATGGGCTGTGCAGAGGCAGACACAGTAGTTGCACGTTTCTATTTCAAGGACTCTGGCAGTGATGGAAAGTCACAGAATAATAGCTATGGCATGTTGTGTTTGCTTAAGGCAAAGTTTTACAGTAATAATATTTCTTTACATTAGCAAAACATACAGGTATTCATATCACACAGACAGTGTATCTTCACATTACTTTAACAACTTTCTATTATTTTATTTAAAACTCTCTGTCTTTTCATTTCCCAGCTTCATTTTCTTTGGGATTTTTTTGATTATGTTAATGTCACTATTTGGGGGAAAAATTCCAAGTGAATTTAAGTTTCCTGTTCTTTGTAGCTCATTTTACATTTTTTCTCTCTCTTCATATACCACTAGTATTTTATATTTTTTCTTTACTTTTCAAATATTATTTAATAAAAATTTCCCTAAGCCTGGTAACTAATTATATTTGGTCTCCAAATTCAAACTCAGATAATTTACATATATAATTTATGTGGATACATAAATGGACATACTTCACATGCTTTGTTTCAAACTGAAAATATCTGAGTTAATTCAGGTAGGCAAGAACATGTGGAATTAAAATATATTTAAAATCTGTTCATGGAGCACCAAGGTGGCTCAATAGGTTAAGCATCTGTCTTCAGCTCAGGTCATGATCCCAGTTCCAGGGATGGAGCCCCACATCGAGCTCCCTGCTCAGTGTGGATCCTGCTTCTCCCTTTCCGCTCTGCTTATGCTCTCTGTCACTATTCTGTCTCTTTCTCTATCTCAAATAAATAAATAAATAAATAAATAAATAAATAAATAAATACAATCCTTAAAAAAAATCTGTTCTCATAAGCCTAAATAATCAGCACAGACACTTAATATAATGGACATACATGAAAGCAACTAAGCCATTCAGTTTCATGCTGATTAGGTTATCAGAAGGATGCAGACTGATTTTTAGACATGTGAGATCAACTTTTAATCGATTATTGTTTCAAGTTTTTATTTTTAAGTAATCTCTACACTCAGTGTAGGGCTCAAACTCATGATTCCAAGATCAAGGGTCACATGCTTCGCTGACTGAGCCAGGCAGGGTCCTCTCAATCACTATTTTAATGGCAGAGGGACTCATTTATTCAAATTACTCCAAGATTATGATATTGCAGTTTGAATAAAGATTCACAAGCTCAATATGGCAAAGTCAAATTCCTATTTCAACTAGAGATTTTACATTATATATGCCATACTTCTACACAATAATTGATAGTCAATAGCAGAAACTTTCAAGAACAAAGAAGTTTGGGTAGCTTAAAAATTTAGCAGGGTATGTTTTTTTTTTTTTTTTTTTTTTTTTTTTTTTTTTTTTAATTTTAGCAGGGTATGGCTGAATTAGAAGGTTCTCACAAAAAAAAAAAAAAAGAAGGTTCTCACAAAAACTAATTTTTCAATGTGCTCAAAATTTTCCAAATGTTAATACTGTTCTGGGTAATTCATATATTTGGAATGAACAGTCTTACTATGTAGGAATCACTATACCTATTATACTGAATCACTGATTCAATGAACAAACAAAAGTCACTTGCACATTGACAATTCTAATACTAATGTCCCACACGTAATTATTGTATTTCAATTATATATTTCAAAAGTCAAATGGAATGTAGTCTATTTAGTTCTACCTTTTCTAATGATAACATCTTTAGTAGAAATAGAAAAGTAAAAAAAAAAAAAAAAAAAAAAACTTCAGACCATTCAAAAACATCCTGAGTTAATTAAAAGATATATTCAATAAAATTAGTGACTATATATCAGAGGCATATAATAAAAATGAAGCTTGCTTATTTAGTAACTAATGCATTGTTCTTGCCTCAGCAGATAAATCTCAGATTAGTCCTTTTTCTTACTAAGATATATGTCAGCTCACACACAGGATGGGTAAAAATGTCTAATGCAAGTATAACCTTTGTTTTTTTTTTTTTAGACTATGCAAGTTTCCATGAAAATAATATGTAAAAATAATGGTAAAAATTTTACAAATGATTAGACTTCTCGCTCATTATTTAACTAGTGTAGGTAGGATTTTTCAAAATGCGTAAAAATAAACCTTAGCAAAATGAAAAAAAAAAAAAGAAATTGATACCTTATTGTTTGTATTTGAAAACTGACTGCAATTATGGGAAGTAATTCCAGTCACAGTTTTAGAAGGAACAAGCTGTCCACAAGGTTAGAGAATAATGGTAGGGATAATTTCAAAATCAATATCGCTTCTTGGTAAGTTACAAAAAAGGAAACAGATTATTTCCCTTCTTGTATCCATCTCTCCCTCTGGGAAACTTGCTTTCCATAATAACTCTGGGTCCACTCATAGGATTTGTTTTGTTTACTGGGATGCTAGCAGAAATGCGTATACAGGCTTGCTTTATTCTCTCTCTCTCTCTCTCTCTCTCTCAAATAAATTAAAAACATAAATCCCTAAAAAATAGTTTTGATCTCAGGACCCCTTGAAAAGTCTTAGGGTATCCCAGATGTCCAAGCATCACTCGAGAATTGCTAGATTCAAGAACCAATCCTAAAAAATAGTAGAAGACAAGGGATTTGAAGCCACTCTAAGGGGGCAGAACCGGAATCTAGTCAAGAAAAATCCATGTCTCCAGCCTAGGCAAGCCTGGCAAGCCTGATCTAAGGAATTTTAGAATAGTTACGGCCCAGGGACCTCTCTGATTCCCACCGTCCTGGACTTTTCCAATGTGGGGTAGGTCTATTTGATTGGATGACACTTTGGTGGTACTCAGAAGAGGTGATGGTATTATGCTTGTATGGGGTCCCTGAAACATCTGTGACCATAGGACCAGACTGTGGGCTGTAAAAATGATCACAAGTTCTTTCTCTCCCTGCATCCACATCCTTTCACCATGTATCTAGGAATGGGGTCCTACTCCGACTCTGGGCTTGATACTATGCCTTGTATCATCCAAAGGGGTCAGAGTTAACAGGATGTAAGCAGTGGATTGAGTGAGGCTTGTCTTTTTTTTTCGTTTCTCTTAAGAACTTTGTGAATGATTTCAGGTGAAAAAGCCCAGGCTAACCTATTAGAGGATGAGAGACATATGACCTAATCACCCCTACTGCTTCAGCTGAAAGTCAGCCAACCCCAACTAAGAGGCACTTGAGAACAGAAGCATGAGTGGTACCAGACAACTGCCCATCTGAGCCCGGTGAACCTGCCAACCTGCAGAATCAGGAAGTAAGTAAATGATTTATGTTTTTACCCACTGAATTATGTGGTGTTTTGTTACTAAACAAAAGCTGATACACATTTTACGTTCTACCTTTACAACATATTCAGTGTTCTTTGTATGTGACTGCATTCCTCTTTCAAAGCATTCCCTCTTCCTGGAGTATCCTCACCTTGCCCTTCTTATCTAGTCTTCCTCATTCAATTTCTTACACTGTTCTTTCTGTCTCTGTTCTTTATAGACTGTTTAATAGAAAATGTATATTAGTTGATTTTTTTTAACCACAAGCATAAATAATGTAACCAGAGAAAAAATATAAACAATTTAAAACTACTAATAGGTACAAGCTGGAAAAAAATCACTATTAAAATTCATTTTCAATATAAAATTTGAGATCTACAGAACAAGTAGATATAATGCCCAGAAAATTAAATTAAAAATAAGTATTCCTTTCATGTGTTATATGTCAGTAATATCTGCAAAGTGTTTTTTCACTTGGTATTAGAGTCTGTAAGACATTAGGACACTGGCATTTCCATATCTATTTATTTTTTAAAGGAATCACAGTATAGGTTTGTTACTGCTATGGTTTTGTGGATGTAGAAACTGAGTTTTGTTTTGTTTTTTAATTTGAGAGATGTGTGTGTGTGTGTGTGTGTGTGCGTGTGTACATGTGTGTGGTTTCAGTTGCTTTAAAAGTAGTATATGAATAAGTGTCCTTATAAATACATCTTGTATAATTTGTGGGATTATATTTCTAGAATAACTTCCAAGAATTGAAATTATTTTGTTAAAAGAGCTCTTACTTTCTCATAGAACAATTTTTGTTTATACCCTGTTCTTTTGCAATGGATCACTGAGAGATCTGGCTGGGAATTCCTATATAGTAGCCGAGCTACTATATAAAGTAGGTGCTCTACAAATACTTTGAAATATTTTGTTATTAAGTGCAAAATCCATTTTTAATATGAAATATAATGTAACAACCAATGATAAAATAGTTTTTCAGTTTACTTGAACAAAGATACTTGCTTTAATCCATTATATAGCTAGCACAACTAACCTGTATTAGTTGAGACTGTCCTCTCTGTTTTTTCATATGGGGAAAAGTTTGTAGTTTCTTAATATGTATTCCTTACAAATGAAAATATCAATAAAACAACTATCATTTTGATCAGTTCACTTAAAGGAAATAATACTCTCATTTACCATTCCCATAAAATCAAATTTACTTTGAGGAACACACACATACACACACATTAAGTATGTTGCTTAAATTTAGCCACATATTCATATGTTCTTCTATCAACACAGACTTTCTAGAAAATTTAGCTCCTACACGTATAAATTTGTAAAACTATTGTTTAAGACACATAAAAGCTACTTTCCTCTTAAATTGTTTTATTCAGTTTGGCCTCACCTATGTTTCAAATCTATTTTCTCTTATATGCTATTGCTTTTTTTTTTTTTTTTTTTTGCTACCAAAGCATAAGTTTTTATAAAGTATAAAGGAAGGAAGGAAGGAAGGAAGGAAGGAAGGAAGGAAGGAAGGAAGGAAGGAAGGAAGGAAGGAAGGAATCATACCTACTGTCCACTTACACTCCTTTTATATTTATAAATATCTTGCTATTTGACTTCATAAACTGGAAAGATGCCCTGGGGTACATACAACACAAAACGATAGGATAATATATCCCAAAGATTCTAGTTATCTACAAAAATAGTAACCCTCAAATATAAATATTTATTGATATGTATATTGATATACATATCAATATGAAGATGATATGAATATCAATGGGGAAGATGAATTCCTTTAGCTTCCTGGTCATTCAAAAGAATCTAAATGTAATTATACTAAATCAACCTGTGTCCAGACAACTGACCTCCATCATTACAAGAGGTCTATTATGTTTTCACATTGCAGTTGATCACATTACCACAGGCATTCCTCGCTTGTATTATATCATTCAGAAAAATTGGAGAGGGACGCCTGGGTGGCTCAAGAGGTTGAGCGTCTGCTTTTGTCTCAGGGCGTGATCTTGGGGTTCTGGGCTCAAGTCCTGCATCAGGCTCCCTGCGAGGAGCCTGCTTCTCTCTCTGCCTGTGTCTCTGCCTCTTTCTCTCTCTCTTGAATAAATAAATAAAATCTTTTTAAAAATTGGGGAAAATGGGACTTTTAGGCAAAACTACCACATAGAGCTTGGATGTTTTTCCTGATGCATCCTACTCCTAAGCAAACTCATCCTGATATTTCATAATTTCTCCCCTTCCGCCTTTCCCACCCCACTTCAACCTCTCTCTCTAGCTTCTTGTCTTTCTTCTCTCTCCTTCTTCCACTTTTCCCATCCCCTACCTTCCTCTCTCCCTGTGCTTCTCCTTCCCCTCTTCTTCAGCTCCCTTGTAGAGATATCTGAATAGGCAGGCAGCTATTAAGTAGCTGCCATTGATTCATGGAAAGATGGTTCCCTTCAGAGAATAAATGGGATACTTTCCATCTGACCTACCTTACATCTCTTAGTCATAAAACTAAAGCCATTTAACACAGAGCTTGGATTCTCTTTTCTCTCTTTTTTTTTTTTTCAATTGTCTGTTTTGTATTCCTATGGTAAGTGCCTGCAAGATATTTAGTAGGTAAAATGACTTTCATTTGCTAAATTGCATTTAAAGAACTTCAAGAAACTATTTATTCCATGAAGTTTTCTAATTATTATAGAGCAAGAAAACCAGTATTCTTGTGTGTAAAGATGTAATACTTTATAAAGTATCACAGATGTGATACTTTATAAGCCTACAGTGTAATACATATTACAATATAAATGCACATAATGAAATATATAAAAGACATAGAAAACAATGGCCAGCATTCATAATGTATTTGTAGAATTCATGATTATATTTAACTCTGAGAAGTAGATGCACCCAACTGACCATAACACAAAACTCTCCTCTGACATAAACATGTAGATATAGGTTAGCCAAGGAAGGTATAGCAACTTTGCTCCCCAAAAAGCCCTCACACGTGAAGGTATCTTCTAGGTTATGGTCTGTCATTGCTAGTGTGCAATCCTTGTCTTCATGGTCCAAGAGAGCAGCTAGATGTCAATCCATCACACTAATATGCAAGATGCAGAATGGACTAGCTGAGGGATCAAAGTCTGTCCTGGTTTTAAAGCATTTTCTTCTCTTCTCTGGTAAATCCACTTACCAGACTTAATGCAATTCCTTATTAAACTGAAAGGATAAACTTCCCTTAAGAATATATTGGCAATACCAAATATCTCAAAGCAAAATCACATGTTCTTCAAGATTCCAAATGTTCTCTTGAACCTTACACCATTTTGTCACATTATATCTTGACTATAACTCAGGAACAGACCAACCTAATACCAATCTTCACATAAAATATCTTCATTATAATCTGAAACTATTAATTTGCCTCTTGTTTGGCCATAAATGTTCTTTTTGTGAATCAACATCCCAACTTCTTTTAGCTGCTTTAAACTCATTATATGGTCTCATTCATATGGGGAATATAAAAAATAGTGAAAGAGAATAAAGGGGAAAGGAGAAAAAAATGAGTGGGAAATATCAGAAAGGGAGACAGAACATGAAAGACTCCTAACTCTGGAAAACGAACAAGGGGTGGTAGAAAGGGAGGTGGGCGGGGGGTGGGGGTGACTGGGTGACGGGCACTGAGGGGGGCACTTGATGGGATGAGCACTGGGTGTTATGCTATATGTTGGCAAATTGAACTCCAATTAAAAAAATTAAAAACAATAAACTCACCCTCCAGAGAAAACTTTCTTGAAAGAGAAAGAAAGAAGAAAGAAAGAAAGAAAGAAAGAAAGAAAGAAAGAAAGAAAGAAAGAAAGAAAGAAAGTTCTTAGTTCTTACTAGTTGATCATACCTTTCTATGATGCTTTGTATTTTCTTATTTTTATTTTCCCTTTCTCCTGTCTGTACCATTCTGTTATTTATTTTCATTGTAGTTGGATTTATTAGACCAGTGTAACAATTCCTATAGAGATTACCCTTTTTTTGAAGTAGAGATACTTCATGCTAAGTTATCCATATTGGAATTTACATAATTTTGTGGTTTTTGCAAAATCTATATGTAGTTCTTCTGATATATTTGCAAGTTACTAAGTTTTGTCTAGGACATTGAAACACTGCATAATTAATTGGACTGTTCAAAGTCATAGCATCTTTGAATAAGAGATGAAGAGTATCCAATTAATACTGATAGCCAAATAATGAGATATTAAAGACTGAAAGACACTAATAAGAGCTCAATGCAAAGATACTTCCAGAATTATCCCAGGGTAATGTACTGGTTACAGTATCTACCATTTATCATGATAAAGACTGGCTATTTTTACATTGGTCTTTTACATATCCTCAAGATCCTTTCACTACTTAAGAAAATAGTTCAAATTCTTGCAATCCTAGTAGGGAAGTAATTTTCTGCTAAATTAATTTGTTGGAAGTAATCTCCCACTGACTTCCAATGTACTCTTTGCATGCTCCAGAAACTTTAGCTATTTGAGGTGTTCAAAGAGTGCTCATGGTAATAACGGTGATCACTCAAACCTCATGAAGATCTCTTGAACTTCATGGCTTATAGAGAGACAAAAGAATTTTCAGCGATGCATCTCTCAGGTAAAGAAAAACAGGACACTGGTGGCCATCTCATGCAAATTAAAGAGAAAAGAGAAAATAACACATTGTCACACATAAAAGAGTTTTGGAAAATTCATTTGGAAAATGAGTAAGAATTCACATCCCATTTGAGTAGATTAAGAGAAACAAAATTCATTAGAAGGTTTTAAAAGTCCAGTTTTAGGGGTGCCTGAGTGGCTCAGTTGGCTAAGTGACTCTTGACTTCAGCTCAGGTCATGATCTCCAGGTGGTGAGATCGAACCCCATGCTGAGCTGGACATGGAGCCTGCTTAAGATTCTCTCCATCCCTCTCCCTCCGCCCTTCTGCACCCCCCGTGGTTTTCTCTCCCTCTCTAAAAAAATAAAAGTAAGAAATAAAATAAAAGTCGCTTTATTTAACCTGCATTTTTCCTTCTTCTCAGTTTTGTATTTTTTTTTTCTGAGTGCTGCAGTTATTGAAAAATCAACTGCAAGACCACAGCTGTCTCTCCTCCTGGTTTTTTATTGCATATGTTAACGCTGCACAGGTATACTGCAATAGACTGTTACTAAGCAATTGAGAATCTATACCAGGAATAAGTCGCTATCACACAGTAGAAATTATGGCAAATGGAATTGTTTACCACCGTATATAATGTGGCAGCCAGCAATGATTTGGTTTTGTGCTTCTCACCTACCAAGAAGCTAAATTTAGGGACTGTTTTTTTTTTTTTTTTTTTTCTTAGCAAGGAGCTCACTTCTGAGCTCCTGTATATTAAGAATTCTTTAGATATTTCTTTGTAGTATGTTGATTTTAAGTGAAAGAGAGTGAGAAGTAAACATTTCTCACTGGCATGTGACAACATGACCTATTTAAATGAACACATAGGAATGTATGATA
This sequence comes from Canis lupus familiaris, assembly GCF_011100685.1. Classification (NCBI taxonomy): domain Eukaryota; kingdom Metazoa; phylum Chordata; class Mammalia; order Carnivora; family Canidae; genus Canis; species Canis lupus. The sequence continues at coordinate 83,751,122 of NC_049225.1, read as the reverse complement.
TTAAGAAATATTCCTACATGCATATGCTTGCAGTGGCTTTAAAATCATAGTTAATACAGTCTCCATAGTTTTGCCTTTTACAGAATGTCATATTACTCGACTCAAACAGTATGTGAACTCTTTTCAGACTGGCCTCTTTCACTTGGTAATACGTCTCCAAATTTTTCCATGTCTTTCAATGACTTGTGAGTTCGTTTCTTTTTTGCCTTCATACTCCCTTGTCTGAAAGTACCACGGTTTATTTATCCATTCACCTACTGGCAGATACCTTGACTGCGTCCCTGTTTTGGCAACTACCAATCTCTCTACCCTAAACACCTGTGTGCAGGTTTTTGTAGACAGACATTTTCAACTGTTTTGCATTAATACCAAGAAGCGTGATTGCAGGATCCTATGATCCATCTGATTACTCTTGTAAGAAATTAATTGCCAAACTATCTTTCGAGTGGCTGTGCCATTTTTCATTCCCACCAGCAATGAATGAGACTTCTTATTTTTCCATGTCCACACCAGAATTGGGTGTTGTCAGTGTTCCAGATTTTAGCCATTCTCACAGGTACCTAGTAGTATGTCATTGCTATTTTAATTGATTGCATTTTCAAAAATATTTTAATAGACAGATACAAAATGCTTAACAAATAATTTACACTTTGTTTTTTTGATATAGAGAAAATTATTTTTTTGTTGTTTTTGATTACCCTTATGTTGGTCTCTATTCCTATGCTTAGAGTTCTTCTCCCATTCTTTTCTTCTTATACTCTCCTTGATTAACTTTGTTTTGAATTGAAGCCAGCTCTTGAATAAGCTCATATTTTCACCTTTTTTTTCAACAATAGTTTGTTTTTCATAATCACACATTCAAATAGCATTCATTATCATTCTGCTATATGTTTGTGCAATCATTCATTAGTTCAACACACAATTTATTCAATTCCCAGTGAGTACTGGGTATGATATCAGAAATGCTAAAGCTCATATGAATGCATTCTTTGCTTAAGGAATTCACAATCTGATGAATTCAACAGATGTGTAAATGAAAAACCACAATATAATAAGCAGTATAACAAGAGAATTTTAAAATAAAAGTAATAGCTAACATTTATCAATCTCCTATTATGTCACAAAATCTATACAGATATATTTAAGCTTACATCAAAACTATAAAATAAGTTAAATAGTAGCATTTGTTTTGTGAATTAGCAGTTAAGAAAATTAAGGACTTTACGAAGGAAACTAAGAACTTACTGGTGGGGAGGAATTCAAATGCAGACAGTCTGGCCACAGGGCACTGTACCCTTCAACTAATGGGTGTGCACGTGTTTTATAGTTTGGAAGTGGTTTTTTGAAAATCAAATGGTTAATGAGCTGAGCATGAGTATTAAAACTCAGAATTTGGAATCACAATCTTTGAAACCTAAAATGAAACTTAAATGGTATGTAGCTCTGCTCTTTTGTAAAGGAATCTGTTTCCCCAAATAGACTATGCATTCTATGTTCTGAGTCTTTCTGGTCACAAAATCGTTTCTCATGGTATAAGTTTGTTGAGCCCTAGAAGAATCATCCTTTATAGTAAGCTTGCAATAAATACCTCTTAAAGGATCAAGGAATTAGAAAGGGATCAGAAATGATGCCATGTCCATGTATAAAGCTACTCAAAATATACAATCTCTATGAAATGTTAAGATCTGTTGAAATGTGGACATATTAGATAGAATTTGGGGAAATTAATGGAGAGAAGAAAGAAAAGGCAAAGTCAGATCAGATGAGAAATTTCCCCTCAAATCATTATAGTCTGCGTAGCTTAGAGTTTGATGCTTACCAAGAATATCTCTCCATATATTTTCTCCACAAATACCCCTACATTGACATCTTAAAATATACACCTAATACAAATTTCCTCCTCCATTTTAATTTTCTTTCTAGTCCTACATTGAAAGGACTAGACTGACCCTCCTTTTCCGTTGATTTACTAGATATTTCCATTTGGGTATGTTACATTAAATAAATTAAATAAAATGTATTCATTAAATATTAATGAAGCATTAAATAAAACATATTCAAAATAGACCTCATCAAAAAAATTTTAAAAAATAGACCTCATCACATTAACTCCACAAATGATCTTTTACCTCTATTATTTTCAGTCAAATAGGATAATCATCAACACAGTCTATCATAATACCATCTCATATTCCTTGCATCCTGTCATTATATTACTTATATAATATCATGGATTGTACACAATGCCAATTAGCAGAAGATTTATTAAATCTTATTCAGATTTTTAATTCCATTGCTCACCTTCAAATTACATACGTCATGAATGTAAATATAATGGAGTTTTCTGAAATTATATTTGGAGAACTCCACGATGGGAACTATGCTGCTAAGAATCCTCACTGAGAAGAAGATAGAGAAAGAAGAGAAGTGAAAGAAGAGGAGAAAGTGGGGTGAAGGAGGAAGAGGGAGGAATAAGAAGAAGGAGGAAGGAAAAAAGAAGAGAAGAAAAACTTGCTATGGTTACAAGATTTATGGGAAAAATTCTAGGTTAAGTTATTCTCCAAGATTTGTATTACCCATGATTCCAATATAACCAAGGTGCCAATAAAGTTTTATATTAAATATACCCAAGGTTCCAATAATTCTTAGCACTTAGAAATTTATCTTTGTCAAATCCCAGCTTTTCTAAACATTTTGGAACATTAAAATCATCTTTTTTATCATAAAGATTACTTAATGCAACACTTGTTTGGGGTTGATGATAGCTCAATCCCTAAATTGTTTATTTTTTTTTTTTTTGTTACTCCACAATTTTTTAAGGGTAGTAAAAGTCCTTTGAATGTCTAGTAACTAGAAAAGTGCATGGCAAATTAGGTGCACCTCATTTCTTTACACAGAAATGTCTTAACATTCATTCTAAGCTAAATTCAAAAATCACTTCCTCCTGAAAGCTTTTTCAGATCCATCAGATCTAGTCAGGTCTCCAGTCTCATATGCTTTCATTAGACTTTGTATTTTCTTTCCAAAATCTTTTTCACAACTTTAACCAAACAATTATAGCATCATTAGCATCATTTCCCCCTAGAGATGCCAATTCTGATAAAATGATCCCTGTATCCACAGCACTTAGAAAAGTTCACAGGATTTAGTAGATATTCAATTAAAAAATATATATGCACTGATTGAATAGAGACACTGAAGCTTAGAGAGGTGATATGAGTGTCTCCAATAGAACTAACTGGCTAAGTGAGTGGAAAGTTTAAGCAACATTTCAGATCTAAACCATTTAACCATAGCTCACAATTCTTTATTCTAGATTTACATTTTTCAATACAGTAACCACAGGTATTTCTGGGTATTTGAACCTGAATTTAAATTAAATTAATATAGTTAAAATTTTAGGGCCTTATTCACACCGGGCATATTTCAAATGTTCAGTGTCTCAGGTGACCAATGACTAATACTGGAGAGTGCAAAATAATTTTTCCAATTTTATAGAAAATTCTACCAGACAGCACTGCTCATGCTTGATTTTATCCAAAACCTCTCATACAAAACTAATAAATAGCACTTCTTGAAACTGAAATACTAAGCGTATTTCCATTTGGGTATGTCTATATTTCTGTAATTATCTAGGAATTCTTTATTCTTTTTAAAAAACTATTTACTTATTTATTGGGGGGAGGGGCAAAGGGAGAGGGAGAGAATCCTCAAGCAGACTCCTGCTGAGCATGGAGACCAACAAAGGGTTAAATCCCAGAACCCTGAGATCATGACCTGACCTGATATCAAGAGTCAGATGTTTAACTGACAGCCTCTTGCCTCCCCAGGAATTCTTTATTCTTTTTTTTTTTTTGGAATTCTTTATTCTTAAAGAGAGTTATTATTTTTAAAGATCCACAAAAAGTTCAAAACTAAAAATTTACTTGAGAAGTAAATTTAAATCTAGTTAGTATTACCATTCAGCTTAAAAGTCATAAATATATTGTAATGTAAAAATGACAAGGAACCTCTGATTTATCTGTGCCAGTGACAGACAGTAAGAAATTAGGTTCATCTTAGAGAGGAGAGATTTAATTAAGACAAATAATTTAATACTGCTTATGTCTACAAAGCACAATGTAAATTGAGGATCAGGTTAATTTGATGACCATGGATAAGCCAATAAAAGAAAGAATTAAAAAATGATAACTTCCAATATTAATTTGGGACATATAAGTTGACTCTACTATCTGGTTAATACAAACAGTTATTAAATTTTTAGAGTTAAAGCCAAGAATGTTTTGGACAGTGACAAGGTATATTATCCGGTAATAAAAAATGACTCCTTACTTTGTCAAAAGGCATACATAATGGGAAAATATTACTCCTTACATTTAATAAATACCTTAAAATTCATTGTTTCAAGAAAATGTTTATAAGATTCAAGATCATTTAATAATCTGTAAAAATTTGTTGTAACATGGAAATGATTTAATGGGTCAAATGGGTTTTGCATATATTTAGTGAATGATTCAGAATAAAACAACAATGAACAATCAATTCTATCAATTTCTATGTTACAAAATAGATAAGTTCTTTGACATTCCGAAACTAAAAGCTATCAACCTTGATGGAGGCAAAGCAGACATTTTGTCTTTCAAAATATGAAGGCCTCATTCCAATACATCTCCAGAATACCTAAGTCTAGATCCTGTTTTGTATGGTGTTCTCGGAATTTGGCCTTGAAATCTCCTTTCAGAAAAGAATCGGAAAACCTGAGTTGGTTATCAACTACATACACCAAATTAGCATGCAGGAGGGTGGGCATTCTCCAGAATTAAAAGGATGGTGAACAGTATGGTCAAAACCTCATGTGAAAGTCTAAAGTTAAGTCTTCTGAAAGAATTTGATGGGTTCTTAAATGTAACCTGAACTAAGCAGGATCATCTGGGAGCTTGCAGGGAGCTTAAAGATTCTTTTCATTAACGAACATATGTTGATGTTCCTGTGACAAAGGAGCTCTATGAAAACAACTCATTGCTTGTATTCTTTTCCTGTTTAGACTTAGACTTGTAACTGTCACCGTTGAGACAACAGCAAAATAATAACTATTATCACTGACCTCTTCCTCACAATATTGATGAGCGCCAACTCTGCTCAGAGTTCACACCCATGAAGGGGAGCAGAACGTGCCATGCTGAAATGCATCGCTTTGGTATGTGGGTTATTTTGAGATGAAGGCACTGAAGACCCAGCAGACTCAAGAAAAACTTTTTACCTCTCCTTTATTTTTTATTTTATTTTTTAATTTTTTCTAGTTTATTACCTCTCCTTTAATTGCCTAAAAGACCTCAGATAGGGAGCCTGTACCAGGAAAACAGCTATTAGCAGAGATAATGTTATTTATATCAGAAAGACTTACCTGCCTGGTGTGGCATGTATTTGTTGACTGTGCCTTTCCTCTTCTCAACTCCCTGTGAATTGTCTTCCTCTCCTTTGAAGTCTCAGACCCTTAGTCTCTCCTCCTTAGCTCAGGACTCTAATTAACCTCAAATGCATGATTGATTTTGAGTTTTCATGTCTTTGTGGGGGCTCCCCTATGTACATAATTAAATTTGTTTTCTCCTGTTAATCTGTCCTATGTCAAATTAATTATTATACTGGCCAGCAAATGGAAGGGAAGAGTTTTGCCCCTAGACCGACATCAGACAGAAGAGGAAGTTTTATCTGATATTCATCCTTATGAACATGAGACTGGTTTCTTAAATATAGACTAGTGTTATAGAAAGTGGTGGAGGACATATGTAGAACGGTGTGCCACCAAAGTATATGTAGCATAGAATAGGAAGCAAATTTAAAGTCTTGTGCATCGGATTCTTTAAGGAAGTTTACATAATAGAAAAAGCTCCATAAAGAAGTGGGAACTGAGTTGTTCCTTGAACTACAATGAATGAGAAATGTGACGTATGAATTAACATGCAGGAAGACGTATGTTTGATCGAGATTTACCGACTGCTAATGCAAGATGCTGGAACAGATATTATCCACAATTAATCACGACAGCCACAGTCCATTTAAAATGGGAAATCATTATCCTTTTGAACCTCCTCTATCATACAAGTCAATTCTAGTCTCTAAGGTTGTATTAGTTTCCACTGCCTAACAAATTGCCCAAAGGGCTGTTTAAAACAGCATGAGTATATTATCTTATGGGTCTAGAGGTCAGAATTCCAAAATCAGTTTCACTGGGCTAAACTCAGTGTATCAGCAGAAATGTGTTTCTTCTAGAGTCTCCAGGTTTTGTTTTTGTTTTGTTTTTTTAACTTCTTTCAGCTTTTAAAAATGCTGCCCCTTCCTTGCCTTGTGCTCCCATATCACTCTAACTTCTGTTTCCATCCTCACATCACCTTCTCTGACACTGACATTCTCCCTCCCTCTTATTAGGACCTTTGTGATCATATTGGGTCAACCTCGAAAAGCCAGGATAATCTTCCTATATCAAGATCCTTAAGTTAATCACATCTGCAAAGCGACTTTTCCCACATAAGGTAAAATATTCACAGGCTGTGGGGATTGGGACATGGACGTCTGGTATGAGGCATTATTCAGCCTGTCATAAAGGAACCTTAGAAAAATATGCTTCATTTTGTTGTTATGAGTATGCAAAGCCTCAGGAGCAGAGCACAGGTTAGATTTCAGCTGGTGCTTCAAGCCTTAGGCCACATGACTTTTTTGCAGGTCAGAAGAGTACAACTGCTTATGGTGGATCTACTATTCATTTTTTTTTTAAAGATTTTATTCATCTATTTATGAGAGACAGAGACAGAGAAAGAGAGAGGCAGAGACACAGGCAGAGAGAGAAACAGGCTCCATGCAGGAAGCCCAGCGTGGGACTCGATCCTGGGACTCCAGGATCACGCTCTGAGCCAAAGGCAGGCACTAAACCGCTGAGCCACCCAGGGATCCCCCTGCTATTCATTCTGTAAATGATTTGATAATATCTGCTCTATGCTCCAAAATATATAGACCTCCAAATAGTTGTTAATATATACCCATGTATTTAATTATTGTGCTTTTACTTTTTTATTCTTTGTTGGGAAGTAACTGACAGCCACTCCGTTGCTGAGAGTTATTTTTAAAGCTAAGATGCTGATATATTTATCTGAAAGTATGTTCTAGAAGGCAACTCATATAACCTGATGGAATCTCTTTCTGTATGATCCAAATATACAATTGCTGGAATAAGAGGAACACAGCAATACCACGTGCTTGAAAATCTACAAAATGGCTTAAAATATATTTTTTACATTATTATAATGTTTTAATTGTGGATTTTGGTTGCATAAATGAAAACCAGTCAGTAGCTTTAACCTGTAAAACATTCTTTTCTAATCATTCCAACCAAACATTCATTGAACTAACATGTTTTTTACTGTTCTCCATTTATTACAAGTACACACGTAACAGTAAAATCATAATATAGGTATATATTTGATGCTTCCTTATTTTTGTTCTAATGTAATCCTGAATTATGAAAGAAGAATTTAAAGAAATACAAATAAAAGAATGTCCAGATATTAATATGAAACATGGATGTTTATCACAGCTTTAATAGAAACCAATTATCTGAAAAATTGTTTTCTAAAATATTTTAATTCACTATTTGTTACCTCTAGAATATTATCAGATTAGTTTAAATAATGATGTTTATCCCTTAATTTAAGATTTTAAGAAAATCAGTTTGTCTCCCATAGTGAATGAAATCACAGCTACTATGATGAAGGATGATTTATTGTAGTTATGATTAAATTCACAATCCCATAGTCAAACAACACTAAAAGTTCAAATATTTTATATTATCAGGAAAACTGTCCCCAAAATGCTTCACATATAATAATTATACTCCCAAAATTAGTCTTTTAATTTTTGACAATTTATTCGTGTGAAGACATTGGTTAATAGTTGGCACTCAAATCTAGGTTTGCTAGGAAAAAGAAAATATGGCTCAAATATACCTTCAAAAGTCAATGACTTACTGCCTTTTTTTTTTTTTTTTTTTTTCATTTTTCCTGTGAATGTCTTTTTTTAGAGAATCAGGACAATTTTCTTCTGGCTTTCTAGCTATGATTTCAAACTCAAGTAATTATGTTGTGTTTTCCATGATTCCTTCTGGCTTTCTAGCTATGATTTCAAACTCAAATAATTATGTTGTGTTTTCCATGATTCCAAGTATAATTTTAGTTGTAAAATGTCTCCTTATTAAATATTTTTGTAGCAAAATAACTACATAGTAAAGGAAAGCAACTCAAACACCAAAAAAGAAACGATGAATTATTGCTTCCAACAACCAAGTAGTACTGATATATATCATAGTGTACATTTTTTTGAGAATGGAATTGTTATAAAAGTGGGATTTGCATTTTTGTTAGCCTATATGATGTGTCTGAGAATGTCTGTGACCATGGACATAGACATATTTTTACTTATAGATGTGGGTTAGCAATAAAAACTTTAAACGCTTGGTTTGCAGATGTAGAAAGAGGAAATGCCAAGAGATCTTTTCTCCAAGGAAGTCTAAAAATAACAAAGAGTTTTTTAAAATAGGATCCTAAGTGACAAATGGAATGGCTATATTTAAAATGTCATTCTCATAGTATCTTGCTCATTTATTCATTAAATTATAAAAGCTTGTTTCAGTAAGGAAAACACTGGTGAATGAAAGTGACATAAAGTCACTATATGTGTTACTACCTTTTGGCTGTGATTTTGCTGACCCTTCTTACACATTTTTCTACTTTGACACTCTTCATTTCTTTGCTTTCTTTTCCTTTTATGTTTTTGCATTATTAGTAGGCAATATGAAGACTATGAGTCCCAGATATGAATAAGGTCTCAGTGGCTTGTATTTATGTCTCATTGTGACACAAGAAACTTTCTGTGCTCTCTCTGCTTTTTATTCTGTTAATATTGCTGTGATAATGTGTGGGTATAATCAGGCATCTCAATTTAAGTCTACACTCTACATGTAGCCATCCACTAGGAAAGGATAATGAGGTTTATTTGCAGTGAATCAATGAATGAGAGTCTTTTTAAAAAAGATTTTATTTATTTATTTATTTATTTATTTATTTATTTATTTATTATTCATAAGAGACACGGAGAGAGAGGCAGAGACACAGATAGAGGGAGACCCAGGCTCCCTGTAGGGAACCTGTTGTGGGACTGGATCCCGGGACCCCAGGATCATGAACTGAGCCAGAGGCTGATGCTCAGCCACTGAGTCACCCAGGTGCCCCCAGAGTCTTAAGAATGGATAAGGTGTCTAGAGTTTTATCACAGGTCATCTTTGATGGGAAGTGGTTGAGAAGTGAAGGGGAATCAGTGTTCCACTGACGGTGTGAAGAAAATGCCTGGTTCCAGACTTGAGTATATATAAGGTAACTGAATCATTAGTCTAATTATTTTAAGTTAGTGCGATGTGAGCAATCCCAATACACTGTATCTGAGACAGCATGTTGAGTGGCATAAGCATGTCACAGGTCAATTTTAGTTCATGTTCATTCAAACAGAACATTATTTTTCTGGAACCCTTCACTGTTGAAACAATGCTTATGTGTTCAGAAGCAGACTTAGTGAAAAAGTCCATGTTAGATAGCATGTTGGCATAACTGTTGGAGCAATCTTCTTATTTAAAAAAGAAAACTAAAAAAAAAAAAAAGAAAAAAGAAAAAAAGAAAACTAGCTGAAAATTATCATTTAATTACAAATGATTTTCCCGTGACGTGTTTCCTATCCACAGACACTCTATTCAGGCTAACACACCAACACTAGGCCATACATTTCTGAATTATCTTGTGGAGAAGGTTCAAGGCAGCCTTAAAAATTAATGACTAATTGTTGAAGTCTGAGGCATAGGCTGTCATATGTAAAATGAGCCCATAGTGACTTGTTAAATCCTAAAACTATCACGAAAATAAAAAGTAGCACCAGTTATGCGTAAAAGTTGGTTCTTAAGAAGTTTCATATGACAGTTTTCGAATAAATGGCATATTGTGAATGTAAGACAAGCAGCCGTAGAGATTTATTAATCAATTCAACCTCCAAAACATGAACCAGAAAATGTAAAGGGATTTGATTCCATGCTTGCATTTGATTTAAAATACATTTCAAGCTATCACGATCCGTGATACAAATACTTTAGAATAAAGTTTTATTTATCCCACTTAGCTTGTATACATTAATGCATAATTATTAGGAAAAAATGCAACTAATTGAACTAGTACAGGTTAAATAGACATTGGCCATCAAATGAGGGATTTGAAATGATTATATTCCAAAACTGGTTTTGGTTCCAAAGTCTTTTCATTTTCTGAAATAATAAATTACCTCTTCCTCATACACACAGATGTATATTCATACACATGTATACTGTATATGTATGTGTCGGTGTGTTTTAAATGCAAGCCAGCATTTTGGCATATATAAAAAAAGGAGGTAAGGTTGGAAGGACTTCAAGAAAATGTAGAACAATGATGGGATTGAATTGCTTTTAGCTTTCAAACCAAATCAAGAGCCATAAGAGATAAAATAATGATAATAGGGGTTTTTAATTAAAATAACCAAGTAAAATCACACAACTACTAAGAGGAAAAAATATCTAATAGAAATAGTATGAATCTATAACTTTAGCCTAAATTCAGTTTACTATGGAATGCCACTGAAATTCAGATATAATGATTTTCTAATAGTTATTTGCTGTGAATACACACACACACACACACACACACACACACACACACACCAAATGAATGAAGAGTCCAGTTGAATCCTGGAGCTGAATAAACACGGATGAACAAACTATCCACACAGGACATAATCAGAATACAACTCCCTTCTCTCCCCACCCCCATTCCCACTTTACTATTCTGTAGAATTCATTCTTTCCTTCCCCTTGGATGAAATCTAGGGCATGTCACAAGGAATATTCTGGATAATTAAAATGTCTGCTTCATTCAGTCAAGAGAAACTTTTACTTTAGTTCAGTCTATTTTTGTAATTAATAGATCCGGTCATGTATAAAAACAAAAATTTTAAAAAAAGAATGTCGACCTTTTTCTTCCTACATCCAAATTTCCCTCACCACCTCCAAAGATGGAAAGGGGGTGAAACTTGGAGGAGAGACAAGTGAAGGGCAGGAAAGCTCTACTGTGGCGCTGTCCTGGTAAGTTAGCATTGGTACCTTGTGGGCATGAATGCTCTTTGAAGCTTGGCCTTTCCTTCAGGTGGCACTGTGGCAACTCCTCAGAGCTCCCTCCTCCATTCTAAAATCACCTGAGGATCTTACCTGAAGCTTCCTCTACATGGACAGATGTGTCCTTTCACAGACAAACTGGTGAGTTACTTGCATGTCATTGGTAAGCCTCTTTTTTTTTTTATTTTTTATAAAAATCAGAAGCTATTGTTCATTTTTTTTCTTGTTTTCCTTGAGTTTGACTCTTCTTTTTTTTTATAATAAATTTATTTTTTATTGGTGTTCAATTTGCCAACATACAGAATAACACCCAGTGCTCATCCCATCAAGTGCCCCCCTCAGTGCCTGTCACCCATTCACCCCCACCCCCCACCCTCCTCCCCTTCCACCACCCCTAGTTCGTTTCCCAGAGTTAGGAGTCTTTATGTTCTGTCTCCCTTTCTGATACGGCCATACCACCCTGATCGCACCCGATCTCGTCTGGTAGGCCTCTTAACGTCTCAGGGTACTTCTAGCTTCTTTCCCCTGATGTCACGTAGCCCTGCTCAAACAATCCAGGGTGTCTCTATCCAAGGTTCCTTGGAAAACAGGCATCCTCTATTCTGAGAAATGCTGGACAAGCAAGCAATCCCCCCTCAAGCAACCTCTATTTACTCTATCCATGGAACAATTGTCAACCCTAAACTCTCTGCTTGTGGAATGCTTTGAGTCTGACTTATGTCGTGTCCTTGAAGTTTAGGAGACACTTGTCAGTCTTCCCAAGCAGTGACATTAAACCCACTCTCCCCAGGTTTGTGGGCCTACAACACTGAAGCACTTCAAAAAACCTCTCTCTGAAGCTACAGTTATCTGACTACTTCAACTTTGAATCTTTTTATAACTTCCCATGGGTTTAGCGCCATCAACAGTTTTGCTAGCACTATCTGGGTGGTCTTACTTGAGAAAATGGGGATAACTGATTTACATTCTCTTCAACCAAAAATGAAATAAAAAAGCCTGTGCTTCAATGCTCGGTCAACTCCTTTGTAGGAGGTTATTTGCGTGTAGCTTGGACAGGATATTTATAAACAAACATAACAATGAAAAGATGAAAAGATTTCCTTATGGTCTAGAAAAGTTCTTGACTAGAAGGAACCCAGAAAGAATCAAACCTACACATGGCGTATAGGTAAGCAAAAAAAAAAGAAACAACACTTTGGATTTGCTGAATATAGCTATGTTCATGCAATGGATTGATTTATGCCTTCAAATTATATATTTTTCAGAATCATTTGTACTCAAGCTATGACCATATATATAATATATTATATATATATATTATATAATATATAATTATATATATTTATATATATTTATATATTATATAATATATATATATAATATAAATATTTTTAAAATCTGAAAGTATTCTTCAGATTTTAATCATGGAATAGGAGGAGTTAGTAATGTACCTTTTTAGGTCACCAGATAATCAATGAATTGAAACAGCCAATATCAATTGTTTTGAGCTATCACTAAGATTGGTCTTGGTATCTGCAAACCACCAAAATTAAACAAAACAACAATATATCTGGGAAATAAGTTTACCACTGGCTATAACTTATCTAAAATAAAGCCATTTCATTTAAAATAATGATATTAAAGGATACACACTTAAGCATTAGTAAATGAAAAAAATAACAATAAGGGAAAATTAAATCCTTATATTTAGGTCAATATAGGGAATATATCATAAAAGTTTTTTGTTTTTTTTTTCCCAGAATTTTATTTATTTATTTATTTTAGAGAGAGATGTGCATGCATCTGAGGTGGGGAGGGAGAAGATGGGAGAGGCAGAGAGGGAAGGAGAGGGACAAACAGACTCCACGCTGAGCCCAACATGGGGCTCATTCCCACCATCTGAGATCATGACCTGAGCTGAAAGCAAGAGTCAACTGACTGAGTCACCCAGACACCCCAATATATCATACAACTTCAGCATTAGTCAATGCATAAAAATTACATCAGTGAGTTCAATTTCCTCTATCCTTCCCTTACCTACCCCCAAAATAAATAAAACAGGCACATTCTAAGCCAGATAATCAGAATGAATTTCAGTTTCTTAAAAGGTCACTCAACAATAATTAAGTTATGTAGAAGTACAGATCAAAATGCCATTATCCGGTAAATTATTGTGATATGGTCAAGAAATTTAAATAATGCAGAACAATAACAAGGGATTTAATCTTCTGTATGCCTAAATCCCTGAATTCTTACACTAATTTTAAACTCCCTTTGATTGTACGGTTCCAAGTACATTAGAATGAGGCAGCACTAAGATATGTTTAAAAATCATAAAAGCACTTTTCCCATTAAGTTTTCAAAAATTAGTACTTTAATTCTTTAGTAAAGAAAATAGGCTCAGCTTAGATGCAAAGAACTATATCTCCTATACTTTTTTCAAGATATTTACTTTGGTTTCAACAACATACAAGAATTTGAGGTCTCTTTTGCTACTGGGCCACAGCAACTGAAACAATGGATCCATAAATGCCTTATGATGCTCATTTTTTCAATAAATATCACCTGGGTACTAAGTACAGTTGTGTGACTGTCACAAGGAGAATTCTTGTTTACCTCAATGTCTTTATATAACAACAACAACAAAAAGTAACAAAGAGCAGAAAACGAAAAGAAAAAGAATTTTAAAAGATAAAGAAGAATGGCGTCCAGTTGATAATATATAATGCCATCAATATATTGATTGTTTTATTAATTCTTTTTGTTCAGTGTCACAGGACAGACCTTTTACAATGTCTGCCTTATACTAAAATCCAGCATAATGCTTGACAAGAAATAAACAGCACTGACAGAATGAATGAAAGTCTTCACTGATCCTTGAGCAGAATACGCACCTCTTTCATATACAAGTTAAGGAAATCTGAAATTCCTTGTTTGGAATGCAATGTGAACATGCCTCTTTAGGGAAAGTGCACCACAGCTTTCTCCTCTCATTTCCCACCCCATTAACTCCCTTGACAAAGTGTACGAGGATCTTTGGAGGGTTCAAAGTTTTTGAAAGTTTCAGACATGCTGAACTGTAAAAATGGGAGTGTCATATCAATTTCACTTGGATCACAAGTATTTTTCAAAATAATACTGTTTCTTAGGGGTCTTCAGACTCCTTACATAAAAACTTACCAACTGTGTCTAACCTGCTCTCCTTCTGACTTTGAAATGAAAGATGTATAATCAGGAAATAACTTTGAAAATGAGGTGATTGGCTATATTCAAATGAGATCATTTGGAAACTGGTTGTAATTAACTTTTCACTCAATACTTATCCTTCTTAATGGGGGAAAATACTAGAAAGGTGAAACAGAAAGAACACATTTGATATCAGATATGAATACCTACTACTTTTAATGATAAATAGGCAATAAAAATATAAATCACTTTTGCAAAAATAAAAATATTGGCCATGTTAGACAGGAGAGGAATCATGCTACATGAGGACACTAACACATTCCTTTCAGTTCATTGATATGGACAGGGTTACAGTTTTATTTATTGAAAGCCCCCCCTTTCCTTTTTTTTTCCTTTTTTTTATCTTCATGATTTAATGTAGCCATTTTTTAAATGTCTAAAACACTGCCTCATTATAAAAGGATAAAATTATAATACTAACATATTGAAGTTAGAATGAACTAAACACCCTTTTCAACTTCCCTCTTTAATTATAGAAACTGGTTAGAGATACTTCACAATTATGTCTATGACATTACTCAAAAATTATAATGACCTCTTGTTTTTATAATAGCCTCTTTCGAAGCTCATTGAAATCAGCTAATATTTACTTTACAAGCATATCCTGTATTATTTTTTAGCTCTTCAAAGCCAAGTGACCTTCCAAGTGAGTGGTCACATAATATATAGCATGTTCTTGCCATATATCAGGTTTTAGATTTATATTTGATATTTCCAGGTGAATAAGCATGTAAGAGCTAAAAATGACCATGGCCAAAACAGAAATGTGGATCTATTTTTCTTCTAAGTCTGTTCACTCAAAGTCTTCTATTGACAAAGAACACCAGTTCCTCAAGACAAAAACATAGAGACTATATAATCATTCATCTTTCCTTATCATTTGTATCAATTTTTAGCATATTTTTTCCAAATGTAATTCCAAATCCTATTTTCTCCTCTCTCCTTTTATTTCCTTTCTTAGTACTACTAGAATCTTGCACTTGAAATGCTGTAATAACTTCTTAACTTGGCATCTTCCCTCCGTTCTCACCCCATATTTCCCAGCCAAATGATTCCTTACTTTTTCATTTTTTTCAGATTTTATTTATTTATTCATGAGAGGCAGAGAGAGAGAGAGAAAGGCAGAGACACAGGCAGAGGGAGAAGCAGGCTCCATGCAGGGAGCCCGACGTGGGACTTGATCCTGCGCCTCCAGGATCATGCCCTGGGCTGAAGGCGGCGCTAAATTGCTGAGCCACCGGGGCTACCCCGCCAAACGAGTCTTTAAAACATAAATTACATGATATAATTTCTCTGTCTCAAATTCACCAATGATTTTCATTTATTTTAAGTAAAATTCAATCCTGCCATGGCTAACAAAGACTGATTTATCACCTGTTGGGAAGGCGTGCTTAGCACCGTAGATATAAATATATGACAATTTTGAAGGAAGATACAATTTTCGGCATTGCAATTGCAGTTTTAATTAATCCATGAACATCTATATTTAAAATTATTGCATAACCAAAATAAGGAAGATATTTAATATTTTGAATATGATATTCAATTTTAGAAGTAGAATATGAAGTGAAAGATAGAAAATGCCACTTTTTGTAAGTTCTTAAGTGTATATTCACTGTAAGAAAAATGTTGTGGTTAGGACACCTGGGTGATCAGTGGTTGAGCATCTGCTTTTGGCTCAAGTCATCATCCTGAGGTACTAGGATCGAGTCCAGCACCAGGCTCCCCGCAGAGAGCCTGCTTCTCCCTCTGCCTGTGTCTCTGCCTCTGTCTCTTATGAATAAATAAATAAAATCTTAAAAAAAATAAAGAAAAATGCTGTGGTCAAAACATAATTTATATCCCTGAATTTTCCTGCTCTCTCATTAATACTTGCAGTCCATGGTGGTGATAGGGAAGGGAAATCTGAATTTGTCTTCATTTTAGTCATTAGAAATTAAGAAGCCACATTAAGTTTTTAGCCCAGTTTGCATTTTAAGGTGAAGTAGGATTTCTGTATTAAAAGAATAGTACTTTTTAATAGTACTTTTCAATAGTAAAATATTATTTAAGTTCCCTGATATAAGAATATTCTGTGTTTATTTTTAAATTGTCTTTGAGATTCTATCAATATAAATGAGAACCCTACAAGAAAAGAGAAGAAACAGCTGTGAGAAGACTCTAAGTGAGGAGAGATGCTTGAATTATTCAAAAGAGCTTTACAGTAGTCAAGTGAAGGAATGAGGTGTAAAAAAAAAGGGGGGGGACTTTGAGAGGTTAATAAGGGTGGAGATATGAAGACCTGTGTAGATCCTATTTAAAATATAACGATATATCTGATAAGGGGTTAATATCCAAAATTCATTATATATATATACAAATCAATACCAAAGAAACCCAAACAAGCCACTTAAAAAAAATGGGCATGGGATCTGAATAGACATTTTTGCCAAGAAGACATACAAACATGACAGGCACATGCCAAACAGACACAAGAAAAGATGCTCAACATCACTAATCATCAGAGAAATGCAATCAAAACCACAATAAGCTGTCACCTCACATGAATCAGAATGGCTAGGATGGAAAAGATAAGAAATAACAAGTGTTGGTGAAGATGTGGAGAAAAGTGCACCCTCATGCACTACTGGAATGTAAACCACTGTGGAAAATAGTATGAAATTTTCTCAAAACATTAAAAATAAAAATGTTATATAATCCAGTAATTCCATTACTTCATAATTAACCAAAGAAAATGAAAACACTAACTTGAAAATATATATGCACTCCTATGTTTATTGCAGCATTATTTACAATAGCAGATATGGAAGAAACCCAAATATCTATCCATGAATGGATGGATAAGAAATGGTATATTATATGTGTGTGTATATGTATGTGTATATGTACATATATAAATATAAGAAATATATATATATACACACACACACAATGAATATATATACACCATGGAATAATACTTAGCCATAAAAATGAATGGCATGCCATTTGCAAGAATATGGACAGAACTAACGGGTATTATGCTAAATGGAATAAACCAGATGAAGAAAGACAAATACCTTATGATTTCACTTATATGTGGAATCTAAAAAGTCAAACAAAAAATAGACTCTTAAATACAGAAAACAAACTGATGGTTTATTCAGAGGCAGGAAATGGGTGCAATAGGTAAAGACTAAGAGGTACAAACTTTCATTTATAAAATGAATAAGTCATAGAAACGAAAAGTACAGCATAGGGAATATAGTCAATAGTACTGTAATGACTTTGCACGGTGCCCGATGAGGACTACACTTGTCATGGTGAGCACTAAGTAATGTATAGAATCAGTGTTACCTGAAATGAATACCACACTGAATGTTAGTCATACTTAAGTTTTAAAAAGAAAGAGAAACCTTGGAATATTAAATAAAATCAAATGTGGGTCTTTAAAAGTTAATGTTGGCTGTGATGTGAAATGTTTTTAGGGGGCAGGATTAGAAGTAAAACATCCAGGAAAATAACCAGTGCTATTGTCCCAATTGAAAGTTGATGGAGGCTTCCACCAGCATGAAACCAACTAAAGTAAAATAAAATAAAATAAGTTTATTACCACTTCCCAGGATGGGTTAAAAGAGAGTAGCTGGTTAACTGAATACCTTTTAGAAATGATAGATTTTAATCTCTGTAAACAAGTATTGTTCGAAGTGTGGGTCCTGGCTCACTAGCATTACGTGGAGGAGTGTTGGAAATTAATGTTTTTAGGCCCAACCCCAGAGATACTGAGTCTGAAATTCTGGGGTTTGAGGCCTACTGTTTGCATTTAGCAAACATTCCAGTTGATTTCAACACAAGGTAAAGTTTGAGAACCATGCTGTGACTAAACTTGAGAGAATGTCAATTACACAAATCCATACACATGATTTAAGGATTCCAAAGCAGAAGGTTGAGACATAAACATGAATATGGAAGTGATCAGCATATAAATACCATTTAAAAGCAAAGAAATGGTTGAAATGACCTATATTGAGAAGGACAAGAAAAAAGTGCCAAGACTGAGATCAAGATTTCTAATTTTTGATAGTCTGTGAAAAAGGAACACCCAGAGAGACAGGAGGAAAGTGAGGGATGTAATATATACCATGAAAGTTAAGTGAAGAAAGATATTTTATTTTATTTTTATTTATTTTTTTATTTTTTAAGAAAAGGATTTTAAAAGGAGAAACATAAATAGTATTCATGGAAGCTGAGAAATTGAGCACACCATAGAAAGCACCGTGCAGGGTACTGGTTAATGTTAAGTGGCTCTCTGGGGGCAAAAAAGGAAAACAAAAGCAAATTAGCAATGTTTGCCAATTTCTACTTTGTAATTCCCAGAATGGTGATCTTCAAGCTACCAACCTGACATCACTGTACAGTGTAGATTTGCCAAGAAATATATAGCAGCCCATTGTATAGTATTTCTGCCGTATATATGCATTACATACAAAATACCCTCAAAAATGTAGACGATAGCAAAATGTAGTAAAATAATTAGAAACGAATGCGTTTTTAATATTAATTGATGTTTTATACAATATGTAATTATAAATATGTAGTTAATTTAATAATGGCTGTGTTTGACACCCGCCTTGAAAAATTTCTGAAAATTTAGTAATCTTGAAAAATTCTGAGAATTTACTAATCTTTCCTAAGCCAGTAGGAAACAACTCCTGCAATCATTGCTAACATATATAAGGCTTCAAGTGAGGTTTTCTCCAAATCCTATGAACCCCTTAGTGTACTTACACACACCTTATTTGTTAGCTCTGTATCCTCTACTCAATTTGTGCTGTTCAAAAGTCCAAGTCATGTCTCACTGTGTAATATATATCCTTAAATCAAAGAGCACATATCTAAACATGTAACAGTTTCCTGATAAAATTATCCATTAGTTAGTATATCTATGACCAGCTCCTTCTAGCTCTAAAAGATTTTGAGTGGAAAGAACATTTCTGTGCAAGACTTTGAAACTTAGGAAGGTTAAATCTCCTCTGTTATATTCATGATATAAATGAATTAGCTCATGCAAATTTCAATTCTGACAAAATTTATGCAAAATCCTGACACATTTTCTCCAACTTGAGATATATGTCACCCAAGAATACAGGATCTCTGTGCAGTTGACCTTTGTTGGAGTTTCAAGGTAAAAAAAGACAAGTATGGTAATCATAGCAAAGTAGATCAAGAGGGTGCACAACAGAATTAAGTGAGCTCGGTCGTTCAACCCAGTGGGTCTGAACCACCAAATCATTTATGGATTTCCTTCCTTCCTTCCTTCCTTCCTTCCTTCCTTCCTTCCTTCCTTCCTTCCTTCCTTCCTTCCTTCCTTCCCTCTTTCTCTCTCTCTCCCTCTCTCTCTTTTTTTAGTGCTGTGAAGTGATTTTAAAGTAAAAGAAAAACATTGTTAATTATCTCCTGAAAATTCGGAGTTTTTCTCCTCACATGAAACCTCAGAAACAGTCCTAGATTCTGAAACTTTGGGCATGAGTAGAATTCATACAAAGCCAAGGCATTTTCCTTTGTCAAACAAGTGCCCCTATAACGGCCAGGGGATATATGCCAAATGTGCCATGTCTGTATTAGGTTCCTAAGGCCGTGAGAAAAATATACCACGTTCTGGTGGCTGGAAACAGCAAATGTATTGCCCCACAGTTCTAGAGATTAGAAATCTGAAATCAAAGACATTAGGACGATGCTCTCTTTGAAATCTTTAGAAGAGAATCCTTCCCTGCCTCTTCTTAGCTTTTGGTGCTTTGTTGGCAACCATGGAGTTAGCTGGCATGCAAATGCGTCACTCCAATATGAGCTGCCTTTACCTTAAATATCTCTACCTTTTTTTTTGTCTTTTAAAGACATCAATCATGTTGGGTTAGGATCCGCCCTAATGACTATCTTATTTTGATTATGTCTGCAAAATCCTCTTCCCAAAAAGGCCACATTCATAGGTACTGGGGAATATCCAACATAATCTTTTTGCAGAGCAATTCAATCTATAACAACACCTTACTAAGTGTGACCCATTCTGCTTCTAAAAGAGTAAATACCTCCTTTTTTTTTTTTATTTTTTTATTTTTATTTTTTTTTATTTATTTACTTATGATAGTCACAGAGAGAGAGAGAGGCAGAGACACAGGCAGAGGGAGAAGCAGGCTCCATGCACCGGGAGCCTGACGTGGGATTCGATCCTGGGTCTCCAGGATCGCGCCCTGGGCCAAAGGCAGGCGCTAAACCGCTGCGCCACCCAGGGATCCCAGTAAATACCTCCTTTGAATGTATCACAGATTTTAGCTGACACAATTGCTGCTGCATAGTTAGTAGGCATGTGCTTTATTTATTTTTATTTTTTTAAAGATTTATTTGTTTATTCATTAGAGTCACAGGGAGAGAGGCAGAGACACAGGCAGAGGGAGAAGCAGGCTCCCTGTGGGGACCCTGATGCAAGACTTGATCCCAGGACCCCAGGGTCACGACCTAAGCTGAAGGCAGACGCTCAACTGCTGAGCAACCAGTGCCCCAGTAGGTCTGAGTTTTAAAGGAAGGTAACATCACAAAATTGATACTAACATTTTCAAATTTAATATAAAATGTATCTTTTTAGACATTTTAATGTTGCATGTTAGTTTATAATTATATTTCAGTAACATTCACTTTGTACATTCAAATTAAAATTATATTTAACATGAGGCTCCAAAGTGCTTTCATTCAATTGTTCCTTTTAATCCATTTCCATTATAGTTAATCATGCTTCCTGTTCATCTCAAATTAAAAAAAAAAAAATCTAAATGGCAGAAAACATCATTTTTTAAACTATTAAAACCTGCTCCCTTTCATGCACCTTGAGTAAGTATATCCATTTAATAGCACTATAAAAATGTTGGTGTGACTGTAATGATATCATTAACTTTATTGCTATAATCATGGTATGAGGCTAAACTGTACCCTCAGCAACAGAATTAGTACCCCAACTGTTTTACGTGTTTCTCTAAGAATTTTCACAGTATAACGCATACTCCCTCATAATTTAAATATTAATTATATATCACTCATATTTTCGTTTTTATCTTAAAAAGACATTTCATCATAACAGGTTATTAAACAAATTTTCTTATTTACCCATCATTTACTTGGTTTGTTTTATGTATGTAATTAAATTTTACTATAAAATTTAAAATGAATTATCAGTCATATAACACTTTATTCTTACTTTAATGCCAAAATTAAGACTGCAGTTATTATATATCTTATACAATCTTCTACAAGTAATTAAAAATTAATATATCCCAACATTAAAATGTTGTCTATCTATGCTTCCTTTAATCAAATAATAAATAAATAACTAAATAATACATCATACAAACAACTCAATTACTCTGTGAGCCAGGAGTAGCTGAAAGGAAGTATAAAGACTAAGAATCTCTGTTAAGTTTTCAAATGGGTGAATGAGATGCATGTGACTGCAATAATAATAGAAACAGGAAATTACTTTGCTGTTAAACCGCAGCATGTGGAGAAGAAAATCATATTCCTGTGGAGTACATTAGAAAAATAATAAGGAAAATAATATAAAATAAAAAACAATGAAATAATTGATATAGAAGACAAAGCAAAGAAATAATTATGAATTAAAAATAGATGACTCCCCCCCCCCAAAAAAAAAGTGGAAAATTAGATAAAGCAAGTACAGGGAACAGGCAAGAGTGGAAACTAGAGGCAATTGTAAATATCAAGTATAAAGTACTAAAATTTTAGAAATGACACTGGAAAACCTACAGAAGTTTTTTCTGTTTCTTTTGAAAGGCCAAATATGAATTTAAAAATTGTTGTATGTGGGGCACCTGGGTGGCTTAGCCAGTTGGGCATCTGCCTTTGGCTTGGGTCATGACCTGGAGTCCTGGGATCGAGACTGGGATTGGGCTCACTACTCAGTGGAGTCTGCCTCTCCCTCTCCATCTTCCTCTCTCCAGCTCATACTCTCTCTCACGCTCTCTCTCTCTCTCTCAAATAAATGGGTAAAATCTTTTAAAAAATAAAAACATAAAATAAAAATTGTTATATGTTACTTTATTTAACTTTGAGTCTCATTCATTGAAATTATTAAAGTGTAACTAAAAAATTATTCATAATTTAAGAAATGTAAATTATAACAAAAATGTTATTTTAACTTTCCACTTACAGGAGATACATTTAAGAAGTTTCATAATATCCAGTAATATCAAAGGCATAAGAAATGAAATGTTCACAATCTTCTGTTGATAATTTAAATTGGCTGATATAATTTTTATAGAACAGTTGACAATATCTAACAATATTTCAGTATGCTTTATTTTGATCCAATGATCATAAGAAGATGTTAGTACAGGATAATCTTTTGGCTATTGCTAGAAAAAGCAACATGTATTGAAGAGAGGACAACCAGTTAAATAAGATATAGGTCATCCATAGGTCAAAAGCCAAAAATAAAATAAAACAGAACAAAACTATGAGTCCATGAAAGAATGATCTTAAGGGCTAAAGAAATGCATATATTCTGAGGCATATTAGTGAACACAGTAAGGTACAGAACAGTGTGTGTACTAGGATTGCCTTTGTGAAAATATTTTTTTTAGTTCAATATAAATGACACATATAAACCTTTGCGAAGGTCCAAAGTGGAGGGTGATAGGAAATTTCATATCTTACTTTCATTATTTGGCCTCTATTTGCTTATTATTTATTCACCTTTTTATTTCAATTGTGGTTAACTAGGAGATGATCTTGATGGGCTTTGTGGTTTTTACCATTATATCTTTCTATTTTTACACAAATTTATGAAACACTATATAAAAATATTGATAGCATAAGAAAGAGCGCAGAAAGGGTACTCAATAAATACTACTAATATTTCTTAACAGTTGGGAGAAACCAACTCAAAACCTTACCTCATTGTAAAAATAATCTCATACTATGCATCTATTCATTCCGGATGATCAAAGTGTCATTGAAAACAAACTGAAATATATCATAAGGATTATTTATCAAACACTGAAAGAATGATAGCTTATGACTCTTTGAGGTCTAACAGAAATAACAGAAATAACCCCAACAACAATGCATTCTGGAGCAACAACAACAATAAAAAACTGTTAGGGATATTATAGGAAAATCCACCATCAAAAAGTCTGACAAATAAAACAAAAACATTGAAAACGTATCATTGAGTGAAAAGCAAAAATCACAAACCAGTCATCAGAAACAAAGAGGGAATCTATGCCAGAGATGTGAGAGAGGGAAGGAGAGGAGTTAAAACCAGGAATAGGTACATACTGTAAGAGCCAAAGTTGAAATTTGTGGAACTCTGGGTATAAGGCTATGCCCATTTTTCAGAAGGTATGAAAGTGGGTTTTCTCCACAAGACTGAGTGAGAGAGACTTTCAGTGTTTTAAGTGGCAAGTAGAAAAATACCCCTGAGCCAAAGGTAGGAAAATAGTCACAAGAAAAGCATCAGGTGTTACCTGCCCCTGTGAAAAACTGAGTCTTGGGAGACATTACCATAAAAAGTTGAACTAGAATCAATATGATCCATTGGATTCTATCAGAATTAAAAATAAAATCTGCCCACAGTAATGTTTATAAACACAAGGCACCTGCAAAACCGCTAGAGAAGACACAGCACACTCTTCAGGCAAACCCATGAAGTACAAGAAAATAAATGGGAAAAACAAAAAACAAAAAAACAAAAAACAAAACAAAACAAAACAAAACTTAACTACCAGGCGAAAGTCCACCAACTCATTCCATATAAATATTGTTAACTTAGTCACTTGGGGAATTAGTAAGGGAGTTTCAAAATCACCACCAGAATCGATGGTGGGAAATTTGTTTCAGTAGAGATGCCAAGAGAATAATATATCATTAAGTGAAGAAACAATATAAGAAGAAAACAGCTATGACTCTAGTAAATGAACCAGCCAGACCACAAACATACAATTTAGCAAAAGATAGAGTGCAGTTAGGAATAGATCAAGAAAATTGTTTAAAATAAAAGTAGAGAAACATGAGACAAAGTAATGAATAATAGCTGTTTTGCTAATCTAATTAGTGAAGTATACTAACCCATGCTGGCAACATGCAACTGTAACGGATCACTCCATAATTGCTTGTATATGTGTGTAAATGGCACAACGCTTCTGAATAGTAGGACTTGCACTATGTTCATACACAGCCCCAAATACTCATGATCAATTTCTTAATTCTTTTTTGAACAATACTCAATGAAAATGATCTGAACTGTAAAATGTTCCATAAATTCCAATGTATTCATAGTGATACTATATACACAAAAAATGTTTTATGGGGGCACTTGGGTGGCTCAGGTCATGATACCAGGGTCCTGGGATCGAGTTCCGCATCGGGCTCCCTGCAGGGAGCCTGCTTCTCCATCTGCCTATGTCTCTGCCTCTCTCTGTGTGTCTCTCATGAATAAATAAATAAAATATTTTTTAAAAAATGTTTTACGATATGAGGTTACATTATACAAAGATATATATACCCAGTATACTGCTCCTCCTTCAACCCTTTTGACTTTTTTTCCCCAATTTTCTTCTGAATATATATATGCAGTATATGTATATATAACATTAGATGAGAAATATAGGAAAGCTATCAGACCCCCAACTAAACTGCAAATAAAGTTTTGAGACGATTTGCATAAAGTTCTTAAAAGTAAAGCTATTGAATTGTAATTCACCTAATGAATTATTTATCAATGTATTAATAAATTAACTTACTTAGATACATTTAATGTTACCCCTTCTACTGTTTAATGATTTCAAACTAAGTATAATTTTACACTGACAATAAAAAAGGCAGATAATTTTTTTTAAGATTTTATTTCCTTTAGAGAGAGAGAGAGAGAGAGCAGAGGGAGTAAGGAAAGGGGACAGACCCAAGCCAACTCCACACTGAGGATGGAGCTCCATGTCATGATCCCGCCATCAAGACCTGAGCAAAAACCAAGAGTCAGATGCTTAACCGACTGAGCCACCCAGGTGCTGGAAAGGCAGATAATTTTGTAAAACAAATTCAGAGGGGCATCTAGGGTGGCTCAGATAGTTAAGCATCTGCTTTTGCTCAGGTCATGATCCCAGGGTCTGGGAGCCCCATATCTGGTGGGTCCTTGTTCAGTGGGGAGTCTGCTTCTCCCTCTCCCTCCCCCTCTCCCTCTGCCTCTACCCCTGCTTGTGTGCTCCCCCTCCCCCTCTTAGTCTGTCTCTCAAATAAATAAAATCTTTTAAAAAATTCAGAATATATACTCTTCAGAAAAAAAAATATATGTATATTCACTAATTCCCCCTGAATGTTCCTATTTTAGTCTAACTTTCTTCCATGGTTGTCTTAGTCAGCTGGGGCTGCTATAACAAAATGCCACAGCCTGGGTAGCTAAAACAAGACATTTATTTCTCACAGTCTAGAGGTTGGAAGTCAAGCTCAAGGACTGGGTTCCTGGCCTTCTTTCCAGCTTGGAGAGAGCTACCTTCTAGCTGTGCCCTCACACGCCCTTTCCTCAGAACGAGTGAACCCTCGTTCGCTTCTTCCAGTCATAAAGGCACTAGTCTCACCCTGAAGAAACCAACCTCATAATCTGATTTAATCCTAATCACCTCCCCGAGGTTCTACCCCTAACATCATTATATCAGGAGTTATGGGATCCACGTTGGAGTTTGGGAAGGGCATAGTTAGTCCATAGCAGAGGTTATGTAGCAAAATTCTATTATGTTAAAATTCAAATATTTTCCACAAGTATTTAAATGTATTTTTCATTTCTTTTTTGGTGTTTCATCAGCTCTTACCCTTCCTCACTTTTTATAGCAATTGTCATTCATTTAAACTTCTTTCCCTTCACATTAGTGGGATTGATTCTATTTCTGCTCTTGTGACAAGACTATTTTCTCTTACAGGACCCAATTCTTCATGTTAGCAGATGTCATTTTCCATCTAGTTTTCTGCCAGGATAGCCCTTTCCTCAACTCTATAGTCTCTCTCTCTTCAAGTTACCCCATTTCTCTAATATGTAAAAACTTTGGATGAGTGGTTCCAGATATCCTACCGACATGCAGTGAGAAAAGTCAATTTGCATTCAAAAATTGAGTGGACATCAAAAAAGTTGAAAATCTTCTTCCAGCTCTGAGTTTCTGGAATCCTCTTGCATCTATAAATCCATTACTGATTTCCAGCCAGACCTTCTGTTATATATCTAGTCTAATTGCTTGCTGGAAATTTATATATTAGTGATATAATCATCTAATATATTTGTCTTCCAATTATATTTCCAGCCCTGACCTAACTCCTGGATCAAATATCCAAACAGCTACTTTATGTTTCCAATTTAGATGCCTCACAGATATTCCAAACAATCATGTCACAGCAGAACTCCAGACTTATGTCTCCCATAATTATTTCCAATACCATTATCACATCTCACCAAATGGCATCATCATGTACTCAGTGTGTCATGTGAAAAATCTATAAGTCATTCTTCATTCCTGATTTCCCTGAATTTCCTACATCTGATTCACCACCAAGATCCAGTGGACCCACCTTCTATATACACTATATACAAGTCCATCTACTACTGACTGTGAACATTTACTATCACCATAATCCCAAAATACAATTACTTATACCTAAATTGTAATAGTCCATGAACTTTCTTGGTATCTACATGTACACCAGAATTTATCATTTTCGTGATGCAGACCAGATTAATTCATTCTTTTTATTTATTTATTTATTTTTTATTTTTTTTAATTCATTCTTTTACTAAAACCCACCAGCAACTCCTAACTGCCACCATCATAAAATTCAGACTCTTTACCATAGTTCACAGGACTTCACACAATTTGCCTTCTTGCCACAATTTAGATCAGTTTTTATTCTTATTTTGTCTAAATTAACTCTATTGAACTGGTCATCTCATTATTATTAATTTTTTTTTCCAATCAGCTAAAGCTTTCTCTTGCTTTAGGACCTGGACACATTTCCATCTACATACCTTGGTCAGAGGTTGGTAACAATTGAAACACAGTGTTTCCTTGTTTTCCTGTGTGAATGATTCGAGGGGTTTTTGTTTGTTTTTGTTTGAGCATTTGTTTTTTAGTTCTTGGAAATTAGTGAGGCAATGAGCACATGGGGATTATGGGAGGACAGTCACCCTGTACCTGAACTGAGATGTGCAGGGCAAAGAATCTCAAGCAGACTCTGCACTGAGCACAGAGCCCCACACAAAGAAAAACTCATATTCCTCAGTCAGATATTGTAGGCCTCCAAAATATAGATTAGAATTTCCTAATTTTAGCATTTGTCTTCAGGATATTTCAAGTCGAAATGGCTTTGCCGTGAATTAAGGCTCAACACCTCAACAGTAGACATTCTACTCTTAAGTATCTAAAGAATCTCACAGAGAGAAAGCTTTTGGTTCTTTTGATTCTATTTATATATGTGTTTGAAACAGAGAGAGAGATCAAGCATGTGCTTCGGGGGAGGGAGGACAGGGGAAGGAATCTCAAGCACAGTCCGCACTGAGTGTGGAACCTGACACAGGGCTTGATCTCACAACTCTGAGATCATGACCTGAGCCAAAACCAAGAGTTGCAGGATGCTCAACCAATTGAGTCACCCACACGCCCCAATTTTGGTTCTTTTGAATAGCTGGGGAATGCACATCAGGTTCACAGAGCTAAAGTAAATGATAGTTTTGGCCATCCCCTTTAGCCCCTTTGGCATATTGGATCTTTGTGATTTTATAACTATATAATCATGCTTTCACAAAGAGAGTACTCAATATATTAATAGCTCTCCAACTAATCTTCAAATTTCTCACTTTAAAGGCTCTTGACAGTCATTACACAGTCATGTATATCATTCAAACTTTTATGTTTAATAGTGAGGCTTCCAAATATACTCTTGATAAACCATCTAACATAGCTAAATATTTGAAACACCTTTGTGCTTCAATTTGCATGTAGTTCATTCTCCAAATATAACATTCAGTATTTGGAAAACACAATAAGAAATCTCAATTGTTATCATTAATTCATGACATACCCACCTCCTTCGTGAAAATAAAACTCATTTCACTTTTATCAAGATGTTTATAAGAGCATTTGTATCCCAGTTTTTAATACTTGTGGATGCCAATGATGTCTTTAGCATTAGGGATATAGTTTTGAAACAATAATAGCTTTTCATCATAATTTTTCCATTAATGTGAAATTTATGGTGAGACATTGTGTGTCCAACATATATCTTAAATAAATAAGTACAGACATAGATACATGGACGCACATATATATGACAGAATTTTAGGTATAGATACAGATATACATACTCTTATCTCCTCCCCAAAGTAGTGAAATGTTTACACTGTCTAATATATTGGACATAATTAAAGTTTCATCATGTGATATACCAGTTTCTTCTTTCTTTCACACATCTGGAATTTTTGTAACTGTTTACATTACTTATACAACTTTTAGTAAATTATAATTTCCCTAACTCGCCTGAAGATTACAGTTACCTGGAGTACTCTTCCTTGGACCCTAACTCAAACCAATGGAATCAAAGTTATTGAGAGTGAGTGGCTAGGACAACTGTCATCATCAAACAAACAGGTAAACTTGCTACTCTAAAAGGCATGTCATTCCACAGAACACCTTGAATTATACCCATTGTGGAGTGGAACACACATAAATAGTTTTCAACTGAAAATTAAATGGGTTCCAAGTGAATATGCTAGGGCTGCCATAACAAAGCACTATAATGTGGGAGGCTTGCACAACAGAAATTTATTGTCTCACAATTCTAGAGACTAGAAGTCCAAAATCATGGTGCCAACAAGGTTTGATCCTTCCGAGGGCTGTGAAGGAAGAGTGTTCCAGGCCTCTCTCCTTGATGGATAGTTGTCTTCTCCCTAACCCACTTTAATCCTCCCTCTATGCAGGTCTGTATCCGAGTTTCCTCCTCTTAAAAGCACACAACCTATTGGATTGGGGCTCAGCCTAATGACTTTTTTTAAAGCTGATTACTTCTTTTAAAGCCCTATCTCCAAATAAGGTCCTATTCCTAGGTACTGAGGGTCAGGACCCCAACAAATACATTTTAAGGAAGGGACACAATTCAACTCATAACAATTCAAAGACAAATATTTATTTTCCAGTATTACTCATCTATATGTAATTTTACCAATTGTTAATTGAGATATATTCACTGCTCATTTATTTAAAAGCTTTCTTCCCTCTACCATTATGAGAAAATCATAGATGTGGAGAGGCTGGCTTTGCGATCGAGGTGAATGTGTCTAGACACTTTTGTGGACAGGAAGTACAAAAAGTTCTCATAATCTCTGAGAAATTTCTCATTTGTTTTTGTCAAAACTTCCAAGTTGGAATAAGTCCTCAGGCTGTGAGGCAATTCTTTCCCATTTGCCACTCAGTCTGCATGTCTCTTTTACGTATGTGTGTACGTATGTATTTACTTATTGGAAGACAGGAACCCTTAAGACAAGAGAATGAAAACTGCTGGGTTAGCCCTGGCCAAAGTGAAAAGATCAAAGACAAGGTAAAGTCTTCAGGCTTGGAAGCCTTTGTCATGATGAATAATTAATGAGACCCCAAGAGCACAACCTGCTGCTCCTAACACCAGCCCTGACAGACTGTGCCATTTGAATCTCAGGGTGCAAAAGGAACCTCCCCTGATAAGCAAGCTCCTTGAAGATCTGGGTGTTAGATTCTGAAGTTTTTCCCTTATGTAACTACCTTAAAAGAATCCTGAACCAATGAAGGTCACAGCAAGCTATCGGTTTCCTAATTTGGTTGCACTTCTATTACGGGTACTTTAAAATTTTTACTCTTTTGCTCTTCATTTTTCCATGTTATGAATAATTGATACAATCATTCTTTTCCATTTTTAAGATGGATAATGTTCTCAGATTATTTGGGAGACCAAGAGATAGAATGTCTCCCCATTTTAGCTGTTGAATACAAGGTATTTCTGAGCCCTCGGCATCCTTGATCCTTTGTCCCTCCCCCACGCTTCATCGACAAAACCCTAATTCTTACTTTATCCCACATCCCTGCTACTCTGCAGCTGCAACCGTAAAACTACATTTTGTTGGAAAAAAAGACAGAATCACAATAACTGTTCCTAGTTTCAATTCATAAGCATCTCCCTGAAGTGGACCATTAGTGCTACCTGGAATCCAACTAGATTTCTCTAGTCATTTCCTTCCTTTTCTCACAAAGGAGAGGAATCACAGAACCTTTTTTCTTACCAAAGAGAAAAGGTTCTTGTACGTGTCTCCTTCTTAGCTGATGAGTTTTCTGTTTTCTAGAAAATAGGAAGACTTCTGAAGAAAGGTTATACACTCTCCCCACACCCCATCTACACACTCCCTGCTTGTACATATAAATGTGTATTTCTCTGCCTTGCATTCTAGCAAAATGTAAGAAAGGTCATGTTCCAAGTCCAGAGCCTATCTGTTCCTCGTGCGTGGGATCCTATAACCTCTCTTCTACACAAACTTTCTACTTTTACAACAGTCTGCCATATTTCCATCACCATCTTTTTATTTAGTCCCTATGGAATCACTACTAGAGATATGAAAGTATTCTGTATTATGATGTTCCATCTCAAAGCAAGCCTAATACTTCCTTTTATAAAACACCTTTCTTATTATTATTTCTTTTTTTAAAGAGAGAGAGAGAGAGAGAGCGAGCATGAGTGGCAGGGAGGGATAGGGCAGAAAGAGAAGGAGAGAAAGAGTCTTAAGCAGGTTCCACACCGAGGGTGGAGCCCCACCCTGGGCTCGATCTCACGACCCTGAGATCATGACCTGAGCTAAAATCAAGAGTTGGACACTTAACCGTCTGAGCCACCCAGGTGCCCCAAGCTAAATACTTCCTTCATCCCACATTGCATTCTACATACAAGGCTGTGCTTGCTCTAATATTAGATAAAACTTCTACCTTCTGTCTCTAATTCATCTTTTACACATCTCTAATTCATCTTAAAAACACACAAATTTTCCCTGGAACAAATTCCAAATATTTTATCCCCATTCCGTCAGGTCAGGGTCTGTTTAAGGTCACCAATGACTTCACATCCAGTAGGTCTGTCATTACCTTGTTCTAATGGCACCACATACCACAAATCAATCACACCTTATTTTCTGCAGTGTTTTCTGTATTTAATTTCCAGAAGTCAACTCTTCTGAGCCTTCTTTTCAGTTTTCTCCAGTTTTGTAGATTGTGTCATTTTAGGTTGTTTTGCTGAGGCTATTAAAAAAATTATTCTGACACTTGTTAAAATGGTAAGGAATATTTTATGCACCACTATTGCAATAAAGGTAAATGCATGAGGGGGAAGAGACTGTGCTTGACTCTGAATACAGTCAAGGCAGCTGGGGATTTGCAGCCAAAGGGCAGAATGAGGGGGTTCAGTGGGTAGAAATTACTAAAAGGAGAGATTAGGGTTAGAGAGATTCTTGCAAAACTGATTTAACATGATTCCTGCTGAAGGCTGGTCAAGGACTTATACATCATAGGTGGGGGATGAAGACCTTGATCAGACATCAAGGGTGATAAGGTATCAAGGATGGAAATATCCCCACTAAATTGACAAGCAAGATTCTTGTCAAGACTAGGCTGGAAAAGCCAAAGACATTATGGAGGCCTGCCTAAGTTTGGTCAAGGACAGAATCTTTCTCAAATCCCACTTTTTACTAGTTCTGAATGTAAAACGCCCCAGAACTTAGTCTTTGGGCCCCTTATCTTCTTCATATTTATTCCTAGGTTGATTTCATCCTATACTGTGGCCTTCAATATAATCTATATTCTTCCAATTTTCATCTTTTAGTTTCTAACCTGAGTATTTTCCCTAAATTCAGTTATGTGTATCCAACTGGCTACCATACATGCCTGCTTGGATTCATTATATGAATTGACATCTCAACATTTCTCAAATCTAATTTTTGATTTTCTTCCCTAAACCAACACCTCTGCCCTCAGTGTTTCCCATATATCACATTAAATTGTGGAGTTACCTTTGAGACTTTATTTTGTTACTACCTCCATTCTGTCATGAGCCCATGTGGCTCAACCTTCAAAAGACGTTCAAAATTTTACCATATCCAGCAACATCACGCAGGCCCATAATATCTTCAACTTCTATCCGGATTATTATGCTAGCCTCCCACCAATTCTTGTTTTCACATTTGCCTGTTTCATATTGTATTCATCACTCAGAAACCAGAGCAATACTTTTCAAATGTAAGTCATGTTTGCTCAATGTCCTCCAATGACTTTCTATTTTACAAGGATCTTTGTAATCAAATCCAAGTTCATTATCAGGACCTTTGAGGCCTTACTCAGTCTGTCCTTGGAATTCTTCTCAACCTTCTAACCTCAACAACTTTTGCATCTTTCTGGCCTTTCTCACTATGTTCCAGCCACAATGACTGATGAGTTTTGAACACTGCACACGTATTTCTACATCTGTGCCTTTGTTCTAGATATTCCCTCTTCCAAATGTTGTCCCTTAATTTTGGATATGACTCATTTCCTCACTTAAATTACATCTTTGCTCACATATCAATTTATTCAAGAAGGCTTCCCAGATTCTATATAAATAGATCCACTTCCTAATCCATCACTCTGTATGTACAGAGCTTGACTTATATTCTTCAGAGCACTTAGCATCTATTAACATATTGTTTGCCTACGGCCTACTAAAATATAAGTTAAATTATAAGAAGCATTTTGACTTTTTTTCTTTCACTGCTGTATCCTAATACTTTAAACCTTTCATGGTAGGTATTTAATACACAATATTAAATGAATAAAAGTCACAGA
The DNA here is from genome assembly GCF_011100685.1 of Canis lupus familiaris. Classification (NCBI taxonomy): domain Eukaryota; kingdom Metazoa; phylum Chordata; class Mammalia; order Carnivora; family Canidae; genus Canis; species Canis lupus. The sequence continues at coordinate 83,717,738 of NC_049225.1, read as the reverse complement.
GTGCTCATCTAAGTTAAACACTTTTCATTTTGGAAAGTATATAAGAAGCCCAAGGATAAAAACCTTTATGAATTAATATATAGAAGTAATGTTGTTAAAATTGGGGAGAGAAGATAGGATATAAAACTAAGTCTGCCTTATATTAATTCTAAAAATTTTGAACAAAAAACTTGAATGCATAGAAAGTGTCCTTAACTTTATAAAGGAATTACTGTCTTAACCATTATGATTATACATATTATAAACCTTCCTAAATTAGTATACACACATGTGTTTTATTTTTTTTTCAATTTTTAAGGTCATGAATATTAAGCCTGATGTAGTGTAACTTGGTGTAAATATAATATAAATTAGAACTTTCTTTTTCTCAGTGTCAGTCTCTGTCTATATTCTTCTCAATAATATTGCACTCTCTCAAGAAATCATAGAGCGACATTCAAAAAATGATAAAAGTCCACAGATTTGAAGAAAAAGAAAAGTCACATCTCGAGATGTAGTGAATTTGAGTAATTGGCTCAAAGTGACATGGCTATTACGTGACGAAACAACAGAATTATAATTCAGAGCTCCTCTTTTTACATAATACACAATATTGGAATATATTTGGGCTGTTTAATTAAAGACTTAATAATAAGTCACAAAGTATGTAGCATGCTGTTGAAGAGGTTTTTGTTTTTTGTTTTTTCATGTATGTTTTGTGAAGAACAGAAAGGATGTGATAACGCTAATGGGCCTGTCATTAGATGGATATATATAATATAATATATTAATATATATTAGTATACATAATATATGTTACATAAAATATGTTATATAATATATATATTATATATAATATATTAATATATCAATATATATTAGTATACATAATATATATATTACATCTTCTTTATCCATTCACGCATCAATAGACATTTACTGTGTTTCCTTAGCTTGGCTATTATAAATAATGCTGCAGGGAACATACAGGTGCATGTAATTTTTAAGTAGTGTTTTCATTTTCTTCACATAAATACCTAGAGGTGTAATAGCTGGATCATATGGTAATTCTATTTTCTATTTTCAGGTATTTGAGAAACATCCATACTATTTTCCATAGTGGCTGCGCCAATTTACATTCCCATCAACACTGCAAGGAGGTTCCCTTTTCTTCATATCCTCGTCAACATGTGTTCTTTTTTTCTCTTTTTGATAATAGCCATTCAAGATGGTATTACATGATACCTCATTGTGGTTTTGATTTGCATTTCCCTGACAATTAGTGATGTAGAACATCCTTGTATAGCTCCCTGCTGAGCTATATATGTGCCTATTGGCCATCTCTGTTTCCTTTAGAAAAATTCCCATTTAAATACTGTGCCCATGTTTTAATTGGATTGCTTGGGTTTTTTGCTATTGAAGAATTGTTTGAGTTTTTATATACATTGGTATATCTATATAAATATAGATTTTATATACCTCTATATATCTTTATATATATAAATAATAATTTATATGATTAATTAGTTATAATTAATAATATAAATATATATATAGATTATATCTCCTTTATCAGATATACAATGTGCAAATATTTTCTACCATTCAATACACTGCCTTTTCTTTTTGTTGATGGCTTCCTTTGCTGTCCATAAGCTTTTTAGTTTGGTGTAATCCCATTTGCTTATTTTTGCTTTTGTTGCCTTTGCTTTTGGAGTCAGATCTAACAATTAATTGCTAAGACCAATGTCAAGAAGCTACCACCTTTGTTTTTTGTTTTCTGGGTTTTTGGTTTGTTTGTTTTGGGTTTATTTTGTTTTGAGTTTTTGCTTTTTTCTAGGAGTTTAAGTTTCAGGTCTTACATTCATTCAAGTCTTTAATCCACTTGGAGTTAATTTTTGTGTTTGGTGTAAGGAAGTGGTCCACTTTCTTTTGTTTGCATGTGACTGCCCAGTTTTCCAAACACCATTTATTGAAGAGACAGTCCAAATGCCATTGCATATGCTTACCTCCTCTGTCATAAATTAATTGACCATATATGCGTGACTTTATTTCTAGGCTCTCTATCCCATTCTGCTGATCTATTTTTTGTTTTTGTGTCATTACTGTACAGTTTTCATTACTTTAGCTTTGCAGTCTAGTTTTAAATCAGAATGTGTGATGCCTCTAGGTTTGTTATTTCTCAAGATGACTTTGAGTATTGGGGGACTTCTGGGGTTCTACACAAATTTTAAGACTGTGTGTTCTAGTTCTGTGAAAAATGCCATTGGAATTTTGATACAGATTGCATTGATCTGTAGGCTGCTTCTTATAATATCGACATTTTAAGACTGTTAGTTCTTCCAACCAGTGAGCATGGGATAGATTTCCATTTATTTGTGTCTTATTGATTTATTTTATCAATATCTTATAATTTTTACTGTCAAGGTTTTTCACCTCTTTGGTTACCCTTTTTGATACAATTGGAAATGGGATTCTTTCTGATTTTATTTATTTGAGCCCTCTCTTTTTTTGACTGGTGAGTCTAGCTAAAGGCTTACCAATTTTGTTTATCTTATCAAAGAACCAGTTCTTAGTTTATTTCTCCTCTGATCTTTATTATTTCTTTCCTTGTGCTAATTCAGACTCCAGTTGTTTTTCTAGTCCCTTTATGTGCAAAGTTATATTATTCACTTGAGATTTTTCTTATTTCTTGATGTAGGGCTGTATCATGATGAAATTCCTTTTTAGGTCTGCTTGGGAATCACATCATATCCCATAGATTTTGGAATGTTGTAATTCCATTTTCACTTGTCTCAGGATATTTTTCTTAATTTCTTCTTTGACTTTTTTCACTAACTCATCAGTTGTTCAGAAGCATGTTTAATCACTTTTTTGTTGTTTTTCAAGCTTTCTTATTATAATTGATTTCTAGTTTCATAACATTGTGGTCAGAAAAAATTCTTGATATGATATTTGTCTTCTTAAATATTGAGACTTGTTCTTTGGCTTAACATGTAATCTATTCTGGAGAACATTCCATGTGCACTTGAGAAAAATGTGTAATTTCCTGCTTTTTGATGGAATATCTAATGAGTCCCCCTAATGTGTCTTCTAAGGCTGATGTTTCCTTGTTAATTTTCTGTCTGATTGTTCTACCCCTTGAAGAAATCGAGTATTAAAATCTCCTATGATTATTTTATTGCTGTCAATTTCTCTCAAAGTTTGTTAATATTTGCTTTATAGATTTAGGTGTTCCTATGTTTGGTGCATGAATATTTACTAATGTTATATCCTTTTGCTGGATTGACTCTTTTATCATTAGATAATAAACTTCTTTGTCTTTTATTAGAGTCTCTATTTTAAAGTCTATTTTGTGTGATATAAGTACATCTACACCAGGTTTCTTTTCACTTTCATTTTAACATAATACCTTTTACCATCCCTTCACTTTCTTTCTGTGTATGACCCTACATCTGAAGTGAGTCTCATATGTGCAGCATATAGATGAATCTTCTGTTTTTTTTTAATGCATTCGACTACTCTGTCATTTGATTGGAGAATTTAGTCCATTTATATTTAAAGGAATTTTTGATATGTATGTATTTATTTCCATTTTGTTAACTGCTTTCTGTTTTCATAGTTCTTCTCTGTTCCTTTTTTCTCATCTTGCTTTCTCCTCTTGTGGTTTGATGACTTTATTTAGCATGTCTAGATTCTGTTCTCATTATCCTTTGTGTATCCACTATTGGTTTCTGCTTTGTGGTTATCGTGAGGTTCACATGTAATAGCCTATATACATAAGTTTATTTTAAGTCGATACCATCTGAGGTTTGAACACATTCTAAAACTCTGTGCTTTTAACCCCCTATTTTGTATTGTTTATGTCACATTCTACATCTTTTTATTTTGTGTGTCCCTTAATAAATTATTATAGTTATAATTAATTTTACTAGTTTTGTCTTTTAACCTATGTGCTAGCTTTGGAAGCCCTTTAACATGTCTTGTAAGCCTGATTTAATAGTGAGTAACTTCCTTAGCTTTTGCTAGTCTGGAAAAATCTTTATCTATCCTTCAATTCTGAATAACACCCTTGCAAGTCAGAATATTCTTGGTTGGAATTTTTTTTGTTTTGTTTTCCTTTCAGCACTTTGAATACATCCCACCGCTCTCTTCTGGCCTATAAAATTTCTGCTAAAAAATCAGCCAATGGTCTTCTAAGAGTTCTCTTGTAAATAACAATTTGCCTTTATCTTGCTGTTTTTAGGTTTCTTTATCTTCAAGTTTTAACATGTTAATTTAATGCATCTTGGTATGTATCTCTTTGGGTTTATCTTGTTTGGAGCTCCTTGTGCTTCCTGGACCTGATGTCTATTTCCTACCCCAGGTTAGGGAAGTTTTCAGACACTTTTTCCTCAAATAACAGTTCTTTTCATTTCTCTGTCTCTTCTCCTTTATGTCTCCTATACCACAAAATGTTATTTTGCTTTTGTCCTTTAAATCCCTTAAAACTATCCTCCTTTGTTTGTTTGTTTTTCTTTTTGCTGTTTTCTTTGTATGAGTTCCAGTAGCCTGTCTTCGAGGTCCCTGGTCTATTCTTCATGTAGTCTGTTTTTGATCCTATCTGATATATTGTTCAGTTCAATTATTGTATGACCCAGCTCTATGACTTCTGTTTGGTATTTTCTTATATTTTTCTCCTTATTGATGTTCTTATTGTGTTCTTCCATTCTTCTTCACAGTTTAGCGAGGATCTTTAATACCATCCCTTTGAATTTTTTAACAGGTAGATTATCTCTGTTTCAATAAAGTATTTTTTATGAGATTTCTTTTGCTCTTTCACTTGGAACAAGTGAAATGAACTCTGTTCATTTTGCTTGGCTCTCTGCATTTTGTTGCTATGCATTAGGTGAAATAGCAGTCATACCCACTCTGTAGGGAGTGGTCTTTTTTTTAATTTTTATTTATTTATGATAGTCACACACACACACACAGAGAGAGAGAGGCAGAGACATAGGCAGAGGGAGAAGCAGGCTCCATGCACTGGGAGCCCGACGTGGGATTCGATCCCGGGTCTCCAGGATCGCGCCCTGGGCCAAAGGCAGGCACTAAACCACTGCGTCACCCAAGGATCCCTGTAGGGAGTGGTTTTGTGTCAGAAATCAAACTTATCATTCAACCTTGCCATAGCTGTTGGTCATCTCTAATTTTTTTTTTTTTTAAATTTATGATAGAGAGAGAGAGAGAGAGAGAGGCAGAGACACAGGCAGAGGGAGAAGCAGGCTCCATGCACTGGGAGCCTGACATGGGATTCATTCCCGGGTCTCCAGGATCGCGTCCTGGGCCAAAGGCAGGTGCCAAACCTCTGCGCCACCGAGGGATCCCCATCTCTAAAGGTTTTATGATCATTTAAGTAGCCAGATTTATTCTTAGTATAATCCCACTTATTGATGGTCTGTCAAGACTTGTCAGTAGGGATCTCTGTAAGCACAGAGCTTCAGGCTGATTGGATGCCAAATCCTTAGGCTGAAACTTTTAAAGTACACAAATGCATACATCCTACAGTCTTGTAAGATCACAATCATAAACCCTGCTAGCCTCCAAATATGGAGATCTGGAAGAGAGCCCCTGGGAGAGAGTTGGAGAAACCAGGCTTAAGGGAGTATATAAGTTCCTTTTTAGAGGTACCAACAAGCTCTAGTGAAGCCAAAGAAGGGTGCAAAGATGATGTCTCTCTGTCTTTTTTCCCTAAGAGTACATCCATAGCCTCAAGATGCATGTCAAACCTGAAGCCTGTCTTGTTGGATGAAGTTCCAGCACTAATACATAGGACTTTTCACTGGCAACCAATCAGGTAAAACAGCCCTGTGGGGCACAGAACACAAGATCCCCTGGCCACCAGGGCCAGGTGACCAAGAGATGTCCTCAGTGGACTGCCCTTGCCTGCTGGCTTTAGTGACGCAGCAGGAAGTTACTGTGTCTGTGTGTGTCCCCCTCTAATGAGACAGAGGAAGAGTGCAAAATAGCATCCCCTGAGTACCTCTCTCCTTGGAGAAAATCCTGACTGGTGCCTGCCCCTCCAGCAGATGCTTGATGATTATAAAATGAATCTTCTTCACATATCATCTAGGTACTTTTCAAAGATCTGTTTTTGTGTTAGGTCCTAGAGAAAGTAAGTCTGCATGCAAACCCTTTACAAGGAACATCTCAAGTTCCTACAGTCCTTTGGGTTTCCTGGGCATAAACACCATTGGATCTCAGAGCCAATGTCTCTCTGGTGCAGGTCCAAGCATTGGATGCCTGACGAGAGGCACCAATACCTTGCTCCTCAGGGAGAAGTTCCAAGCTTGTGAGATCTCTTCTCTGTGTGAGTTTGGGGTTTTTAATAAGACGATAAGTTTTCCTTTCCTACTTATCTTGATGTAATCATTTTATTCTTTGTTGTGAAATGACTCCTCAGCTACATTTTAGTCCTTTTTCAGAGAGAATTGTTCCAGATGTGGCTGTAGATTTGGGATGACCATGGGAGGAGGTGAATTCAGGACCTTCCTACACTGCTATCTTGGACTGCCTGAGCTCAGATCACTTTTAAATACAAGAAGCTTTATTCTCTGTAATTTACCTGGTCTTGCAAAAATAACACTTAATATATCACTCACAGAATTTCCTAGAGATTATTTTTCCTCTCAGCCATCAATATACTAATAAAAAATAGTAATGAAAATTTGCCTTCCATCTAAATGTTAAATCCTTAGCTATTTTATGAAAAAAATTTAAGCATTCACCTGTATAATTGCTTTTCAAATTATGCCTCTCTTCATATAACTGTTCTACTTATCTATCTTTATAAATATTTGAGGTAAAATGAGGTTGACTTATGCATTTAGTGGTCTATCAGCTGTCTACTTGCCATGTTTGGAAATCCTGCTTATTTTTCATTAACTGCAATATTAATTCCAACCTAAGTCTATACTTACATAAACAAATTGATAATATAAAAAATAAAAATAAATAAAAAATAAAAAAATAAAAAAACAAATTGATAATATAAAAAATAAAAATAAATAAAAAATAAAAAAATAAAAAAACAAATTGATAATATATGTGTTTCAGAATTTTATAATTTTTATTATGTAAATTACTTGATTTTAGTATCCTTAAGACAATTGAGCTTAAGAATAAAATCAAGATCATTTTTATTTATTAAATGGTGCATTGCATAGTGTAATTAAATTGATTTCATGAAATGATTAATCCAAACTGAATATGAAATTCATGTCTTAAGAAATTTAGGGGTGCCACACATTTTGTAAAGTAAGCAGGCCGGTCTTTTCTCTTCTCCTTCCCTAATTAATAAATCAGTAATACTGATGGTGATACCTGTGAGATGCCACTTGGACTCATCTCCCTTCTCCACCTTTTCCATTGCCTTTCTCACTTCATAACCACTTAGTATCATTGAAAAAGATGAGATTAGGGAAGCCTAGGTGGCTCAGTGGTTGAGCATCTGCCTTCAGCTCAGGGCATGATCTGGGAGTCACAAGATTGAGTCCTACATCAGGTCCCCTACAGGGAGCCTGGTTCCCCCTTTGCCTATGGCTCTGCCCCTCTCTCTGTGTTTCTCATGAATAAATAAAATAAAATCTTTTAAAAGTATGAGATTAAATTGACCGTTATATTCTGTGATTTTATATGGAATCAATATATTTAATTGTATAAGATAACACACAAAAGAGTATAATTAACATATTGAGGTATTTTAAAATGCAATTTTCAATGTATCTTCAAATTTGTGTATCAAACCTATATGTAGTAATTATCCAACACTCACTATATAAGGTGCAGTGTACTAGATATTTGGAATTTTATAGTGTATTATAAATGATTTAATCTCTTACTTCATATGCTTTCCAAATGGAAGAGTCCTAATCAAACATTTATTTACCTATTTTTATAACTGGAGAAGGTGGCAGATACATAGTAAGGAGTATATTGAGGTGGATTGAGGGTTTTCCAAAAGCTTATCCCAAGGCCCTGCAGAAGGGCCTTCTTCCTTGAAGCCTAGGAACTCATTAGGCTTTATCCACCTATTTCAACACTTTTATACACACACACACACACACACACACACACACACACACATACACACACACTACTGGGCCTACTAGGACTATTGGGCCATCCTCAGAGCTAACATGCAGAATAACAACAAAAGACAGCAAACAAAAACCTCATGAGCAACAAGAACTCTTAGGGCATCAACTCTTTCAACTGTACTGGTTGCAATTAATGGTGCTACAAAGATAATGCAAAGGTTTCACGTCTTGAGTCATACCCACAAACCCACTCTGGTAAGAGAACTTAGCTGTCTGAAAATGGCAAAAGTGGGTTCACCTTTGTGTTATCAGTTTTATCTCCCAGCATTTTCTATATAAGATCACATCACTGTAAACATGATAAGACACATTTAATCCAAGCCATGGATTTGACTCACGTTTTACACCATGAGAGATTCACTATTTCTAGCATATTCCTGACAGGGAGGAATCCAGTTTTCAAGTCAAAATTTATTTGAAAATTGCAAGAAAAATGAAATTTCCATTGGTATTTGTACTTTAAATATTCAAGTTGAAAAATAATTTTCATTTAATTTTATTAAGCAGTCTAGATCAATCTAGGAAACAATCATTTGCAGCTAAATATATTAATAATATCTGAAAGAGAAGTGTATGTTCAAGTAGAGAAGTGCAAGTTTAGCCACTCTTTCAGAGTACTTAAATAAATAAGATCAAAAGCAAATGTATTATGATGGGGCATTGACTTGTATTATCCAAGCCTAAAAGTCTTGGTTTGACTCAAAAGTCTAGTTACTAGAGGGACTGAATTGATGGGGAAAAGAAAGCCCCATTTGTTGTTAATTATAGATTTGAAATCACATAGCACATCCATTTACTAATACAATTAAACTCTATATATCATAAATCCTTCTCTGGATGTTATTTTTCTTTTCCTTTTTGTAAAAATGCTAATAGATAGATATTATCCTTTAGATAATTTTGAAAGGTCTTTTCTAGCATAACTGAAGAATGAAAAAGGAGGAAAAGCCTTTCAGTTTGCTCTTTATCATAGAAAATGATACTATAAATCCAATTAACTATGTTAATATTTCAAAGTGTTCTTGCAAGTTTATGTTTTTGGTTCTTATTTTCCACTGAGTGATTTAGAGGCCATTAACTGAATACATGAAAAAGAAAAGCAATCATAAACAACAGGTTCATATTTCAAAACCAGAGACTGCAGAAACATGGTGCCCTGGTATTCCCGAGGAGAGTGTTTACAGTGAACACTTCTTGTTTCAGATACAACTTCTGAAGATAATACAATTAGTTTTTTTTAAGAAATTTTATTTATTTATTCATGAGAGACACACAGAGAGAAAGAGGCAGAGATACAGGCAGAGGGAGAAGCAGGTCCCATGCAGGGAGCCCGACGTGAGACTTGATCCCAGGTCTCCAGGATCATACCCCAGGCCGAAGTCAGCGCTAAACCGCTGAGCCACCCGGGCTGTCCTACAATTAGTTTTAAACATACCGTTCACAACCTGCTGTAGGATTTTTTTTTTCATTGTATTATTTTAATGACTAATCCACCACTCTACCAAATTTTAGTAGTGAAAAAGCTTTCTTTAACATTCTTCAAAACGAAAGTTTTATCTGTTTCTTTATTTATAGACTTAAAAATTCTCTCTCCCATTATACAATAAGAAGAAATATGGTTCCTTTAGTCTTTATACTCTCAATTTCCAGAACAGTCTCTGATAGACTATAGCAAATGTGTGTTCAACATGCTTTTATTCAAAATGAACAAACACAAAATGCCATTTACTAATCTGCTACTAAGTGCCCAGGACTACGCTAATCACTTCATATAAAATAGTAAAACAGGAATATGTTTCTGATCTAATGTAGCTAATAGTTTAGTGGGAAAGGGAGACCCTATAGAAAAGAAGACACAAATAATATGCCATACAAAGTAGTCAGTGATGGGGACCCAAGATACAGAGGAAGAAACCACAATAGAATTGTGGCAGGGCCAGCCTCTCAGAAACGTGCAGGGGAGACAGAGCCTACCAATGTGTTGACTGGAACTGATACCCTGAATTGAGACTTCCTGGTTTCACACCTCAAAATTTTGTGAGCTAATTACAAACATTTAAAACATCAGGTAAGTAGGTGTCTATTTGTTGGAAAATGGATATTGACATAAATCTTAGGGTAAGAAACTGAATGAAAGTCACATTTCAGTAAAAATTATAATAATTCATTAAAATATAGCAAAGACTGGTATTTAGAAAGGAGTGCACCTTTATTTTTTTAATTAACTTTTACACATTGTGATATGTATTTACTGGCATCCATATAGGAAAAAGAGAACAAAATGTGTTCATTATGCAAAACCGAAACCAAACCAAAGATAAACACATTAAACTCAGTCTCCCACGACTTTACTTGAATATCCTCAGAAAAATTACTAAGATTCTATGACTTGATTTTCAAATATTCCAAAATAAAAATACTAGCCTTCCTTTGAAAAATAAGGTAACTAGATTTTATATATGCAGGCAAGATTTTTAAAATGTCTTTGAATCCAGAGCAAATTTCACCAACTATATTTTCCTGATATTTTTGCTCACAAAATGAACAAGATTGGCAGGTCACGTGCAAATTAGAACTAAGCAAAAATGTATATTCTAAGATGGTCTTGCTGTTATGTTCTGTTATACCAGATTTTCTTTTGAAAAAAAAAAAAAGCTGTTCTTTTTCACTAGACACTTTCACTAAGCACCTTTAAATTCACTAGGTATATTCACAAAGTACATTTAAAATGCACTTTGGGATTCAGTTTTGTGAGTTTTGCCCAATGTGCACAAGCGTAAAACTCACAAAAGCACACAAGCTTTTCCTGAAATAATAGTTTTTGAAGTTGCCTCTGATCACTAGGTCTGCTCTAAAATTTTCCATCTATGAATGCCCATGGGCCAGACTATAGACAGAAATGAATCCCAAGAGTAATGGAAAATAACTAAGGCTCTTTATATATCTTCTTTCTATTTGCAAAGTTGGGTGCAATGTCACTAAAACAAAAAAAAAGAAACACAAATCTTTTTCTAGCATGAGTTAAATTACAGCACATTTCCTTAAGACTTATTTTAAGCAACCAAGACAGAGTATTTTGTTTCATCCCTGCTAGTTATTAATTACTATAAGAATTAAAGCTGTTCTATAATAATTCTGTAGGTAATGTCTGGTGTCTCCTATGCTTATATTTGGTTATTGCTTTCATCCTATTTAAATTCACTAATCACCATAATTGTAATAATAAAATTAATGCAAATCAATCAAGCCTATGCAAATTTCATAAACAATGATTACCTATAAAATCTTGATGTCTGTTGGGACAGTGACTACTTGAGAAAAGAATCTATAAAAGATTAAATGTTAGAATACTAAGTTTAAAAATTATTTACTAGGCTGCTATTATTGATGAGAAAACCAAATTCTAAAAAAATGAGGAGCCTTGATTTACATTCCACAGGACTTTTATATATGAATTCATATATATATGTAAATTTTTGTGAAAAGAGTATTCATTCTTCACAAAATTACTATGAAGTACCTCACAGCATGCTAGACATATCAGCTGATCATTTGCTCTCCTAGCTCCACCTAGCCTATATCTCTTGTCAAAAAAAAAAAAAAATCTCCAATTTAATCTAAAAAGCAGTATACCTCTCTTCTATAGGCTTTTATTTGGAACATAACTAGTTAAAACCAGAAGAAAACATTCTTAAAAGCAAACCAATGATTTCAAATGTATTCCTTATGTAACTGAATCTATTCTTTATAAAATTATCAATAATAAGCAGTAATTCTCCACATTCCATATTTTTTAAATGAAATATAGTTTAGGCAATTTTTAAACTATATTATTGAGGTTTAATTTTGTCCATATAAGAGAATTATATAATTTGTTCCTTATCAAGCTATTAAAATACATTCCTCTGAACATTCTTTCTTTTACTTCCTATCATATGTTAAACTGACTCCCCATCATCAAATTTTTACCAAGGTGATAAATATGATTGTGTCAGAGATTTTCCCAACAAATACCATTCACCTTGGAAGATGATGAACTGATATATCTCCATCATAAAATGTCCAAACTAATGCAGTCAATTCATCCATATGGCCAGAGTGTTCTTTCAGTGATGGACACCCTCTGACAATTTAATGCTTCATTTGCTTAGCTGGTACTTCATTCAACTTTCCTAAAAAAAATTATCTAGTGACTTTCAGAAGGTATATAGGAAGATAGACATATCTCTCTTTTCTCATTACTGCTCTTTCTCATCTCTTTGCTCCTTTTAGGGTCTACAGTTTTTTTGTGTGTTTTTAATTTTTTTTTGTATTTTCAAAAATAAACTATTATGGTTACAAAAGGAAATTTGACTTTGTAAAGAAAAGTTTTTGAAAATATTAACTACTGACTGAGGCTATGCCATGTTAAAAATTATGCCTCGTCAAGCCATTCTTCCAAGTATGGGAAGAGATGCGTAAAGAATGTAAGACACTCTTGCTATCCTCTACTTTCTTATGATTTAGTTAGAGAAACAAAGCTTAAACAAATAAAGAAAACCAAAAAAAAAAGATATATTCCTTTGTTTTTCAGTAACTATTAATTTATTAAAATATTTATTTATTTATTTATTTATGATTAGGAGTGTACAATGGGAGAGTGGGGTAGGAGCAGAGAGAGAGAGGGAGAAATAGACTCTCTGCTGAGCAGGGAGCTCAATGTGGGGCTCAATCCCAGGACCCTGGGATCATGACCTGAGCTGAAGGCAGATGCTTAACTGACTAAGCCACCTAGGCGCCCCTTCAGTAACAACTGAATGCCAGGAGCTGTTTTTGGTAATGGGTGAGCCATAGCAGTGGACCTGCTTTCTGCTCTCATAAAGATTTTGCAAAGCAAATGAGCAAAGTAATGGAAGGGTATAGATAGCTGATGGGTTTGCTATTCTAAAACTGCACAGTGATGAAAGACCTCTGTAACAATGAGACATCTGATCAGAGATCTAGATACAGTAAGGGAACATGCTGGGTGAACATCTGCTGGAAAAGTGACCTCCGAAGGAAATGGCAATATGGAACCCTTAACACAGAACTGAAGTTGGCCTGTTGAAGATTGGGCAAGTCTTAGGTACAGATATAAGAATAAGCGAGTGATAAACAGGAATCATATGAGGCGAGAAACTCCAAATGCAGGAACAGACTTTGTTCTACAATAAACAATTATTTATATGATTCATGATGTATCTAATTTATGGAGTTGAACATTGCTAAGCTTAGAAATTAGAGGGAACACATAGAAAATAAAATTACAAAGCAAAATATTGAATGTTATCTTTGGAGTCTGGGCTAAGAGTGGCATCTACTTTTTTTTTTTTTTGTCTTCTACTGACTTTTCATTTATCTAAAACATTTTAGATATAGTTTTTAAAGTAAAAGTATATATTGTAAAATATATTTATACTAAAGTAGCATTTAATTCCTGATGTTGTATCAATAATTGACTTCTTGGAACACATCGGTGACTCCATGGTTAAGCATCTGCCTTTGGTTCAGGGCATGATCCTGGAGTCTTGGGATCAAGTCCCACATCGGGCTCCCTGCGTGGAGCCTGCTTCTCCCTCTGCCTGTGTCTTTGCCTCTCTCTGTCTCTGTGTCTCTCAGGAGTAAATAAATAAATAATAAAAAAAATAAAAAGATAAACAATTGACTTCTTAAGTAGCAGAGATTCCACAGATAAGTCTTAAAAAGGGGATTTACCAGAGGAGATTTATTTGAAAGATAACTGTGGGTAAGTAAACTGGAGTGTTAAAAATAAAAATAAATAAATAAAATAAAAATAAAAATAAAGTAAACTGGAGTGTTAATAGAGCAGGCCCAGCTCTGGCTGGATTTACATCTGAAATCTCTCTGCTGACACCACTGCGTTTACTATATCGTGGTCATTCTGGGTGAGACATAAAAGCTTTGAAAGCATGGTGAGATCTGTCTAATGGAAAATGTAGACAATACACCCTGAAATTGGAAGAATAAGTGATCACTGTGAACTTAGACAACATGAACACGTTTGTCTAGCTCTTCAAATCTGTGAGGGCTTTCAGGAATTAAGGTACACTTTACTTTTACCAAAACATATGGTCATCCAGGCTACTGCTGATGTGTGTGAACTTCACAAAAACTGGTACAAATTCTACCAATTGTTTATATTTCACAAACATGTTTATACAAATTCATGGTGTAGATTTCTTCCATTTTTTAATTTACATGATAATATAGCACTCTAGTCATCAAGAGCCTTTGGATACATAGTTTAAAGTATCTAAAGAATACTAGGGGAAATAAAAATTTACCTGTTTTAGAAAAATGTATGGTGCAAGTTTGCTTTTTGTAAAGAAAGATCAGTGTACATCTCTTAGTTGATATATCAATAAAATGAACAATAAACATGAATATTGTTGAGATGCACAAAAATTTATCGATTATTTATTTTACCGAACTATTCACAGAATATTTATTATTTACAAATATTTTATCTACTCTGTGAGCCCTTTTTAAAAAAGAATCATGCTTCCTTCCTCTATTCTTACGTTTATTTCTATTACAACATAAAAATACATCCTTCAGATTTTCTCAACAAATTATTTTGATTAAATTAAAATCGGACTACTATTTTTGTAGTTTTATCTTCCATTTTGTTTCCTGGCGTCCTTACCCCTCAGTTTAAAATATAGCTTTACAGAACATGAGAGACTCCTAACTCTGGGAAACGAACTAGGGATGGTAGAAAAGGAGGTGGGCGGGGGGTGGGGGTGACTGGGTGACGGGCACTGAGCGGGGCACTTGATGGGATGAGCACTGGGTGTTATTCTATATGTTGGCAAATTGAACACCAATAAAAAATAAAATAAATTAAAACAAATAAAAAAAATAAAATATAGCTCTAAGATTTTAGCTCAATTAATATATTTCCATGGGCTCAGAAAACATTTACAACACATAAGAAATCATTTTTTAGCTTTCCAGGAAATAGAGGAAAACACCTTTGTTATAAGAGATAAATCATAGCAAAATCATGAAGGTAATACCCACTTTTCTATTTTTTTTTTAAATTTACTCATACATTTGTAATACTTTACAAAGTGCTTTGCTAAGAGGATACCAGGGCAACAAGGATATAAGCTTCAAGCAAACCAAGGTTAGAATTACTGATGAGGCAAAAGGATGAGAAGTGAAAACTAACAATTTTGACCAATAACTTTCTTTTCTTAAATTCCTATAGGGAGTTAAAAATCAGCTTTACTGGGTGGGGTATAACTGACATAAAATTGTAAGGTAAGGTGTCTGGGTGGCTCAGTGGGTTAAGTGTGTGACTCTGCTCAGGTCCTGGAATCCGGCCCCACGTTGGGCTCCCTGCTCATCAGGGACTCTGCTTCTCCCCCTGCCCCTCCTCCTGCTCCTGTGCCCTCTCTCTTTCTCTCAAATAAATAACATCTTAAAAAAAAAAAACTGTAAGACATTCAACATGTACATCGTAATGACTGATATAGTTACATATTGTGAAAGAATACTCTCAATCTATTAATTAAAATTTTTGTCACCTCACATAGTCACCCTTCCTTTGGTGGGCGGGGAGGTGGGGAGGATGAGAACATTGAAGTTCTTATTCTTAGCAAATTTAAATCATACAGTACACTGTCATCAGTTATAGTCACCATGTTTAAATTAGATCCACAGACTTTTTCATCCTCTGGCTGAAAGTTTATACCCTTCTGATGCAGAACTGAACAACCTTACTTATCACCAGATATACCAACTATGGGAGATGCTAACATATACCTAATCTTGGGTTTTACAGCGAGGAGGCTAATATTTCCAATTTCTACATCTAGACTTTGATGTTTGGAGAGGGCAAGTATTTGTGAGGATTTCCTGCCCTAACTTTGGTGTCAGATAACGCCACGGCAGTGGACAATGAATAAGACTATTTAAGAGGAAATGTGTATTAAAAAAAAAAATGAGCAGATTTTTTATCAAGCAATCAGACAAGAAATAATATTGACTGTTAAAACAGAGTAGATGGTGGATAATAGGGTGAAAAGTAGAAATAAAATATAAGTCACCTAGACTGCCAATGAATGATAGAAGAAAAAAGCAGAAGTGTCCTGAAGGGAATTACTCTAATTCTGCTTCTAGATGAAAGAAATGGAATACCGAGAACACATAAAGCAAAAAATATACAGAAATACATTAAATAAACAGTCAAAAGGAAAAAATAAACATAAAGCTGAGCCAAATACTGAGTCTAGGAATTGCAGAAATGTCAGTGATAGATATTAGAGATGAAAAAAGTCCTATAAAGAAATGTCTATTCTTCGGTTAATGGTTAAAAATCAGGTACAGCATTGAAGAAGATGAATGCTGCTTCCCTCAGGGCTCGCAAAACCAAACATGCACACAGGTGCTGTTGTCTTTACACATATAAGCAAACACCTCACACCGACATCAGACAGTACGTGAGCATCTGAAAACAGCATCTACAATCAGCATGAAATCCTGGATACTAAAGTTTAGTTTTTCACAAAATCATATATTTGCCTGGTCGCATCAATGTACCATTTATTTCATGTAAAAGACGTATCTGGTAATATAAATGCCAATTGCCTTTGATAACTACTTCTCGTACAACATCCATCACAGTAAAGACTTAGTGGTAAAAACAAAAAATCACATAATGCGTTCCAGAATTGGGAACGATGTAACTCAGAGGAAAGTCCTTTATCACAAAGAAACGTATCGATGTCGTGTTCCAACTTAACATGATTTGGCAAAGCTGATACAGAAAAGTACTGACGCTGACAGCTAAGTAAGTCTTCAAACAAATTCTGACAATATTCTTTGTCTGCTCTTCCTTCATTATTTTAAATTATTCAGCAAAAGTGACTCTATGGTTTAAATCATAAACGAAAGGTCTTTCATGTCTAATACAGCACAAAATAAGAATTTAGTTCACTGGTGCCAGTTTACCTTACTGTTATCTCAGTGATTCTTCTTTTTTAATATATTGACTGTATAAAAAATATGGATTTTAAAAATCACAATTTTTGTAAAGGAAAGCAAGTGAATGCAGTTGTATGAACTATGCTTTTTATTGTCTATATTCTGTTTGTTGATCCTTGTTCACCCCGGAGGTATTGCTTCTCATAGCACATTTCTAAAAACAGCAAACACCTCATGAGGAGTGTACTCTTCCTATGCAGGCCACCCGAAGCCCACCAGTAACCACCTGCTTTATTGGGCTTCTACATCCTGAGCCATTAGCCACCCGAGGCCAGGTACTAGGCAAGTAAGGAAAACCCCTACATTTCAGAGCCCACGGAAATTATTCACACTAGCCAATTCTATTTTTCTTTTGCATTTTTAAAAATTTTATTTAAATTCAATTAATTAACATATCTTGTATTATTGGTTTCAGAGGCGGAGCTCAGTGGTTCATCAGTCCTTGTATAACACCGAGTGCTCATCACATCACGTGCCCTCCTCAATGCCCATCATTAAGGGACGGGGGTGTCCATCACCCAACCCTTCCCCTCCAGCAACCCTCAGTTTGTTTCCTATGATTAAGACACTAGCCCATTCTATCCCTGCTCATTGTGTCTCACCCATTCCTTCCTGTGGGAACTATTAGAGCTTCCACGTGTTCTCTTTCCCCACATTTCTCCCTTGCTCCCTCTACCTGCTGACCAACCCTGGTGCTTCCCCACGAGGCCCTGCCCGATGTGCTCTACCTTCCGTTTCCAGGGAACTGAGTAAAAATCTCTTCCTTTATGATTGTCATTTTCATTCACTTCTGCATGTCTTACCGTACCTGATTAAAATAGATCCCAGGTACCATCAAAACAGCAGCCTTTTCTGTAAAATCTTAAAAAGAAAGGCCATTTGAAAACAACTTTTTCATCCTGTCATATAATGACATTAAAATTAAAGTGACCTTTCTATTATTGGCATATTTATGGTTATACCTTAGATATTAAAGGAATGGCCACAAAAAATAATTGTAAGGATTTTAAATATTAACAGGACATGATTTTATTTAAAATCTCAGATGCACTGGCTGCAAATTTACAGTTGCAACTATAACTTTAAAAAGTCCTAACTTTGGGGGCGCCTGGGTGGCTCAGCGATTGAGCATCTGCCTTTGGCTCAGGGAAGCCTTCTTCTCCCTCTGCCTGTGTCTCTGCCTCTCTCTGTGTCTCTCATGAAAAAATAAATAAAATGTTTAAAAAAAAAATCCTAACTTTATTAGACTACTTCACCATGCCTTGTGTGCAGTGAAGCACTTTTACTTAAGTGTATGTCAAATCCTTAACTTCATATTGTTCTTTGATGCTCTTTGAGTCTGCCTGTTGAGACACAAAAATTATGATTTTAAATTATATTATTACGAATATAACTATTACAATCTTAGTAGCTGGAACAATAATGGCAAATATATTGCTTTCACTTTTTCAACTGCATGGAAAAAGATTTTCAACCACAGTGTAGAGACAGTGTTGTGACGTTATGTTCATCACTCACAAGAAAAACTTACACTACTAATTTCAAGTCAAGCTTGGCTGCAATGAGGGGAAGATGAATATTATATAAAGTTAGTATTTATTCTCTCATATCATTGCTTTACATCCTTTCCCTGATAATCCCAATTGCACTGCCCTAGATTCAAAGCAATCCATTTTGTCTACATCCCATAGAGCACTGCTTTCTCCTTACTGCGCTGAATAGCAATACTTTAGTCAAACCAAGAAATTCCTCGTAACCAGACATCTCATACTAGGATATAGGTCAGAGAGGAGGAAAATCAAGAAATAAGAAGTGCTAATAAATATCTACCATTCATAAGAGGAGATCCACAAAGACAGAAAATCTATAATGGGGGAAAAAAAGAGAAAAATATGGTCCTCTGCAGATTTCTCAACTTTGGAATTTTCTTAATCAAAAATTGTTAAAATATAGTGGCATGAGCACAGCTTGCCAGCTTTTTTTCTACGAAATACCAACATCTTAAACCTCCTTCAATGACTAACTGCTATTAATGTGATATCATTTATAAGTAAAGAGATTTCTTTTATAGTAAAAACATGGGAAGGACGTAATAAGAGTACCTCTTGTCATAGAACCCTGCAGGTTTTATATAGAAGAAGTCAACTCCTCAAAGACTGATGGTGTGGGCAGGGTGTGTGGGAGCTCAGCTCTAGTCATTCCTTCCTTCCTCCCCTTGAATATCAAGTTCCTTGGATTCCATATAAATGGATCCCCTTGTTAGGATTTACGAAAGTTCATCGGGATGGTGCGATAGGGCTGCCGTAGCAAAGTATCACAGACGGGTGCCTTCAGCAACGGAAATTCATTGTCTCTCAGTTCTGGAGACTCGAAGTCTCAGATCAAGGTGCCAGCGGGGTTTATTCCTTCTGAGGGCCCCCACAGGAGGATCTAATCCAGAGCTTTCCCCTTGGCTTCCACATGACTGTGTGATCCCTGTATCTTCACATCAGCCCTGCTCCTGTCTGTGCCCAAAGTGCCTCTTCTAAGGCCACAAGAGTATTGGATTAGGGCCCTCTCCAATGACCTCATTAATTTAATTACTTATTTAAGGACATTATCCTCAGTCCATACTCTGAGGTACTAGGAGTTGGGGCTTCAGCACATGAATTTGGAGAGGGACACAATTCAGCCAATGACACAGGGCATGTCTGACTATTGAAAGCTGTGACCAAGGGACAGTCTTGCGGAAGCAGAAACGGCAGTGCCATGAAGAATATTTTCCCACTGGAGAATTCAGCATGTGGTGTATGCAAAAGAGAAGGAGCAGAACACGTCCTCTACAAGGAGACAGCAGTGAAGGTAACAAGACACCCAGTGACCTTGCAGCGTTCTTTCTAGGCAAATACAACACTCTAAGCGTGAAGTTCACCTCTTCCAAATAATCTTCCTAAAACTCCTTCACTTTTTTTTCTCCCTCTACCATTAGGCAGTCCTGCCTTAAATGTATTTGTCAAAATACTGCTCATTCTTTTACTTCTGTCTCCATGCCGAACGCCTTCCGGATGTCATCTGTAAGCGCTGGATAACTAGGTTGTACAAGCACATCCTGGATGTCCCTGGGTAATCACTATCTTGAGAATACAGAGATCCCATCCTCCCTCTGTCGCCCCATCAAGCATAATATGCAGAAGAACATGTGAACTTGTTCAAGGTCAGGGGCTCAGGGGGTGGCCAACCTGGAGTATCTCCTTTGTCACAAAGAGTGTTCCGATGTCAAGCTTTGATGTCCTTGAAACTCTGGCCATGCAAGGAGGGAGAAGCTGCAGAGAGTTGCTAGGCTAAGTTGCTATGCTACAGAAGCTTGCTGTGTGCAGATCCCAGCAGCAGATGCTTTGTCCGGTCTGCTGCTCCCAGGCTCCCTGTATGTAAGTTCCCCCAACAGACGTGGCTCTCGAGCGCTGTCTCTGGGTCATCTTTTCGTCCTTGCTGGACCATCTCCCACCCTTGGCTTAG
This sequence comes from Canis lupus familiaris, assembly GCF_011100685.1. Lineage (NCBI taxonomy): Eukaryota > Metazoa > Chordata > Mammalia > Carnivora > Canidae > Canis > Canis lupus. The sequence continues at coordinate 83,697,099 of NC_049225.1, read as the reverse complement.
AGTCAGTTGGGGGTGCAGCTACCCAATGAGCAAGCCAGCCCAGAGGCCAGAGGAAAACCCAAGATGTTGGAAAGGGTAAAAGGGGGACTCTATGGGGAAGTCCCTTGTTGGCCATTGCCCTCTGTCAGGGAGGGAGGTGGCCTGCATATCAGATATTTGTGAGTATAAGTATGGGAAGAGCCTGAAAATGCCAGGTGGCCTAATGCACTTGGAGGAAGCGTGCTCTGCGGCCAGGGAGGGAAGCACATGGTAGTCACAGTGGGTTGGCCTCCACTATGGGCAGTGGATCTGATGAGCAATGCCAGGCTGGAGGCTGAGGCTCATGCCTGGGAGTTAAGAGACTAGCTAAGATTGGAAAAGGCAATGAAAGTAGCCCTTGGCTGATGGCCTCAGGACCAACTGGCGGACAAGATGGGAGAGCAGGATAAGTTAGAGACCTCAGTGAGATGTTTTCCAAAACTAGGAGGGCACAAGGTGTCCTGGTTAAGATCCGGGCACTCACAACACAGCCTGACGAGGAACTGATGAGAAAACAGACAAAATGCCCCACGTTTTCTAACACTTGATATGAAGGAAATTTTTCAATATAATTAATTATCCCTAAAACTCCTAGAAGAAACCACCTCCCCTCTCTGTCCCTTGAAGTTGTAAATCTGATCATGGCTGTAAAATGTAAACACCCCTGAAGATGACCAAAACGTGGCCCACAGACACTGAAGAAAAATAAAGGGGGGCAGGGGCATGGCGGGGGAGGCTCTTTAAAATTAAGACAGCTGGAAATGACAAGGAAAGCGACGCTGCGTGTAGGAAAATAGGAAATGTGTGCCGAAGAATGACAGTACTTTTTGGTTAAGGGAAAAGAAAGTAATTTTTGTCCTGAAATAAGACTGGTTGTTTAGATAGGGAAGACTTAGGTCAAAATCTGAATAGAAAAAGAAAGTTGTAGAAGGTTTGTGAAGGGGAATCTTTGGAGAAGACTTTTTTGTGTGTGGTCAGGACTAAGATCGAAATTCATACATCTTAAGAATACACTGGCATAAGATTAGGATTTGGTTTTTCTCTCTTCTCTTGACAAGATATTGTAAACAAAGGTCCGTTACTGTGTTGTGACTTTTTTTCCCTTTATCTGCCCAGAGAAACCAAGTTTCCATGTTTTGTCTTTACCAGGTTTACAAGAAACTCACCAGATCTTTAACAATGGCCATTTTAAAGTCTTTTGTTATTTATGGAGTCTTTGTCTTACCCTGACACTTTGGCAGAAAAAAGAAAAATATATAATATATATATAAATATAATATAATAATATAATAATTTCATATATTTATAAATATATAATTATAATATTATAATATTATTTAGTAATTTTAATAATTATAATTATTGTATCATAATATTTTATATAATAATATTATATATATTATATATCATATATTCTTCTTTTTTCTAATATACATTATAAATATTAAAATAATAGATATTATCAAAATCAAAATTATTAATTATTAACAATAATTAACAATTATTAACAATACATTATAAATATTATATTAAAATAATATATGTTATTAAAATTAAAATTATTATTTATTTATAATTTATTTATGAATTTATTGTTAATTTAATTATTGAATTAAATATTGAATTAAAATATTATTATATATTATTAAAATAATATATATAATATAATATATATATATTCCTGCAAAAGTACTCCATGTTTCAGGATATTCATGGAAAAGACTTTGACAAATCCAGGTTTCTGATCACTAAGATAGATCGTTTTGCCTTTATGTAGGAGGGACAATGAGAAACCCTTCAAGTCTCCCCCAAGGCTACCTGCGTGGCCCCACAATATGTCAAGGGGTAGGGATCCCTGGGTGGCGCAGCAGTTTGGCGCCTGCCTTTGGCCCAGGGAGCGATCCTGGAGACCCGGGATCGAATCCCACATCGGGCTTCCGGTGCATGGAGCCTGCTTCTCCCTCTGCCTATGTCTCTGCCTCTCTCTCTTTCTCTCTCTGTGACTATCATAAATAAATAAAAATTAAAAAAAAAATTTCAATATGTCAAGGGGTGATGGCCCAAGACCAATCCTTCTTCTCCTTCCCCAAATCAGTGAGATGAGCGCATCAACTCACGAGGCAATGTTCAAAATGCAAAGACTTGCCAGTGTTACAAGACACCTTGCTGGCTTTGCTGGAGCATCAAGAGGGAGAGGATGGGCTGTGAATCCACAGGAAACCAGGGCGCTGGCTTGGTGGCCAAGTACTTGGGTGTTACGTGCTCCGGTAAAACAGAAGTTGTCCCTGCAGCAGCTATTAATAAAAATGCAGGCGTGCCCATGTCTTAACACCCCACAGCAGTTGCAAACTTTCCTAGATCTCTTAGGGAATGGGCATCCATGTATCCTTTGCCTGGCTCTATCGCTTTGGCCCCTTTATAGAGCAATTTAAAAATGGAAGCCCAGTGGGCCTGGTCCTCCGAGGACACTGAAGCATTGGACCAAGCCAAGGTGGCCATTAAACAGATCTGCCTTCGGTGCCCTTGTACAGGGAAGGCCATGGAAGTTGGAGGCAGCCAGTTCCCCAGAAAGGTTTGGATGGGGCTTGTGGTAACAGCAAGGACACAAACAAGTACCGTTGGGCTTCTGGTCACAATTGTGGGAAGGAGCTGAGACACAATATAGTGTTTTGTTTTTAATATTTTATTTATTTATTCATGAGAGACACACAGAGAGGCAGAGACACAGGCAGAGGGAGAAGCAGGCTTCCTGCAGGGAGCCCGATGTGGGACTTGATCCCAAGACTCCAGGATCACGCCCTGGGCCGAAGGCAGATGCTAAACCACTGAGCCACCAGGGATCCCCCTACAATGTAGTGTCTTAGAGCAATAGCTGTGTGCTACTAATCATGCCTTACAGAAAGTAGAAGGCGTCCCCAAAGGGACCCCAGGGACTGTTCACACTCTGTATCCTACAGCAGGATGGCTAAAGGGTACATTCCAAAAGCCCAAATCACAGAGGCATTTATATGATTATTTATAACCTAAGCTGTAGCCAAACGGCATGCCTACTTGCAACAGCCTACCGTCTCGACAAAGAGCCCCCCTTACAGTCCTTTCTTGGCCCGGTGATTTAGGTCACCTCTGAAAGAGCCACCGCAGCTGCCATCCTTTGTGCAGGAAGGAACAGAGCAGTTCCTGAGCATGCCTGGGACACTGAAGGGTCAGCGAGGGGCAAGCCCTGCACCTGGATAGCTACTGCCACCCGACCCCCAGCTGACACTCTCTGGGTAGACTCTGGCGCTGGACATGGTACTCAGAGGGCCAAACTGTGAGCAGCATGGACTGGCTGGCTCCAGGAGCCTGCCGACTGTTCTCTGGACAGACAGCTGGGCATCCCCCAGAGGACTGACCACACGGCCTCTCTAGCGAGACGCAGAGGACTGGATGGTAGCGGTAGTGGACACCCGCTCCAAGGCAACAGCATGTGGGAGGACACGCACTTACAAGGTATGGACATCACCGTGTATCATGCAGATGCACACCCGGCACACGCCCCACCTGGCGATCCACAGGCTCATGAGCTGGCCTGTGTCTGCCTCCTAGACGATGCGCCAGCAGAAGACACCGCCACCTGGCTGGGCCCGAAGATGGGACACTGCGGGTAATGGACCTTGCGGACTACTGCTATCGCTGCATGACAAAGCCGCGGTAGCCGTCTGCCAACGGTGCCCAACCTGTGCCTGGGAATGACCGTGACCTTTGCCAACAGACACTAGACAGTCAGCAAGAAGGAAGGCGGCCCCCTGATGTTGACATCTGTCCCTCGCTCCTCTCTGATAGCTGACGTCGTGCTTTCACGTGTGCTGAAACGTAGGCCTCCTGCGAGCCTCCCTGGGAGGCACAGTGCGCAGAAGGCACCTCTGTGGTCTGGAAGTGCGTGCGGTGTACAGGCCTCCCCCTGGCACCGACACCAACCGACGCTCCCATCCTATAGGACGTGAAATGCGAGAGAAGGCGAGGCTCAGGGCCTCCACTGGCATGTCCATCTACCACACAGTCTGCATGGACGGATTTCTGAAACAACTCTGGGGAGATATCCGGTTCGTTGACCTTTTAGACATGCTACCTGTCAACAGCTACACGGGTATTAAGTAACCATGTACGTTCCAATTGGTCTGGTGCCTATTCTCTACCCCCTCAACACCTGATGCCACCCCTAGAACACAAGGAGGCAGCACAGGGGCACGTGGCTGGCTCAGTCGGTTAACTGTCTGCCTGTGGCTCAGGTCATGATCATGGGGTCCCGGGGTCGAGCCCCATGTCGGGCTCTATGCTCAGCCTCTCCCTCTGCCTGCCCCTCCCCCGCCCCTGCAACACATACACTGCTTGTGCTCTCTCTCTCTCTCTCAAATAAATAAAATCTAAAAAAAAAAGAATAAAAATGAGGCAGCACGCAGGAAGGATGTTGTTTGCCACAGGTAGGGACCCAAGGTCACCTTGCCACAAGATCTAACTCTAGGGAAACATGCCATTAAAGGGCCCTGGGGATGGCACGCAAGATTTGGCTGCAATGTCCCTCCACATACCTGGCCCCAGGGACACTGTGGCCGAGGGGCACGTAACAAATACACGGGTCACCTAGGGTCTGCTGGGGTTTCCAGTCCCCTCGGGAACAGGGATAAAACAGGACCTAACCATCACCCCGTTTCTGTGCTCTACTCCACCAAAGACAGGGAAAGTGCGTAACCCCCAGGCCTCTCATTACAAAAAGGACATGGTCATGATGACCTTATGGAGCATTGCTATACCTCTACTACCCTTTCCAGGTTTGTTCCACCTCATACCAGAGAGGAGGGCAAACAATGCGGTGCTACCAACCTAGAGAGAAGCCCCAGCTCGGGTGGTGTTAGCCCGGAACAACAACAACACCTGAATTCTATTGGACGATGGTGACTTGCTTTTTCTGGTGCCTATGAAACACCTTAGATTCCCCTGGAGAAATGTTTTTCTATAGTTTTCTTAGTTATTTGTGCTACATTTCGATGCTGTGGCTTGTCCTTTTGCTGTGGGATTTGGTTGCAATGCCCCTCAGCACACCTGGCCCCAGGGACAGGGGTGCATAGGGAATATGTAGGCCACCCAGTGCATGCGGGGGTGCAGGGGTGGGGTGCACGGTACGCGCTGCAGAGCTAGCTTGCACAAGCAAGCACAGAATGTTCCTGTTAATCACTATCTTGAGATACAAAGATCCCATCCTCCCTCTGTCTCCCCATCAAGCATAATATGCAGAAGAACATGTTCAGCGTTCAAAGTCAGGGGCTCAGGGGGTGGCCAACCTGGAGTATCTCCTTTGTCACAAAGAGTGTTCCGATGTCAAGCTTTGATGTCCTTGAAACTCTGGCCATGCAAGGAGGGAGAAGCTGCAGAGAGTTGCTAGGCCAAGTTGCTATGCTACAGAAGCTTGCTGTGTGCAGATCCCAGCAGCAGATGCTTTGTCCGGTCTGCTGCTCCCAGGCTCCCTGTACGTAAGTTCCCCCAACAGACGTGGCTCTCGAGCGCTGTCTCTGGGTCATCTTTTCGTCCTTGCTGGACCATCTCCCACCCTAGGCTTGGAGTCCACGAGTGTGCAGCTGTCCATCTTCAGTCCCCTACCCCTGTAAACAAACTTTCCCTCTCTGCTTTCCTCAGAAGTTAGTAACTTTGGGTTTTCTCATCATACTATTCCCTTGCATAATAGTCTAACAACCACTGGTCATACAGAGAAGACCCAAGCCCCTTATCGTGCCAATGAGATCTGCCATATTTGCTCCTGACAATCTCTTGGACTTCATCGTCTTATGGTTTCATCTCAGAGACAGGTACTCTGACCGCCAATCAGAAGTGAAGCTCCCAGATGCTACCAATCACATCAACTTGCCTGACTTCATTGTACTTTATGAATCTCTAATCATTTCTTATTATAGAGTCATAATTCGTTCATTGATTTTTCTGTCATTCTCCATCACAATGGAAAACTCTAGGGGAGCAGACACATATCGAGTTCATTCAACATTATCCCAAGGGAGGGTCACCTGGGTGGCTCCGTGGTTGGGCATCTGCCTTCAGCCCAGGGCGTGATCCTGGAGACCCAGGATCAAGTCCCATGTGGAGCTCCCTGCATGGAGCCTGCTTCTCCCTCTGCCTGTGTCTCTGCCTCTCTCTCTCTCTCTCTCTCTCTCTGTCATGAATAAATAAATAAAATCTTAAAAAAAAAATATCCCAAGGCAACCAAATTGTGCTTAGACTGCATGGCTGAAAACTGTTAAATGAACGAGTAACTCGATGAACGGATGCACATGCTCAATTTCATTCATGTACCCAATATTTGCGAGGCACTAAACATGGCCCTGAGAATAGATTTAAGGTTCATGGAGCACACATTATTTTTAAGATGCCATTATTACTGAAACTAGAATAACATTTTTTAAAATTAGGTAGAGAAGATTGAATTTCTCACTTCACCTGAATTATTTCTGTATAATTTTAATTTGGTTGTCCAATTACATATGTGTTTCCTCTGATGTATTCTCTTGTAAAGAGGTATCGTTTTCTCCATCTCTAGCCCAACTACCATATGATCCCAAACAAGAAATATAAATATCTGATAGTTTAAGTAAGTTTAGAACCGAGTTTTAATCTCTGCATCCACTAGGCTATAAATGTTAATTATTTGAGTGCCCATTTGTTCGTTTCAATGATGGTCTATATACAACAGTCACTAATCACATGCATGTGGCTCTTGGACATGTGAAATGTGGCTCAAGAGAAAGGAACTAAATATATAATCTTATTAAATGTCAATTTAAAACACTTCCTACAAGAAATCTGAAACTTATCAATTGTCTTTACTTCCAAATTAAAAAAAAAGAATTATATTCACATTATGTATGCGAACATACCACCGTTTGTGGTAAAAGGCCTAAAATTAAGTCCTGCTACTGTGTGTTCCTTGGCATGAGGCTGGGGGAGGAACCAGGAGGGCCTTGAACGTCTTCATGGCAACTTCCCCCTCTCATTGTGGGCCCACGAATAAGGTCTACTCGCCAAACAACTGTCCTAATCACAGGAATCAGGCACAGTGCCTGATTACCCCCAGGGAGCAAATGTCAGTTCCCAGCAGCCCACGGGATTATTCACCAAAGTCACTCCTGCAGGCACAGGAGATCATCTAATCCTGTTATTACCAAGCCTGCCTCCCACAGCCCTTGCTTGTTTACTCTTCCCAAGTACGCCCCCCATGCGGCCCCCGTATGGCACAGTGTCCCCCCTCCATGCTATGGGTATGTGCGCCTAATAAACTGCTGCCCATGGCATCTGCCCAGTGTCAGGTATTGTGTGTTCAGCGATGGCTGTAACCCTGGGGCTGAACCCCCTCTACCAAGGTGAAAAGAAGGCAATCAAAATGCAGTACCATTGGATCTAGTTGTACTTGCATGACTATTCTTTCTCTGTGAGCATCAGCTTCTATAGGTTCAGACTATACATTCAAAACTTACAGATACTGTTTTACCTCTATCCAACGGCCTATTATCAACAACTAATGTTTTTCATTATTTTCATGACCGATGACATTTATATATATCATATATATTTATATATATATAACATATATATTCCAGATGCCAAAAAACTTAAGATTAGGAGATGCCTTGCACCTATTGTACCACTCACAAGTCCTATTGAAAATATCATCACAATCTATGAGAAAACTATTTTGGCAGGGGCTCAGCCTATCCAAGAAACACGACATGTAATTGCAGGCATTCTAGCAATGAAGAGTCAAGAAAAAGTCAAATATGGAGAAAATGTTGAAGCTTGTGCAACCAGGGAATATATCCAGGATGTCAACAGTGAAGATATAGGTTTTAATCTAGAGTCAGGAAAACCAGAAATGGAAAAGAAGCCTAGAAATATGGTATTTCAAGATGATGAAAAAGAGCAAGATAAAACAAAAGATCTAACCAATGATGTTAAAACCCCCCACTGCAGAAACTGGAGGTTGTTGCTTAATTAAATATGATGTGTCTACTACACCATTCCTACCAAGTACAAAAAAGATACGGTTTGACAATACAGATTCTACATTTAAAGAGCTAAAGTTTCCAACAGGAGTTAGACATTCTCAACGTATTCAAGAAAAGATTCTAAATTGCCAGGTATGTTAAAAGACCATTATCCATGTGTATGTTCACTGGAGGAGTTAGCAGAGTTGGGAGGTGAAACTGATGCTTTTTTATGCCGTCCTAACGCAGCCCTATGTCTGATGTACTCAGGGACTGGAACAGCACAAGAGAAATAAAACAATGAACAGGAATGGGGCTTTAAAAAAAGGGCGGTGGGGAGCTGTGCAGCTGCAGGCGGAGCAGGCTGGTCTGGGTGGCACAGACAACGGTTTCCATTTAAGGAAATTATATACATATATATAACATATATATGACATTTATATGCACATCGTTCAAATAATAAAAAATTGCCAATATTCACTCACTTTTTACTCAACAAAAAATAGCACCTATGAAGGGTTCAGAGTAATATTTGAAAAAATATCTTTTAACGTAAAGGGTACTGGTTCGCTGAAGAACTGTTAACCAACTGCCTTCGAGTGTTGCTTTAACATCCGGCAGATGCTAGAGAGTGAAATTTGCTTTTCACATTTTGTCAAGCTAAGACTCCACATGATTTGTTTTCTGCCAATGAGACGCGTTCTGAGATCCTTGCATTTAGCTGTGAACCAAGTTAAGCAGGAAAAGAGAGGACGATGATGTGGAATCAGCCAGTTTAGTGGTATCCATCTGGCCGGAGGGTGTGTTGCTAAGCCAGCCCTTGGAGCTGCAACTCCCCATACATGGGTTGTGGGGAAGGCCATGTGCTCTTGCAGTCAGCTGTGGGTGGGGAGTTTTGGGATTTTGACTAAGAATTATCCCAGAGCTGTCGGTACCTTCTTCTCCCCACGTTCCTTCCTGTCCCAAGGGAGACAACCCTTTGGCTGCCCATCCCTTTGATGGTGTTCTGAGTCTCATTCCAGGACGTCTAGACAGCACCAGCTCCTCCCACCGTAGCTTACATACTTTCAAACAGGTACTTCTTCATAAAAATCAACTTTCTGCTTAACATAGAGATTCCTGTTATCTCTTAATGAGCCTCAGATTTATGCTAGTCTGTTGGAGTGAATCAGCATGATAATGTATCCCTTGATAACACAGTTCCGAAATAACGTGACTGATGTTTACTCCTTTCTCCCACCATCGCATTGCCATGCAGTGCTCCAGTGACTAATTTTATAAGATTGAATTTTGAACCCCTCTTAAAGTCTTATGGTGTATTTAACATGTTTTTCTTTTTAAACTAACCTAATTCTTCTAGGCCCTTAAGTCAGTGATAATCATTCCTCTAAATCCAAAATTACAAGCCAAACATCTAATGCAATGTAATTGTTGCTCACAATTTAGGCTCACCTCAATTAAATCAGATTTTTTTTTTCTTAACCTTCATTTTTCCCCAAATAAGTATCCATTGAGGTGATCTGAAAATTGAGTAAAATTCTTCTCAAGTAATTATGGATGGAAGGGGATAAAACTGTGGCTTTGAAGATGGAAAAGTATATGGATATCCTGAGGTGATGGGTGATGGGGAGACCGAGTAAGTGGAAGAAGGCCAGTCTAACAGGAACATACTAGATTGAGAATAGGCGATTGGAAGGCGTGGAGCCAGGGCTTGAGATGAGGCCAGGAGACCATGATACCTGCAGTTTATTATCCAATACAGAAAAACAAACAGCCTAGAATCCAATGCGATGGGATGGCCAAACTAATGAACCTGCCACAGATTCTGGAGACAAGAAAGACGCAGAGAACAGAGGGACAGTTGAGTGGTGAGCCGTGAGATGGGGAGGGAAGGCATGTGCAGGTGGACAGCAGGGGAGGGGAGTTTTGGGCCAAGTGTGAGCATGCGAAAGCCCTGTCAGGCTGTAGCTGAGAAACTGGAGGTTTTGTAGTGTGTATGTGTTAGCACAGAGTACCGGGTGAAGAGTGGCTCTAAATAAAGCAGCAAAACAAAAATGAGACCGCGAAGAGCTTTGTAAGACACATAAGGTCAGGATAAATTTGTCACTAGAGTTACCTATTGCTGCTCTGAAACACAAGGAGTACTCTGTGATAAGGCCTAAGAATTCGATTTTAGATATAATTACACCCCAGAGACATTTATGCCAAGTTTCAATATTCCTTAGCTTCCAGAAGACCCATTCTAGTTATGAAATGAAATGCAATGATAATTAAACTACCAGAAGGCTACCACACAGCATCATGCACTATGCAAGGAATTTCAGTCCCAAAAAGGAGACTCCCTTTTGCACAACTGAAGATGCAGTTATCCTATATTTCACCCTTTCTGTCTCCCTCATGGGATGCACAGGGCATATGCTTTCTATCTAGTTTCAAACATGTGCTTAGATGACAGACATCCCCTAGGGGCAAGAGGAAGAATGGGTTTCAAATAACATAGAAAGATGCAATAAATATCGTGCTTAAAGAAATGAATTTCTCCATCTGTCTCATCATATGCAGCAAAAACTTTAAAGGAGCTTACTGCTCTTGATATAAACATGCCTTGAAAAAAATGTTCATTGAAAGTCTTGGAACACTCACTGTGGTAATAGGCTATCCATGTGTGGGAAAGAATTATTAAGCTAGAAGAGGAGGATGTATTTTTGTAAATATTAATTCAATTAACAGGGGCATGAGACCCTATGCATTATGTACAAACAATGTATTTGATTTCCAAGGACCCTGTGTCTGTCCACAGTTGAAGTAGCAGCTTCCATCTGGCAGTGAAGTCTGGCTATGGAGAACATACGAAGATAGTCATCGAATGGGTACAGCCAAACACACGAGGGGAAAATGAGTCAAAACTCAGTGCTCTCAGGCACTCGAAAAGGCAACAAGGTGGCTACACTCAAAATCTGCAACCTCAGAAGACTCATGAGGTTGAAGCAGCATGGGTAACAGAGGAAGGACCTCAATGAACTGAGAAGAAGAGATGACATGTGTATTAGCCAAAAATATCAATAATATATAACAAATCTGTTCATGGAAGCAACTGGACTCAAAGGAACTGAGCAGATGCCAATCATTCCACAGGACAGGCTCATCACTGTTCCAAGGAGCCCTCTTGCTCCCAATTCTACAAGATCCCATGAGCTCCTTGCATCTTTAAGGGAAGCCCAGGGAAGGATGTGACAGACCGAATGAACAATACCCTAAAGATACTGATATGCATTTTCAGACACTACTTAAATTTTTGGACATCATGAAATTTTAAACCGAAGGAGAGGCTGCTCACGGGAAATGTCATATAGGTTCTGAAAACAGACATAATATTGTCATTACATATTTAAGTCTCACTGCAAATATAGTCTGTGACATTGCAATCCATGCAATTATGAAAAGAATTCTTAGGAAATATGCCTCCTTATCATTTGGGGGCACTGGCTAAAACTAATCTTAAATAATGTATATATATTATTATAATAACATGTAATGATGATAAATGATTATTGTGAACAATATAGGTAGATGAAGTTTAAAAATACACTTTTGATAATGTAGATTAGATGCGGGTACAAGGGCCTTTCAGACTGAATTACTGTATATCCTATTGATGGAACTACCTTATGAGAAGCCTCAAAGTAAATTGATGATCTCTTCTTTGGATATCACAAGTTATAGTTCTTGGAAAATCAGAGCAAGGTAAGAACATAGGAAAGGTTATAATTTGTACCTGCCATAAATTTGATGGAACTGTTTGGTTAATTTATACTAAGGACACAGTATGATTTCTTCTAACCCCATAAAAATCTCAATATTCAGCGATGGTGCTTGGGTGGAAAGATAGGTGAAGTGTTTTTACTCATTTCCACTGTTGCCATGCTCTGGCTCTTACAAAGACTTTAGAGTACCCAGGCAACTAAGTTGAGATCCGACCATTTTTGGCAGTTCTAAAAGCCTGGCAGTGTTTCATTTTCTTTGGTCAGAAAACCTCCATCACCATTTCTTTTTTTTTTTTTTTTTAATTTAATAAATTTATTTTTTATTGGTGTTCAATTTGTCAACATACAGAATTCCATCACCATTTCTTGATCATATACCTCCTGTCTTTATATGCAGCCCATTTGGCAACGCGGACTTTCACTGACTCTTACCACCATTTTGAGTTTCTTTATGACTCTTTATCTTATTCCAAAACCACCCTCAGGATTTCTTCCCTTGATCCTAAACCCTTGGTACAGTTTCAGTGGTGTAGCCTTCTCACTTTCTTGTAAAAACACCCTTAGTGGGCACCCCTCTTATAGCACCTATTACAACCAACTATGCAGCTAAAATACGGGGGGGGGGGGCATGCAGATTATTTAGGTGTAAAGAGCAGTTTATCTTTGGGATTTCTATGCCATTTTAAAGCAAATAAAGACATACTTGTGGTTCATGGTTCAAAAGTCCTAAAACACATTTGTCATACGCATTTCAAATTACCAATGAAAGATTATAACAAAGTGACACAGGTCAAAATAAATCTACATTATGTTTCACCACTTTTCCCAGAGCATGTAAACTCAGAGTCAAAAACAAATTTTTCATGTCAGCAACATAAAACGAAATGCATTATCTATCATATGGTTAACAAAGTAGCATCTACTCTACTGGGCCCTAATGGGTCACCTGGACAGCTTAAGGTTCCAGGAGTTAGAGGTCGTAGATGTGGCACCAAATTGTAGAATTTATAAGCCTGATCTTTTCACTGGATTGTCTAGATTGGAATCCAGGATAGCCATTTATGAGTAGTATTAATGCGGGCAAATTATTTAACTTCTCCAAGCTTCATTTCCTCTATCTATAACATAGGATAATATAGACTTAAAACTCGTGTCATCTCAGAGGGTTGTTATAAGGGCGATGTGAGTTTAAGTTTGCATATAACATTTGCAGATGCTTAGAACAGTGTCTGACCTGTAATAAACCCGTTTAAGTGGGTTTCTTCTTTGTTTTTCTCTGGGATTTGAAGGGAGTGGAATACTCTCCTTCTTCTGTATTTCTTTGATGCCAGAAACCCATGGGTCCCCTTCCGTTTCAAGCCAGCTGACTTACATTGCAAAAGTTTAAAACATTCATACTAAGTTTCTCTGGGCTTTTTTCATAATTTTTAATATACCCTTGGTGGTTGTTTTCCTACACTTTGTTTCTCTTCTATTTCCAGAGTTAGATCTTGTGTTGTTCTGCTAATTACTTCACTGATCATTTAAAATGTCTTAAGATGAACATCTATGTCTGACATACATGCATTATATGTGTACGTGTGTACCTTCATGGCTTGCTCCAACTTCTCCTTCAAGTCTTTTCAAATATTATTTAATTGGGAGGACCTTCTCCAAATATACATTTAGAATTAGCAAAATATTATTTCTCCATTCCTCTACAACACAGAAACTACCTACCCCTCATCCTGACTTATTTTTCTGCATAGCATTATGAATTTTATAAAGAATTTTATCTACAACCTTAATATAAATTAAAAATTGTATAATTTCATTACTTGGGTTATTTTTCTCTTTGCTAGAATGAAAATACCAATGGTGGTTACTAATTTTTAATGGTATTTTTCATAAGTTTATCCACTACCTGGAGAAGAGTTCTGGGCACAAATTAATATTTGGACTATTTTCAAAACTACTTTTGAGTAAACTAATCCGTGAATCTGTATCATCTTCTATATCATCTATAGTCCTCCCAACCCCATATTCGGATGCTTTAAGTAGATTAAGAGGAAAATTATTAAGGAAAAATAAAATAAAGAGGAAAAGTAATTTAGTTTTTGTTCTACTTCACTCATTCTACAGAGGCATTTTAAACATAAAACAGCATTTTAAAATGCTACTGAGATCCCTTTAACAAATAATATCATTTCTCTCTAATCAATTTTCCCCATTTAATAATTACTGAAAGTAATTCAGGGGCAAATATTTGCTCTTTGGTAGCCTATTATTTTTTGTTTGATTTTTAGGAGATTGTTTGTTTGTTTGTTTTTAGGACCCACGATTTCGTGGTTAAATAGCAAGTAATAATATGAAGTAATATGAAGTCAAAAGTGATTTAGTCGATGTCTAATCCAACAACACATATTAAGTATCCACCATATCTTTAGCACCACCAAATAAAAAAAAATCAATACCAGTGATACTGGATATAAGGCAAAGAAGCCTCACTGAGTCCCCAAGTTCTGTACCCTCCTTCTCTTAAACTGTTAATGGAATATGCAGGGTGGTGTGGCCCCAAAATAGATCAAGCAACAACCAAATGCACCGGCACACAATACAACAAAGCTGTTTGACTCAAAAAAAATCATTGTACAAGCTTGTCTGGAAACACATGGTCCTGGATCACCCTTCCAGAGGAAGGGAACGTGTAGCTAAAAAGGTATTGGAAGGAAACTGGAGTAGCATCGTAGTGTCTGCCAAACGGCAAGAAAGGTTATTTGTCCCCATCACGGGGTGTAGAACAGGTTACATTCGGTGCAGAAGTAGCCCAAATTCAAATGTCTGCTATGTTACTCTGGTTGTTTTCAAAGAAGGGCAGTTAAGACTTTCTAAAATGTCAGATGAAATCATGTTCAAATCAAGACACAAAATATGTTTCAATGCCAAATATATATTTTTAATTATAGGCCACTCTGGATTACTCACACCATCGCTCCTCTTAACTGAAATAGATAATTAAGTATCGGCTATGATAAAAAAATAAATCCTTGCCAAGGGATATTTGATATTGAACTAGGGAATCAGAAACTGGAGTCTATTTGTGTCTCCTTAATAAGCTCATAATTATCCTCGAATAAGCAATTTTGTTATTCTCTGCTCTTTACTTGTGTTTTTATAAAATTGCCAAGTTCGGCTATATCATGAACTGATTTAAAACAATACTGAAAAAATTAGCAAATTGGTATTTTTCAAAAGCTTTAACATTCGATTAAAGTGTTTATCTTCAACAACAACAACAAACAATGAAACTTGTCACTGTGGACAACTCACTCATTTGCATCCAAAGACCCTTGATTAGAATAATTCTTCAAATATAAACAATTAGTAACAGGCCATTTGTTTACTAAATGTTATAGAAGACACCCAGCTGTCTATATTTCCTTCATTTGACTATTGTGAAGTTAGAATTTCCTCATGACATTTCACATCAAAAATGTTTAGCTAAATGATAAAGTCTTTTCAGATGAGCTATTTTAAGGTCACTTTCCAGATACCGTCCAAAACGAAACATGTTTTAATCTAAGAAGATGATTGGCCTTTCTTTACAATTTGACTCCATTTTTCATCCGCCCTAGAAATACATCTGATCACTTATTTTGAAATGCGGAAAGAAAGGAGGCTTTTTATCTTTTTATTTTATTTTTTAATTTTTAAATTATTTTCATTTATTTTTATCCCTTTTATATTTTTTCATATATATTTTATTGAAGTTCGATTTGCCAACATATAGTATAACACCCAAGGCCCATCCTGTCAAGTGCCCCCCTCAGTGCCTGTCACCCAGTCACCCCATCCCCCTGCCCACCTCCCTTTCCACTACCCCTTGTTCGTTTCCCAGTTAGGAGTCCCTCATGCTTTGTCACCCTCTCTGATTTCGCCCACTCATTTTCTCTCCGGAGAGGAGGCTTTTTAAAACCAGCTTTAAAATTATGTTCTGCTGACTTGCAAATGGCAGGTCAGTGTTAATTGAGAAAAGCCTGAAAAACTTTGACACCTTTTATCCCTGCACGAAGATTCCAGGCTCTGTACGTTCTAACCCTTGGCTTTCCAATACTGCCTTTACGAGGCTAAGAAGATGAATACTCATTGCTTTTAATCCTTACCATGATTTATGAGCCTCCTGGCATCCTTTCCCCAGAGCAGCTACAACTGTGTGGTTGTTCCCCCTGCTGCTTAAATTACACAGACATCTGCAAAGTAAATTATGGATTGTTGTCCCATAGACCAGAACCAAGCATTCTCTTCATCTCTCCTGCAGGAATTTTTTTTTTTTTTTTTTTTTTTTTTAGAACAAAGACCATGTACAGTTTTACTTGCTTACGTCCTAAAGAAATTTTAAGCTAACCTGAATGATAGGACCACAACCTGGATTAGGACCTGTTACACATCAAAGCAGCATGACATATAAACAGGATTACTTTCAAGCTAGAAGACACAACAAAACAGAAAAACCTTTCAGTGTATTTATATCTTTCTTTTTTAGTTAAGGAACTCCACCTTCAGGTTCACAGAAGGAAAGTGACCTTTAAAATTAACTAAAGATATGTGCCGTGCAATAAAGACACATGTTAAGCGACCTTTCAGTCTTGGAGGGTGCAAGATTTTAAGAGCATCTTGTGGCCTATGGTTCTTTGAACCAAATACTGACAAAGAAATTAAAAAAAAAAAAAAATTATGTACAGGAAAATTTGTGGAAGATCGAAGTACCTCTTTAGATTTTGTTTTTCTTCTACTGTGATCGCTTGTAGTAAACCTGTTTTAATAATCCTGGAAACTTGCAGCAATCATGAGTAATTGGAACAATTCTTTCTCCTGAATAAGAAGTCAAGCAGAGTCTAAGAAGAAATAGTCAACTTCCTCAGTATTTTCCTTTATTTTCTCTGCTTATTATTTTGTGCAGATGACGACTCATAATTCCTAATGACAAGTCCATTGTGAAATCCTTACAGGCATGTCTCAAATGACTAGCCTTTGACAGTTCCCCCAAATTAGAAATATCCCAGCACCTTTTTTTTTTTTTTTCAAATGTGCTAATTGCAGTGCAAACAATAACCCATCAGGGGAAAACCTCACTAACAAAATTTACAAAATGATTTCTAGTAATGCCTTACAAAGTACATTTCTTTTTTAAACAGATGGCTCTGCAATTCATTTTTTGAACCCTATTGTCAACTCAGCAGGATGTTGTGAGCACTAAAACCAGAAATGCTCAAATCCACTCCTGGCTGAGCAGATCTGTTGCTCCCTCTGTGTTTTCATCAGTTTCCTTTTCACCTCATCACTGCTGAGAGGCATGGTTCCTTGGTGTCAAGACCTGATATTCATACCAATGCCCTAAAGACTTTTTTTTTTTTTAAGACAGATCTCATATTTGTTTACCTCTGTGTCAGTCTCCGTATTCATTTCCAAAACTTTCCTTTTTCCCTTGGCATCATGAAATGAAGTATTAAAGGAATCTTGAAGGATCTGATTTAGTTTCTACACTAAACTAAATATATCTCTAAATAAACAAATGCCTTTTGAATATTGATTACATACAAGTAATTGTCTAAGAAAATATAGAGTCTAGACACAAGTAAGATGATATTGGTACTTCCTAAAGATCTGGCAAATATTTATATATATATATATATATATATATAAAATATACATTTATATAATCCCTTAATGCATTGCCAGCAATTATTTTCTTAAATACACACATTTACACACACACACCCTGATCATGTTGTTTCTCCACACTCAAAAATAAGTAGCAACAACAAACATAGCTCCATATATCCTAACAAACCTCACAGCCCAGATAAGTTTTTAAACTTTCTTCAAGGTTCATTTGTTGTATCTACTCTTCTAGATTTATCTACCAACTGTGCTTACACTTGATATACACTGCATTTCCTAACTGTCCAAATGGCTTAAAAGTCACCACACATGAACTGTTCTACACCTTCATGCCTTATGTACCTCTATCCTCCTTTCCTGACGTACTTGTAGCCACTTAGCTTTAAAGTCCAGTTCAAATGCATCATTTCTGCATTTTCCCTCCTCTTTCAAGCATAACATACAAAGAAATTTCATCCAAACTTCTCTGCAACCACAACATTTTTCATATTGGAACACAAAATTATTAAGTAATCAAAGTATGGGCTGGCCATATGAAAAAAGAATCATTTCCTTTATCTTGTCTTTCATTTTCAGATGATTTGTAGTAAGTTAATCTAATTACTTGTTAAGTAATTATGAGTGTAAATGACAAGTAGGACAAACACTAAACTTTATGAAATTCTGGAAGAGAAATTGATTGCTTATTCTTTGATTGTTCAAAAAGTGTATTTATGCAAGGAGATGGTAGGATTTTAAACAGGCCCCAGAGCATTACTCTATTCAAAATTGAATTAATGAAAGACAAATATTATAATACTAAGTTTGTTGGGCTGGAAACCTATATCTTCAATGTTCTTGGATACCTACCACTCTATCTATCCACTCTCTTGGATATCATTTCATTGCGATTACTTTCAGGTCTATTTTCTTACCTGAAGTTCACGAAAACCCTCACATTAAAAGGAAAGCAATTTCAAGTCATTCTCTACAAATGCCTTCTGCATTCATTTGAATTCTTGCCTCATTGAAAACAAGTGAAGATTCTAATTACTTTAAAGTTATCCTTTCTCAAGTTTCTATATTTAAACTATTCTTATATAAAATGATGATCGAATTCCTATATGTTCCTTTTAACTTTGGTGATAGCACAGAGAGAACCAAAGGACATTTGAGAAGAGTGTGCTTCTTTTTTAGTTGGATCTCTGGACATTTTAATGCTTCAAAGAAAAAGACGTAAACTCCTGCATTAATAATTAGTATGATGTGGTATTAATTTTTGATTACTCATACTTGTATCATAGATAATATTTAGGTCGCTGAAATCATGGTTTTGTAAAAAAGACAAAACGGGAATCGGTTTTGCTGGTTACTGGAATTAATTCTGAACTAGGAGGCTCTCTTATACTACCAATTTGAGCATGAGATCTGGAATGAAATCCCCACTCCAAAATTATCCGAGATCAGAGATTTCAAAAGTATCCAAATTTTCTATATAAATGTGAAAATTTTACAAGGTAAAAGTAAGATGTTTTCCATATGGAAATTCTGCATATTGATGAAAACAAATTGAAAAGTAAGATAGATGGCAAAAGGAATTAGTATTTGATATCAAATGGTTGATTCCATTTCAAATTATTACTCTTGAAAAATTGTATCTAAAATTCGTATGGATTTTACTCAAATCTGATACTTGAAATTAATTGATTATGTTATAAAACTAGATTAAACTGTAATAATTTTTGAATAAATAGGTCTCATCAAAGAAAAGCTAAAAAACAAAAGGAAACGGTTTAGTTTCTCATTTATTAAATGTGAATATGCAGAGAGAGTTGAATAAATATCACAGCAAGATCCATAAAGCCACACTAGTTTAATTACATTTGTCTTATCTCTTTAACCTTTTCTTTCTGAGCTATTATATCAATGGTTAATCTTAATTGATCACTGATTGAGAAGTGAGAATGGGAAGCTTATTTTGACTAGAGCCTAAGAACAGATGCTGCAATTACCAAGCAGGGAGTGTCAAGGCAGTGCTTTAATTACCATCTCGAGAAGGTTAACTCTAAGTGTCTAAATCTCAGAGTTCAGTTTCCTGCCATCAGCAAAGGAAAAGCAGCCTACAATTCACCTGCCCAAGAAACAACTGAGCTAGCCTGCCATATTAATATTAATAAAGACAAGAAAATTTGAGACAGTGTCTCTTTGTTTCCTGTGTTAGAGCTTCATCTAAAGTTTGCCTTTGAAATGAGACATGTCCAATTGAACAAAAGTAATATCCACTAATTATGAGGGAGTAGGCAATGTGTCATAAAAATATAAAAGGAGAAAATCAATTTCTGTTCTTAAGGAGGCACATAGCCACTAGGTCTTCTCAAATCTGCATGTAAATTGAAACGGTGTGAGAAAAATTCAGTGAAGAAGCTTAAATATATAGAACTCTTGCTTAAAAAAAATGCCTACTTAAGTTTGATGGTCATGTCAGGTTCATGTCAACTGTCTATAAGCATATAAATGTTTGAATATTTTGATTTCTCATAAAATATTTTTAAAAGTAAATGTTTTTAAAAGAATTTGAATTTTGAATTATTAAGACACAGCAACACATAAGTTAACAGTAGTTAAATGTCACCTACCTTTGAAAAGGCTGGCATCCTTTAAAACTCCAGCATTTTACTGAGTTCCAAATAGACTGTATTCCCAGAGTCAGACAGAGCTGGGAAAACAAAGATACATAAAGTTGTAATGTCAAAAAAATTTTAATAATATACATTTATTTTAGAATAGCTCACATATACTTTAAAAGTTGCACAGACTGGTCAGAGTTCTCATAAGCCCCATATCCATTTTTTCTATTGTTAGCATTTACATTACAATGATTTAATTATCGTAACTTGTGATACATTGCGATATACGGACTCAAATGAACCAACACTGATACGTTATTCTGACTCATGAGTTTTTCTCCCTTTTCTCCCTTTTTCTCCGTTTTTCTGTTCCACATATCATAGTGAATTTAGCCTTTACGTCCCCTCAGCCTATTCTGGAAGATGATGTTTTTTTAAGATTTTCCTCGTTTTTGATGATCTTGAGAGTTTTGAAGAGTAATGATCAGACATTCACAGAATGTCTCTTAACTAGAATCTGCCTGATATTCTCATGACTGGACCAGGGGGATGGATGGTCCTAATTATTCTCCTTAAGCTGGTTTTTGGAGGAGGACCATACAGGTAGTGTCGTTCTCATAACTTCACATTGAGGATGCACGACACCAGCCTGATTTCTGGTCTTCCTTCCATAGTGTGCCTTTGGAAGCAAGTCAACAAACACGGTCCACACTCAGGGGTAGGGAATGAAGTTCCACCTCCTGGAGTGGGAAATATTTTCAAGATTTATTTGGAATTCTTCTGCAAGAAAGATTTTTCTGTTCACCCAATTTGTTTGCTTGTTTGTGTATTCAATCAGTCATTAATTCATTCAGAAATCTGTCTACATCAGTATGAATTCATGGATATTTATTTTGTACACCGATTATTTTGGTTCCAGCTTTGGCCTTTTTGAACTCTTTCACTTGGTTTTGTGACCTTTTGACATTCCATACAAATATGTTTATTGAGCAGTTCCTTATATTCTGACACTTGGAGCAAATTCATGCTAATCTTATGTATTTCTTGCCTCAGCCCTAGACTCAGCAATATTTTCAGGGATCCTGGTTTCTTGGACTGGTGAATGGTTTAGAAACCATTGTCTAGGCACTAAGTGTGCCTGTTGCTATGGGGGCGCCATTGCTTCTAACCCTTTTCTGTGGGCTGACCTGGGAAATATATGTATTTCTGTTGGCATGTATACATATCTATCCATAAAAGTTTCTCTTATGGAAACCACTATTTTATACTGATATCTCTGACCCTAATCACATAATATATTTCAAATAAATAGTGTCTTAGGTCTTACTATAATATTGAAAATGCACCTTACATTTCTGCTAGAAATGTTCCTATCTCGGTAATATATAAGGAGTGACTCAAAGAAAGATGCCCATACAAATTAGAAAATACATCTCTGGTGTCTGATTCTTTTTTTTTTTTTTTTTTTCTGGTGTCTGATTCTGAGGAATCTTTAAGACAGTCCATGGATATGTATTATCACTTATTCTTACTGACGTTCATCATACTTTAAAAAACAGTCTTCATTGCCATGTGCACACAACCATAGCTGCCTGAATTTTTAGTCAAGTGTCATACACTAATACAAAAAAAAGGCGCATATAGAAACATATATTATTTAATAAAAACTAATATATTTTCTTCTAATAGTAGATACTATTACTATGCCTATGTTGCATATGTTTTTTCAAAGTATTTGTTTATTTAAATAATCTCTACACCAGACGTGGGGCTCAAACTCATAAGTCTGAGATCAAGAGTTGCATGCTCTTTCAACTAAGCTGGCCTGATGCTCCCAAAAAGCTCATTGTTTTTTATTTGTTGGTTGGTTTGTTTTTAAGTAGGCTCCACACTCAGCATGGAGCCCAACATGGAGCTCAAACTCAAGACACTGAGCTCAAGACCTGAGCTGAGATCAAGAGTCAGATGCTTAACCAACTGAGCCACCGAGGTGCCCCATATAATTAAATTTTTTAAGCATCTGAGTTAAATTAATTTTACCCGAGAATTTTTATGTTTAATGAATTTATAACATAGCTAAAATCAATATCTGCATATTAAATGTTGTAACTAAACTGTAATCATAAACATTGTAACTAAACTGTAATTGTAATACTTAAAAGCATTTATTACTTTTATCACAAAAATTGACTGGAAAATATAATAGGCTAGACTGGTAATCCATATGGGTTGTTTTCTGGAAGTAAAAATCAACTCTTGTAATGCTTCTGTTTTTATAGTGTTATGAACCATATGTTTATGTTCCCTGAAATTCACATGTTACAGTCATAATCCCCAATATGGTGGTATCTGGAGGTGAAGCTTTGGAAAGTAAAAGGATTAGTGCCCTTATAAGAGGAAACAGGAGAGAGCTTGCCTCCCTGCTCTCTGCCATGTGGAGAAAACGGCTATTTGCAAACCAGAAGGAGGGCTCTCAGAATCCAGGAACTGCCAGCATCTCGATCTGGGAGTTCCCAATCTGTAGAATTATGAGAGATAGAGGTTTTCTTTTTCAGCCCTCCAGTCTATGGTAATTTGTTATGACAGCCTGAGCAGACTGAAAGATCTGGTAACTAACAGCAGTTTTACCTCTCAGACAAAATCCTTAAGATTAAAAACCATTAAAGAAAGAAAGAAATTCTAAGCCATCCCAAACCTTTAAATTATATTAGAAATGTTGGTTAAAAAATTCCAAAATCTGTATCAATTCCCTGTGGATGTGACAAGAAATGGCCACAAACGTATTAGTTTAAAGCAACAGAAATTTATTCTTTCACAATTTTAGAGGTCAGAAAACTGAAATCAAGGGGAGAGTGGGACTCTTCTTCCACCAGAGGACCTCGAGCAGAATTCTTTCCTCGTCTCTTCTAATTTCTTGTGACTGCCAGCACGGTTTGTGCCTTGTGGCCACCCTCCCAATCCTCAAGGCTGGCATCTTCAAATCTTTCTTTCCTCATTCACATTGCTTCCCCTCAGTTGTGTGTTAAAACTCCCTGTGCTTATAGCTATAGTTAGTCTCCAACTGAGGACAGTTCAACTTAAGATTTTTTGACTTTGTGATGGTATGAAAGTGATACACATTTAGTGGAAACCTAATTTTGAATCCTGAATTTTGACCTTTCCTGGGAGTAGCGAGATGTGTAGGATCGTCTCATGATGCTGGGTGACAGCAGCAAGTGCAGGTCCTAGTGAACAATCCCATCATGAGGGTAAACAAGTGATACACTGGAAATCATTCTGCACCCACACCACCATTTCTGTTTTTCACTTTCAGGACACTATTCAGTAAGTTACATGAGATACTCAACAGTTTATTATCAAATAGACTTGGTGTTGGAGGATTTTGCCCAACTGTAGGCTAATGGAAGTGTTTTGAGTGTGTTTAAGGTAAGCCAGACTAATCTGTGATGTTCTGTAGGTTAGGAGTTGTAAATACATTTTTGACTTATGATATTTTCAACTTGTAATGGGTTCGTTAAAATGTTGCTCAGGAAGATCTGTATGTAATTGCATTTTGGGCTCACCTAAATCATCCAAGGATAACCTTCCCATCTCAAGATCTTTTTAATCACATTCACAAAGACCCTTTATTGCCTTAAAAGGTAAAATTCATAGGTTTCATGAATCAGGATATGGCTATATTTTGTGAGGCTATTTTTCAGCCTACCACAGACCACCTTCCTATCTCCTTCCATAGAGGAGAGAACATTACTAGAATAAAATACTTTTTTCATGAGTCGATTTCACATAACACAATGTGTGTAGCCCTGATAGTATTAGAAATATAATCAAACACAATGAGAGAGTGTTTTAAGATACGGTTTAAGACAATATAACACAGGCATAATTTTAACTTGCTTTGAGGGATGGATATTACTTATATTGTAACTTAAATAATTGATCATTTCTCTTCCTGGTAGACTAGGACCATTGCCAATCTACCATTATGCTATGCTTCGTTGAATACTACTACAGGACTGAAGTTTCTGAATTATAGCTCCATGATCTTTAGAAAAATCTTAATTAAGTAAACCTGTAGACAAATTTTAAAAGGAACACCTTGTAAATTCTAATACATACTGCATTTAGAAGTTATTATACTTGTTACAAAATAGCTCATGCCAGGTCAACTTTTAAGGAAACCTGACAGAAAAAAAGGAACTGGCAATCAAGTAAGAGAAGTAGGAGCTGAGGAGTTCGAAATTATCCAAGATAAATAAAAGCATGATGGCTTCAGTGAGGTTTCAATTCCCAGTTCTGTTAAGGGCACATGCACTGCTGCCATATGAACTAAAGGAACTAGGAACAAGACACTTGCATGCAATGGGTAAATGTAAGGAGGGTTGTCCCGTCTATGGGATGGGAATGAGAAACCCTTCTGCACATCAGTTCTGTGAAGCTGCACAAATACTAGCTCTCACCGAGGATCACAGAAAGAGGTCATCATGGAGAAATCATAGGGTTAGCATAGTCTGTGTGTGTATAGGAGGTCCAGATTCACACACATGTACAATATGGGGACTCCAACCCAAATTATTATGGCACTGGTGACAGCATCAGAGTCTCAGCTGAGCAAACACAAAAATGTCTTTAAAGTATTCTTTCATAATCGAAGGCACGGGACTCCCATCGCAGGGAAAAAATAGTAAATGAAAGCAAAACACATGAATGAACATCACCAGAAGCAATGGAATGGAAAATTTGTTTTTTAAGAACTGGAAATAATAGAACACTTTGGAAGAGATATATAATATATTTAAAGTTTTCAGAGTTAAAAGAAGAAAGCAAAATTGTTTCCTTTATCAGATCATACCCAAAAATAACTTTCAGTATAGGGAAATAAAAGCTTAAGATTATAAAAGAAAATATAGAACATATTTTTATGAAATAGGAATCAAAAAGCTTTCTTGAAACAAAGATGTTAAAAGCACAAAGCAAAATAATGACAAATTTTACTTAAGATTAATGTATTCAAAATTAAATTTCACAAACAAAAGGAAGCTATGTGATTCCAGGGAGATATTTGCAATTTATGAAACTAAGTTTCAAGTATAGATTATATAAGAATTTCAGTAGTCAAAAATATTGAAATTATAAGCCAACTATTTACAGAAAGGAAAACAAGACTTCCAAAAAGAGTACCAAAAAGGGATTCCATCAGCTATTATGGGGGAAATGCGAATTAAAATAACAATGACATACTGTTCCATCTTCAATTAGATTGGCAAAAATAGCTTTTAATTATATAAAATGCTTGATATGATCAATAATTAGCAAGGATGTGGAGTGTTGGAAGTGAACATTGTTACAACCACTTTGAAAAACCATGTGGCAGTATCTAGTAAAGTTGAAAATGCAAGCAACCCCTGCCCCAGCAATTTCACTCCTTATAACCATGCTAGATGAAGCCTTGCACATATGTGCAAAGAGAAAGGCACAAGAATGTTTACTGTAACTTTGTTCAAATTCCCAAAGTAATCGGCATGTTTGAAACCACCTGATTCATAACAAATGCAAATATAACTAATTACTTTATATATTTGAATTATTGTGTTCATTTCAGTGATTAAATTCATAAAAATATTTGTACTTACAATTTATTGGAAAACATTTTCAGTATTTTTGGTTTGTACGTGCATGTGTGCATATAATTGCATGCAAGGGATTTGTGTTGTATGTTGAGTATGTATGATGCTGGATAAGGCAAATAAAGTGTTTTTTTTATTATATTGTAATCATGATTAAGAATAATATACCTAAAAAAAGAAAAAAATAAATAAAATAAAATAAAATAAAAATTAAAAAAAAATAAAAGAATAATATACCTAACTTAGGAGAAACAATCACAAAACAGATTAGTATTACTAAGATGAGTTATGAGTACATAAATATTTGAAAACATGGTGGGCCAGTGCCATGCACTTTCATAAAAGAGGATGACACTGGATTCAGGAGAATTATACTTAGTAAAGGCTCTTAGGTGACAAAGCAATAAGACCAGATACCCATTTTATTGGTAAAAAGGCTATATCTAAGGATCAGATATTTTTTGTGTGTTCTTTTAGCTGCTTCTGCCATAAAGATAAATCCTCTTATTAGCAGCTAACCTGCTTCATTGCAGGGTAGTGGTCAAGATGTACAGCAATGAAAATAAATGACACCAGAAAACCATAAATGGAGGGAAGTGTGAAAAAAACAGGTGGTGTAAGTGCTTCAACAAGACCCCAGGCAGTATTCAAAGCAAGTAAGTTTGAAAGAGCACAATTCATGAGGTCATTTCAACTAAGGTAAGAAAACCTAGGACTAACATCAGCTGAGGACTAGTAGTTACCTTTTATCAGGTGACAGGACTCACTGCAAAGATTGCAAGTTGGACATAAACATATGTCTTATTTCCAATAGCATTCCCAAAATGAAAAAAATATTTAAAAAGAAGTAAAACCTATATAATGCTGGATAGTAATGAAAGGGATCAGAGACAAATCTCTGCCAAAATATGAGATGTGTCTATTTCACAAATAAGCTTGAGATTCCTGTAGTAATTATCTCTGCCAAAAATGTTATAATGAAAAACAGGTAGACTGCTCTGATAAAATCCCACTAATATCTCACAAATTAAAAGACTTAAAAACCGAGGCGCCTCTGTGGAACGCTGTACTTAGAAATTATTTAAAGGCTTTGTTTCCAGAACTTTCGAAGCAACCCACACTGTGAGGTCCACCAATAAACCACAGCCAAACCAATGGAACATCTGCAGGTGGTCAAGTTCTCTCCTGATACAGTTATTACTCGCAAAGGAGGCCCAATTAAATAGAAAAACAGATGTGTAAGATTGGTTACTTATGCAGGGGAATAAAAAAGAGGTTTTTCCTTATAGGCACTCTCTCAGGACCTTGGTGTTGACCCACACCCACTGAATAATAAATATGACAATGAATATCATAGTCCCCAGATTTCTAACTTCAGATCATGGACCACTGAAGCATCACCCATGTTTCAAAGAGCAACATACTGACTTTTGCAATGTATATTTGGCTTGATTTAAGGTCTCTGTGTTCAAAATACATTAGAAGTTCTGAGAAAGAATGAGTAATACTTAAGAATAGAGTACTTAAAATGCAGAACATGTAAAGAAAACCAATGTGCTAAAGAAATGAAGGAAGAAACGTTTTAAAACGACAAGAGTATTTCACTCAATACATTTAAAGAGACTAATAGGCCAAATAAGACACACACACAAAAAGATAAATCATTAAAAGACTAGAATAGTATAAAAATAGGTTTGTCCGAATTAGGGTAACTGATAGTATCATAACATTTAAAATAATATTAATGATTTCCCATAAAATGGAGGAATAGAAATTTTACTGTAATAGACAAACATGTTAGTAAAAAACTAAGCCAAAACAAGATGATAATACACACAGAAACAAACACATTTTTCAATGAGTGGATGAACCTGAAAAAAAATAAAAGAAGAGTCGACAGTGAGGAGCCAAGCTGGCAGACAAGTACAGGGAGGTAAGTGAATATTGTAGACAAGAGATTAATTAAGAATCCAAGAAGCTGGCAGCCCAAGTGTTCTGTGAATGAAGGCTCTGTATTGGCAGAGTTAGTGGCAAATTAAAAAAAAAAAGCAGAAAACTGGAGTCCAGGAAGGCTATCACTCAGGGGGAAAAAAATGGCTTTCTTAAAGGAGGAAACAAAGCAGCTTTATCTTTGTTCTGGAGATTTAAAACAACAACAACAACAACAACAAATCAAAAGAAGGAAAAAAAACACTACAAGTCTGCTCTGAGGATGTGTGGTTGAAGGCAGCTCTCATTTGAATTTGGAGAATTCATTTACATTATTTGGTTCAAAATCAATCTTTACATCAAAACTTGGATTTAAAGTGGAATGGGCTATATAACACCTTCCAGATGACAACAAATCCCTGCAGAAAAGACTTCACAACCTCCACCACAAAGAAAACTTGAAAGTTGAATTATAACAAATATAATGGGTTCTGGTCTAAAATCACACAACATAATAGATGCTCTATATATTTCAATAAGATAAAAAGATAAGAACAAGAAACAGCAGAGACAGGATCATAAAAGTAGAACACTAAAAGTTTTTGGAGGCCAGTCTGCATTTTACACTAGAAGCTCAAAGTTTCATTCATCAAACCATCCATTGAAAAATCACAACTAATAAAATATTTTAGGAAAGTTTCCAAACGATGTTTATTTAGATAACTGCATTCCATTCGACCTGCAACAAGATTTAAAAAGTGCAATTTAAAAAGCATTTATCTTATAAATATTCATTAAATAGCTAGAAATATATTTAACAAAAAAGGTGTAATACCTTTGTCCAGTTAAACAAGGAGGTCATTAGACTGATGGGGCTCAAATGCCATGGCGGCCTCCCTGAGCAAACCAAAAATGAAGCCTATAAATGCCTCAAGGTTAAGAAATTGAACCCAAGGACAACCAATCACCAAGAGCCAACGAGGCTTTGAGCTATTACCAATCAGGTAATGTCCTTTTTTTGGCCTCTGCACTTTCTCTGTTAGAAGTCTCTCCCTTACCTCTTGTTGACAGATTGTTCCAGAAGTCCCAGACTTCTGGTTTGGTGGTACCAAATTTGAAGCAATTTTTGCTCCAATAAAATCCTAAAATTTTTAATATGCCTCAATTTGTCTTTTGAAATCTTCTCTGATGTAATTGTCACACTTGACTGATAACTGTTAAATAAGAACTAAATACATGTAGAGAGACACCTTCCTTACTGAATCAGTATCAAGAGTCTATCAATTCAAATAATTCTGGGCAAAAGAAATAAGGTTTTTCACCAAAGTTGTAAAAGTGATACTAAATAATATAAAGGTGAGAATAGTTCACACATTAACTAGCACATGGTTTTGTCCTATGCAAGACTAAGGCTTATATGGCTTACAACAGTCATATGAATTATGGGAAAAAAATGATGAAACAGATGAGAACACACACATACACACATGCCCATATGTGAACACCTGATATACAGAAAAAAAAATTGAAAAACTAGTAGGGAATCACAGACTTTTCAATAAGTAGTATAAAATTTTTGACAAAACAAAATGTATTTATTAACTTGGGATAGGAAATTATTAGAAATGTACTAAAACATTCTACCCATACAAAGACAGGCTAATAAAGTTCTTTAACACAGTTAAAATTATTTGTTCACCAAGAGATGTAATAAGATAAAAAGACATGGCACAGTTTGAGAAACAATATTTGTCATAGATATGACAAATGATCATTACTCCGATTATATAAAGTAACTCTCAAATACAACTAGAAAAATACACTCTCTTTTAAATTAGTTGCAACTCATAAACATATTTAAGAAAAAAACAGTAATATAAATGGACTTTTAAAATCTATTTAATGATACCCAAACCTACTAGTAAAGAGATCAAATACATTAAGGCCATAGTAAGATGCAACTGACAACTAAGCTGGCAAAAATAAAACTTACAAAAATTACCAGTGCTGAGAAGATGCGGAACTATTTGAACATTCCTATAGTATTGGCAGAAATATAAATCGGTCCAGGCCACCTATATAATAATTTGTCACTATCCTGCCATGAACAGATGAATATCAGTTGACCCAAAATAGTGACTCTTAGGCATAAACAATTATACAAAAAAGGAAAAAAAAATCAAAGACAGGGAAATAAGTATGAATGATTCTAAATACAGATATGTAATATAAATTTTATTTGCTTTTAAAAAAAATATGTTATTTATTTGAGAGAGAAAGAGCATGATTTCAGGGAGGAACAAAAGGAGAGGAAGAAGCAGACACTGAGCAGGGAGCCTGAGGTAAGATTTGATCCCATGACCCCGGGACTATGACCTGAGCCCAAGGCAGATGCTAAGCCACGCAGGCACCCACGATTTGCTGTTTTTGAAGAAGAGACATAATGGTTCTATTACATCAAAAAAAGTCTAGGAGTTAGTAAAATAAATTATGAAAATTAAGCATTTTATTTTTCATTTTTATTAAGAAGTTAATTGCTGTACTCTAATTTCTGGTAATCAGAGAACTCTACATTTGTAATTACAAACACATAAGGGAATGCTAACAAAATTGAAATATGGTATATTCATTACATCAACTAGAAAATAAGTAAAGGGACAACAAGATATAAATACAGAAATGGAATCATCAGAAAGGTGTTAAAAAAATAAATGGACAAAAAAATACTAGAAAGAAGATGAGAACAATTCTATACATACAAAAATGATGTTCCTTCCATCACTGAATTATGTGTATCTTCACCTTTTTCTAAGGTTTTTAAAATACCCATAGTAAGGTTACATATTAGTAAAGGAATATAATGTGCATCTTTAAAAGAGTATTAGTTCTAGCAAACTAATAAATGAAAGATAAAACCACTAAATATAATATACTTTTTAAATATTTTATATTTTCTAAATAAAATGCATTTAGGGGCTGGTGGATGGTTCAGTCAGTTGAGCCTCTGACTCTTGATTTGGGCTCAGGTCATGATCTCAGGGTCCTGGAATCCAGCTCTACCTCAGGTTCTGTGCTCAGTAGGGGTCTGCTTGAGATTTTCTCCCTCTCCCTCAGGCCCTTCCCCCCAAAAAATAAGGAAATATTTTTAAAATATAAGAAGATGTATTTAGATTTTTAAAAATATTTAAGATTGCTTGAAAATTGGTATTAATATATATAATTACAAATAATGTTTAAAATACCCTTAATGAAAAAAAATATTTTTCCTTAACGTTTATTTAAATAGTATTATATTTAAAGTTTTGCTTTCTCACACTTAAAAACTTTTCATCTTTATAAAATGCAAATTCTGTACTTTTATTTATCATTCTGATAGCAGAGTCACATTTTACTCACCTGAAAATCCTATGCTCATAGGGAGTTTAAAATATCAATTCCAAAATGAAGTTAACACTATTAGCCAAGAAACTACAGAAAACCTTTGTTAAAGCAAATAATTTAGAGCCTCCACATGTGGAAGGAAATCATATTATTAAAATTAAATTTATTTAAAACTATAAAATTAACCACAGGACTAATGAGCTTATTAAACTCCATTAAATTCCTGATATCGAATCTATATTTTATAACTTACATATTAGGACACTTGTTAAAGCTAGAATTTTTGCAACCTTTTTTTCTAACAATAAATTAGTAATATTAGAATCCCAGGACATAGGCATTCTGCTATTTCATTTAAAGAACAAAAATCTCTTGGGGTGTCTGGGTGGCTCAGTCAATTAAAGTTAAGTCAACTCTTGCTTTTGGCTCAGGTCATGATCTCAGGGTCATAAGACTGAGCCCCACATTTGGCTCCCAGCTCAGCAAGGAGTCCGCTTGTCCCTCTCCCTACTCCTAGATCACGTGTGCACACATGTGTGTGTGCTGTCTAAATTAATTTTTAATCTAAAAAAAAAGAACAAAAAAGATTTAGAGTTTCTAGTTCTTATTACTTCTACGTCTCAAAATCTTAAGTTTCCTAATGTCAGTATAAATGTATTTATTCAAAATGGTAATTTGAATTTTTATCTCAAGTTAATATATCTCTTGTGTTTTGTGCATATGTGTTTCTGGAAGTTATGTTGTCCTTCAAAGTGCATATATAGAATCAAATATTAAATGCTTATTGAACTGGACAGTACAATACCACCCTTCTTGTTTTTCTCTGTTATATAAGAAGAAAAGGCCAGAGAGAAGGAAAGGGAAAAAGAGACAGAGTAGGTCATTTTTTGTTTTCCAAGCTTTATTTCCAGTATTTATTCTATTATTCATTTAGCAAAGTGTTGATAATAGAATAGATACCAAATAGGAAAATAAATTAGATATAATTTCTGACCTGAGGAAATGTGCAACATTGAAGATAAAACTGATAAATTGGCAAATGTTGGAAATAAAATATTGCAAGTCCCGTAACAGAGGTTCTATGGAGACAAAGAGTTGCAGAAATTAACTGAAACAGCAAAGAGAATTAGGTTTTTCACAAATAATTAAAAATTTAAAGTAAATCTTGGAGGATAAACATGAATTTTCAAGAAAATAAAAAATGAGAGGAGTTTCAAAAGGAAGGTATCAACGTAGTTAAATGTGTAGAGGTCAATGAGATCTGGGGAACAAACCTCCTTTGGGGATGGTTTTAAAATAAAATAACCTGCTGAAACATTACAGTGGTGACCAGCAAAGCCACATCAAAATAGGGTGTGCGTCTGCTGCCATAAATTGTGAAGGACACTAGACCATTACTTTTTCTATTTAAGCCCCCACCCCCATACAGTCATGATACCACATGTAGAAGTTAATGATCCTTGGCTCTACTCTCTCTCTTTCTCTCCTTGCCCTTTGTTTCTCACTTTCATTTTACTAGAAACTAAGCAAAAATGATTCTTTCCTGTTTCAACAACCAAACATTTGGGTCATGATTTATTTTTTTATTTTTTTTTAATTTAGTTATGATAGTCACACAGAGAGAAAAGCAGAGACACAGGCAGAGGGAGAAGCAGGCTCCATGCACTGGGAGCCCGACGTGGGATTCGATCCCGGGTCTCCAGGATCGCGCCCTGGGCCAAAGGCAGGCGCTAAACCACTGCGCCACCCAGGGATCCCTGGGTCATGATTTTATAGACCAATGTCACTCCCAATTCTTGGCCTCCAACCTCAGCTGGGCCCTCCATGCGTCCTTGCATCTTTCATCAGCTTTCATGATCATTCCCTACACCAACTCCTTGCAGTTACCACTAAGGTGTGCAGGGTCCAGGCAGGTATTTTCACGGGCCTCTGTCTATACAAACACTTTGATTAAAAGCCATCCTGCTAAATCTTTGGGCTTCTGTGAGGTACAGTGATTTATTGATAAAGATTGAAAATAAGACTAGAAAAGAGATACCGCTGTATTTATTCCCACAACAGTGCATGTGATCCCCAGTGTCCAAGCACTATTTCTCCGTTTTCACATCCAAGAACCACCTCTGTGTCCTTTACTGAAATACACCATTTATTGGTTCATTGCACACTTTCTGCCACAACAGGGCAGCAGTAGCAGCAGCATTATCACTCACCATGGCGCCTGGGAGTCCATTTGTGTTGAAACTATGCTGATCTTGCCTGTGCAGTTTCCTAATACTACTTCCTTAATAAACGTTATGTCATTACTACCCATTGTATTGTCCACAAATGTTGGCTTTCAGTGACTCTTTCAAAACTTGTTTGTGTCTGTACTTTGATAATGAAAACCATGAATGCAACTTTTTCTAGAATAGGTGGAAGAAATGTTAAAGTTTTTTTTTTTTTTTTTTTTTTTCTGGATATGTTAAATTTGCTGCTTGGAATTTTATGGCACAAATGCAGAACAGGACACATTCCAACCATGCCTTTTCTTGGATTGGTAGTCCATAATCCTTGAATTTCTAGAATATGATCTTTTATTTTACAGTGTTGGCCTCACCCCTGACTCCTCAGCCTGTCATGAGATGGGAGGATAGGCAGGGACTATAGCAGAACAAAAACAGCGATCTCATGGGCACAGGGAATTGTTGTCCCTTGTCCAACACAGCACAAGACGAATCCTGAGTAACATGAGTCATCACACTGATTGGAAGCAAGAGAGAAAATGAATACCATTGTGATTACTGAGCATTGGTCTTCAGAAGCCTTTGGGGAGACAGGCTCAGTCAACCCTGGAGGACTGCCTGCCATGAGGCCTGGACCTTGCCTAGCATAGGGTGACCTTGCCAACTTCCAGGGGCACACTCTGCCAAGATGGCTTTGCCAGTACCAGCTATGCCATGTCACTAGAGGGAGACAAAAGATTTTGAGGTAGACACTTGAATGGCAGGGACATGTGTGGGACAGGATCTGTTGTGCCCTGTCCTGACATACTATCAGAGTTGGAAGAAGCACTGGAGGAGGGCCCCACAAGGCACAGGCTGAGGGCAGGGCCAAGTGTTGTACTGCTCCATTAAACCTAATTGTGTTTTCTTTTAAATATCTATCTCTTCATTACCATTTTTTTTTCCAGATAATGTCAGTTTTTACGTTAGTAGGAACACTGAAGATATACAGTGGGATTTTCTCATGTTACCAACATTCACCTCCAACTTATAGACTTCCCTGTATCCATATTCACTTTTAATTAACTCTGTCAATCTATGGTAATTGTCAACTTTGGAGCCAAGATGATAGAATGCCTCAAGGCACAGCGTCTAATGTTTCATAGAATCACCGTTTTACTGCAAATAAAATGGATGTACTATCTAGTTGATGGGGTTGTGGTGAGGTTTAAATGCCGTATATACATATATCTATATTATAATACATATATATATTTTTTTTATTTGTAAATTACAGCTCTGGAATATAGCACACACCATACATTATAGAGGTAGTATATCTGTGCTTATACAATGATAGGCATGCGTTATTTTTCTTTTCTGAATTAAGAAATATAAAAATCATACTTTGTTAGAATTTACCTTCTGTGCTGAAAAAGAGCTGTAACAAAAGGAAATTAAATTACATTTTTGCTGTGAGATTTAGGAGCAGAAATAGGAGTCTGTCTACAGATTATTTAGAAGAGCTCGTAAGCAAGCCCCTGAATGAGGGGCTTTGCAATCCCAGCCAGAACTAGCTCAAGAGAAAAACAAAAACACAACATGAATAAAGATAATATTTATCATTCACTTAATTACAAATAATAATTTCTTTGTATTTATCTAAATTAGATTTTCATCAATATAATGGAAACTTGACATGTCCCCGATGCAGATTGGGACATTATATTTCCACACGTGGACAGGTATGGATAAATATACATGTGGCTTTTTGCAATGAAATAGGTTTTGCTCTTCCAAAGTCTTCGTTATACGTAAGGACATCCATTATAAGGAATCCATGAAATAAGTTAGATCCAACTAACTCTAAGAAAAATTATGGAGGGGCCATTAAGACCAATGTACATATCATCACATGCATACATGTATGGATAACACAGTCGTATGGTCTCACTAATCCAAACTGGCTTAAAGCATTGAAAGAAATATGGAGGGGCCCCTAGGTAGCTAGTGGCTGAGCGTCTGTCTTTGGGTCAGGTCATGATCCCAGGGTCCCGGGATCAAGTCCTGCATCATGTTCCCTGCAGGAAGCCTTCTTCTCCCTCTGCTTATCTCTCTGCCTCTCTCTGTGTGTCGTTCATGAATAAATAAATTTTAAAAATCTTAAAAAAAAGAAATATGGAGTCATATTTATTGGAGCATGAGATAAAGGACACTGTGTACAAAGGTGTGTAGGAGCTCAATACATAAGGGTTTTAATTAATGATGTCAATTCACGTGGAAGGAACACATAGCCCTTCCGTGATCCTAGTATTTAGCAAAAGGGACTTCCTGGTCCATGTTTTAGAAAGACCATGTAGTCATTTGTAGATAACTGCATGTGTGACTAAGACATATAATATAATGAAATATCTGGTAGCTAGACATGAACTAGATTAAAAGGACCATCATTTGTTTTATTATAGGTACACATAAATACTTCGCCCTTGGTTTGGGTTAATTATTCATTGTGCAATGCTGCTATCTACCTTTTAGATGCCTTTGCTCTGTTACATTATTTGTAAGACAAGCAATAAAGCTTGCTTTCTTTATCCCTTCTCTTTCTTACCAGAGCATATTCTTTTTAACAAATAGTTCTTTATCCGGAGGAGATGGGAGGAGGAAAGGGGGTAGCTTGTGTCATGTCCCTAATATGCTTCTAGTAACACAGAGCTCATTAAAAAGAAAAATCCCTACAGGAAGTATTTTGTTCCTGCTTTTATCAATTAGAATTTTGAACTTTATCTGTGTTTACAACTTAATGGGCAATTGAATGGGGGAAGCAGAAATAACTGATAGATATGAATATTTTATTATATGAATATTTAATGATATTTTTTCTTAGTAATGTATATTAATTGCATTTTTAAAACTAATCTTTTTTGCTAGTCCCTTAGCAGCTCTGAAGTGTGTGCATATAACGCTTAACATTTTTTTCTTTGAATGTGATAAGTAAAAAAGTAAATAGGAACAATATTAAAATTTTGGCGCCTGTATGTACGGTCAGGTCTTTCGTCAACAATACAGAAAGCAAATGTATTATGTACCCTTATTCGACTTCCAGAAGAATGAAGACCCTAATCCATGCATTATCTACCACCCTATAAAGTGACAGAGATTGTTCATGAATAAATACAAATGCTAATTATGGCAATGGTGACCTAGGATAGCTAGGCAGTATTTTGCTAGCAATATTAGTTTATGACCTAGAATGGGGTCAGCCAACTTTTTTTCTAAAGAGCTAGACATTCAATAGGTCAACATTTGCAGTAGGTCTCTGTTGCAACCGCTCCGTTCAGCCACTGCAGTGTAAAAGCAGCCATCGGGATCCCTGGGTGGCGCAACGGTTTGGCGCCTGCCTTTGGCCCAGGGCGCGATCCCGGAGACCCGGGATCGAATCCCACATCGGGTTCCCGGTGCATGGAGCCTGCTTCTCCCTCTGCCTGTGTCTCTGCCTCTCTCTCTCTCTCTCTGTGTGACTATCATAAATAAATAAATTAATTAAAAAAATAAAAAATAAAAGCAGCCATCAACAATACTTGACTGTTAAAAAAATTAAAAAAAAAAAAAAAAAGCAATACTTGACTGAACGTGGCTGTACTGCATATTTGACATTTTCTCCACAAAAAGAGATAGCCAGCCAGATTGGAGCTGCAGGTCATAGATTTACGGACTCCTAAACTAAAGGGAATTTGAGGTCTCCCAAAATGTGTTTCCTGTCAAACCTGAGACTCATTTTCATGATGCGTTAATCCATGTCTAAGTCCAGAAGACACAACCAAATTGATGACAAGGGCTTAAATACATCAGAGTCCAGTATGGTCTGAGTCACAGTGAACAACAATGAGCACGGTGTCTCCTTAAGTGCATCAGGAAAGGATGACATTTCTCAAATGACTCCTGGTAGCAACTGCCTAAGACAAGAGCTTTCACAGGAGGAGAGCCATTGGTTTGGAACTGGGGTCAGACAGTCACCACTTGAAGGCAACTAAATATGAGCTGAGCGCTAGAGTTATACACTCTACCGAAGTGATACGAAAACAACACCACAAATAGGAAGAAGTATTGTCCCCAGAATACAGATTTGGAGTCTGACGCTCAGCATGAATATGTAGACTGACCAAGGTCACGCCCACGGCAAATTAAATCAAAGCATCAGATATCATTTCCAAACCTGCCTGATTCAACCCCCACCACCACCACCTTTTTAAAAATATTACTCAACTGTGTGTATTGTTCACTCTGGGTCTGGTCTGATTAAGCTTTGCTGGGGGTTGTGACTTGCTATTTGCAGTCACTGCAAATTTCAGTGATCCCTGACCAGCTTTCTCTATATTGCATTTCCACTTTCCTCCAAAAACTCAGATTTTCTCCACACCTTCATTAGACTCAGCAATGAACCTGTTTTCTATTCACTAGACTCTAAGACCATTTTATGGGAGGTCCTATAACTTCACTTCTTCTTACTCCAAATAACTTAGAAGTAGTTCATTCTTTTCTTTTGTTTTTCCCTGCAAAATAATCCTCCCCTACTTCCCTGAACCAGCCTGTGCAACCTTCTCGCTTCCCTCTTTTCCCACTACTGCCAAAGTCTGTCTTCAGCTATGATTTTGTTTCTTTCACACGGCTGCTTCCAATCCTCGGCCTACAAACATGCCCCGGCTTCTTCTGGCCTGATCTTAATCCTTCCATCTCTCACGTTATTTCCAATTGCTCCCCATCTATTTCACGACAAAACCTCTTGAAAAAAAAATGGTCTCCGTTCTTGAGCATCTGTGCCACCCCCTCCTACACCATGTCCCCGAAGCTCTAGCTTCGGCCCCCCCTGGGTCTGCTGAAACTGACCTCTCAAGGGTTCCAACCATTCTGGGAAAACTAGCCCAACCCCCACCTGGACTTAGCACTAGGTTTCTGGATCTCTTGGTGGCAACTCATGTTGTTAATCTCTCTTGATTTGGAGATACTTTCTTGGGTTTTCCTTCAGTTTGTTCTTTCCCTGGACCCCTTCAGGGACAGCCTTCTTTTAATTTCTGCTTTCTTTATCCAAGTGGCGGTGCTGATTTTATGTCACATTTGTTCTCTCCTCATAGTCCTCTCCATGGGAATTTCATCTACTTTCATGTATTCAAATGTTATTCTATGCAGATTCTACAGCTATATACGCTCTATAGGCTCCAGATTCTCTGTCTTCCATTTTTAGCAGGCTGTCTGACATCTCTCCATAAATATATCACCAACCGCTTAAATGCAATCCGGCCTAAAACAAACCCAGTCCATGTAGTCCCACGATGAAAAACAATCTTTCTTAATCTTTCTTAGTCATCTATGGCTCCGATTTCAGAGTCCTTCCTTCCTCCTTCCCTCCCTTTCTTTTTCTTTTCCTTTGTTGGCCTTTTCTTTTTCTTTCTTTCTTTTTTTTTAAGTCTTTTCTTTCTTTTTCATAGTTATTTTCCCAGATATCCAACCTTGCATGTACTACCCGTGCAATATAATTTGTATTCAATGTTCTCTTTCTTATCCTGTGCTGCTGTTTTCAATCGTCGAGCTTCTCCACTCCATTACTGACCTTGTTAACCTTTTCTCTCACCAGCTTAAAAATTTAAGCCCTATTAGCAGTAGCAGATAATATTTTTCAGGTTTCTCATCATGTAATTCTCTTTTCCTCAAACATTGTTCATGGCTTTTAAGCCCATTTAATGAACTATTCTGTTCCGGGGCACCTGGGTGTCTCTACCAGTTACCCATCTGCCTTCGGCTCAGGTCATCATCCCAGGGTCCTGGGATCCAGCCCAGACTGGGGCTCCCTGCCCTCTGCCCCTCCTCGTGGCTTGTGCTCTCCCTCTCTTGCAAGTGAATAAATAAAATCTTTTTAAAAATAAAAGAGATATTAGCTTCCCGTTCCAACACCCATGCTTGTCCAGCATGCCCTGGATGACATATCTGATTTCTTTTTCTCTGTACTTGAATCAGACTGACTCATCACTCTCCAGCCAGACTGAAGCATTCCGTCCCACTTCTAAAATGTGTTCTCACTATTTCTAATACCTGAAGTGTATACTTAATGTACAATTTCTAGGGTTGAAAAATTTTACCTATTCTTCCAGAGTCATCTCAAATACTAGTTCCCCTGTGATTGCTTTCATTTAATTCCTCAGTAAGACACCACCCCTTTCCTTTGGGAATCACTACCTTGTGCATCTCTTATGACAATTATCCCATCATCTAATATCCTCTGCCATATTTGAAAATGATTAAGCACCAAAACTATATTTATTCACTATAGAAATGTAAACGTGTGATATGCATATTATATATACACATTTATTTGTTGATTATTATGAGGTTTTTAGTTGAGAACATAAAACGATAATTCCTTTGGCTTCACGTTGAACTAAGGGTATTGAATAAATAGGTGTCCTAGAAAGGGAGCACTGCTCTAGAGTCAGTTGGGATAGAGAAGGCTATATGGTTGCAACTCAGGTCTTCAAATTAGAGTGGTTTATGACACAAACTAATCTTCCTAGCTCACACTGTATGTCCTCCCAGTGACACATACCGCATCTCATATTACATTGGCCAAAACAACTCACGTGACTATGACCAATTTAAACTGAGAGAGGTTTAAGGTCTCTCAGAGAGGTCTCTGGTCAGAGAGAGGCAGAGGATATTGGTGAACAGATAAACCATCTACATCAGGAAACAATGGTACGCCCTTGAGGAGATGGTTCCTCAATGAGCTAATATATGATATCTGGAGAATAGTATATATAGACATGAGAGTGCATGAAAGATGCCCTTTGTATGGCTAAGAATGTTCTATTATACATGCTGGTTATTGTCCTTTACGCTTCCCACAAAACACTTCCTCTCACTCTCTGTTTATACGTTTTCCTACTGTGGGTTCCTTCTTAAAGAACAAACTTTAGCCTGGAGAATAGTGTTGTGTTTCTGACTGGAGGGAGGAGGGATAGTACCTCATCTGGAACAAGTGCAGCCTATTCAGGACCCATTAGTAAAGTCAATATTGAGAGGTTATAAGCAAAATCACCTCTGTAACAAATGAATTTCCTTCAGACTGTGGACTCTACAATATAGTGAAAATTAGGCAGTTATGACCTAGATGAGCACTGAGTAAATCCTGGAGATGTGAGAAGCATTAGGATTTGTAGTTGGCAAGCTGAAGACCCGAGAAAGCCAACATGTAATTCTAGTCCAAGTCCAAAGGCCTCAAAACCAAGACAGATGTAAGTTCTATGTGAACACCAGCTGGTTCAAGGCCAAGAAGAATTCTGGCCAGAGATACAACAAAAGTTCATATCTCAATCTAAGTCCAAAGGTTGGAGAAGAACAAGATCCCAAGATCTAGTCCATGAAGTCAAGAAGGAATTCCCTCCACTTCCCTCCACTGACTAATGAAAGAGTCAGCCTTTTTGTTCTATTCAGGCCTTCAAATGATTAGGTGAGGGCTCACCCACATTAGAAGGGCAATCTCTACTCAGTCTACTGCCTTAAATGTTAACCTCATCTGGCCTATAGAGAAGAGTAGTTACAGAGCTGTTTAAGGATGTTCGGGCTCTTCTCGCAACTGTATTTCTCAGAGTTGTGGTGAGAGGTATGTCTTGTGGATACTTCCTGGATATTCGAGCAGGTTCTAAATGACAAACCCATTATAACATTGTGAACTTTAAGCATTTGAATCCCTTCATATATGTTAAACCACGGCAGATCTTGTGTGTTCAACTCCAAGATCATGGGCTACAGTTTCCTTCATGTTTCAGCCAAACAACCAAGTTGTTAACTCCCCAGAATACAACATTAAATGCAGAGTATCTTTTTAGTGAGGTTATTACAATAAATTTGGCCTGATCCAATATTATATTCCTTCCACCATTATCCCATGCCCTTGAATATCCTTTCTTGTATATTTTCCCTAGGCTTCTGTTTATATAAATTAGAAAACTTAAGTTACTCTTTTGGTATGAAGCACATCTTCTTGTGAACCATGCTGTGCACCTCAACTTTAAGGGCCTCTTCATACTTGAGTCCCAGTTATAGATCAATAAGCAAAAAGGGATGGCAGAGATGGGTCCTGAGGAGAATCAACATTGCATGGCACTTATCTAAGAGGAGACCATTCCGTTTCCTCAGGCAATGTAGGATTAATCCCCTCAGAGGAGAGGAGAGGAGAGGTTGCTTACACTAAGGGTGGAGAGGCGTGCTCGCTTCGGCAGCACATATACTAAGGGTGGAGAGGCCTCTTCATTGACCAAGAAGACTCCTCAGAATTTAGAAGCTCAATATCCCCAGCTTCATAAGGTCTCCCCACACATCCCCATTCCAACTTTCAGGATTTCCTTCCTTCTCAATGATTCACTTTAACAGTAAACCCCCTGCAGGGCTGGGAGTTCAATTTGTAAGTCGGCCGGTTCCAGGGTGAGAATCTGCATTTGATTTTCAGCAATCTCAGCATTGTGGCTACAGGAGATAAAGGTTTCCTCAAGGCACACACAGAAGTCTTCAGGTCATTTGTGGGTCACTAAAGCTGGGAATTCAAATCCTTGAGCTCATCTTTTACTTTCCTACTTTGTCCAGTGACATTAGGCAACGTGATGATGATTGGTCACCAGCCATCAACTCTATATTCATTAGTTTGAGAAAAGTGTTTGAAAGTATCATATACACAGTCCCTGAGATCCTTACATTTTAGCAGTGGTGAATTAGGAGTATCTAAGGAGATATTTCAAGTATCTCTATTACCTGATCACACCACAGACCATCAGTGTGCTCTCTGCAATTGGAAATAGTCATTAGAATCTTTTTTTAAAGATTTATTTATTTATTTTAGAGAGAGGGGTTTGGGGCAGAGAGGGAGAGAGAATCTTAAGCAGGCTCTACACCCAGCGCAGAGCCTGATGCAGGGCTCCATCTCATGACCTTAAGATCACGACCTGAGCGGAAACCAAGAGCTGACGGCTTAATCAATTCTGCCACTGAGGTGGCTTTACAATCTTTAAATCTAATCGGATTAGAGAATGAATTCCAGAAACCCCAGAACCAATTCAGAAGACTCATCCTTAAAATTCCATCTCTCTGGAACCACTGTACCAAAATATATAGAAGTCAAGATTCTTCAGAGGAACAGAACCAATATATTTTACACACACACACATATGTATGTCAGATTATCTATATGTGCCAATATATACATGCTATACCAATGGTACA
The DNA here is from genome assembly GCF_011100685.1 of Canis lupus familiaris. NCBI lineage: Eukaryota > Metazoa > Chordata > Mammalia > Carnivora > Canidae > Canis > Canis lupus. The sequence goes on along the minus strand of NC_049225.1, from coordinate 83,654,624 downwards.
GCTCCATTCCACAGGATGGCAGTCTAGAGATGCAGAAAGAACCAATATTTTGGTTCCAGTCCAAAGACTGGCAATGACAAATATCTCCATTCAAAGCAATCAGGCAGGAGGAGGTTCCCTCTCATTCATGGGAGTCTGACCTTTTTGTTGTATTCAGTCCGTCAGCTGACTGGATGAAGGTCACTCACGTTAGGGGGAACAATATTGCTTTTCATAGTCTACTGATTCAAAGAGTTAAGTTCACCCAGAGATACCCTGGTAGGCACACCCAGAACAATATTCAGCCAAATATTTGGCCACTCCCTGGCCCAGTCACACTGACACACAAAATTAACCATCATAGTCCCCTTCGGACTGGGGCAGGACATTAGAGGCAGGAGTCATCTTCACCCTGGTGCTGGGAGGCACTGACTGGGGGTAGGAAGAAAAATTTGGCTCTCTACTGCAAAATGATCATTCTATTCCAGGATCTGATAACCAGGGTCAGCATGAAAGGGCCCTTGGAAGAATTATAGACTGGTGATTGTCAAACATGCTACCTGGAGAAAGTTCTCCTGGGCAGCCCACTGGGGCACATCACAGATAAAAGACAACTCTAAAAGAATTAAATTAACCTGTTACGATTCAAGTTCCCCATCCAGTGTAGTCCCCAACTATTTTGATTTAGACTTTTGTCATTCCTGCTTCAAACCATTAGCTATTATTAAGTTAAAGGTGTCAGTTGTAAGTAAAATTTAAACCACCAAGCAATAAGCAAGTCCCCTCTGAAGGATGCATCTTGCAGGAATGGGATTCTTAATAAAATTCCACCTTGAAAATAGCTCATTTTTATTCCGGGCAATCGAATTTTAGGAAAAGGTAACATTAGGGAAATAATTATAAGAGCATATACACTTTTCATTTTTGTCACAAATTTGTCTTTTCATACATTTAACTCCCACATTAACCTAGATGAATTTTATATGGACTCATTTGAAAGAAAAGATAAGAAATTATCTTAACGGTCCATTAAAATATATCGGCTTCAGATGTTTTTAGAAGGGCAAAATTTAAACACGTCTAACATTTTGCTAAAAGCATGGAAGTATTAGTTCTTTGAATAAACTTTGGCCCAATAGAAATACCTGCCTCATTAAAATGCTTAGTTTGCTAAGTTTGAACTTTAAAGTGCAATTTCTTTTCTAGTGAAAAAAAAAAAAAAGGCTATATTTAATGCTTTAAACTGAACTTTTCCCCCAAAAGGCTGAATGAATTTTTTAGACCATCTTAAAAGTAACAGAGATGAAAAAAATAATACACTTTAAAATTCAGTTTTATCATCAGTAACAAAAAAACCTTAGCATAACTATATCTTCTCGTTTTTTGTAGTTGTGCAAATAAAATAGTAAATAGCTCCTCTCAAATTTTTAATTACTCTTTGTATTAATCCAGATAGGTTTATTATTGGAATAACAAAGTAATTTACCTATTTTTTTTAATTTACCTATTTTCTTCTTTCTGAAAAAGTTCCCTAAGCCTGAGCTATTTTTTTTTTTAATTTATATTCCTCATTACAGAACCGTAATATTTCTTCCAGAGCCTATGCATGCAGCCATATGCACATGTCATGAAGGACTTTGTAGGGCAGCCCCGGTGGCGCAGCGGTTTAGTGCCACCTCCAGCCTGGGGTGTGACCCTGGAGACCCAGGACTGAGTCCCACGTGGGGGTCCCTGCATGGAGCCTCCTTCTCCCTCTGCCTGTGTCTCTGTCTCTCTCTCTGAGTGTCTCTATGAATAAATAACAAAATCTTTAATAAAAAAAAAAGATTTTGTATATGTGTGTCGGATATTTTTTTCCCCCATATTCTTAAATAATTACTCCTCTCATTATCATCTTCTGCTGCCCACCTCCCCAGCTACTGGAAGGAATGAACATAATACCCTAAGATAAATAGTACAATTCAGTCTCATTTTCGTGTTTAATCACATGTCCATGTAATCATTTTTGGAAGGTCAGGCTTTTCAGTGAGAAAGGATGGATGAGAATTGTGACAAATGCTACAATGCCCTCTCAGTGCTTATCTCTTCGTTAATTCTTTCCACTGTTTTTCATCTTAGGTCTATAATTGAATGATCTGTTAGAAATATCATAAAAACTATAAACAGAAGACAAAAAACAGCATTGCTAATTTATAAATGCTTTCAATTTGAATTTCTGTTGTATCCTTCACATCCATTAAGATGAACTGCTGGATATTTTCACCTTAATCTCCACTGCATTCATCAGCAAAACCATGTTCCTGGGAAGGCAGGGGGTGAGGGTATCACTCTGAACTTAGAATATGTATGTATTCTACTGTGTAATATATTATGTAAAAATATGTAAATTAGCATTTCAGTAATAACAGTGTTTTTATTAAAATAATAATATTATCCTGAGTTTCTAATATTAGCGCTATGAAATAGATACAGATAAGAGTATCAAGCTCATATAAATCAACATAAAGAGTAGTAGACCCAACAACCAGTACGTGAAATAGCAATATTTTTTTCACTTTTGTCAATGTGTTGACTTTCTAAATTCAAATAACTCTATAAGTATATGTAAGTATAAATTTCTATCAAAGTTACAAGCTCACTTTTCAATTATCTTGTAAATTTTCTGGTGTAAAGAAACACTCAGAGATTTAGACATGAGGGTTAAAAATAGTGGTGTGAACATGTGTTATCTCTACTCCTTCCTAAAAAATTAGATTATTCTTTAAAAGACAAAAAATACACCCACAAGGTTCCAAAGAACATGATGGAAAACAGTAACAAAATCTGGCATGCTAGAAAGTAGAAAGAGCAATGATAAAGGATTGAGTACATCAGAGAAAAAACACTTAGTTTATCTGCATGCACAGGTATAAAGAGAAAGTCCAATTCACACCAAAGAATCCAGAAAGGACTCAGGAAGGAAGCAACTGGTACCTTCCAACTTAAGGGAACACATAAATGTGAAGATAGCCCGGTTGGCTCAAAGCCCGTGGAAGAAGCAGCCGGAGCTGGAACTCCCTCTAGTTTCCCAAAGGGCCCGGGTACAGCTCCTCCCAGGCCATGACTGACCCTGAGGTGACACCTGGAATCCTGCCACAGGGGGTCTCCGGGCTTCAGGCCACCAAGCAGAGCTGAGGACAAAGACTGAATCCCCCCAATGCAGGTGGCCAGGGGATTCTCTCTAGTATTGTAACGCAGGAAGTACATATGTGTGGCAAGGGGTCAACACCTCAGAGACTTTGAGGGACAAGCTACATGACGCTGTGCAAGAGGTCTGGAATAAGAGACAAAAAATAAGACAAGGTAGAAAAAGAAGGAGAAAAAAGTAAGTGATGTTCTCAAATATATTGTACCAGGCTTCCTTAAAAAAAAAAAAAAGAAAGAGAGATTTCATTTATTTTTTCCTGATAGAAACATAAAGAGAAGCAGAAGCAGGCTCCCTGCAGGGATGTGGGACTCGAACCCAGGACCCTGGGATCATGCCCTGAGTCGAAGGCAGACGCCCAACCACTGAGCCCCCCCCGGGTGCCCTCCACCAGGCTTTCTGATTCCTACCTTGGCACAATCACATGCTGCCTTTCCAACTGGCCTGGGCTTCCTGAACTTTCTGAAAGCTTCCTTTATACATAGTAAGGGGATTTTACCTGGGAAACTACAACACACGCAGGACGGCTGCTACCAGCAGATCTGTGTTGGTATAGACAGTTCTGATAATCACATGACAAATATCTCATGTTTTTGTCCTTATGCAATAATAAAAAAATTCTGCAATTGGTGAAAAATCTGGGTTCAATCAATCTAGGATACATTGGTCTTTTTTTTTTTTTTTTTAAAGGAGGCCTCCCAGAGCTCAAAAATAACTTATTCGAGCTCCAATTCTGGTCATTTACATTTCTGCTGAATGAAGCCTTGATTTAATTTCACCACAGGGAAGCACAGATCCAGATTTGACTTGTAAATCTATAGTATGCTGAGTCCTCCTTACTCTCAAATTTTTTGATGACTTCTGGTATACAAAGTCTCAGGTGTGAATTGCTATCAACATGGTGTGACAAAAACCTAGAACTGATCCCCAAAAGTGTTAGAATTGATGGAAATCGAAACCATAAAGCTTACACAGCTCTTGCAGCACTTGTGACCTATTTGTAACGAGTGTAATCAGAATTTTAAAATATCAAGTAAGTGGTGCCTGGGTGGCTCAGAAAGTTAAGCATCCAGCTCTTGATTTTGGCTGAGGCCATGATCTCAAGGTTATGGGATCGAGCCCCAGGTCAGGCTCTGGGCTGAGCCTGCTTCTGATTCTCTCTCTCCCTCTGCCCCTCCTCCTCTGTAAAAATATCAAATAATAAGCATATTTTATGCATTGCAGAATGCCATTATTTCATCCAATAATAAAAATACATAAACTAAAAAGATATTAAACAAAACTACTGTCATCATAGTACAAAAAAATATACGGGGCAAATCACTTTATTATTTGATGCCTTAAAGAAGCGTATCCTAAAAATCCCTTGTTGAATTATCACAATAAAATGCATGTTCCCGGGTATTGCACTATGTCTCTCTTGTGTTTCTCTCCATTCACCAGCTGTTTTAAAAACATTTCCTTTCTCTCTTGGTTTAGAATTCAAGTGTGGTAGCCCCAGTCACAACTTCATAGGAAAAAAAAAAAAGAAAAAAACCCTAAGGGATTTTCGGAGTACAGTTGAAAAGTTTGGGCTATTAGTGAATTTTAAGAATTTTGAGAAAGGTGATACAACTCAGCACATTTTATAAAGTTAAATTAGAGAAATTTTTAGGTACTTGTGTAGATTAAGACATGTGTGTATATATTCATTTCAAAAATATATACATCTCTAATATTCACATTTTTCATATTTGAAGTTGTAAAGGTTCCGGTCCTTGCTTTTGTGAAACATTTTTTTTTTTTTTGGAACTAAGCAAAATCACATAAAATGTGCAATAAAAAAGCCTTGCTTGGCTGATTCCCCTTATGCTTTAAACATGTCCCAATTCATTAAAACATTCTTTATTTTTGATTCTATAATTTTTGCCCAAAAGCACAGAATAGGCGGTACGTGTATATGCAAGCAATGAATACGTGCACACCTATATGAATCTAAACATTCCTGTCCTCTTGGAGACCTGCCACCATGCTATGAGTATGTCCAAGCCAGACTCCTGGAGATGGACACGCCGCATGGTGGGGGCGGGGTGGGGGAGAGATAGTAAGAAAGAGAGAGACAGAGACAGAGTGAGAGAAAGAGAGAAAGTGGGGAAGGGTCTCACGATTGTGAGAGAAGCCAGGACTCCACGAAACAGAAAATGCGCACAACTGAGTGCCGCCGTACTGGTGATGGTCATGCCTCAGATCTCCTGGAGCAAGGGTGCCGAGCGCTAGCAGTTCTGGTGTGTGGATACAGCTGATGAAGCTTGCATTGGAATCAGTCTTCTCAGGACAGACTGCCCTTGGCCGCCTCTATTCCTTCAAGGGCTGGAATAAAAAGCCGAGGAAAGGACAATTCACCCCTTTTCCTGTCTGACTAGGCTGGGACACGGGCACTTCCCTGCTCTTAGACCGAGACTTGCAACATTGGCTCCCCCGGCTCTTAGGCCTTTGGAGTTGGACTCAACGATGCCAACAGCTTCCCAGGGTCTCCAGCTTGCAGATGGCAGCTCATGGGACTTTCCTGCCTCCAAAACAGTGTGAGCCAATTCCACATAATAAATCTTATGTATACATATTAAGTGAATAAATATTTCAACACACACACACACACACACACCTACCTGCATACATTAACCCCTATTGGTGTTGTAGTCCTGGTTTTTTAAGTCACTAAGTTTTGGGGTGGTGTGTTAGTCCTACAAACTAAAACAGGGTAACTGGCACTTACATAGCCAAAGGAGAGGGAACACTGTTTGTTTGACGTGTACTGCTATATAATCCCATTATGCTGAATGACTTTTATAGACACATATATTTTATGATTCTTTAACCTAGGCCAGGTTAGCATTCCTACTGCACTTGATCACACACAGTGCTTTTAGACTAACATTCATTAACTCAATATAATTTCAAAGTATTTTCTATAGACTCAAAACACAAATTCTTCTTGATATTACTATTGTGTGGGTGAGATAAAAGGGTTTTTGAGAACTAGGAGTTGAAAAGCTGAAATGCAGTATGCTGATGAGAAAGTAAAGTCTTTTTAAATTATGAATTGGAAAAGTAAGCCTTAGTAAGCTAATGTGTTACGATTTTCCAGGAGACAAATATAAAATGGGAAGTTCCCAGAATTTATTGGACCACACAACCCTTTTATACTAAATCATCTGCAGGCACTTGGGTGATAAATGTTGGGTGTGTGTGGGGGGGAGGCTATGAAAATATATAATTTTTGTTCTCAAGCAGCAAATTCTTGCATTGTGTTCACTTTGAATTTTACCCCATCACGATCCTCAGCGCCTAGATACTGCCTCTGATCTTGGGTTAGCAATCTCATCATTTTTCTGTCTTAGCTTCTTTCCTGACCCCCCAAAAAGTGATGAGAGTATCTAGTTTGCATAGTTGCTATGAGGCTTTTGATATAGTAGATGTAAAGCGGTTAAAATAGTAATTACCATATTGCACATGCTCCATCAATGTCGGCAATTGTTATTGTCACCTAGCTAAGGCATTTTTATTTATCAGCTATTGAAAATGATGTTTTTACAGGTCCTAATGTAGTTATTTATTTGTTGGGAATGGTGCTAATGTTTTTCATCAGCCAATATCTTATATGACCTTGAGAAAGTATGGCCATACTGAATGGCCTACCTACAATGCTACCTTTTTCTTAGAAATTCTAAGTATATAAACTATATAAACATAACACCTGAATTTACAAGACGTGTGTAACTAAAAATGTAGAGAAAAAGCCATTAAACTAGTGATCGAAAACTCAATTTACTTGGGGACCATTAACTATTTTTTTTTTTGTTTATTTACGTCGCAGGTTAATTATATGAACTTTAAGCTGCACATTCCAATGCTTAGCTCAGCTCAGAGTCCACTTGATTGCACAAAGACCTCTCCTTAGCTTTCTTTTTGATGGTTTTCCTGATATAAATGGCCTTTTGTGTGACCTATAGAAATAACACTGAATTTTAAAAAGAATATTCAAAATTCATTAAAAAGATTAAAGCCCTAACCCTTGGGCTTTGACCCCATCAGTGCTGACACACCAAGGGCCTCTGCTTCCAATTCTTGCAGACCAAATAAGCACCTTTTATTATGACCTTGAGACATAGACATTTTCTTACTGTGCCGTTAGTAGAAAATGAGCATTAGGGCAGGCCGAAACTTTAGTAATGTGCACATCAGGCAAAATTTAAAAGGTAATGGGTTTAAATACTGGGAACGAAATGTTCTTTGTATCCAAGTATCCACTGGCTGAGCATGTTGCCATTAAACTGCGATGTTAATAAAGCACCTGCTAAAGACGGCTTGAAGAATGAAGCTAAACAGAAGAAACAAACTTAAATCTCTGGTTTAGGAGAAAGGTTAATTCCAAATAAAAATAATCTGTGCATGTAATCTCAAGGGGGTTAATATGCTGGTATCACTTCTTAAGACTTTTCTTAAGGGCTGGGAAGATGGTTACGTTTAGTGTTCTGCAACTGTCTAAACCAGCTGTATTAGTCGGCTTGGGCCGCCATCGCAAAATACCATAAATCGAGGTGGTTAAAACTCTAGAGATTTATTTCTCACAGATCTGGATGCTGGAAGTCTGAGATCAGAACAACAGAATTGGTAGGATTCTGGTGACACCTCTCTCCCTGGCTTAGAGATACCTACCTTCTTGCTGTTTCCTCACATGGTGGGGCAAGGGGTAGGGAGGAGAGATTGAGAGAAAGACAATGAGAACAAAACCCCTCTGGTTTGTCTTCTTACAAGGGCACGAATGCCATCACTCTGGGGCCTCACTCTAGGGCCTCATCTAACCCCAACCACCTGCTGTTGGTCCCAACTGTAAATGTCATTTAAGAGTTAAGAGTTGAGCTTCAACAAATGAATTCATGGGCACGCAAGCATTCAGGCCATAACACCAGGCTTTCTAACCCTGGCACGACAGACGTTATGGGCTGGGAGATTCTCTGTCGAAGGCTGCCCTGTGTATTGCAGGATGCCGAGCGGCACACAACAAGACAGACATTCAAAGCCTGGCTCATCTTTCCCAACCCCATCTCTTCAAGTTGTGGCCTGCTCCTTCGTCACCCTTAAATTACTGCAATGTTCTCTCAGTCGATCAACTCTCTCTCTGGATAGCAGGCCCCTCTCCTATCACTTCCTTAGCAACTGTTTAAAATTTTTTCTGAGGGAAACTCTGTCTTCAAAGACCATGAACAAAGATGGTATAGCCTCTCTACTACACACTCCAAACTCCTCTGACCAGTTTTAAGGCAGGTTTTCTCATCAGTATCATCACCTTGGGCGAGAAAATTCTTTGGTGGGGGGCGCCTACCATGTATATTGTGGGGTGTTCACAGTAGCCCTGGATTCAACCCACTAGATTCTACTGCTACCACCAATCTCCCAGGAGTAACAACCAAAAAGGCCTCTACATGTTGCCACATGTCCCCAAGGGTGAAGGGAGGTGCAAAAATCACACCTACTTGAGAAATACCCGTCCAGATCCGTGCTTCTTAAACCCTCCGTGTTGAAGGACGAGTTTTCTTTTGTTTTGCTTAATTCCAATCTATTTCAAACTGATACTATTTGTTAAAACATTTATGGAACACGTAATGCTTAACTAGTGTCTCGTTGTTTTCAGATATCAAAATGTTTGAGGAGCAGCCCCGGTATGGACACGTTAAAATAGAGTAGCACGGACCTCTCGTCAGGAGTTGTACTAACAATCCCTTTTATAATAACAGATGTGGCAACTTGAATGTTATTGAAACACATGGGTAGAGATCTGGACGTAGGCCCAAGTGGAGTTTGCACGCACCAAAATGTCAGGGGGTGAGTCCTTTAGAAGAGTAAATGACGCACGCGCATACTGATACTCTGTATGATACCAAAGCAGCATCTGCTTATATTTATACACATATTTCATTACATGAATGGAAAAAGGGCATGTTTCCCTCCTTTAAGGTACACAAAGTAAGTGATTTGCATGAGAGATACCTCACCGACGTGGGGTCTTTGAGAGCTGAGGCCGTATCTGCACAGCCCCACGAATGATGCCGAGCACACAGTAATCGCTCAATAAAAAAAGAAGCAAGTTACCGACTGTGTGCTTATTTTCAATTTTGATTTTGTTGCCCGTTAATCAACGAGTGTGTGAGTGCATAAAGGACTGACGGAGCAGACGCTTTTCCTGAAAAGGGTAGTAAAACATCTGCTCGTGTCAGTGGGCGCAGCAGACCACCTCCTTCGCCTGCCCACAGGGGTCTGTACTGTCAAGATGAGGTGTCCTGTGAAAATAAGCATCAGAGTCTGGTATGAATGTGAGAGGGTTAAAAAAGACACAAATAAGTGGGCAGATAAAGGAGGCGATGGTCGAACTCAGTCCCTGGAAAGGTCTGCTCACTTGTCCTCGAGGGTACCCATGAAAGTGTGTTCGAGGGGACCCGTACAGATGCTCTGCTCCAGGGCTTCGGAGGGGCACCGTGCCATCCAAGCAGCAAGGTCACGAAGAGCGTATCTCTGAACCAGAACCCAGTCTTGGTTTCCAATGATTTCATGATGTCAGCTCAACAACTTGATCATATTGCCTGCCTTGTAAAATGTTAAGACAGCTATCAGACTGTTTTTAATTCACTCTCTTGGCCTCGATCCACTGTGGTTCTTGTAACATTCTGTCAGCAGTATTTTCCTATTGAATGTCAATGAGATGAACTGCTGTGATTTCTTGTTTTTAAGCCAATATTCCAAGTGAACAACCAAACATGTGCATGCTGATTGACGGAGACAAAATGTTTATTTCTCCAGCATCGAGCGATTTTTATATTTTTAATTACTGAAGAATCACGCGAGACAGTCTAAGGATGGGCATGTCTCTCTAGATATGGCATCAGATACCACGAGGTGTATTCTATGCCCGGAGAAAGAGAGAGAGAGAGTCCATATCACCAGTTCATTGATTCAATATTATATTAGGAAGAAAATGATGCAATGTTGTAGAAATTATGATTGGTGCCTAACTCCAAATAAGCCATTGTAAGAGGCTGAGGGTTTGTTGTGGTGGTAGTGGTTGTGGTTTGCTTTTTTGTTTTTACGGGGTGTTTTTGTTGGTTCTTTTTTTTTTTTTTTTTTTGGCAATTTAAAATTTTCCATGACCATTATTCAATAGGAGCCAGGAAAGAAAGAACATATCTCACATTTTGAAAGCAGCTGCCTTCACATTTAGTAGCTGTGGTGTAAAGAACTTCCTCCGAAGCTATTTTTTAATATACAAATTACAGTCTTTGCAAAGAAATTCATTTGTAAAATTCCAAGCCTAGAGTGCTTCAGAAGGGATGGTATGTGTTAGGAACAAAATGATTCACGCGGGCTTACTTTTAGTACGCTGTCACTCTGGTGAGGTGAAAATATGATCCCACCTACATTTAAATCTAAAGAATTCGTGTGTCATGGAAAGCCAGCTTCAGTTGGACAACCGTGGCACCTGTTCACCGAGAGTTACAAGCAAGCTCCTTTCATGGAAAGACCCAAAAATTAAAAAAAAAAAAGAGGCGTTCATTCTGTTAGGCAAAATTATCATATGGCACGTCGGTTACGTATGGATATAAGCACGGGACGCATATAAGTCTCTACGTCTGTATATCCACATGCACGCGTGCACACACTCCAGTATTTTCAACACCTTAATTAATTGCACACACCTGTGCCTCAAGAGGGGACTCTCCATATTTTGAATACTCCTCAGTTGATATGTAAAAAATGATCTCACCCTTCTGGCGGGGTTATCTTGGTGAGGGAGAAGAGATGTTCAGTCTCCTGGTCTCCAGGGGAAGTCATTTGTTTCCTGATCTTTCGGTTTGTATTTTTAGAAATGACTAATAAGTCCTGTATAAAAGCCATTTCTGCTGGCAGGATTAATTGTAGCTATCATGCCCACTAAGCCATCAAATGTCCCACCTCCTGCCATGAGAAGACAATGGTGTCAGACACTTGAGTGACACTTCCCCAGTCAAAGCCCCATAAAGTCCCACCTGGACACGCAGCTGCTGCAGGGCCTTGGAGCCTTGCCAAAAACTCATTTCACGCTTTTGCCTCTTTGCTTGCGCATGAAGGAGTGAGATGAAGTGCTCAACGCTTAGCAAAATGATGTAAAGCCCTAGCATCTAAAACAAACGTAATTTTAGAACTGTCAAGCTGGGCTTTTCCTAAAATTCTAATATCCCACGTGTCCTTCAAGCGAAGATATTTGTTCAAAGTTCAACATCAACTCCCTTGGTGGTAACCCGTGATCCCATGTAAGGTCACTGGAGAGCAAAAGTGGCTCCTCAGTGAGGCTGGCCCTGGTCCCCTGTGGAATCATAATGGGATGACGGGGAGCAGCCCCACAACCTGGCGGTGATGCCACGTAACCTACCTCATCTGTGTCTTACTGTCATTTTAAAATGCAAAAAAAAAAAAAGTCTGAATTTCAACACCTGCTTGTCCCCAGTGGTACAAAGGACAGACTGAGGACCTGTATCTTAGAGAGGCATCCTGGCCTCTCCAATGACAAGCGAGAGAAACTGGGAACTAAGCCTTGGGGCTGCCAACATTAGGACTAGAACGAGGATTTTCTTCGGACTCTTCCAGGATCAATGTCAAAGACCCCCTATAACTCACTGATATATCACTTTTGAATTGAGCAGAACTGGTTCATGGGCATCTGTTTTTATTTGCCCGGTTAGCAAAGCTGCTGAAGGATGAAGTTCATTGCCTTTGCGTTACTTGTATAGATCACTTTGCTAAGCTTTGAAAGAGGTGCATGCCTTAGGGGAAAAAAAATGACTACATTATTGCTTTTAAGACCTGGTAGCTTTTTGATCGTGGTTTCAAATTTATAATGTTGGATCAATGTTAACAACTGCAAAATAGTTTTTATCTGCAAACCCGAGTAAGACAAGGTGATATTCCTGTCCCCGTTGGTACCAGCACTAATGCTCTGGCTGACATACAACTTCCTATTACATAAACTCTACCTGGATTTCAAAAGAAAAAAAAAATATGTTAGTAAATAATTACACAGGTTGCCAGTAAAATCCATCTGATAATTTCCTGTAGAATAATTGGTAGAAATCAGTGTGTAAAGAAGAGAAAGGGGTTCTAACTGCCAAATGGTGGTTCCATCATGATTTCTTCTAAGTTATTTTACAGTATATTAGTGCAGTCGTAAACCAATTGTAGTGATTTATAATCATCAGGAGAGCCCCCAGAAGTGGCCCTGAAATTAATAATTGGTTTGCATTTAAAGCAACCCCCTTTAGCAATGGCTTTTTCTAAGTGGAACTTCCTTAAGAGTAGCACTCTGACTTAATTACTGAGACAGTTCATGTTTATCACCCTTTGGCTGCAGTGGGGAATTTTAAAAAGAATTAACATAAACGCGATTCTTTTTCCTCATGAGGTGCAAGAGCAATGAAGCAATAGAAGACATGAAGAAAAATCCTAAAAATAGTAACGCTTGTCAACAGAAACTAGGACATTGAACTTAATTGCTTAAGTTAATGATGCCTATGATACAGATTACAGCGCTCTGCAAACGTGTGCGTGGAATTCACAGATGCTTGACTTCAATTTTACGTTCATCGGCATTGGTACTTTTTGACAGGAGCATCTAAATAGGCAAAGAGCAATAAACATGATTTGTTCATAAGGCATTTTCCTATGTAAGTCTTCTCAAGTCATAAGATGATTTTACCAGCAATTTATTTAAGAAGGTCAAAGAAAACTCTGGCTATAAGTTCTTGCAACTCTTCAATTAAGGGGAAAGAGCAATAAAATTAGAGCCAGGGGAATCACGCTCATTCTCAATCTCCACATCTAGCTTACTGGGAGACAGAAGGCACATACGTTATGTACTGGCTAGGTCTCCTAAGCAGCAAGTGGGGTTAAAAAAGCCTGTGCCAGGATACATAACCGAGTTTATGGCAGGATCAAAGAAGACAATATACACAAACATGTGAATCACCAGCCAACTTCTTCATGTTACGCACATAAAAAGACTAAACTTACACACTTTTGTCAATGACAATACGTGGCTGGGCTCTGTTCCAGAGGGGTGGCATGTGAATTCTTCTGGCTTTATATGTATGCAAAACTGCTTTAATTTTTTAAAATATTTTCTTAAAGGCTGTAACGTACCTCTTTTCCTGTTTAGTGCTAAATAAAAACCTGAATAAAAAAAAAAAAACCTGGCAAATTCAGATATGACATAGATACTGGACAATGAGAGCCTAAATTTTCCAGTTAATGTTCACCAATTCATGATCGAGTTAAGAATATTTGGTATTTCAAAACAGTCATTTACACGAATAACATTGTTAATCATCAGGGGCACCTGGGTGACTCAGTGGGTTAAGCACCTGCCTTAAGCTCAGGTCATGATCTTGGGGTCCTGGGATTGAGCCTCAGGGGGGGAGCCTGCTTCTATCCTCCCCCCACCCCTAACTCATGCTCTCTCACTATTTCTCTCTCTCTCTCACTCAAATAAGTAAAAAAAAAAAAAAAAAAAAACTCTTTTGAAAATTATTAGGGATGCCCAGGTGACCCATCGGTTTAGCACCTCCCTTCGGCCCAGGCCGTGACCCTGGAGACCTGAGATGGAGTCCCACATCGGGCTCCCTGCAGGGAGCCTGCTTCTCCCTCTGCCTGTGTCTCTGCCTCTCTCTCTCTCTGTGTCTCATGAATAAATTAATAAAATATTTTAAAAAATAAAAAATAGAAATTGTTAATTGAACTATGATCTCTTAGATTAATACCCATTGAATATGGACACTGGAGTCGGCGGTGTTACTAATACTGAACTACCACAAGGAAAATAAAAGCTAATATTAAAATGATACCCAAGAAGTACACGTCACAGCTTTCATTTCTAAGAACCTACAATGCAGAAAGGAGACTTTTAAGAGAGGCACTGCCATTCTAGGCTCATTTCTACCACACATTCACATTTGCACTCACACCCACTTTGAATGCAAACTAGCTGTGCCATGCTAAGCACGTTTAATGGCTGTACCTCAGCCGTCTTAGGTCTAAAATGATGCTGCTGAATTTCACATTTTCCAACTTCAGCCGCAATCCCACACTAGTGCGATTTTGTAATATGCCAAATATACTTTATTTATTTGTTGGTTTGTTTGTTTGTTTATTCAAGCAGCTCCTGGCATCCCTAAGACAGATACCTTAGTGCCTCAGCACAAATCTACAATCCGAAGCCTCCCTTCTTAGCTCTTGTGCACCGTTGATGGAAATACAAACTGGTGCAGAAAACAATACGGTGGTCCCTCAAACAATTGAAAATAGAACATAATCCAGCAATCCCACTTCCGGATATAGAGATCTAGAGGAAATTAAATTAAATCACTATCCCAAAGAGACATCTGCACTCCCATGTTCACTACAGGACATGGAAACATGTGTCCATCAAGGGATGAATGGTTAAGGAAACCGTTATGTACAAATCCATGCAACCAAATATAAATATATATGGAATTCAGCCATAAAAAAGAAGGGAACTTTGCCACTTGTGATAACATATGAGTCATCATGCTAAGTTAAATAAGCCAGACAGAGAAGGACACAAACTGTACAATTTTACTTATACGTGGCATCTTTTAACAATGAACTAACTCCTAGAAACAGAGAACAGAGCCAGGGGCGGGGGGGGAGGGTTGGAGAAGTGGGGGGAGATGGCCAGAAGGTACAAACTTCTGGTTGTAAGATAAAGTTCTGGGGATGTATTGTAGAGCTCGCTGACTACAGTAAACAATACCATGTTGCAAATTTGAAAGTTGCTAAAAGAGCAGATTTTTATTTATTTATTTTTTTAAAGAGCAGATTTTTAAAATTCTCACCACACACACACACACACACACACACACACACACAACTGTAAGCAGATGAAATGATGAATGTGTTAACTTATATTCCTGCCTAATCATTTTGCAATATATACATGCATCAAACCATTACACTGTACAACTTGAAGTCACACAGTGCTCTATGTTAATTGTATTTCAACAAACCTGAAAAAAAAATTAAGACTCTTCTTTTCCCCTTCATCCAAAAACCAAAGAATTAAAAAGAAAGGCATGTAGACGGAGTGAGAAAAGAAAATGATGAGGCAAAAACGGATCAATTTTCTGTGCTCTGGGTTGTCCCCTACTGATCACAATCGCCTTGCACTGATGCACACCAGTATGAAATTAGACAATGTGCGCAAACCAAGATTCGTGTTGTTTAAAATCTGACGAAAGATTAAACAGAAGAATGACAAGAAGATAACTGATGAGGATAGATCAGTTCCGTATGTAATGAGATTTAATTATCTGGCAGCAGCCACTAACTCCACAGAATAGTTCTAGACCCCCCCCTCCACCATATAACGAGACCAGCTTTCCCCTTATAAGCTCAAGGAGTGTCTCACACTCTGTACAAAGTTTAAACGAGTATCTCTAATATGAGAAGCTTGGCTCATCCATCTTTGAGTAAGCAGGGAGTGCATTAAAAGTTCTCTGTCCTGTAACACATCACAAACTGTCACTTCCTCCCTCCCGGCAGTGACCATATGACCAGAATATCCTATATGCCACCAGTCAGAATGAGAGGTTACAGGTGATTTTCACTTTTCACTTTTTTAAATTGGTAGAAGCTGGGTATAAACTGTATTCTAGTAAGAAATGGCAAAAACAACAACAACAACAACAAAAAAAAGTCCTATACCTGCCCAGGCACATACTAGCACGCAAATTGCAACACAGTGTTTCAGTCACTTATCTTCCTGTACAGCACATAATTTTGTTTTTTTTAATTATTTATTTAATATTTTATTTGAATTCAATTTGCCAACATATAACACCCCAGCACATAATTTTGTCATGGGTTTTTACAAGTCGGGCCTGGCTACCTGTGAGGTGAACGTGTGTGCAAAGAGAGAGGACAGATCCCTAACCCTAAAATTACCAGTTGTTGTGAAGAGACACTCAGAGCAATGTAGTCCAAAAGACTTAAAGAGGCCATCTCCATGGCGAGCTCAATATTCATCGATGCTGGGGCCACTCCGCCTGTAAAGAATGTTCTTAGGTTATCCTGGATATGTAGACAGAAGAGCAACTGCAACAGCATTTAAATCAGCTAGAACTATCTTTAGCTTCAGCAGTGGCAGGCCATGCTTTTGCCACTTCAAGCCATGAAATTGTTTTGAAATTGTGTGACAAGAATTAATATACTAACAGACATGTAGGGCAGAGTAAAGACAGATAAAACTGCTATAATATAGACCCCTAGATAATTCAGGATCTGCTTGGGAAACAAGAATAGCAGGATCATGACAAACTACACTAAGACCAGGTAAGGCTAGCAGCGGCTACAATTTGTAGCCTCCGACCACATATTTTAGAACATTTGGTGAGCATTTATAAAAATAAAGAGACGTCTTGCAGATAGCACATGCACCATCATTAGGAATTCTATTTTAATCCACAAAATACCTTCTTCTACACATTTAAATGATGTACAAATAGATATGTTCAATATGATTATACTCATTCTGTTTTCCTCATCTAGTTGGCCTATTTGGACGCCTATGTAATTGTTGAAGTACAAGAAAATTATCAGAGCCACTGAGAAAAACGTTTACGGGTGAATAATTATAGGAAATATTTGTTTCAGTAAATATATGGGTGAGTTACATTATAATGTCAGTAAAACAGCATCTAGATTCGTTGTGTCTGAATTTTACAGTTTTGCTAAATGTATTCATGTTATTAATTCTATAGTCAATGAAATAAAAGATTCATATTAATGAATATAAATTATGAAAACAATAACAGCGGTCAGTAAAAAAATTTTTAAAAAACTCCCTGAAAACACTCCGGCATTTTCAGACAATTTTACTGCGTAAATTTCTATGCGCAAACAAAACAATCACTGTTTAATTTAGATAATGTTAAATAATACCCTATCAGTAAAATATTGTGAGACCTTTATTGCAACCTGGAGAAAAAAAGATTGTTCTATGATGTTTCCACTGGTGTTACACTGAACTCCACCATAAATCACAGAGCATATTACGTTAGACAACATTGTATTACAGCTCGACATCTCAATTTAGTAAAGTGCATCACTGCTACACAGTCAAGAAGGAAGAAAGTGTAATGCGTTGTTCTAGAAAGAATTTCTACTACCTCTGTGTACACACATATTTCATAATATATTGAAAGCTTTTTGTACGGACTGTCAAAGTAAATTTGTTTTCTAGGGCTCCACTTCTAATTTTAACATTTACGTATTTTGGAGTATTACGAAAACCAAGGCTAATGACCTTACTCTAATCTCAAGCAAACGCAAAACAAATCAGCTAACCTACTCGGGTTTCATCTGTGACACAGATAGATGGATTAAATAGGCCTATCCACCTCCCTGTCTCTATACATACCCATTTTGAAAATGGGATTGTAAGGTGCTTCAGATGGTCACGCGTTAGGAGACCACTTTCGCAATTTAAATCACACTGACTTATTTTGAATGGTGCATGCCCATTTACGAACTGTCTCATATAGAATATATGTGAGAAGCAATGTCCTGAGGAAAACTAACCTTGGAATTCTTGTAATTAAAATACAAAAACAGTCACAGGGCAAAACTGCCCAGGGAGAATTAGTGTGAAAATTATTCCTAAAGGTTATCTTTTGACTGTCTAGTGCATTATTTACTGGATCTCCCTGTATAATACAAGAGATTTCTTTACATAATTACACAACAACTTAATAGTTTATACAGAGGTATATCTCTTTTGAGAAGCTATTCTGTGAGTATAAATGCATTAATTAGCTGTCAGCCCATTTTCTCCTCAGTGAAGGGACTTCTTCCCTTACTGAGGTATAACTGGTATAGCATTATATTAGTTTCAGGTATATCACATAATAATTCTATATTTGCAAGCACTACAAAGTGATCACCAAGATCATCCAGTTACCAGCTTGTCACCATACAACTGACACCCTTTACCCTTTTTGCCCAACTACTAACCCCTCTCCCCTCTGAGAATCACCAGTCTCTTCTCTATGTCTATGTTTCATTTTATGTTGTTTGTTTTGACTTTTAGTTTCCACATATAAGTGAAATCATGCAGTGTCTGTCTTCCTCTGCTTGACTTATTTCACTTAGGAGAATACTCTCGAGGTCCATTCACCTTGTCACAAAATGAAAATCTCCACTCTTTTTATGGCTGAGTAGTATTCATTTTGTATATATACCATTTCTTTTTTTTTCTTTTTTTTTTAAGTTTTTATTTATTTATTCATAGAGACACACAGAGAGAGAGAGGCAGAGACACAGGCAGAGGGAGAAGTAGGCTCCATGCAGGGAACCTGATATGGGACTCAATCCCGGGTCTCCAGGATCACACCCCGGGCTGCAGGCGGTGCTAAACCACTGGGCCACCGGGGCTGCCCATATATCCCATTTCTTTATGCATTCATCCATCAGTGGGTACTTAGGTTGTTTCCATAGCTTGGCTATTGCAAATAAAGCTTCAATTAACATAGGAGAGCATATAGGGGATCATGTATCTTTTTTAATGTTTTGTTGTTGTTGCTATTGTTAGTTTTTTCAAATTATTACCCTGAAGTGGAATAGCTAAATCAAATGGTCAATTCATTTATGACAAAAGAGGCAAGATTATATCCTGAGGAAAGGATAGTCTCCTCAATAAATGCTGTTGTGAAAATTGGACAGCCACAGGCAAAAGAATTAAGCTAGACCACTCTCTGAAACCATATGCAAAATCAATCAATCAATCAATCAATCAAAGTGGATTAAAGACTTGAATATAATACCCCAAACCATAAAACTCCTAGGAAAAAAACAGAGAGGATAAGTTCCTTGACATTGCTTCCGGAGATAAAGATTATATATATATATATATATATATATATATATATATAAATAAAATAAATATATATTCATTTAATATTAATATTTATATATTATTATATTATCATATTATTACATATTATATAATATGTATTATTAATATATTATATATTAATATTTATATATTTATTTAATGAAAATATATATGATATTTATATATCTTTTTGGGTATATATATATTTTTAAATCTGACTGCAAAGCAATGGTAATGAAAGCAAAATAAACACGTGGAAGTACATTGAACTAAAAAGCTTCTATCTGGCGAAGGAAACCACTAATAAAATAAAAGTGCAATCTGCTGAATGGGAGAAGATCTTTGCAAATCACACATCCAAGAGGAGGCTAATATCTAATATATACAAAGAACTCATATAACTCAATAACAACAAATCCAAGGACCTTAATAGACATTTCTTCCAAAGACATTCATTCATATGACCAACAGGAACACGAA
Source organism: Canis lupus familiaris (assembly GCF_011100685.1). NCBI lineage: Eukaryota > Metazoa > Chordata > Mammalia > Carnivora > Canidae > Canis > Canis lupus. Next base: position 83,635,011 of record NC_049225.1, on the reverse strand, counting down.
AAGATGCTCAGCATACTAATCATCAGGGAAATGCAAAACAAAACAACAACAAAAAAACAAAACCACAATGGGATACCACCTCACACCCATCAGAATAACTTATCAAAAAGACAAGATAACAAGTACTGGCAAGGATGTAAAGGGAATCCTTGTGCATTGCGATGGGAATGTAAATCGGTACAGCCAGTCTGGAAACAGTACCGAGGTTCCTCAAAAAAACATTTAATAAGAATAAATCTCTTTTTAAAAGAATATTTTCAGATAATACACTACTCTTAGAGTTTCTAAACTATACCATTTTCCTGAAGATGATCTTAGTAAACAGCAGTTCCCTTTTCTACTTATGTTGCATTCTAAATTTGGGACAAAATTATAATAAGTGGCAACACATTCTAAGGCTAATAATATAGCCTATTTAATAGAGAAATATAAAAATACAGTTTTGAAAATGACTTATCAATTAATACATATTTTGATCAATGTTTCAATAGTGGGTTAATTCATATAAATTATAGTTCACCCAGTTTTTAAAGAGGTAACTAGTCTGGAGGTGGTAAAGGTATTTATAGAAATATAAATACTGGGGATCCCTGGGTGGCTCAGCGGTTTAGTGCCTGACTTTGGCCCAAGGTGCGATCCTGGAGTCCCAGGATCGAGTCGCACATCGGGCTCCCTGCATGGAGCCTGCTTCTCCCTCTGCCTGTGTCTCTGCCTCTCTCTCTCTCTCTCTCTCTCTCTATGTCTATCATGAATAAATTAAAAAAAAATCTTTAAGAAATATAAATACTCTGTGAAGGACTAAATGAAGGACTCAGCAGAGGACTGCAATCATGAATGGTGCAGCAAGTGAAAATACGGCTCTTGAACACCATATTTCCCTCCTGGGAACCTTCTCCCTCTGCCTCCACTCTGCCCATATGTCTCAATAATTAACCTTTTTTGGGGTAGTTTTTACAGGTAAATAACTACACTGGGTCTGAAGGACTGAAATAATTTATTTTGCTTATTCTGTCAAACAACTTGCATAATTAATTTGATCTTGAATTTGAACTTTCTTTGAGCCTCTTTAATAAATGTCACCACACTTCCTGAATCTAGATTTATGAAAAAAAAAAAAACCTGACTTAATAGTCAACTTATTATTTTTCCTTTTAACCTGCCACTCAATATACTCCCTCAACTTTAAAGACTTCAACAATAAACAAACTATGTCAATTAACAACAACAAAAAAATGCTGGCCTAGATGGTCTTGTTAACGTAGCTTAGACAGTTTTCTTATGCACATAGATTTCTCTCACTTTTGTTCCTGCCATAAAAGTAATATATAAAATAAATATATAATAATAAGTGAAAGTAGGGGGCACCAGATGCTTAACCAGCTGACGTGACTTCTGCTCACATCATGGTCCCAGGGTCCTGGAATCCAGTCTCACATTGGGTGCACTGCTCAACAGGGAGCCTATCTTTCCCTTTCCCTCTGCCCTTCCCCACCCCCACGTGTGTGTGAACTTTATTTATTTAAATAAATAAATTCTTTAAAAAAACAAAGAAGGTAGAGTGTGTGAAGGACATCATTGTAACCCTCTTCTCTAATGCTCCTGCAACACTTCCATAGCTCGTCTACCTTATATAATCTGAATCTTCACAGTGTATTTTTTGTGTATCTAGAAATACAGCAAAAGCAGTATATCTAGTGCTTTCTAGTTTTAAAACTTCTAGAAAGTTAGAGAAATTAATTTTGGTCTCCCACCCCCCATGTGATGTGAAACACATAAGAAGAGGTTGACTAGAGGTGGTTGTAGCCCCGCTGCTGGCAATGTCTCACCTTTTAGATTCTCCTCTACTTCACCGTATCACATCCGACCAGCTGTGGGGCAGGGCAACTACTGGGAGGCAGAAGGCAGTAAATAAATATCCCGGATTCCTAATCCCTCAGTGAGAAAATTCTGACGCAAGTTCCACAATTTACCTCAGAAGGTTGCCAAAGAGACTACCCTTCATGGCCATCTTCTCCCTGCCTCAACTTCCCACTGCATCATAGTGCTTCCTAGAATTGCCTCTCCTCAAAATTATTTGATCCCAAATCCATGTCTTGAGATTTGTTTAAGAGAAACCCAAATGTGGACATTTTTGTTTTTCTCGTGGAACCCTTGACCAACTGCACCACCCAGGTGCCCCTTTTTCTTCTTCTTTTAACCTGTATTTCACCAAACACATATTAGCGTAGTGATGTATATCCAAATGTTCTGTAAACTTTACTGTAATTAATTTGTTCAATATGGAGAAATCCTCTCCAAAACTGAACTTAACACGTTTAAGTTTTGTATTAAATCCCCAAGATATCTTTGAGACCTTGAAACTGGATTTAAAAATGTAGATAGATAGAAAGATGATAGATAGATAGATAGATAGATAGATAGATAGATAGATAGATAGATGATAGATAGATAGATAGATGATAGATAATAGATGTCACACACACATATATGTATCTTTAGGTATATAAATATATTGATTAACAAAAGGAGAGTGTTGTGAAAAGTTTTCCAAATAGTGTTCTGATAATAACTCCAGGTTTTATATTAGAGAAGCAATAAAACAGCTTTTAGTGGCTCCTATAGGAATATCTACTTTTTGTTAGTATGTGCTCCACCAGTAGTGCAAATTTTAAAAATTTCTTACATCAGCAAAACAAACTATTTCATGAATCTCAGAGAGGGATGTTTTGCATTGAGGCAAAAGAAGCATCACAATTTTGTGTTCTCTATTTTCATTACTCAGGTGTTTTTGTTTTTGTTTGTTTTTTGTTTTTTAATACAAAGCATTTCGGTTTCAAAACTGTGAAATCACTTGGGGATGGAATAAAATAAATTGATGCCTGCTGACAGTCCTGAGGATGTAAAACAGTGGTTTTCACCTGCTGTGTCTCTGGGAGATGAATGAGGATAGCATTCAGATATGTTTCTGAACTTGTGTAAAGAAAGGCCCTTTTAAGAGAGGACTTGACAAAACTATAGTTCTGTTTCTTGGATCTATTTTCATTCTTCCAGAACAAGTGAGATACAGAATTTACTTAGAAATCAGATGAGAAGAAGGGAAGCCGGAGTCTTAGCCCTCACACTATTTAATTGAAAAGCAAGTATCATTTTCTATGTATGTTAATGTATAAATGGAGTTGATGTTAACCTGAGACGCCGGCAAATCCAATATAACAAGCCTTGCTTTTTACAGTTCTAAAATGAGTTCAGAGTAAGGATTTCAAAACCTCGTTGCTGTCTGGAAAAAAAAAAATCCCCAGTGTAAAAGAATTAGAAGGAAAGGAACCTTGCATACACAATTATGTCCCACCAAATGCTTTTGTGAAAAGAATAAAATAAGTATGAGGTTTTCTTGTATTTAGGTAATGAGAAGAGACAGTCCCTTTTGATTTGATTACTTAATACTGGCATGTTTCTGTCAAATAAATTTTCAAAGAAGAAAAAAATACAGCTCCACCAGTAATTATTTTAGTATTAAATGTTAAAGAAAAAAGACATTGCATCTCATCACATATATTAGACTTTTTAGCAACTTGATTTTGTTTCGGTAAGTTAGACTTGCATGATATGAATAGGATATATGGCATTTCCTTGAATTAGTTCCTCTGAGGGATGAATCATATTTAAATGATTAGAAAGCCAAATATTTATTATTTAGTCATTTTATGTTATTCGGACCCAGTGTGCTCTTAGCATTGAGTCTCTCTCTTTAATCTGTTTTAAGAATATTGGTCTGAAGAGCTTTTATCCAACTTCCTATTGCAATATCACTTACGAATTATTGAATTTGGGTGCAGACACATTTACTATTTAACACATGAAATGACATGTCATGTCAGAACGGAGAGGGATTGTCTTCATTTTTCACAAGTATTTGAAACAACTCTAGCTGAATTTGGGGACCAGGAAGCTGCAAGCGCAGATTGAAGTAGTATCTCCTTCTGTCCTCAGGTTGACTCCGCCTACATCCTGTTCCCGAGATGCTCATGTCTCCATTTCAAAGAATCATAAAACTCTTGGAAACACTTAGCTGGACATGCAATTGACAGCTTGGGGTTCAAATAAATTTAATAAGTTCTCAAAGAAAGTAAACAGTGCATAAAAGGAAAATTACAGTGCAAAGCGTTTTTATTGTATTTCTTTAATCTTATGCTGACACTCTGACCGTAAACTCTCATTAGCATAGGTTTTTAGGCATCTTAAATTGCAAAAGGATTTATGTAGGGTTCAAAGAGCCATTAGAATCCGAAGTACAATCCATTTATTTTTTTTCCCAGTGCCTTAGTAATAAGTCAAAGCCTTTTACATTAAATTGTTATTTTAACATTTATGTGGAAAATTAGATTGAAATAAAGTGTCTTGCAAAATGGTGCATGTTATAAACACTGGATAAGTTAAGCAGCGAGAGTTTATCTGTGTTAAGCATGTCAGGTCTATGCAGGTGTGTGGTGGGGTTGATGATAAATCCAAATATGACATAGGGTGTAAGTGTTAAGAAATGTGCTTCACAATGTGTAAAGCGTGCTGATGCTACACCTGCATCTGGTGAAGTACACACACAAACATTTACTGACTACCAATCGCCAATCAATAAGTAACCCAAATTTTGGCAAAAAAAGGTCTGTTCAACCAAAATTTACCAAAGCAAATGTTGTCACTTTCTATTTCTGCACTAAAAGAAAGAAAGAAAGAAAGAAAGAAAGAAAGAAAGAAGAAAGAAAGAAGAGAAGAAAGAAGAAAGAAAGAAAGAGAAGAAAGAGAAAAGAAGAAGAGAAAGCAAAAGAAGAAGAAAGAAGAAAGAAAGAAAGAAAGGAAGAAGGAAGGAAGGAAGGAAGGGAAGGAAGGAAGGAAGGAAGGAAGGAAGGAAGGAAGGAAGGAAGAAAGAAAACCAAAGAAAAGCAAAGAAAAAAAAATCTTTGTGTTTGATTATTATAACGGTTGTAGCAGCAAATATAATCTCTCCATGAAAATACTATTTGGTCAAATAATTTTCTAGGCTTTGAGAACTATTTTGAGAATGCATATAAAAATTGCCCTAAACTATATGTGGTTTTAAAAAGATGGGAGAAAATTGGGAGGTACCAATGAAATGGAAATACCTTGTGCCCTGACTTTGGGAAATGAGCCCTGATAAGGGAGGGACAAATGCCCATGCTGATCTTTAGAGCAAACACCATTGCTTTGAGAATCTTTTGAGATGGTATTTCTAGGTTTAAGATTTTCAAATCGACTTTCAGGTGGATTGTGACTTACCCTTAAATGGTGCCTCTTGAGTGCACTTTCTGTACAACGGTTGAAAGTGACTTTGACATAGCATGACCAACTCAAGACCTTGGAATAATGATGCCAACTGAGGTATCTTTAAGAAGGTAGTTTTTTTTTTTTTTTTTGGTGCATAGCTATTACACTTAGCTTGAACATAATTATTTTTCGATATTACAGCAATTATATTAAAAATACTAGAATTTGTATTTAAAAAACATTCCCGTCATAGTGGCCATACTGACTGCATGGATTAATTCTTCTGCAGTCCCCTCACTAAGGTCCTTAGTCACCCCTCATTTGTCCTGACTTGGTATCTGTGTGTCCCAAAACCAGCAAGAGGAAAATGGGCAGAGTTATATTAAACAGCCTCAACAAAGCACACCGCATGGCAGCCTGTTCTGCTTGTGAATGTCTCCTGTCAGCTGCGTTATTAAAACACACAAAAAATGCAACAACAAAATAGCAGACATCTACAGCACCATATTATCCAGCAGTGTTTTTGCCCACCCCCACCCCCCGCCCTGGGTCTAAACTGTTGAATACTTATACTAATTAATTTGGCATGTAAGTCTCTCACAATATCCTAATTAGGGCCTAGATCCTGAAAGTGCATCTGTTCACTTTGCTTATCAACAGAACACAAAGAGAGAGAGGAAAAAAAAAAAAAAAAAAAAAGATTCTGAGAAGCCTCATTCTTTTTTGCTTTTAAGAGAATCACAGCCATGTTTGTGTTACAGAATAATTAATTGAAAGACATATAACTTGTACAAATACTTTCAGGTTTTTTCCTTTAATATGTCTACTTGGCAGTCTGCCCATAATATCTATTGGGTTTTCTGCTTTCAGTAGTGGCATTCATCGACTCTTCCCCTTGAATGGAAGCTGGAGCGTACCTGAGACATCAGCCCAACCCACACAATTTACAAATAGGCCTTGGATGCAAAAGCCTTGGATGCTAATGACTTCCCTCACCATTGCAGAACTTGCAAAACAGCCATCCATAGGGGTCCAGATCCAAGAACTCACCTTGACCTGATGTGTTTTGTTTTCCAAATTTCCATTCTCATTGCTTCATAGATTGTTGTTGTGTCTTGATGGCAAGTGAAATGAAATTTAGAATACACCTAAAATAACAACAACAACAAGTTCCTTTCACAATCACCAAAGATCCTGAAGCATTGTAGAGGATCGTGGGGGATTTCCAAACATCCTGAGCTCTGTGGACCCCCTCTCTCCACTGGGTGCTCAGCCTTGCCGGCTGCCCTCAGCTCTGATGTCCTTCCTCAGGGCGTTGTCACTCTTGAGTGAGGCAGCATGCGCACATACCTGGAAAGAGGTTTGCCCACAACAAGAGCTCTGTAAGTATGACTTTATTTTTTATTTTTTTAAAGATTTTATTTATTTATTCATGAAAGACACAGAGAGAGACAGAGGCAGAGGCACAGGTAGAGGGAGAAGCAGGGGGAGAAGCAGGCTCCATGCGGGGATCCCGATGTGGGACTCCATCCAGAGACTCCAGGATCACACCCTGAGCCAAAGGCAGATGCTCAACCACTGAACCCCCCAGGCGTCCCTAAGTATGACTTTAAATATGGCTTTCCTCCCTCCTTTTCTTTCCCAAGGCAAAGAAAAATGACCTGTTTTGGATAACCAAAGTATATCATTTTCATTCTGCAGGATCCCTGATTTCTAAAGGTTTTTGTTTGTTTGTTTGTTTGTTTGTTTTTTACTGTTTTGTTTCATACACTGATGAGATGGTCAATTCTTTATTCAAGTAAATGAGCTAAGAAAAAGCACGTAAATCTATAAAGAGTTCATTCCTAAAAACATTTTTAAGAATTTTTTTTATATTTATTTATTTATGATAGTTACACAGAGAGAGAGAGAGAGAGAGAGAGAGGCAGAGACATAGGCAGAGGGAGAAGCAGGCTCCATGCAGGGAGCCCGATGTGGGATTCAATCCCGTGTCTCCAGGATCCTGCCCTGGGCCAAAGGCAGGCGCCAAACCGCTGCGCCACCCAGAGATCCCCTAAAAATATTTTTAGACAATTTTTTTGTATCATCTACTGGTGATTGCTTTCATGACTTTTGAATATCTGGACATACCTATATTTATTTATAAACCCCCAACAATGAGTTAACCTTACATATGAAAAACTTAAACATTTTTTGAATTTCTTCTAGCCCCCTCTTATTCTGTCCAACACAAGTTTGATGTTTCTGTCAGTCCTGTTCTTCTATTGGTGATCTCTGTCACATTAAAAATGTATATGCAAATATCGTTTCTCATTATTTTGTGAAGTTTTAGTGATTTCTTTTAACTCTCTGAAATTTGCCCCAATTTTTTCCCCTTTAAATTTTTTGTCCATTTCACTTTTATTTTTCCCATATTGATGAAAATACCATTTAGATTCCTTGTAGCAATTCTAAACATCTTATTTCATTATGACAAAAATGTAATTTAAAACAATGAAAACCAGGACACATGGTTTCACAACTTTGCATACTCAATTTTTTGGTTTTTAGATATTGGATGAAGGAACGCAGATGGATACACTTCCTTTCCTAGCTGCTCATTTTCACAAACTTGGCCCTAAAATGTTTCTGTCTTCCATGAGGTTTCTTTGACTTTAGCTTTTCCTTTTATTGTTTTAAACATTTATGATTTAAAATCTAAGAAACGAAATTCAAATTAATCACTTAATTTAGGAGAGTTCTTCTGGAATATCTCTTAACGTAATTGATTAAAAATATAATTATTTTCTGCATCCTTTATTGTCTCTCTTTCCTCTCGGGTCAAGATTTTTGTATGCATATTTTGGCATTTTTCTGGCGTTCCTCAACTTGCTAATTTATTTAAAAAGGAGGGACTGCATAACTGGCTCATCTTCCCTCTGTTGAGATGGTAAAAATGTTTCCCACTTTGATCTCCATATTCTGATTTTTTTCTGTGTGTGTTACTTTCATAAGAAAAAATAAATTCAATCCCTCCCAGTTTCCAATTTCTGTAAAGTCATCAACGTTTCATTTTCTTCACTGGTACAGGTTTTTCTTCTCTTGAAAATCTATATATTTATTTTAGCGTTAGGAGAGACCGGTCATGTCAATATCATTTTGCTTTTTATTTATTTATTTATTTTTTTTATTAATTTTTTTTTTTATTTATTTATGATAGTCACACAGAGAGAGAGAGAGAGAGAAGCAGAGACACAGGCAGAGGGAGAAGCAGGCTCCATGCACCGGGAGCCCGACGTGGGATTCGATCCCGCGTCTCCAGGATCGCGCCCTGGGCCAAAGGCAGGCGCCAAACTGCTGCGCCACCCAGGGATCCCTCATTTTGCTTTTTATTTTGTCATATTCACTTTAATAAATGGAGCTTGTATTTTTTTTTTTTATTCCCGTAAGTCCCTTTCATTTTTGCGTTGTCACCTGTTATCAACAGTTAAGTTACAGTGGTGGAATAAATGTCTTTTTACCCTACATATTCTTATGATTTCAATTTTAGAACACTCTATTTCCTACTTCTTATCAATAAAAAGATTGATCCATTCATGTTTCCACTTACCTTAAGATATCTCTACTTGGTAAATATTTAATATTTGCCATTCATTAGTGTATGCAGTAGGATCAAAGCACGAGTAATGCCCAGTTCCCACCTTAGAAGAGCTCACCCAGATGTGATTCTTATGCAAAACTCGACACACTCCTAACTTGAAATTTTATGCTCTGTATGCAGTTTGGAGATCCTGCATTCCAGATTCTATTTAGGTCCCTCTTGACTTCCGTTTCCTTTGGCAAAAATTGCTACTCTCATTTTTTCTATAAAACTCACTTAGCTCAAAGTTGGAAGTGAATTTTTGCCTATTTGTATTAGATAGCCTTCATATTCTGGGAACTCTCATATACAATGTGAAATTCCCACCAGGCTGAAAAATAGGATAAAGAATTACTTTCAACTTCCTGAGGTTAAAAAGGGGGGGGGGGGGGGGGCGGGGGGAATCGTGGACTGATTGTCTTTTTGGAGATCTAGCTCTGCTGCCTTTAATCATTATTTGTTTGTTTGAATTTACATAATTATTTTATATATATGTATATATATATATAATTATTTCAAATTAAGTTATAGTAAGTTCCAATTATTCATTAGGTTAGAATATTCACTATTGAACTGATGAAGGGAAATGAGACATTTGACTACAGAAGGGGTTGTGCCTATGTGTGGGTAAGGAGAACAAGTTTTCCTGGCTACCTGGTCTTAGTCTGCGATACCTATAACTTTTATGAGACTTAGCCCACTGACAGCAACTCAGCCCACTTTTTGAATGTTGAATGTCTCCAAATATGGCCACTTTTTATCAAAGTCACTTTGAAACCCAGAAAGGTTAACAAGGATACTGACAAATGGCGTTGTTTAAAACCTTTATTTTTCAAACAAAGGAATTTATTTTTGAACCTAGGGATTTAACATAAATAAGTTTAAATCAATTTGGTGTTTTCTTCATTTTTAAATGCAAAGTAAAAGAATGATGTGAGACGTCCTAAACAGCCAAAACGTAGCATTACCGTCTGTCTTTTGTGTGTCTTGCCACACAGCAAAATACCAAGTAGCCTCTCACCTCTGGTGTACCAGGAGAAGACTATTAGTTATGCACAAAACAGCATTCTACTCTAGGAAGCATATAATACAGTTTGCGGTTTAAGACTAAATAAAGCAAGCAATTTTCTACTCTCCAAAAATCCACAATGCAGAAATCAACAGTTCCCTAAAGCACTTTAATATAAAATAAACATCTTTATAAGGAAGATAACCCCAAATTTGACAGTTGCAGCACATTACATCATTTCCTCGGTCTTCTTATTTTACAAAGATTTCTAGAGGAATTAATTTTATTTTATTTTTTTAGGTTCCTTTGAGATCACCTTAAATTTGCAATATTATTTTTGCTATGACTGTTTTTGTTTTTGACGTTTCATTAATCATACGGTAGGTGGGGAGAAAAATGTTTCAATTAGGTCTATATAAATAAAGCAAGCTGAAGTAATTTTAAAGGTGCTTTTATCAGCCCAAAGACTCCTTCATCCACACAAATTATCACAAAAGTACAGGTTTTCAAGGGGAAATACCCTGGAGAGTAACTGGCACGTACATAAGTACTAGATAGTATTTTCAGGTCATATTTCTGACTTCGGTTTCAAGCAGTCTATGCAATCCAAGATAAAAGACAAAAAGGCATTGTTTCAGAAAACAAGCAGAAATAAAACAAACATTTTATTGGGGCTTAAAAGAACTTTATGGATTGCATCATATAATATGGAAAAATATGAAAACTACTTTGATTGATAACCTTAGAGGTTCTCCATTGTTTAAGGCCAACGATACTTGAGAAACACTATTGTCAAAAAGCATAATGAGATACCAGTGGCGCATGCTAGGCTGGCTTGTCCTTCGGTGTTGTATGCACAGCTCTTAATTTTCATACTGTTAAAATTTCCAGAAGGACTGAGTGGAAAACACGGAAAGTTATCCATGTGGAATATTACAAACAATTAAAAAGAAATAAAAGCTAGCGTCACCAAGCGCCTCTGAGTATTTGGTTAGTTCTTATTTTTTTTGGAATGAAATAAAAGTACTCGCAACCCTATTCCAATTTCAAATTGGAAATCTATGTCCTTTGACATTTTTCTGATATAGGTTCATGAAGTAAAAGTACCATGGAGTCAAGAATTTTTACTCTGCCGTTCCTTTTGCTTTTGTTATTTGATTTCCTTTTTATCGGGATTTTTATACAGCCTAGCCAAGGGTTCCTATGACCTCTAAGTTGTTTTATGGGATAAAGTTACTTATCTGCCAGTTTCACTATCAGGACTGGAAGGATAACCTATTTATTTTTATTTGAACAACAAATCTACAGCTAGTTCCCCAGTACTGAGAACTTCAGGGCTTCAGGGAGTCTGAAGAGGGGTGTCAGGACCCGAGGGAAGGAAAGAAGGCAGTGCAGTCACGTAAGCCCTGGAGAACAAACCAGAGAGGCCTGGCTTCTCTTTTTTTCTCTTTTTCCATTACTAAATACCATTTCTTTAAATAATATTTCTATTGGGGCCCCCAGGTGGCTCAGGGGTTCAGGGTCTGCCTTGGACTCAGGGCATGACCCTAGGGCCCTGGGATCAAGTCCCACGTCTGGCTTCCTGCACAGAGCCTGCTTCTCCCTCTGCCTGTGTCTCTGCCTCTCTCTCTCTCTCTCTCTGTATCTCTCATGAATAAATAAATAAATATCTAAAAAAATTAATATTCCTATCACTTTACATAGTTGTCCATTGCTTCACTATAGTATGATGGAAGGATGAACTCAGTTGCACCTCTGCTTTCCCTATTACATTAAAAGAAAAGGTTTCCAGTCACTGTTTTGTAAAATGACAATCCTTCCTTTTCCTTCATTCTTTTCTCCTTTTCAAGCCTTTGATATATTAACTGCACATTCCTGTTTTAAAGATTCTCCTGAGTACATTAATGAGAGATTATAAATTTCTCTTCAGTTTCCTAAATTATCATCTTGAGTACTTGGATTTTCTCTCTTTGTTTATTTTTGAGTGTGTGTGTGTGTGTTTGTGTATTTTTTTTTTTTTTTCAAATTGCAGGCGTTCGGGATCTCTAGTCACTTTTTGTTCGCTCTTGATGTCTAAGAAAGAAGCCACACAAAGGCTACCTCTTAGTGGGTGAGGACTGTCTGCTGCAGACTTCACTTTGTAGTTGGCCGCCCAGGAGCCAGTCATGTCCTTGGGAGTCCTCCCAGATGCTGGAAGAAAATGGCTTAACGCACCTTTGCTCCAACCATTTCTTTTTATGTGTTTTGTAAGTCCCCCCCCCCCCTCCCTGCCCCTCCCCAGTCGCTAACAGTCTTCTTATTCCTTTGAAATAAGTGCTTGGCTCCTGTCTCTCTGCGGTTCTGATCCTCCCTTTCAATTCCTCTTCTCTCCTCTGAGCATCATTTCCACCATTTATTGTAACCGCTCCCTCTGCTTCAGAGGCCTTTCTGCTTTGTTTGGTTTTCAGCCTTATTGAGGTACAATTGGAAAATAAAGTTGTATACGTTTAGGTTGTACCAGGTGCATTTTTTAAGGTGCGCAGACATGATTTAATACAGGTATACACCGGAAATGATGACTACAAGCAATTTAATTAGCAGATGCATCCCCTCCCGGAGTTACCTTGATGTGTGTGTGACGATGACAGATAAGGATCTACTGTCTTAGCACATTTCGGGTAGAGGATACAACAGTATTAGGCACCAGGCAGTGTATTTGATCTCCAGGAATCATCCTAAACCTCAAAGTTTATATCCTTGACCAACATCTCCCCGTTTACCACACCTGAGATCCTCTGACAACCATGGTTCTGCTCTGTTTTTCTGGAAGCGTGACTTTTTTAAGCATCCACATGTAAGTGAGATTGTAGGGTCTCTGTCTTTCTGAGGAGCCTGTTTTGCAGAAATTTCTTCTGCTTTAATCCTGTGCATATGCTCTCTTCCCTGGCCTCTGCCAACCATGCTATCTTTCCCATGAGCTCGTTTTTTTTGTTGTTTTGTTTTTGTTTTTTTAAATTCTGCTTCTTGTGTCTCCTCTTTATTCTCCTCATGATTATGGGGTTTTACTACTGTTTTTCCTTTATTCTAATTGGAGTAAAGCCTTAGGAACAGTGGAAATAAGCTCAGTCAGTCATTGCAAACTTGGAAGCATTTTGATTTTTTTTAGGACATAAATAAATTTGACAAAGATATTTAATTTATAAACTGAATAATAATAAAGAAAATTACATACTTGAAGTTGCTATCAATTCTGTTTCAAAAAAAAAAAAGTCTGTTTCCCAAAAGATTGGGAATGATTAACTTATATCAAGTACACTCAGCTGATCTTCATAATGCAAGCTTCTAACTTGGTGTATTATTGATTATTTTTCGTAATTTATGTAAAAACATTAAGATATGTCATTGCCAATGATTGTGCTGTTAACTATAATTCAAGTTAGGCCCAAAGGAAATAATGCAGATGAAATCTTGGCTTGAGTGTTCTCGAAGTTAGGAAGAGATTGCCCACTGAAATGGACTTTTATACGTTATATCCATGTTCTTGTTACTTTTTCGTTTCTCATTCTCCCATAGCCTCTTTTTGTTGGTTTATATGATCACTTCCAAATTCCTCTTTTCTTTGGGAGGAAAGCTGAGAATGCCTTTCTACGATATATAAAAGAATTACAATCATCGTTCAGGTTTCTATTCCAGCAGGACCTCCTGGGTGATGCCATCGTGGCCTCTCTCTACAGAACAGGGCGTGTTTCATCTGCTGCCTATTTTACCTATTGTGGAAATTCAATTGTTATATTCTCATATTTCTCTCAATGCATTTATAAATTTTTATAGGAAATAAATGGACTTTTAAATCATTGATTCCTGTTTTTAAACTTAGTTCTCTCTTGGTTTGTGTGAAAATATACGTATTAAAGAATGTGCATATCTGTAGCACGTATATTGTCATGAAAAGATGCACTGGACAAGTTAAGTAAGCAAGGGAGATTTTATTAGAGACCATTGCAGTAGAGGAGAGAGATTAAATCCAACGTCTCTGAAAAGAAAGGTGGGAGGACTTTAAAGACAGGGTTGAACTATTGGAAAAGCACTGGAGACCTCAGAGAGGACGTTGGTCACTGTGATGCAGGTATCTGTCTGTCAACTGGCCCTTAGAAGTTAGGCTTCTACTCCTACGGAGCATCAGTGATAAAGGCTCTGTCTTTCTTGATGATTGAAATTCAAGGGGATGGTTCCCAGGCCTCCAGAAAGTCATTTGTCTGTTATAACACTGGGAAGAGACTAGAAGGAGATTTACATCTCAAAAGGTAGGGGAGAAATTTACAATTGCAAGTTTTCTGAAGTAAATGCTTTAGGAGAAGGGAGATCAGAGGGCTTATAGTCAGAAAGAAACCTGTCTAAAGTCAAGCTGAAGGGAATGTTAGGGCTATCTCTGTCAATATTTTCTAATAAGAAATCTGAACGAAAACTATATATATATATATATATATATATATCATACAGAGTGTATCAGTGAGAGTATCAACTCAGTCTATATAAATTCAGTCATCAATTAAAATTCTAAAACAGCCATTGGTTATTTTTTTCTTCAAATATTCTTGTTTACTCCCTATGATCTCTGATGAGCAAAATGTGAGATAAGCTCCTTGAAACTAGGGATTATATCTTCTGTCCCAAAAATCCAAACCATGAACTTCCTGTGCTGGGCTGTGGGGTATGAGTGCGTACCGTCAGATGTACAGTGTGCCCATTCTAAGCTACTGAAACAGAATTTCCTTTTGCAAGAAACTAGTGTCACACTGAATGGGACTGAGCAATATTGACTCCCCTTGATGTGCAAAAGACATTTTTTTAATAGGGATTTCTGTCAGATGTGATAAAACTTTATAAGCTCTACCTTTCCTCTTTCCCCTGCTTACCTCCTTTTCTCAAAATTAGAAGCAAGAAGGAGCTCAGAGACTATACTCCCAACAGTAACCCCTCACAGAGGGAAGGCAAAGCCAAGGAGACAGGTTACAAGAAAACTTTAATTCCTATTTTCTACTTAATCTCAGAGAAAACCTTACAGGTAGGAATTAGATTTCCTGGAATAGAGCATTATGTTGAAACAGAAACATTAATTAAAAAATCAACTACATTGTAAAATGATCATTTTCCCCAAAGCACATTTTTGTGGTTTCAATTCCTATCCTAACCTTCGAGGACATTCACTATCCTACATGTGTCTTCATTCTGGTTCTGGCTGAACCAGGGAGCTCCATTCTGATTTTTTTTTCTGTTTTTCACTTAACACATTTATTAGCTTTAGTGCTATCTCTTTATTTATGGGCCAGTAGGAAATAAGACACTTATATAGTGGTTTTAAGTATTATTTGAGGATTTTTTGTTGTTTTTATAAATATTTTTTGAGAGAGATATTTGTGACACATCTGTTTCTGAATGCATTACATGGGAATTTAAAATATATTTAGAGCAGCCCAGGTGGCTCAGCGGTTTAGTGCTGCCTTCAGCCCAGGGTGTGATCCTGGAGACCCGGGATCAAGTCCCACGTGGGGCTCCCTGCATGGAGCCTGCTTCTCCCTCTGCTTCTCTTTCTTTCTCTCTGTCTCTCTCTCTCTTTCTCTCTCTCTCTCATTCTGTGTGTCTCTCATGAAAAAAAATAAGTAAAATCTTAAAAATAAATAAAAATAAAATAAAATAAAAAAATAAAATATATTTAAACATTGCTTCTTCACGGTGATCCATATTATCTGCCATTTTACAAACTGTCCTGCAGCATTTAACATGAGAATTTACTAATATGCTACTGAATACAAGCCTGTTAATAATGTTTCTTCACAGGGAAATTCAAATCATGTCCAATCTCTTCTTACAAAGATTAGCATAGCTAAAAGTTCTCTGAGTTTTTAGATGATTTAATGTCAAATACACTTGGGCACACACATGGTAGGCTTATAAAACACAGCGGTAACCTATTGCACTTAGAATAAAATTGATCTGAATTTTTCATGACGGCCTTCAGAAGGCCATGTGGTGTGATTTCCTTTCTGAACTCATTTCCTCACTTTTCCCTTTGTTCTCTCTTCTCCAGCGACATTGGCCCTGTTACACTCCATTGACATACTCAGCCAACTTCCTCATCCTCTTCCTCTTTTCCATCCTTCCATAAATGTGAGCTGATTGCCTTTTGTGCACTCTGAATTGGGGCTATGAGCACAACTGATGTTCAGCTGGTATGCATCTGTGTGGCTTTGAAAAGGACTTCCTTACATTTTGGTAAACAACCGCTGCCCACAGAAGCCCTCATCCCATTTGCTATTCCCCTGGAACCTCCTACTTCCCCTATTATCTATAAACTTAAAAGTGTAATGCGTGTCCCAGCAGGGGTGGCTTGGACTCTGCTTCACTGCGGAGGACAAGAAAATTCCTGATTGCATGACAACCATGTCCAGCCACCCATTAAATGATCCCACCTGCTGGCTTCTGGGCTTCACCACTGCCTTCTTTTACCTTGGAGAACCAAGCCATGTACACCTCCCAAACTTCACTGACCAGATTGGGTAGGAGCATGGACGGGTTGGGGAAGAGAAGGTCATCTTCTTGTTGGTGTTAGGTACCAAAGTGTCTGTCCCCACTAGTTGTTAGAAATTTTGAACAGCACCCCAGAAAGATGAATAACAGGCACCTAGTGCCTTTATATGAGCAGGGAAATAGATGTATTAAAATATACTCACTATACTATTATGTTCCATAGAGTTTTGTGTATTAAGCAGGATCCTTAACCCAGCCTTAGATGTAAAAGAAGCAGAATCAGAAGAAATGCCCCTTAAACAAAGTCCCGAAAGGTGGCAGCCAGGAAAGTTGGGTGTGGCATGGAGGGGGTTGACGAGTCCTCCTATGTAGAGCTCCAAGGGGATCATAGCCCTGGCATCTTGGGCTAATGGAAAATGGTTCAACGGAGCAAGTGCTGGATTTGGAGGGAAAGGATGGAGGCGAAAGTGAGAACTGAGGTGTTGAGACCACGTGCGTCCAGGTAAAGATGTTTCCCAACCTTTTTCTCCATGTCTCAGCAGTGTTCTTTCTGGAACTCAAATCTGAGCAAGTCCCTGAACTTACAAACTATTTAAGTCACTCCTCATTTCCTGAAGGTCAAATCCAAACCCTCCATTAGAATCGTATTTACAAAATTATATCTATCTATAATCTCCATAGCACATATATAGGATAGAGGATAGATAGATGATAGATAGATAGATAGATAGATAGATAGATAGATAGATACAGATGATAGAGATAGATAAAGATAGATAGAGACAGAGATGATAGATAGATAAATATAGATGATAGATAGAGATAAAGATAGATATAAATGATAGACATAGATGATAGATAGATATAGATATAAATGATGGATAGAGATAGAGATAGATATAAATGATAGAGATAGATATAGATATAGAGATAGATAGATACAGATAGAGATGATAGATTGATAGAGATAATAGATAGATATAATAGAGATAGATATAAATGATAGAGATAGATGGTAGATAAAGATAGATAGAGATAGAGAGAAATAGACGATAGATAAATGACAGATATAGATAGATGGATACAAATAAATATAGATGATAGATGATAGATGGATGGAGATAAATGATAGGTAGATAGAGATATAGATGAAAGATGATAGATGATAGATGATAGATAGATGATAGATAGATGATAGAGGAGGACTGCCTCTCTTTCTATGTATCATAACATTTAAAAGGAAATATTATGATAGTAATATCATAGGAGCATTGACCCTAGAGCCAGGCAGCCTGAGAGGACTCCAGGTTGTGTCTCTGATTGGTTCTATGATGTAAAAGTCAATCAGCCACTCAGCCCTCATCTATAAAACACAGATAATGACACAACATGCAAAGTGTGTAGGAGACGGCTTGACCCAGAGCCACCAGGCTCAGTACACGGTAGCGACTACAGGTTTTACTTCAGTTATAGGACTGATACCGTAGAAATGGTTACAGTTACAAGGGAAAGACTTCTCTCTTTTTTTTTTTTTCCCCTGAATAACTATTCCATTGCATATAATATCTTGTTCCAGGTATTACATAGTGTAGACAGCCTGGAAGGCAGGAAGTTGTAAGGGCTAAATTTAAAGTCATGTCACTCAGGTAAATTAACATGTTTTAATAACTTCCTACATCATCGTAATAAGCCTGAAGCAGCTCCAGAATGTGTAGGCTGCGACGGGGGAGGCAGCCCAGAAGGAAACTAGATAAAGTGTAAACAATTCCTGAGATTACAGGCAGTTAATGGAATGGCGAGAATAAGATTGTATCCTCAATTCCAGAGGACACCAGGAGATCATTTAGGTAAATTAGACAGCTAGCAACCATGTCCAGGTAATAGAAAACATATTGAAGTACTGATATTAGTCCAAGTTGTTTCTATCTTCAGAATTATCTACGCAGCGCTCATCAAAGAAAGAAGCTGTATTCAAAATAATCTGTGACGCGGCCTCAAATGTTCTTTACTGCAGAGAAAACCTGATTGCCTCACAACCTAAAAGGAACAACTAAGCTAAATTACAGCTAGAAAACTGCTTCCCTGTATCGTCCCAAATTAACCTCTGTAAACAGTTTAGTATGCTCAAATATCACAAGGGACATAACTCCACACTCATTTGAATGTATTAGCATCTATAACAACCCAGCGAGGGCATGGAAGCAGGTATTTTGTAGCCCAGTATCAGAAAAATTTAAAAGTGTCAGATTTCCTCATCACTCTTATTTTTTGCTACCTTTACATATCCCCCTTTCCATGGAGGCTTTATATCAGCTCCTTTCCACCTGTTTCTGTAAAGGGCAATCAATGAACCAATAGGAAGAGCTTCAATAGCCATGGCCCTAAATATCAATATATCAATGTTTTCACTTGAGATAGTTTTTCAGTTTTTTTTTTTTTTTAATCCTAAAATGGCCCATGTTCCAGGAGGGACATGAAAATCGTACCTCCTAGGTCTGGATTAGCCGTGTCTAAAACCCTGGTAGGAACTATCAATGTTTCTCTTTAATGGAACGGGAGGGGCATGTTCTCAGCATATTAGTACAGGTTAGTGACTGAGCCAGCATCACGCTTTTATGTCGTAGCAATTCAAACCATGTGTCAGTGCTCATAAGACAAATCTAAGTCTTTTATAGAATATGGTTTCAGATTATCAATATGCCTCGAGGCTCAGAAAAAAGTACCTGACTATAGATTCCCACAAAATAAATAAATAAATACATAAACAAACAAATGCATAAATAGTTTCTACTATTTCCAGAAATTCAAAATCTCTCCTTTTTACTGGCTCTGAGCTCAGTGTGTGTTCAGAAACAGGCTAGAACATATTACTGTTTCTTGTTCTCCGCCCTCACCTTTTTTTTTTTTTTTTTTTAAGAACTATTGCTTGAATACTTATTTCTCCAGAAAGGAAATTTAACTGTTGTTTCATTTGATTTGATCATTTCGGTCTTGAATCGTTCCTCCTCTTGCGTTGCTGTATTTTAGGTTCAGAGTTCAATTAGGTGAAATTATGGTATTCTCCCGTGGTGAGCGCCTTTTAAATAAAATGATTTAACCAAGGAACTGCTTTGTGAGTGATCCTGTTTATCTCAGCATGCATCCCATTTCTCTCTGGTTTAGACAATTAGAGACATAACAAAGGCCTAGAACTTCCATCACTTCCACCAACTACACTGCTTAAGAACATCAGGGTTCAAATTCCCAACCCCCTCACTGTCTAAGTGCTCCTGTTTCCCTATACAGTTAGTAGTTATGCTGGGCATCTAATTCAAAGCAGGGAGCTGATGGATAGTGGTTCCCCCTCACTGCTGGGGATGCCTCCCTGGGTGACACTGTCTCTAGTCCTACGACACATTTTTTAAAAAATGATGAGAGGGATCCCTGGGTGGCGCAGCGGTTTAGCGCCTGCCTTTGGCCCAGGGCGTGATCCTGGAGACCCGGGATCGAATCCCACATCGGGCTCCCGGTGCATGGAGCCTGCTTCTCCCTCTGCCTGTGTCTCTGCCTCTCTCTCTCTCTCTGTATGACTATCATAAAAAAAAAAAATGATGAGAATAAATCTATTCAAACATGTCAGACATTATGAGGTCAACAACAGATTTTTCTTGGGAAGGAATTCTTTTTATTCTGACCTAATATCCTTTCCCCTTTTTAGTCTTCTAATTGTTTCTTTCAATTAAAGTCGCTGCCTTGCCAGTAAGGTATTATGCTGGATTGGTAACATAAATTTTGTTTATAGTTTTGCTTTGATTTATTATTTATATATGTACCAAATCCATTGTTTTGTTTATGCATTTTGCTATTCTAAGAAAACTCAAGATGAGGGAGACATAGTCCAAAGGTTGGACTGGAAATATTCTGACTACATGTTTAGGTTTTCTTACCAAATGCCTGTGACAAAACAAGTATGGGCTGACATTTCTTTTCTTTTTTATTTTTTTTTATTTATTTTTTTTTAAATATTTTATTTATTTATGACAGATACAGAGAGAGAGAGAGAGAGGCAGAGACACAGGCAGAGGGAGAAGCAGGCTCCATGCACCGGGAGCCCGATGTGGGATTCGATCCTGGGTCTCCAGGATCACGCCCTGGGCCAAAGGCAGGCGCCAAACCGCTGCGCCACCCAGGGATCCCTCTTTTCTTTTTTAAAAGATTTTATTTATTTATTAATGAGAGACACACACAAACACACACACACACAGAGGCAGAGACACAGGCAGAGGGAGAAGCAGGCTCCATGCAGGGATCACGACGTGGGACTTGATCCCGGGTCTCCAGGATCAGGCCCTGGGCTGAAGGCGGCGCTAACCCGCTGAGCCACCTGGGCTGTCCTGTGCTGACATTTCTATTAGAAAATGGGGAAGGGAAGAGTTTCAGCAAGTTTCTCTCCTGAACGCTTCTACATCTTGAAAATATCCTTTCTGACAGCACTGAAATTCACAGTAAAATCTATGAGAGCAAGACAGGCTGGGGTTTATTAGGCAACAATTAGAAATGGGGAAATATCAGAGACTTTAAGAAGAAAAGAGGGTATGTTTTACATACAAGCTAAGCTCAACTTTTATTCCGGGTAACACTATAGGATGCCTTAGAAGAGATCACTTCTTAGAAAATTTAGAAAGCATGAACGACTAATAAGAAGTTATTCCAATTCTAGACTAAATTTTATTTTCTTTTAAATATTATTATGATGTTTAGAGTTATATAGGTTATATGCTTATATAGCTTGAAGTTAAAAAAAAATTACAGATACATGTGCCTACCATCTAGCTGCAAAAGGAACACCCCCAGATCCTGGAGCCCTCCAGGATACTCCCCACCACTTCTTCTACCTATACCTACACCCCCCTTTTGTTTGCCTTTAGCTCAGTTTTTATATTCTATATTATTTTGCTGCATATCTATGCATTTCTGAATTTACTAACCAAAGTTATGTGTGTTTTCTTCTTAACGTAAATGGCATCCCATTTTATCTATTCTTGCGTAACCTTCTTCCCATCAACTGCCTATTCTATTATTGAAACGCATCCACAGTGACATAGGCAGCACTGACTCATTTATGAATACGACAAAATATGTTCATCCATTCTACTGTTAATGTCATGGTGTCCACTTTTTCCTCCACTAAAATAATGCCTTGAACCTTCTTATACACGCCTCCTGATAAATGTATAAATCTGTATGCACAGGGCTTAAGTTACGGAACAGCATGGAACCTACATCTTGAACTTTACCAAATAACCCCACATTGTTCCCACAGGAAGGAGTATTCCCATTGCCCCACATTTTTAGTAACACTTGTTATGACCAAATTCTTAAAACTTCTCTTCTCTGTTAGTGGGACATGGTATTGTCAGATCACATTGTGGTTTTAATTTGTGTTCCCTTATTGGTATGATTTCTCTGTAATTAATGTTTGAGGCAAAAGAAATACTGAGCACACTCGTGCATCTTGCGTTCAAAAAAGCTACTGTGATTCTCTTACATTATCTTTAAAGAAAGGATGGGCAAAATAGCATCTGAATTTGTCAAACTGGAGGCAGGAAAAGTGGGTTGCAGATTCTTGTTTTGGGGGTTTTGTTGTGTTGTGTTTTAATCTCTACACCCAACATGGGGCTTAAACTCACAATCCCATGATCAAGAGGCACTTGGCTTCTCTGTCTGACCCAGACAGGTGCCCCATGGACTCTTGAAGTTAGTAATTGGCTATGGGCCAGTAGACGCGGTGTGATACACACCCCGAAGTGTTTCTGGCTCTGTGCAAGCCATGAAGCTCCTGGTGCTGTTGGGCATCTTCCCTAGACCAGTAAACAACTGCACTGTTACAGGAAAACCCCCATTGGAGCAAGCACAGAGGCACATAGAAATAGTAATAGGAACCCCAGTGCATCTGAGCGGAGCACCAACAGCAGCCTCCACAGGAGATTCCGGGAAGGTTGGGGAGCTGAGGAGGGGCTCTAACCAAAGTTCTCAACCGAGAAAGGATTCTCTGAAGCTCTCTTTGTAGACTCTGTTGTACACCCACTTGTAGTCAGCATTTCAATCAGTCTCCTTAGTGAAGGCATTGCAACTGCATATGTTAAATGCAAAGAGAACTTCAAGCTGGCAAAGGTAGCAGGACAGAAATTGGTCAAATTGTGTTTCCAGATGATTTCAATAGCCATGAATGACGGTGACCAAGAAGACCAATTTTAAGACTGTTACTGATATTTTTAAATTTCCATATATAAATACAGATAGAAGAACTGGCTTAAAGAGAGATGGATGGGTTTAACTTCACATGATTGCCATGGTGGGCCAAAACTATGCTGAATTTGCTAAAATAAGATGAAAGAATAACAGATTCCCTTAATGGAAGCCAACTATCCTAATCCACTCAGCTCCATTGTTCTCTTTACATTATATCGAGGAGGTTATTTTCCTTGGGGTGTCAAGGTTTAGAGAGATAAGGTAAAACCAAAGTCAACCAGAGCCAAGAGTGACATCAGAACAGTGCTGAGATCTGGGAAGAAGTTAGATGAAGAAACAAATGTCTTAGAACCTGAGGATATTTAACTTGGAAAAGAGAATTATTAAGAAAGAGGACTCCTCAGTAGTTTACAAAAAGTTTTCATAACTATATAATTTTTTAAGTGAGATTAATAAGGAAAATGTACTGAGTTGTTACTGGGCAATTTTTACAAATACGATAAACACTATGTGTAGCCAAGCCTTATCTGTTGAAATAGAATATTATCAGTTTCCCATGGGAAATACAAACTTGTCACTTCCCAATCAGAACTGACTCATTTCCCCTAGAGTGAAACATATGCTAAATTTTTTTCTTGGTTCTGTCCTAATGTATCCTTGAACCATATTGTTTACTTTTTTTCTTAATTTTGAATTTTATAAAAATAGAATCATATTGTTTTCTTTAGAGATTTTTCTCTCTGCTATTATTTTTTAAAGATAATTCTTTTATTTTTTGGAAGCTGTTAATAAAAATCACTAATTTTTATTGCTATACAATTTGTCGTTTAAAAAAAAAATGAACTGCAGTACCACTGCAACATCACTGCGGATTGGCATTTCAGTTGTTTTGAATTTTTGCTAATTGTGAAGTGTGCTGACATGAATATTCTCATCTGTGCCCCGTACATGAGTGCATGAGTTCTGAGGGTATAGACTTAGAAACCTATCATTTTCACTTTATGCACTTGATGTTTTTGGTTGTGGTATTTCTCTACACCTTTTTCCTTTTCCTTTTATATCTTGATTACTTTTCGTCATTCCATTCTTTCTCTTCTTTAAGTTCTGTTAGTTTTCTTTTATCAGGTAGCCTCAAAAGGAAAATACACATACTCTACACTTAATAGCTTACCGATCATCATCATCATTTTTACCCTCCTAACCGGCACCATGACGGCACAGATTTTTAAAAGCATTTAACTCCTTTGACCTGTGACATATTATGTTGTTTTTTAATTCTACTATTAAAAAAAAAATACTTGTAAGAGAATACTACTCTATAATAGAGCTACCTTTCATTTCAATTACAAACATCTTGGATCTCTTCCTTCAAGCTTCTTAGACCCCTCCATTTGAAAGTCTCTCTCTCTCTCTCTCTCTCTCTCTCTCTCTCTCTCTATATATATATATATATATATATATATATATATATATTAAAGATTTTATGTATTTATTCATGAGAGACACAGAGAGAGGCAGAGACACAGGCAGAGGGAGAAGCAGGCTCCATGCAGGGAGCCTGAGGTAGGACTTGATCCCAGGACCCCGGGGTCAGGACCTGAGCCAAAGGCACTTGCTCAACCACTGAGCCACCCAAGCATCCCCATTTGGGGTCTATTTTTTTTCTTTAATTAGGATCTTCTGGTACAGTAAGCTTCTCTTGTTTGTTTTCATTGTGGTTGTTTTCTAAAAATAGCATGGTTTAGTCATTCTTTGAAAGACTTTTCCATGTAAAGAAGTCTACACTGGAGGACATTTTCTTTCAACACCCTGACTGTTTAATTCTACTGCTTCATATCATCCATTGTTGATGGTAGGATATAAGAGATATTTCTACCTGCCATGTTCTTAAAGGTACTCTCTCCTTATTTTCTTGGTACTTTAAAGATTTTCTTTTGGTCTTTGATTTAATGCATCATTATCATTATTTGACTAGGCTTAGAAATCTTTTCTGTATTCTGCTCAGGATTTGTTGGGCTTCTTAAATTTATGGATCAGTGTCTTTAAACAATTCTTGGTAATGATTCAAAATAATCTCTTTAAAAATACTGCCCATGGGTCCTTTTTCCCCTCTGTTCTTCTGGGCCTCTAAGTAAATACATATTACATCTTTCTTTCTTTCTTTTTTCTTTTCTTTTTAAGATTTATTTATTTGAAGAAGGGAGAGAGAGAGAGAGAGCTGGAGGTCAGCAGAGAGAGAGAGGGAGAGAGATAGTCTCAAACAGACTCCCCACTGAGTGTGGAGCCCACATGGGGCTTGGTCTCAGGATCCTGAGATCATGACCTGAGCTGAAATCAAGAGTCAGATGCTAAACCGACTGAGCCACCCAGCTGCCCCTACATGTTACTTCTCAACATTCTATTCTCTAAGTCTCTTAACTTATTTTGTGAATATTCAATGACATTTTCTCTCTGTGTTACATTTTAAAACTTTCTTTTGACCTACGTTTCAGTTAATAATTGTCCCTTCAACTGGGGATAATTTGCTCTTAAACCTGCCCAGGGATATATTCATTACACTTTTTTTTTTTTTTTTCCAATTGTTTTTGTTGTCATTGTTATTTTTCAAATCTGCTTTGTTTTTGTTTTTTTTTTGTTTGTTTTGTTTTTGTTTTTGTTTAGATTTTACTTATTTATTCATGAGAGACGCACACACAGAGAGGCAGTGACAGAGATGAGGGAGAAGCAGGCTCCATACAGGGAGCCTGATGTGGGATTCGATCCCGGCAGGATCATGACTCCAGACAAAGGCAGATGCTCAACCACTGAGCCACCCAGGCGTACCTGCTTTGTTATTTTTATAAGCTTTTTGGTGTCTAGAGAATTTTTTTCAAAATTATTTTTAAAAATTTTATTTTAAAACATAAAGTAATTATTCTGCAAAGGAGGTATGGAGTTTGAGAAATAAATTGCTCATAGCCAATGACATCCAATAATTACCTTAAACAATAAATAAATAGTTTGACCCTTGCTCTGCTTAATATCTCTTATATCAATTTTCCACACTTTCCCATGATGATTTGAGACCCATTTTGACCATATCAATGGGGTTCTATGTTCACTGACTTCTACTGTGTTTGTCTAGTTAGAATCTTTGGAAAAAGCTAGGAGGGCAAGGCGAGGCCAGCTGGAGTATTCATGATCCTAGATCTTCCATTCTATTTCCTCAGAGACTGGCTGTGATCTTTCATGAAGGCCAATAATCTTGTCCAAAAGCCTGCACTATCATTATAATCTGGGTCCGGTGATGTCTACATCCTTTACCTCTTCAGGGCAGGAGGTGATTCCAGCTTCCTTGTGGCTAGACCTGGACACAGCTGCAGTATGTGCTGATTCACCTCAACTCTCCTCAGAGCTTTGTAACAATTCTCCCTTAAATTTTCTCAAAAAAAATAAATTTTCTCAGTTATCTATTCTTCTTTACCATTTGTTCTCTCTGAGCTGATTAATGTGGACCTAGAACAACACATTATTTTTCTGTTAATTGATATTCAATAGCTACTACTAAACATAACAGCTACTGTGAAAATATTTTTGAAAGACCTGTTGTCTTTAGATACAGATACATATACCTAAAATAAATGATAGATGCCCCTGAGTGGCTCAGTTGGTTAGACAGCTGGCTCTTGGTTAGAGTGTAGGTCATGATCTCAGGGTCCTGGGATTGAGCCCCATGTCTGCTTGGGATTCTCTTTATCTCCCTCTGTCCCTCCCCCCACTCTCTCCCTCTCAAATAAATAAACCTTTAAAATGCATAATATATATTTCACTATGTATTATATATAATATATAATATTATATATTACATGTGTAATATCTAGTATATAATATATACATATATAAATATATAATACATAGTAAATTTAGTATAACCATATAACAATATAGTTTATATAATATATACTAATATTCTACTACATTACTTTAAATAATATAAAATATATTATATACTAATATTATAATATACACTATTTAATAATATATAATATTCATTTGGGGGACCTCTATTCAATTAGTTTGTTGTGCATATGCATACTTTTTTTTTAAAGATTTTATTTATTCATGAGAGACAGAGAGAGAGAGAGAGGCAGAGACACAGGAAGATGGAGAAGAAGTAGGCTCCATGCAGAGAGCCTGATGTGGGACTCGATCCCAGGACTCTGGGATCACACTCTGAGCCAAAGGCAGATGCTCTACGGCTGAGCCACCCAGGTGTCCCATACATGTGCATACTTACATGACATTTCCAAACTATTGCATAGCAATGCAACAGACAAGAAATTAGAACATTTAACATGAATATGTTAAAATCACACACATGTTAAAATCCAACAAATCTAGATCATTTACTAAGTGTCATGTTAAATAATAGTCATGATAACATAAACTAAGATTTCATGCCCTACAGAATGGTAAACTGAGAGTAATATTAAAAAAAATATGAAGAAAAAATATAATAGCTACGTTTCTTAACTCATTTCCATATGCTCTTTGAGGAGTCAGCAAACTTTGCCATGGAAGCTATCTCGCAATATGACCTGCAAGGGTTGAACGTACATGATGTAAGGCTTGTCGTACTGATCTGGGTTAGATTTGCATAGATGAATGACTGCAGTTATGACACGGTCACAGCAAGACAGTACCTGGTAACAGAAAGACCACAAAGACATATTTTTGGAAAACGTCATTATGCAGGGGCAGAAGGAATAAGAGCCAGACAAAAACATGAGGAAGAAAGCGTATGAGAGATTTAATTGTAAAATAACTATCTTGTCAGCTGACCACCAATGCACCAGCCTGCCCAGACCTTACCTCTATTCTATGCCTTCTCCGACCACAGTGTGTTAACTGCCCCTGATCCCACTCAAACTCAGCCCTTTAAGTTTTGCACTGGATTACATCCCAATCTACATCCCCTAATGAGCCCTGCTCCTGCACTGTAACATTCCCCTTCTCTATGGAATCACTCTCCTTAGGACACAGTCACAACACTGCACTCCAATTCCAAAGAGGAGAAAAAAAAAAAAAAAAAGTTTACTTGATGTAAGAGTCCTGTCATAGATCTCATTATATTTTTTATATGAATCCTTAGTACCTCCTCCAAATTTGCTTGCGATCATTTCCTATGCCTGTTCATATGAGGTTTGGACACATCGCTTTGCCTAATGGAATGCTGATGGACATGATAGAAGCAGAAGCTTTCAAATCTCTCCTGTCATTCTTCTTGCTCTCTTGAATTCCTATGAGGTAACCCGAGAAGCACATGAAATCTTTAAACGCTGGACCTTTGGCCTAGGCCCTAGAATGAAGATGTGCAAAACAAAACTGAACCCTTCCGGAAGCCTGCAGTTTTACCAGGTCAAGAATAAGACTGGTATAAATATTGAAACAACCCAGCACACATCGGCCAAGCACAACCAATATGTAGATATAAACATAAATAGTTGTATTGTAATCCAACGGGCTTTTGAGGTACATTACTCCTCCAGTTAAACCTACTCTTGCTGTCACTTCTGTACTTGCCTTTTTTCTTATGAATTATATTTATGGTATTTTATGAAACTACTCACGACAAGTCATCCAGGACCACTGCCTTGATGATTCTGATGGGTGATCAGCAGCCCTCTTCCAACATGTAACAGAGGGGCCCACTCCCTTCTGAAAGGAACACTTGGCTTCTAGGACATTCCTCCACTTACTGAACTCCTGCTTGACCAGCACTAATTTTCATTCGGATTCCTCTTTTTCCTGGCATCTCAATGCTGGGTACTCGAAATCTGGTTCTCAATCCCTTTCTCTTCCCTTATATATATTCACATGTTTCTTCTCTCTACAACTCACATCCTAGATTATTTTATCTTATCTCATGATATTACCTACCACCTTTTTGATAACAACTGCCAAGTTTATAGAGACCCCACATCTCTCTTTTGGGTTCTAACTCAGTATTACCCACATAGTTGAGACTCTAGTAGGCATTTGATGTCACCATGTTATTCATTGATCAGAACAAATGCATAATACTAACGTAAGAGTTGAATTCAGAGGAAACTGAGGTTGCTGCATATAGGAACTCTGTACTTCCTTTTCAACTTTCTATAAATCTAAGGCTATTATAAGACAAAAAGTTTAAGAAAATGAGACTCTTCTTCCTTAAGGCATTTAAATGATATTTGATTTTACACTGGCAGTGAATGCAGTTACATCAGTTTTAAGGTAGCGGAATAGGCCGTCTCCCTAAATATGTAGGCTTTTTTTCTGTTTCAAATGACTGAATCTGAAGATCATGAGTCTCATAAAATAAAAACAGAAAAAAAAAGGATGAAAATGAAAAATAAAACCCTCAAACATCTGATACAACTAAATAAGTATGAATTACACAATGGGGCATGCAATTACCATTTGATATATCCAGTGATTTTAAAAAACATCCAAAATTTAGATCTTCTAATGATTATAATTTTCTTCCACAAAATATGCAAATATTTAATATAAAACTGATTACAAGTTTGAAATAGCTAAACATTGCTTTATAGAGAATGCTTTCCTCACCAAATATTCTTTAGTGACTTTTAACAAATCCTGGACAAGCACAGGTAAAGATTAATCTTTACAATGTATTCAAAGTAGTAAGAATCGCAAAGATCTAATATATTTGCTTTTGTGACCGGAATGCTTATTAACTTCTTGTGTTTTATTCTAGCGAAAAATTTACTTAAAAAAAAATAGCAGTTAAACATTATGTTAGTCCAGCATCTACATGTTTTTAATATATATGCCACTCCAGTGAGGGCCTATTTGCAGCTCTGTTCTGTTACATTTGTGTTTCCATGTTTCTTCCTCTTTTCTTCCTTTCAATTTCAACTAAGTCTCCCTTTTGTCTCATACATTTCTCTTGACACTAAAGCTATGTATTGTATTCTATTGGCGGCTTGTCCTGAGGATAATTGTAAAATCTGTCTTTTTCCAATTATGAGAGGTGTTCTATAAATTCTTTGGGGTATATTCATTTTGAGATGTGTGCCCATAACTCCCATTAATGGTGCCCATTTAAACCTGATCTATCGCCTTCCTTTTCTAAGTGACTCCAGCCCAGTGTTAATGCAGTTTTGTTTATAATCTCAAAACTCCCCTTTCCCCACGTGCAATTTCTCACAAATGCTTTGCATGTAGGTCATTTATCAAAGCTTACACCACAAACTAATATAAAGTCAACTGCCTTTCTTGAAAGGTGGAATATTATGACTTTTTTGGGGGGTGCCATGCTCCCACACTATGTAAGATACAATACTTAAGTATAGTCAACTGAGAAAGGGTAGTATTGAGTAAAAATAAACTTAGCTATAAAAAAGAACGCGTTTAGGGACGCCTGGGTGGCTCAGCGGTTGAGCACCTGCCTTCGGCCCAGGGAGTGATCCTGGAGACCCGGGATCGAGTCCCACGTTGAGCTCCTGCATGGAGACCACTTCTCCTCCCTCTGCCTAAGTCTCTGCCTCTTTCTGTGTCTCTTATGAATAAATAACCTATTTATAAATAAATAAATAAATAAATAAATAAATAAATAAATAAATAGAATGTGTTTAGATTTCTCAATGAAACAAAGACCTGTAGGAAGTAATATCACAGAAGTTATGTCCTAGACAACACTAAAAAAATGACATACTCCTCATTTTGCAGTTTAGAATATATTACTCGCTCGTAAATGTATTTATGACCGTGAATGTGTGGTTAAGATTCTTTCGATACACATTCTCTTGAATGTAGCCAATCTGTGAAAACTTTCTGTCCTTCATATCCTGTCATTTCCAAACTTTTATTTTCCAACTTCTGAAATACCTCACACTACATGTTTTTTTTTTTTAATACACATATTTTTAACTCATTTGCTATCCTGGTTTCAAGAATACTACTTCCCCTCATGACAATAAATTTCAGTCCTATTCAACTTGAGTTTTCTATAATATGCATAGGACTATAGATATTATAGAATATTATTTATCGATAGATACATCATGGAACCTGTCATCACCCTGGATGTACAGTTTTTAAGAACTGGACATTGGTGTCACATCCTTATCTAGATTTCCCTCCTAACCAACCCTGTCCTTTGATGCACCTGCTCTCCTGGTGTATTGCTCTCTTGCTACTGCCCTTTACAAGCTTTTCAGCTTGTATCTTGTGCATAATATCAAACACTTAACCTTGCCTTCCACCATTAGCCTGAGTTCTCTGCTACTCTAGTTTTCTACCAAAATTGTGTGGCCAAAATAAACCTTGGGAAACCCCAATCATTTCATGTCTCAGATATTGCACCAGCAGCTCAACATTATTAAGAGAAATATTCACAGAAAGTTTCAGTTACAAATACAAAGTTCCTAGATTTCTGTGGAAACCCAATTACATTCATGGGTTAGTTTTTGTTTTCCTCGGTTTTTAATTACCTCCAGTCAACTCATCTAGGCCTTTTCCTATTTTCCAATATGGCTGTTTTGAAACCTCAAGACCCAAATCCCACTGGCCTTGTAGTCTCAATTTCTCAGCAAGCCTCCCCCTTGCCAAGGTAAATAGTGCTTTTTTCTTCCTCTTCATCTTCTATCTCAGAACTAATTTTCTTCATCACCTTGTCTTCCCTCCAGGCTCAGATGAAACTATCCCCCATCTTCTCCCAGGGTTGAAGCTTGTTGCCTTCTCCAAAATCATGGAAAATGTAACCTCCTTCTCGGCTGTGGCTTTAATCTTTAACATCTCTCCTTTTCCTCTATGTCTCCCTTCTCCTACTTCCATAAATTCATAACAACAATTTTTCTGACATGCCTTCAAGTATTATCCTATATGATATTTTTCCTCCATTTCCAGATTTTTTTAAAAGATTTTATTTATTTATTCATGAGAGACACAGAGAGAGAGAGAGGCAGAGACACAGGCAGACAGAAACGCAGGCTCCATGCAGGGAGCCCGATGCAGGACTCGGTCCTGGGACTCCAGGATCATGCCCTGGGCGAAAGGCAGGTGCTTAACCACTAAGCCACCCAGGCATCCCCCTCCATTGCCATATTTATTTAAAAAGATGATTTGCCTTTGCTGGCTTCAGATTCAGATTCCCAAAATCTACTGCAATTTGGTGATTGTTCTCCCCATTTTACAGTTATTATTGAAAATAATGATAACATTTAAAGGCAAGATCTGGCAATTTTTACTCACCCTCACTTTGCTTAAATTCTACTACTAAAAAAAAAATTACACTATTGAGTTTACACAATTTTCATCTTATTCTGTGGGACTCCCTCCCTCCTCGGCACCTGAGACACTAATATATTTGACTCACCTCCAAGGACTCATTTTATCAACTATTTAACAAATCCTAAATGTATATACTTGGGGGCAATACTCCTCCTCCATATCAGGCATACATTCATAATACTTTCTAAAATCCCACATTAATGTCAAATGGGTAACCAAAACACAATGTTCCCAAAACAAACTCCTCACTCCTTAACTACCCAGACGTCGCCCCATCTTTCATTTTCCCTCTTTTAGTTACTATCTTTGAAGTAATAATTACCTTTCTACTTTTTTTATCTTCAAATTTAATCATTACAACCTTCCAGTTTTATGTCAAAACTCTCTGCTTGCTTTTATTTATTCTCCTATCTCAAGTCCTCCTATATCAGATTTAAAAATTTACATTTTAATTATTTCTCTTCATAGGGTTATTTTAATTAGTAACAGTTCTTTTGGTTGAAAATGGCAAAAATTCAATTCCAATTAGTTTAAATGAGCAACAACAGAAAAATGAATTTGTTGGGTCTAGCAAGTTTGGAAGAAATTTCAGCCTCAGGCATGACTGGTCCCAAATATACAGACAATATCATCCATTACTGTCTCTCAAATGCTTCAGTTTTACTTGCCTCTTCCTGTTTGTTCTCATAGTGGTGCTCTCAGGTATAGTTTATCAATTTGTAATTGAGCAACATATTGATGAAATGCCTGTTGTCTGATAGTTCCAAGTAATTGATTTGATTTGACTTGATTTGTTATATGTCCCATTAGAAGGACCACAGGAAGGTGTTTTTGAATTGGCCCAGTCTGAGGCTCATGCCCATCCTATATTGTGGAGTGTGTTCATATCTGTTCAATGTAAAAAAGGCCTGCGGATAGAGAGGGCCTGATACCCAAAGAAGGAAAATGCTTGACAAGCTAAATAGTGGATGCCTATATTTATCTAACGTACAAATCTGATACTTGATGAATACAGCCCAAATTCTTGCATTGGGCATAACACTGAGAAGTGTGCCTAGAGGAATTCCTGGCAAAGAGAATCAACTCAGCAAATACTTGTTAACGCAAGTCTCTGCAGCTGAACCTGCACAGGAAGTACCTGATATGAGCATTTTAATGTACTGATATAAATGGGGGGAGGAAAAGCCAAGTATTTATATGGGCCTAATTTTTTATAGGGCCAAAAATGATTTATTGCATTTTTGATATTTGAAGCCTATTTCTGGAACACATTGTGCGGGGGGAAGAGAAAAAGGACTGGGTGTTCTCTATTCTCTCTGAATGCTTCTAAAATTTAGTGGAAAATGTACTTTTCCATGAGTCTTCCCTAGGTTAATGATCCATAGCTATCCTGAATTGGCATTTCATTGTAACAGTCTGGTACAATTTTCAACTATCTAGAACTCAGTAATTTTCCTAAAGATAAAATAATCCTCCCCACCATATTTTGCATAGGTAACTATGTCCCTTCCCCCCAATTTTAACTAAGACTCAAATAATTAAACAAAAATGGCCAATTATTTTTAATGAAAAGTCTATGCAAAGAAGTGACATTAAAAACTGTCACAAAAATCCACTTTATAAATGTGGTTAAACACAATTATACTTTTTTTCATAAACTTTTATTTTATATGACGTTGGTTCTCTCTGATGCAAGAAAGTCATCTTTATGCTTTGATTAATGTAGGATATAAAACTGAATATAGAGCTTCATATATGATCTCAGGAAACACTAAAAAGCGTATCTGACACAGCTAGAGCATCTTATCTGTAGGTCGTATCCAAGTCAAACACAGGTACACAGACATTTTGGCAGATGATCTCAAGGAAAAATGTCTGGAATTGCAATAGATACTCTATTGCAAAAGTTGATATGCCAGGTCATGATGAGCCTAAGACCAATTTAATCTACATAGTCAATTTTCAATTATCCGACCACTCATTGAAGAAAACACCTACATCAATGGAGGGTTAGATGGGAGCTGTGCAAGTATACTTACTTCATACTCAAGAAAATGTGATTCACGGCTTCCATGACTATTTCTTATTTGATATCATAACACGCGGTTTTACCTATTTTAAACCTGGGATTTGGTATTAGCAGTATGTGGAACTTACTAACAAGCTTCTGTTTCAACAGCTTCTTGTATCTTGAAAATCCTCTTTCATGATTAGTATGTCTTCTATTTTCCAAACTAGAAATCAGACAACCTGCAATTTGTATCTTCTACAATACAATAATTGTTACCGTGCTTCCTCTAACAACATAGTCATCAGTGGATGCCAAACTTTGGTGCAATTAAAACCACCTTGAAAAGAATAGAATGGATCCAGGGGCCCAAGCCTGGTGAACTGAGATAAAACCGAAGCCTCTATTTTAACTAATTTCCCTGAGTGATTCTGATCCACACCAAAGTTGGATAATTACTGAATTAGTCTTTCCATTAATAAGGAATAAGACAACAAAAAATAAAACAACAACAAAAAAACGAAGATTCCCCCTATACATTCTTGGTTCTAAAAACTTACATAACCACAAATCAAAATCACTCTCTCAGGTTAAACAACCCTGTTCCATATTTACATTTTCTTCCTCCTTATATTACATGTTTTACTCTACATCAACTTAATTTAAATAGTATGCATTTAAGAAATCTTTACATTTTAAGAAATCTTGTTTAATTAGCTAAATTTAAGCTTAATGAATCATGCGATTTATGCACAAAGTAAGCCACATCTTTCTAACTAACCAGGCCCTACATACTGTTTGCAGAGATGAGAAGACTTATAGCTTGTTTCTTTTTGTTTGTTTTTTGTTTGTTTTTTTTTTGTTTGTTTGTTTTTGTGTGTGTGTGTGTTTACAGTAGGTGCAGTGCTTTCATCCTTCACTTGAACATACTATGTCTTTGTACCTCTCGTCCCTATGCTTGGACTCCTCCCACGCCCATCCCCACCAGATCATTTCATGGCTGACTCATCATTCATGACCCAGCTCAACAGATGATGTTCAGAGCATATATTACTATCTCCACGTTCCTCATCTATTTTATTTTAACTTGTGTTTTGCCAATCTCTTAAGAGTGTTTGTTCCCAAACACCTAAAATAATGTCCCACGAATAATTGATAGTCAATACATGTTTGTTAAAACAATAAAAAAAACAAAAGCATAAATGACTGAATAGATACATGGATGAATAATTCATCAAAGAGGCATCTTTCAGAAACTGCAGATTTCCATAATATCATGCAAATATTTTCATGTACAGTCTTTCAGCTATATTTGGCATTTACTGTAGGTAAGGAATTATTTTCTTCACAAGGGTAACTTTACAAAATAAAAATACACTACAAAGAAATTAAAAAAAATAAACTAGATGGGAGTTAATTGAATGGAGTGATTAGGAATGGAGAAGTTTTTGAAGAGCCGGCTCTACTCTCCATCAATTAACCATTTTCACACTGGGTAAATTTGAGCACTAAACTTCAGATCAGGAGACCTGAATTCTAATTATATCAATAAGCTAAACCAAATCTGTGTCTTCTGTGTGTATACAATTAAGGGCTTGGATCATGTTATCCTGAAGTTCTACTTCCAACTTTAAGGTTCAATGAATGAAATGGACTTCAGGAAGAAGAGGTATTTCTGACACATCCTTGAGAATAATAAAGATAAATATGTATTGTTCATTGAATTCATACCTTCCCAAGGTTTTTTTTTTTTTCTTTTTTTTGCAAAGTAGATAAGGCTTACCAATAATCTACATTTCATGATAATTATAGTAATATCTCATTTGTGTGACACTTTAGGTATAATTTACACATTAGTTAGTAATTTATAAGGAAATTTCACCTACATTATCTTCATTGACCCTCACATGTATACAAATATATACATGGCCCTACGTATAATCAGAGATGGTTCCATCCTTCCATTTCCCCTCCTCACCTCTGCATCCCTCACAGGAAGATAATTGATGTTTAGAGAGCTTAAGTGATTCAGTAAAATATACACAACAGCTGGCAGACATTGATCTTTTTGTGACTAAGTCAATATTCTAACTAATAATATCAATGCTATTTCCTCCATTGTGCTGGATCTGTCTGCAGCCCAATTATGCTTTATCTGCTCTCATTTGTGTTTACACTTGAGTCAAAATTCAGAATGTCTCTCATAGGATCTCTCATAAGATGCAGACCCATATATTAGTGGCCTACTGGATATTATCAATTGGTTATCCTATAACTGCCTATAGGTCAACATTTCAGAAAACGTCATTCCTAAACCCATTTAACCATATTCCCTGACAAAGAAAATGACACCATTCATTATCCACTTGTTGTGCTGGAAACTTGACAGTCATCCTTTGTACCATCCAATCAATCTTGGTTAGAGGAAAGAATACCGATAACATTTAATAATTGGCAAAGTTGGTAGTGGAGACACCAAAGCAAGTGGAAAACAAGACAAAAGGAAAGACACAAAGTGTCCCTCTGTTCCTGACAATTTTTTTCTTTTTAAGAATTTCTAGTCTAGGTGAATTCAATATCACTGGATAGAGAATTAGGCATTTTCTGTAATTTACACAGAATTATCTCCTTCATGAGAGTAACTTTACAAAATAAAAACATACTATGAAACATCAAAGAAATTTAAGAAAAAATCAAATATTTGATATTTGATTTCTAGCCCAGATTTCTAGCCCCTCTAGTCATTCTCCCAATAAATTTTGGTGGTGTATTTGGTAAATCTCAATAAAAATATATCTTCCCCTTTTTTTTGAAATTTGCTTACATACCTTATTATTGGGGTTTTATAGTTTTGGATAGAGAAGGCATTTTCATTTGTGCCAGCTCTATAAACTACTTCTGGATTATTAAAATGTAAAAGAACATACCAATTTAGAGTCAAACACCCCGGGTTGTATGAAATACTGCTAGAAAGTATGAAATTTGGTGAAAATGAGCATTAGTTCACTAGAACATTAATAAATATATGTACGTATCAAATATGTATATTAACATTAGGGTATTTATAGTGTACTTTGTCTTTTACTCTTCACAAGTACACAAGAGATCCCCATAGAATCATATGTTGTACATTCTTTTCTCAAAAGAGAACACTCTGGAAAAATGCCATTGCTATGATTCTTACGGTTTATGGTAACTTCCAGCCACATATTGCTTTCTTGGTTCAGACTTTAATACATTTTTCATAAACTAGCATACTAATAAAGCTAACTTGAGCATCATATGGACGTCAGACTTTGTCCCAGTCATGAAGAACACAGTTTCTGGGTCCAGATGTTTGAGTTAAATGTGGGTTCTGTGGTAACAGCTGTGTAACACTGGGCTGACTCTTGGAGTCGCGTCATCTGTATGATGGGGGTGACAGCGGCACCTGTTGTACGCGATGGTTATGAGCATTAACTGAGTCACTCTATGTGAGGCACCTGAAACAGAGTCTGGCAAACAGTACCGTCCCATGTCTGCGGCAGCCCTGACGCTGCTGCTTCATCTACCTCCCTACGATTCTCCTGTCCCATCCCCTTGATTCCACTCCACCCTTCAGAGTGACGACTATAACAGAATTGGTTTCTAATTTATCTTCATTTTTACAGTCTTAGAAGACATCCATGTATCTCCAGTTTTAATAGGTATGGTGCATTTATTTATTTATTTATTTTACTTTTGAGTTCTTTAAAAATCCTGCATTATGGTATGTAGTTTGTGTAACTTTTTTTTTTTTTTGCCAGTCAATACTTCTAAATTAACTATAGTGTTGATGTAGTTTATTCATTTTCACATTTATATTACTCCATGTGTCACTATAATATAAATTAATGCTCTGTTCTCTTATGAATACACATTTGGTTTTATTACCATTTTAAAAATAATTATTAACAATGCTAGCTTTCCTTTGGTATTTTTTAGGGTTGTTTTTTTTTTCACTTTTTAATTACATCCTTTACATAATTGTATATTTTAGGGGACTAATAAGCTGATGCCCATTTCGCTTGATATATTTGGAAAGCACAACTCATAATATGCAGAATTCACATCCACTTCAAAATTTAGGCTTTCAAAGATTTCAATTCCAGTAGATTTAATACAGACAAAATTATATATCTAATAGGTTCATAAATGTCTTCCCTCTAATACCATATAGAGTTGTATATGGTATTACACACACAACATGACACAATTATTTATATTTAATATTTGAAAATGAAGCTATTATCAGGGTAGATATGGTCACTGAAGAATTTTTATTGTGTGGGCGCCTGGTAGCTCAGAGGTTGAACGTCTGCCTTTGGTTCAGGGTGTGATCCCGGGGTCCTGGGATCGAGTCCCACACTCGGCTCCCTGCATGGAGCCTGCTTCTCCCTCTGCCTGTGTCTCTGCCTCTTTCTCTGTATCTCTCATGAATAAATAAATAAAATCTTTAAAAGAAAAGAATTTTTATTGTGAACTTGCATTGTGACAAGAATTTTATTGAGCAGATATTCTTTTTCAAGTTTTTAAGTGTTATATTTCTATTGAAATATTGAATACATTCAGAGCAAACCTAAGAAAAAATAAACAAAACATATATTTAAGAGAAGGAAGACCTATTGTGCCTAGAGTTTCTGACATGAGAGTGTACAGGGCTAATAAAGTAGTAAACTAAGGAGAGATAGTAAGTATTGAACTACACATGCATACAAGAAGTTGAACTAAATATGCATCATTATGGCTTTACTAACCAAAAGATTAAACTTATTTGGGCTGAAATTTCCTCCCATTTTATTTATTTATTTATTTATTTTTTTTCCTCCCATTTTAAAATGAAATTACTATTTTTTGCTAGCCATTTGTTTGTAAGTCACTCCGCTGGATATGTTCTATATATGTGTGATCATATTTAATCCTTATACCTCATAGAGGTGTAGTTAGTATATTCAAGAGCTATGACAGACAAATGAGGCTAGAGATTCCAAATATGCATCTCAAATGGGTTGATATTAACGGACAGAGAAGGGGTTAAATTGTAGGTCAACCTTACTCTGAAGTAATGTTTTTACCTTTAAAAAAAAAAAAGATTTTATTTATTTATTCATGAGAAATACACAGGGAGAGGCAGAGACACAAGCAGAGGGAGAAGCAGGTTCCTGATGGGGAGCCCGATGTGGGACTCTATCCCAGGACCCCAGAATCACGACCTGAACCAAAAGCAGATGCCCAACCACTGAGCCACTCAGGCATCCCATGTTTTTACCTTTTAATGCAGAAAATGAGTTCGTATCCTGAAACCCATTGCCCTATTATTATAAGTCTTTTCAAAAAAAGAAAGAAAGAAAATGTGTAAGTATGTGCATGTGTGTGTGCATGACAACTGTACAATTGGAAAATCAGTATGCAAGATCTCTAAGAACATTCAAAGGGTAATAACCATATATGCAAATCAACCATTAAGTAGAATTTCAAATTATGTATTTTCCTTTTACTATTAGCAGTTGAATAAGATGGTCATTTCAAATAACTTCCAATTAATGATCTCCCACTATTAAAGAATTCATAATTTACTGATGTATGTCAAAATAATTAGCTGTCAGAAAGCAGAAGAGCTCGTGTTATTCTTTAAAATAGCAAAACTTCTTTCACCTATGACCTGCTTTGATTTTGTTGATTCAATAAGTGCCAGACATTTCCATTCAACCAAGAACTTCTGTCTCTTGTAACTATCGCGGACGGACTCAGTGTCCTGCTTAATCTCGCTATGCCACTAAGATTAGCCATGTGAAAGAAAAGAAGCCCCGTATGTCAGAACAATTCAACAATTAAGGAGAAGTATCATCATCCTACCAGTAAGTAAAACGAGTACTGAACAAAAGGAAAGCAAAACGAATCTTGCTTCTCGTTTCATTACTTGCTCCAGATTCAAGAACAACTTCTCAACTATTCATTGTCTTCCTAATGTAACAACGAAGACTTGCATGGAATGAACCCATAAAAGTCATGCAGAAGATCCAAAAAACAAAGTGCCAGGTGAGAGAATATTATGATTAAAATGATCAAATAGGAACTAACTAGAATACTATTTTTTCCCAAAGTTAATATTGTTCCTTATGCGATGACAGGTAATATAGTCTCATGTCAATAACTGTGCATTTCAATTACTCTAGCTAAAAGCTCTTGTCACTCATAATACACTACATTATATCTGGCATTTTGTGATGCCAGTTCCTTTGGGATTACAAAATAATAATAATAATAATACCCTCATTAACAGAGTGGTAAGTATTTGAATGCTGTGCCAACATTTAACTCATGTCTGCCAATCGAAACAGGAAAATGTTCTTTATTGATTGGAGAAAGGATCTTGTTTGAAGATAATTGACTCTGAGTTTTCCATTGACATAATACCACCTCCGGAAGAAACATATGCTCGACTCAGAAAACAAAGGTTAGATATAAGAGTCTGATCACTTTCTCCTTACTCAAGCACAGCTCCTATTGACTTGAGTGAAAATTCTGTCTATCTGCAAATCAAAGGATTATAGATCATTTGGTCCACTTTAGAAGCAGAAAAATTTCTTCAAATAAAAAGCTTATACAAGGGCAAGGCATCTGAAGTATAAAGGGCTGGGATTCTCTCACAGAAAAAGGCAGGGATGGAGTGAGGTGGCCAAGACAAAAAAAAAAAAATCATAAAAGACACATTCACATAAATAAGTATTTTATTGCTATTCTAAAATAATCATGGTTAAGATGTTGGTACAAGTGAGATATTAAACATTGGATGTGTGAAGTTTGGGATTCCAATGAAACATCCAAGTAAAAATGTCCAGTGGCATAAGAATATAAAAAATTTTGCTGAGTGTCTAGGCGGAGGGTGGGAGTAAACACGGATACCACACACAGCTACGAAGGAGAAGCAGCCTCGACGAGGGAGTGCCAGGACATTCGGAGAGTGGATGTCAGGGAGATCTGATGTATCAGCAATAAAAACTGAGGCCCAATGGGAAATGAGGTGACTGCTGACCTAGAAGCCAAGGGAAGAAATGTTCCAAGGACGAGGGGGTGATGTAGTGTTTTCAATGCTGCTGGGAGCCAAATAAACAGATCGTCGACCTGACCTTGTGCTTCCACTATGCAACTCTAATAAAAACAGGTTGCTGAAGGCTTGGGTATAAGAGTGACTTTAGGGGTTTCCAGGAGAATGGAAGATGAACCATGATAAATATCACAGGCAGTAAAGGAGCTTTCCTGGCAAGGGGAGCACGAAATGAACTCACTGGTGAAATGGGAAGTGTCCTTAGGAGAGGGACTTTGTGCTAATGCAAAGGGCCACAGAGGGTGATAGGGGTGAGGCAGGAGGGGGGGTGCCATGAGAGGTCCTCGAGTGGGTGAGAGGCGAGGCAATCCAGTTCACAGCTGGAGAGTCTGGCCTCCCCAGGGAACACAGGTGCTTCACTATCGCTGTGGGATGGAAGGGAGCATAAGGGAGCACATCTTATGTGCTCGAACATAAGAAAATCAGAGTATGTGGGCTAGACACGTAGGATGCACCTACCCCAGTGACTGTGAGGATGGCAGATGACAATTAGAAAGTTACTGACACCCAGTACATTTTTACAGGTGGTAAATATGAGCTTTTTTAAATGCACATGCTAAAGAGCCACTGAGCCCATTAAGTAATGGGTTCGCTTACGCCCAGCACTTGTGGCTACGAAGACTAGCTGCCAGGGCTCTGTGCATTTTCACAAAGCGGCTATGATCCCTATCTCCACACGCTCCTTAACCCAGAGCTGACCCACAGTGAACTGTCCTGAGCCACTCATGAACCCACAAAGAAACCCAACCCTTCAGAGGTGGCTGCTGCTCCCTTTCCCCATATGATCAGCAAAAAAGTACACTTTAAAAGGGAAAAGCATTACCAGAAAAAAGAAAAGTCGTAGGATTAAAAAAAACTACAAATACTGGGACACCTGGGTGGCTCAGTGGTTGAGCATCTGCCTTCAGCCCAGGGCGTGATTCTGGAGTCCCAGGATCCAGTCCCACATTGGGCTTCCTGCAGGGAGCCTGCTTCTCCCTCTGGCTGTGTCTCTGCCTCTCTCTCTCTCTGTCTCTCATGAATAAATAAAAAAAAAAATCTTAAAAAAAAATTAC
Organism: Canis lupus familiaris; assembly: GCF_011100685.1. Classification (NCBI taxonomy): domain Eukaryota; kingdom Metazoa; phylum Chordata; class Mammalia; order Carnivora; family Canidae; genus Canis; species Canis lupus. Next base: position 83,592,897 of record NC_049225.1, on the reverse strand, counting down.
AACTACTGAAATTAGCATCATTAAAACTAAAGGGTCACGCATGTAATCCTTTAAAAAAAAGATTAAGAAAATAATATTGCAATTTTAAAGACCTTCAGAAAGGGTAAATTTGTCAGGTCACCTGGCTGGCTCAGTTGGGACAGCACTCTCAGGGCCCTGAGTTCAGCCCCACAGTGGGTATGGAACCTACTAAAAAAAAGAAAAGGGAAGAAAAGAAAGAAAAGAAAAGAAAAAAAAAGAAAAGAAAAAAGAAAAAAAGAAAAGAAAAAAAGAAAAGAAAAGAAAAGAAAGAAAAGAAAAGAAGAAAAGAAAAGAAAAGAAAGAAAAGAAAAGAAGAAAAGAAAAGAAAAAACAAAGAAAAGAAAGAAAAGAAAAGAAAGATGAAAAGAAAAGGGGAAACCATCAAGATGGTCTCATGTTATAGACCAAGGGCTGTGCCAGCTTGTCCTCTACTGCTTGCAGGACCATGTGGCAGAGGACTTTCCCTCACCTGGCCACCTTGCTGCACAGGTTCAAACATAACAGGAGATGAAATGCTTTACATCTGAGGCCCTGACTCATTCCAGAGGCCCCAGTGTACCTGGCACGGCCACTGACTCTGGCTCACTTGGTTCCACTATCAGCTTTGGCTGCTCCCCCCCCAGGAGAGTGGCTGGAGATGAGGACATTTCTCTCTCCTCCGGGCTCCTGCAACACCAGTCAGGTTGTGATCTTCCTCACAGGAAACTCAAGGGCCGTTTGTCTCCTTGTACAGAGGTTGCCAAGAGTTCAAGGCCTCTTGGCTACTACAATATTCCGGAGGGCCACACAATGACATTCCCCGAGCCCTCTCTCCTGAACACAAAGGCGCCCGGGGCGTCCCCTGGAAAGTAATCTCTCTCTCCCATCTTCACTCATGAAAGAGGGAGGTGAAGACCAAGGTGAAGGCCTGGCAGGAAGATGATCTATCTCAGGTGTGTCCTCTCTTCCCCTACTTCCCTGTCCGCCCCCTTGCCACGGCTGAGGCCTGACCATGGCTCACTGGTTGTTCCTCCCCGACTCCCTGAAAGAATGATGGGTGTAGAAAGAAGGTTGGGGCTGTTCTTTTTATTCTTGGGCACGCAATGGCCATGGGGCCAGGCCACAAAGTCCATGTGCATTGGGCTGAGTCCCAGCATGAGCTTGGCAAGGCCAGGCTCATTCTTCTATCTGAGCAAGTGGACCTCAGTGACAGTTTGCATTGCTACTCGGTCCTGGCCATGCCCTTGACCAACAGGCTGACCAGCAAGAGCTGCAACTTCGAAGGGACAGCTGTTGGCAGGTGCTGCAGGATATGTCTTCTGAGGGGGGCCTCAGAGCATGGCAGATCCAGTTGAGGATGCCGAGCCATGTGCACCAGTCGGATGCCTTCCTCCATGGTACTCCAGGCCAGAAGGGACTCGCGGTGGTCCAGAAGTGCAAGCAGGCCTCCCAGCCCTGGTGTCAGCTCATTAGCAGCCAGGTGAGTTGAATCTTGCGCCCACCCGCCAAAGAGTTTTGCAGCAGAAGCCGGAGATGGCTGTTCTTTGTCAGGTCATCCAGGAACATCTGTATGGAATTCTGGAACAAGACCTGGTTCTTCTGGTTGGAGCTGCAGGACCCAGGTGCTCGTGAGCTGGTTGGAGGTACTGCTTGAAGCAATGGGAGATGCCAGGAGCTCAAAGTACACGTAGTATCCACACCCTTGCCCCGTCTGGGGGAGCTCCGATGCTCTCTCCACCATGACACACCATCCCAAAGCCCAGAACAGCAAGAAAGCCAGAAGGGACCCAGTTGCAGGATCAGGAGAGATATCTGATCTCTCTAAATCCTGAAAGAACCACCAAGATGGGGGAAGTGGTCACCTGTCTCTCAGCTTTGAAGATGCACCCAGTCCTTACTCTCTCCAAGGTGTCAGTATCTTCTCTTTTTTCTTCTTCTCTTTTTTATTAGAGTCTTTAGGGTATCATCTCAGCCGTGCACCCCAAGTTAATGGAGGCCCTCTTAACCACTTGCTCATACTTATGCACAGAAACTATTTCAGTGCTTCATTCATGTCACTCCTTAAGATAGGAGATCTTTTCTTCCTCGTGGCATCCTGGGTGCGCACCACTGACACATAAATTCCCTCTCTGTATTCTTATAGCACTCCTAAGGCACTTCTGGTTGTAGCACTTGTAATGTTTACTAAAGTTTCTGGCCCAAGTGTTTGCCTTCCCTGCTAGACTCTAAGAATAGCTGTTATATATTATGTATCTTTCCATTTTCAATTCTTAGCTCACTGCCCAGAGTTTAAAAGTTCAAAAATGCCTGCAAAATTCAACATGCACAGAAATAGAAGTCGCCATACAGATACGGTGGTAATGAATGCTAAAATTTAAGCAAATAAAATCAGAATTCCTTTAAGAAGAGAACTGCCCTTGCTTAAGAAAATAGTTTGTTGAGCTCTCTTTGAATGCAAGGTGTGATGCGGAGGGTTGGGAGGAAAAGACCATATTGGTAGACGATGCAAGGAGACTGAGTTCTTGCATCATACCTTGAAGGATAGCCTCCCACCAAATGGAACACCTATTTTAGATTTCAGGTAAGCAAGAAGTAAGTTTTGATTCCATCTGGATCATCATATATTTGGAATCTTAAGGGAGGTTAACAAACACGCATGATTTCAGTATTAATGCATATAAGGAAAATACTTGATTAAAAAAAATAAAACCAATCCAGTTCCTGCAGATCTAGGACAATGCGGTTTGTATACTACTCTGCATTCTAATCATGTCAAAAGTTCTCAAGTGATCTCATTTTCTACTTTATGTAATCTCAAAGGATCTGCTGCATGCTCATTTAAGTAAAGAGAATAAGGCCTCCAGGGCTCCCAGGTAGCTCGTAGGTGAAGCAGTGGGCTCTTGGTTTCAGCTCCAGTCATGATCTCAAGAGGTCCTGGAATCACCTCACATGGCATTGGCTCCATGCTCAGCGGGGAGTCTGCTTCTCTCTCTCTCTCTCTGTCTCTCTCTCTCTGTCTCTCTCTTTCTCTCCCTCTCCTTCTCTGCCCCTCCCCCCTGATCGTGCACACACTCTCTCTCAAATATATAATATAAATATAATATAAATATATATAAATATAATATAATATAAATATATATACATATATATGTATATATATTTGCTATTGTTAATGTAGAAATAAAAGTCTTTGGGCGCCTCAGTGACTCAATTGGTTAAGCACTGACTCTTGACTTTAGCTCAGGCCAGGGTCTCATGGTTGTGTGACAGAGCCCTGCCATGGACTCCATGCTCCTCAGGGAGTTTGTTTAAGGTTCTTTCCCTCTCCCTCTGCCCCTTCCCGCTCTTGTGTGTGCCCTCTCTCTCTCAAATAAATAAATCTTAAAAAAAAAAAGAAAAGAAATTAAAGTCTTCATCATGTTTATAATTGCAATCAGCCCAATGGAACAATGGGTTTTGATTTTGAGTTTTAATGTCTTATTTTAGCTTTTATTGTAGTCTTTGTCATATCACATGTTTTTCTATGCTAGTATATTGAATATGTTCTTAATAAACTTGGTTAATAATGGGACCCAGTCTTCCCTTAACGTGAAGAGAAGAATAATAATATTTTTGATCACTTACTATGACTCAGATACTGTGGAAAGTGATTTTATATGCATCATATTCATACAACACTGCATGTCATCCCATTTGAAAGATGAGGGTATATAAGATATACCTTATACCCAAGCTCTTTAATTTAAGCTGAATTACTATCAGACTCTTCGGTACCTTCAACTACTATATCGTGCTCATTGTTGCTCAAAAATGTCACTGTTCTCATCACTTTACATACTCTATTCTAACAATGTGCCAATATGTATCTTCATCTTAAATATCTCATAATTTTCAGATCCATGTTTCTAAATGTCTCCTAGATACTGAGATATGGACGCTCTTGTGGCATCACCGACCTAACCCAAAACCAATTCCATTTTGTACACACTTAAATTTTCTCCTCCTTCTCCATTAAGTACTGAGTCCCTGCAAAACCATTCACAAACTTGAAAATCACCCTCCACTGGTGTATCTATTTCATTCCACCTATTGGGTAAGTAGCAAGTCCTGCCAACTCTGGTTCTGACCTCCTTCTTGGTGTTGTCCTTGCATCTTGATCTCTGTGTGAGTCAGGGTATCAGTGAGAAACAGGAAGATCACTGAATCTGCTACATTTGGAATGTTTAACACAGGAACTATTTTTAGGGGAAGATTTAGGGAAGTCAGCCGAGACAACACAGTACCCTAGACTGTTAACGTTGGAGTAGCCCTCACCACTAGTCAGCTTGAAAGAGAAGAGCACTTACCAGAAAGCAGAGAGGCTATTAATACACGGAGGTGGCTTGACCTAAGTGGTCTTTGGGAAAAAAAAAAAAAAAAAAAAAAAGCCCAGGAGGGATATAGCCAAACAAATAATTATTTTTAGCTGACTCCATGTCTGTTGCCAAATCTCCTATCACCACTTCCCACTGGCTGAACCCAGAATCTACTTGAAAATTAGGAGGCCTCAGAATGCACTTAACTCAGCCTTCTAGGGAAAAGATTAAGACATAGAATGCTGAAGAGTGGATCTGGAGGGGCGAATGGAAGATGAGCCTTTGGGGGTCTCATCTCTTTTCCTAACTTGTTCCCTAGCCCCTAATTTCCATTCTAACTTAAAGTCATGTATTCTTTCAAAATGGGAAATCTGATTCTTATTCTTCACGACATTAAATTCTGAATGGAATCCCTGCATCTTTAGACCTAGCTACAGAATATTTAATAATGTATAAAAACTCTTTAAAATCTGTCCCCTCTTTAAAATGTGTTATAACCCTCACTCTATGGTCTAAAATCATGCTATTTTAAATAGCCATACTATTATAAACCCTCTTCAACACCCTGTTTCTGGTGAGCTCCTTTTCTTCCTTCCATTCTTTACTTTTTCTTCTTTCTTTCTTTTTCATTTTTTAAAGATTTTATTTATTTATTCATGAAAGACGAGAGAGAGAGAGGCAGAGACACAGGCAGAGGGAGAAGCAGCTCCTTTGCAGGGAGCCCAATGTGGGACTCGATCTCAGGTCCCTGGGATCATGACCTGAGCCAAAGGCAGATGCTCAATCACTGAGCCACGCAGGTGTCCCTCCTTTTTTCTTTTTTTAATAACTTGCTCAAAAGTCATTTTCTTTGAAAGTTCCATTAGTTTTCAGCAAAAATTGATGCTCATCATTTATATTACTGTATGTTTTTATACATTAACACTTGTCTTATTATAGTCTAGTGTATGAATATCTACAATATCTATACTTCGTTCTTGAATTCGGGAATGCTCTGTTAATTACTATGAGGTAATGATGGTTGATAGAAACTAAGTAAAGAAAATGTGGCAATATTGATGATCCCGTATCTCTCTAAATACCTTTATTTTCACTTACAAATTTACCTTTCTTTCATTGCTTTCCTTTTATGCAACCATGTTCTGCTAGCAGTGGATACAAATATAAATTCCATTGACTGAGCCTACCTATCTTATAATCATAAAGTTAGGGTGCTGTGAATTTCAGCTCCATGTTTAATGTCACACATATTTGAGTATTTGAATCAAGATTATAATTCAGTATTTCTGAGTGTCTGGTGTGTTCCCCTTGACACTATATTACTTAACTAGATCTCTGGTATTTTTTACCCTTCTCCCTTGTTTATGTGTGAGATTTTCCAATGCAACTCAATAATATGCATAGACTTTTCTGGAAGCAATCAAAGCAAAAAAAAAAGCAATCAAAAAAAATTTATATATATATATATATATATATATATATATATATATATATTCCTCAAACTTGACATACTCCCAAAAGGATTTATTTAAAGGTTAGATGATGAAAATATTGGCCAGTTTAAGATAGAGAAATAATCTGGAAGAAATTAAATTACAAAAAGCCACAGATAATGAATACTGAATATAGCAGAACATAGCTTTCTTTATTCAATTTACCTGTAAACTTTCCCATACCCTTCATATCCTTTCGGTTTAGGTGAGGTAAAAAAGGGGGCAAGTGGGTGATAAGCATCTTAATGTGATGGCATCCATAAAATCTACATGTCACATTTCATCCAAGAGCTAATTTTCTGTTTGAATTATGAACCTCTGTAAATAGGAGACAGAAGTGGAAAGCCTGAAACATCTATCACTCTTGACCCTTGGCTGATTGAAATGTGAGGACTTCAAACAAGAATAAGTTTTGGTTTAAGTGCCAAATTGAATCATCAGATAAAGATAATAATATTTTTAAATACAGTGAATGTACATACTGATATTGACTTTAATACTTCTTTATTGAATCTTACGATGCACACAGACATATATGTAAATATTATTTTTAAATAATTGTGACCCCGTATAGCCACACAGCGGGCATCCTCTGTAGACTTTCACAGCAACATTGAAAGTCAAAATACTCAAGTGCTCTGACAAGGTTGTAATGATTTAGGAGACGCAAATCTCTTTCAGTACATAGTAAATAAACCAGTGCTTTAACCTATATATTTGAAAATATTCAGTATAGATCTGCGATTGCCAAAACATCTTTACATGCTGTTTCCAAAGTGTTATGTATGTATTTATTCATGTCTTGACTTGTTCCAGAAAAGATTAAATGTGATCAAAATACATACATGACAAAATAAAATAAAACTTGGCAAGGATGAGTGTGAACGCAATACTGAGTGATATAGAGAGGCGATTGCTTTGATTAAGGGTGAGGTATATTTTGGCTAAATATCTTCTTTTAATTCACTAGGGACGGTATGCATCACATGTGCAGAAATAGACAGACTCCCAGAATGTTAGAGTATAGCTACAAAACTTAAGTTCAACATCTTTTATTAGATTTATTTTACATTTTAATTATAAAACAGAATATACTTCTTGATTTAAACAAGTCTGACGCAGACGTAGAGGAAGTGAGAGCCTGCCTCCTCTCCAATCTTGCTCTTCCCATATTTTGTGAAGTATAAAGTAGGAATCAGTATAGATGCTACTAATAGAGAGGGAAATTCAGGTTCCACTGATATATTCACCCCACATTTATTACATGTCTATGGTACACCAGGCTCTCTTTTGGGCTTCTTGCAAAAAAAAAGGGGGGGGGGGGTGAAACTGGCACAGGTCTTCTGAGAACTGAGAGAGGCAGGCACACATTATTCAAATGTACTAACTATATAATTGCATGTTCTGAGTGGATGCCATGCAGAACAACAGCAGGCTGTTAATAAAGCTGGAAACCTGACCTCACCTGAGGGAATCAGGAAAGATTTCCCTATTTGGACTTATTTTGACCAGAGCCATCATGGATGAAATCAACTGTAAAGAAGACAGTGGGAAAGGGGAATGTGGAAACATGATCTGAAGGGGAAAAACAGCTTTGCGAAGGCTCTGCAGTTGCAAAGAGATAAACTAACTCGAAATAACTGAAAATCCAATTGGGAAGACGCTAATTTAAGAAAATCAAAAACATGTCAGCATGTTTTAAGTGCGGAAGAGAGGTATGGAAAGGAGTTGACGGAGATGCAGCAAAGACCAGATCATGCAGTAAACAGACAGGGCTGTGGGCACTTCTGGTGTTTGAACCTCCTTTCCTGGCTAATCCATTACAGAGTTTCATTTAGATACAATGGAAAACCAACACTCTAAATCATGTGCAATTAACAAAAATTCCATGACTCTCATCACCTTTATTTGATTAGGTTCTTACATTAAAGTGTCGCATGTATCTCGAATTCGCTAACCACAGTTTTGGGTTATTGTTGTTGTTTTTAATCACAATCAATCACTGAAAACAATATATTTTTGCTTCACTACTTGTATCAGGCCCAGGTAAAATCCTTCTCTGTGGTGCTATATTGTTTCCATATATACCTATCTACCTAGCCACTCATTATGCATAAAAAATGGTCAAAACCTTTCTTACTTTTATATTTGGAAATACTGGGAAAAGAAAGTTTTCTAGTGCTTTGGAAATCTTAGGTAGTAGCAGAGATTTCACAAATGGGTGCTTATGCTACTCTTGAGTTCCCTGTTGAATAAAATTTATATCCTTCCATGGATTAAACAGAAAGACATAACCAACCAACCAAATAAAGATAAAGAAAAGCAAAACAAAACAAGATAAAATAAACTAACAAACTAATAAACTAGCAAAAAAAAAAGTTACAATTAGAGATGGCTATTATACTTATTTTCTTACTCTAAAAGTTTGTAAATGAAAATAAAGATTCATACTGCCTTTTGTGTACAAACTACATTTAAAATTAACCAAACAGCTTAACTGATGAGGAAATGCTCTTTATATAAGGACGCCAGCTAATGAACGCATGTATGGTGAATGGCAAGTTTGAAATTCATTTTTGGTTTCTGAGGAAGTGGATCATCCACACATACTGAAATCTTTGGGTAAAGCATTAATGAGGAACTGGATGTTCACATGTTATTTATCGGCTCATAGATCATACATTTTTTGAAAGGTGAGGTTTCACAGGGATCTGGTTGCCATTGTCTTGACTGATGACTAGTCTTGTAAATATTATGAGTGGGATGACCAGAGATTTGGATGCCTTGTAATTTGAAATAATAGGTGAGGCACAGCATCACCTGTGAAGTATGAGTGTCAAATATATTTACACTGTGTTGAGTAAACATCTATTGGTCAACTGAGGTGCTCTTTTCAGCGTTCAATGTTACAGAAAAAAATGGAGAAAAGAGAAGAGTCATAGCAACAAAATATAATCTATAATCCTCAGTTGTGTCTTGCTTATTTTTTTTGAAAGATTTATTTTAGAAAGAGAGTGTGTGAGTGTGGGGAGAAGGGGCAGAGGGAGATGGAGACAGAATCTTAAGCAGATTCCACACTGAACACGGACCCTGACTTGAGGCTTGATCACACCACCTGGGATCGCAACCTGAGCTGCAACCAAGAGTCAGACGCTTAACTGACTGTGCCACCCAAATGCCCCATGTGTTTTGTTTTAAATAAAAATGTATAAAAAGGTATTTTAGAAAAAAAAACAGGGGATGTTTGAAAATGAACAATGACTTAAATGGCATTAAGGAATTAGTGTAAGAAGTAATTGTGACATGTAGGAGGTCATCCTTGTATTTTAGAAGTGAATCCTGAAGTACTTGAGGATGCAAAATCAAGATGCTTGTGATTATATTTAGGGTTCCTTAGGAAAAGACCAGTAAAGTATATCTAGCGAACATCTGATAAGAACTTTATGAATTTTTAAAATATTTTCTCTTTACTCTTCGGTATGTTTTAGGTCTTCCAAAACAAATCAAAACAAAAATAGAGAAATTGTCAAAGAATAGCAATAATAAATATTTATTGGTATGGCAGAAAGAAGTAAAGGAGAAAAGGAAGGAATGGAAAGAAAGGGAAGATCAGACATTTAGGGAAACTACATTCCTTTAAAATGCCTAACATTTTTCCTCTTTGGTACACAAGTTGCAAGATTATCTGAAGTCGGCCTATTAGCTACATTCTCTGCTTGGTACCTACATTTTGACTCTTTGCCCAATCCCGGTATATCTTATCAGCACCAGGTACTATTTTCAGAACTTTTGACTCTTTGCCCAATCCCGGTATATCTTATCAGCACCAGGTACTATTTTCAGAACTTCTGGTTTCAATTTCTTAACCTGATATTGACCAACATCCAGGTTCCTCATAGCAATACCCACTAAATAGGCTTTGCCCTTCTTTACCTATGTCTGAACATAATTCATTTCACGCGAGGAGAGCAAGAGGGAGAAGTAGTTTATGCACAACCCAATTACAGGATAACTTGCAAATTCAGTTGTAATCTGTGTTTCCTAAAAAGCACAGGCTTTGGCCTAATACTACAGTTTTACAACTACAGGAACTTACTCTCACTGTTTCCATAAGTTGCCAAAAGTAGAACCTAAAGGTGACAACAATAGCTAAGACTATTCATAAGTACTCAACGCGTTATTGATGCTAAACTGAACGTAGAAGACAAATTATGCTCATATCACAGATCCAGACACTGAGAATCAGATGTAAACTAACTTAACCTGACCAGGTCAATTTCCTAAAAGGTATCTGAGCTGGGTTGCCTTATTTATTTATTTATTTATTTATTTATTTATTTATTTATTCATTCATTCATTCATATATATTTTTAGATATTTTTATTTTTTTACATCCCAGATTCTATTTTAAGTTAAAAAATAGTTTGCACAACTCAGAATAATATATCATTTTCCATTAGACTAATGATTGCAATATGATTTCCAGAACATAGATAAATTCACTTTTTCATACAGCATTTTACTTTTTTGTTGTTGTTGCAATTGCAAGTTAAGAATAGCTATATCCTCAGGCTACTGCAGACTTTTATCAGCATTTTTCCAAGGCCTGGGCCCCAGGGCTAGGAATCCCCTATTATCTGCATTACTGACACCTACAGCAGCCTCAGTCAGGGATGTGCTCCTGCTGGCAATTGTAGACATAGTTCTGGATTTACACTGGAGACCAATGCAAAGCTTCTGTCAATACCCAGGGCATCCTTCAGAAAACTCTTGTGGCACTACACTTGAACTTTGAATTGTGTGCTGCCCAACTGGTAGCAGTAACTGAGTACCTTGCTGTCTGAATATTACTCCACGTTTTGAAAAAAAAAAAAAAAAAAGCTCACATTTCTTGAATATCTAAGGGGTCAGTGAGTGAGGTGTTTTACTTGCTTCTGTAGGTTATTCAAAGATATGTTTTTAAAAAATATCCTAAGCGTGAAATCTAAAGCCCTCTTCTATTTCCATTATTTGATTTTCCTATTTGGGTGAGCCAGATTTCTAATGGCAGACTCAGAAAAGACTCAATTTCTATCAGTGAGGGGTTCTTTGCTTTGTTCTATCTCTTTGCCTTTCATATATTGTGCTGCTTTTCAGATGAAGAAAGAATATATATTTTATATGTTGAACATTACCAAAAGATTCTGCATAATTGCTATAAAAAGAGGCACAAATTCATTTGTCTGAGCAGATTGCCTAGACCACACAGCAAGTTCTGTTACTTTGATCCAAAGTATGTCAGCTCCTGCTGATTTTATATTAAACACTGACCAGAGTCATAACTACATGGGCATTTGGCTTTTCAATTTAACTTTTATGATCTTGTCTCTGAATCCTGAATACACATTTCTGAGTAACAATTTTATATCTTGTATCTTATACAAATTAACCAGGATTTGTATAATTCCTTTTTTAATATTTTAAATCTTTTTTTTTTCTGATCCCTTTTTTTATGATACCAACACATACACTTCAATTTATTTGACTTGTATGTAATAGCAAATTTTCAACATTTATTTTATGCTTCTCACTAAAACCAGGTCTTTAATTCTCCTATGAAGTGAGCTCTCCCCTGATAACACCGAGACCTACTACAAATTAATTCAGCATTTTCTGAACAAATAATTGCTCTTCTGTTTACTAGTGTTCTATTTCTCCCTAATGACTGTATACAGGATTGCTTTATCAACATTGTAAATTAATCCTTGTTTGCATCATGGCATGCTCTAGAAACAGCAAAGCACTTCTTAAATTGTCAAGGAAATTATGGTAAATTATTTTTTTTCAAATTTACTGTATACATTTAAAATGGAAGCAAAATGCTATCATATAGTTATTTTTGCAATATTTATATTGAACAGAATCATGTTATCAGGGAAAACCTAGGAAATTATGTTTCTCATGATGATATTTTCATTATTCATTACTCAGTCAGGATTTTGGTGAATATAATATATGATATAATATTCTTTCAAGATTTTGGTGGATATAATAATATAATATTTGTTTTATTTTCCTTTAATTATAGTTAAGTGTAATGCTATGAAATGAAATGAGATAGTCAGAATGGAAGCCACAAATTAGAGTTTTTATTTCATCAACATAGAAGAACAGATACACAGAATGAATGGTCATTCAACATGAAACTACAAATTAAGGACTGAAATATACTTTTAAAATATATCACTGAATTTACTCATGAAGGAGAACCATAATGAGATTTTGTAATGAGGAAAAAATAATAAGTGAAAAATAGAGAGGGTGGCTATACATAATGATTAAAATTTTAATTTATTAGAAGGATACAACATTTCTAAAAGTGTATGCATTTAATATTATAGTCTAAAAATAGAGCTTAAATAGAAACATAAAATCATATACAAAAATAATTATATTATCTGGAATTTAGTACACTCTCCTGTCAATTATTCGAGCAAAAAAAAAAATCTTCCTTTAGAAAAAAGTCAACAAAAATATAGCAAATCAAAATAGAAAATAGTACCAACTCAATGTACTCCTGTTTATAGAACATTGTATCCTTCCTATTTTAGAGTACAATATTCTATTTCTGGTAGATAAACCATGAAATTAATAGGAGATGATCAAATTATAGATCATATGTGTCATTAATATTAGTGTTATACAGGCCCATTATTTAACCATAATCTAATTATACTTGAAAAAAAATGTTATTTGTGCAATAATTCAATTAAAAACAGTGTAAAACCATATGGTAAGGGCAGCCTGGGTGGCTCAGTGGTTTAGCACTGCCTTCAGCCCAGGGCGTGATCCTGGAGTCCCGGGATCGAGTCCCACAGCATGGAGCCTGCTTCTCCCTCTGCCTGTGTCTCTTTCTCTCTGTCTCTCATGAATAAATAAAATCTTAAAAAAAGAAATCATATGGTGAAAAGAAGATATTTGAATGAATATTGCAAAATATTTAAAGGTGACAACTGGGAAAAGAGTTTTTTGAATACAGTAAATGGACTGTATTAGTTGGCTATTGCTACTGTAACAAATTAATACAAATTTAGTTGCTTAAGTAACACAAATTTATTTTCCAGAACTGTAAGTTCTAGAAGACAGAATTCTAAAATCACCCTTCCTGGGATAAAATCAACATGTCAGCAGAACCTCATTCCTTCTGAAGACTCTTAGAGAAAATCTTGTTCCTTGACTTTTTCAGTTGCTAGAGGCCACCTGCATTCTTTGGCTTATGACCCTTCTTCATTCCCAAAGCCAACAACATAACATGTTCAAGTCTCTGAGTCTCTGCTTCTATTTTCCGTTTATAGCACCTTTTTGATTACACTGGGTCAATCCAGATAATACGAGATGATTGTTAGATACCAAAGTCTTTAATTCAGCCACACCTTTTTGTCACATATGATAACATATTCACAAGTATCAAGAATCAGTTTATGGTTATCTTTTGGGTGGTATTATTCTGCCTAGCACAAGCCGCAAGCAGAATTCAAAGGAACATTAGACCTATAAATGCCTGCCTTAGAAAGTAAGAAAGGCTCAAAACTACTTAACTAAACATGCAATCTGAGAAATCTTAAAAAGAACCTCAGACTAAACTTAAATTTAAAGGAATAGGGATCCCTGGGTGGCGCAGCAGTTTGGCGTCTGCCTATGGCCCAGGGCGCGATCCTGGAGACCCGGGATCAAATCCCATGTCGGGCTCCCGGTGCATGGAGCCTGCTTCTCCCTCTGCCTTTGTCTCTGCCTCTCTCTCTCTCTCTCTCTCTGTGAATATCATAAATAAAAATTAAAAAAAAAAAATTTAAAGGAATAAAATACTAGTCAAAAAATGTGAAAAACAATTGTAACATAAAAAGAGGACCCACAAAGTTCAGCAAAAACAAATATTTAGGGGTATCTGGGTGGCTCAGCCAGTTAAATATCTATCTTTGGCTCAGGGTATGATTCCAGGGTCCTGGGATTATGTCCCTTATTAGGCTCCCCCTAGGGAGCCTGCATCTCCCTCTGCCTATGTCTTTGCCTCTCTCTGTGTGTTTCTCATGAATAAATAAATAAAATCGTAAAAAAAAAGAAAAATGGAGAATATGTGCATAAGCAATACCAGGATATATTTTTTTTTTTTTTAGAGGACATACTACAATCACTGCAATGTATGCCAATGAACAATTTGGTAACATTAAATTCGAAAATTTAAAATGTAATATGTAGGCTACTCAAAACACAGCTTATCAAAATGATTCAAGATAATTATAAAATATGAATGATCCTATAAATGGTAAATAAAAAGGAACAATAGCAAAGCCCCTATCCAACTGCCATAAAATAATTCAGGTGCTAATTCAGTCATTTCAACAAAATTTTACCAAAGATTAAAAGTTCAAATAGTGTCAGTCTATATAACACTTCTATGGAATAGAAAAAAAAGATGATTTATCTTCCAGGTAATAACTGTTAGCTACAAAAGAAAAAAAAAAAAAAGTAGCCAAATGATTTTAAGAGAGAAATACTGCAGTGAAGAGTACATTGTTAAGATTTTTGTATCTAGTATCAAACCAATCTGGAAATGTACTTAAAAATAAGACATCATGGCCAAGTGAAGTTTAACTCCAGGAGCAAACTTATGCAAGACTATATAGAAAGTTCAGTGAAGTTCAATTGTAAAATTGTTAAACTTAAAATGTCAAGGAAACATTTAGCAAGGGTAGGAAAATTATGAGATGATGATTTATTAGACAAATATTTCAAATGAGATATCATAAATATGTTCAAAGAATAAATAAAAATATATTTAAGGAACTAGCAGGCAGTTTATAAACAATTTCTCATCAAATACAGAATAACAATAAAGAGTTAGAAATCATTTCCTAGAAAAAATAAATAAAAAATCTAGAGTTGAAAAGTATAGTAACTAAAAAAAAAAAAAAAATCTGTTGAAAAGCAGTTTTGAGCCAGTGGAAGACAGACTCCATGAACATGAACACAGGGCAATTGAGAGTATTCAGGATAAGAACTAGGAAGAAGAAATATGAATAAAATGAACAAAACCTCAGACACCTGTGAGGTACCATCAGCTATACTAACAAATGCATAATGAGAGTCTCAGTTTAAGAGAAGAGAAACAGTCAGAAAGAATACATAAATAAATAATGGCTGAAATATTCCTAAATATGGTGAAAAATATTAATCTACACACTCAAGGAACTCAATGAACTTTAAAAAAGAAAAACTCATAAAGAAACCAAAGTGCAAAATAAACAGTATTAAAGGCAAAAAGAAAGAAGACAGAAGAAAGAAAGAAAGAAAGAAAGAAAGAAAGAAAGAAGAAAGAAAGAAAGAAAGAAAGAAAGAAAGAAAGAAAGAAAGAAAGAAAGAAAGGGAGGGAGGGAGGGAGGGAGGGAGGGAGGGAGGGAGGAAGGAAGGAAGGAAGGAAGGAAGGAAGGAAGGAAGGAAAGAAAGGAAGGAAGGAAGATCTTGAAAGCAGCCGAAGAGAGGATTCATCACATATAAGGAATCCTCAATTAAGAACTGACTTTTCGGGCAGCCCAGGTGGCTCAGTGGTTTAGCGCCACCTTCAGCCCAGGGTATGATCCTGGAGATCTGGGATCAAGTCCCACGTCGGGCTCCCTGAATGGAGCCTGCTTCTTCCTCTGTCTGTGTCTCTGCCTCTCTCTCTCTTTCTCTGTGTCTCTCATGAATAAATAAATAAATAAAATCTTAAAAAAAAAAAAAAAAAGAACTGCCTTTTCACCAGAAGAATGGATACCAGAAGGCAGTGGGAGTATATATTAAAAATGAATGAAGAGTAGTCAATCAAGAATTTTATACTCAGTAAACCTAACCTTTAGCAATGAAGAAATCTCAATTAAATACTGAGAGAAGTCACTGCTAATGGACTTGCCCTACAAAAAAACTCTAAAGGGAATCATTCATACTTAAATCAAAAATCACTAGATTTTAACACAAATACACAGAGTGATAAGAAACATGAGTAATGGTAACTACATGGGAACATAAAAACTATGCAAATGATTTTGCAGGTTTGTAAATATTTTATTATTTGAAAAAATGGCATAAATCAATAGTTATAAACATCATTGCATGAATTCATAGTATTTAAACATGTAATTCGAAAATAATCCCATAGAAGAAGAGGAAGAGAAGGGGCTTTATTGGAATAAAGCTTTGTATGCTATTAAATTAAGTTTGCATATATTTGAACAAGATTGCTGTAGTTAATATGGTATTTGTAATCCCCAGGCCTACTATGAAAAAATTTAATCAAAATGTTATGCTAGAAATTACATATTTTAATGCAAAAGATGGAAGGAATGGAAAAGCAGAACAAAAAAGTTCTAAAAATATAGAATACAAACTGCAAAATGACAGAGCAAGTGCTACATTATTAGTAATGATATTAAATATAGATTGTAAATCTTTCAATATAAAGGCAGCGACACAGAGATTAACAGAGTGCATTAAAAATACTTTTATAGGTTCTATTTATCTGTAAGAGATACAATTTAGATACGATTTAAATTTAAAGAAATCAATAGATCCAAAGTAACAGAATAGAAAACAAACAAACAAACAAACACGCCATGCCAAAGGTCCCTGAGTGGCTCCACTGGTTGAGTGTCTGACTCTTGATTTCAGCATAGGTCATGATCTCAGGGTACTGGGATCAAGCCCCATGCTGGGCTCCACACTCAGTGGGGACTCTCCTTGAGATTCTCTCTCTCCCTGTCCCTTTGCCCTTCCCCACTTGTGTTCTCCCTCTCTCTCTCAAATAAATAAATAAGTCTTCAAAAAAAAATTATGCCATGCCAATAAAAATTTAAAAGAAGAAAACAGAATAGACAAAATGTACATTATGACAAAAGTTATTACAGATACAAAGAATATGATGATAAAAGTATCAATTCATCCAGAAAACATAGGGTGTGAACTTATGTGGAACTATAATCCAGGCACAAAATACACCAAGCAAAAACAAACAGCAATGAAAGGGTAACTAGCAATTAGAGAATAATGGATGGAAACTTTGATAACCCATTTTCAGCATTTGATAGACACCAAGAATTAGAAGAACTCAAACACTATAAACCTTATCGACCTAACAGATATCCTACAATACTCCACTTAAAACACAAATACATATTTTTCTCAAGAATGCCCACATCCTCCTCCAAAACAGATCATATGCTAGGCCCTAAAGCAAAACTGTATAAACTTAAAAGCATAGAAACAATACAAAGCATGTTTTTCTTCAATAATGTAGTAAAATTAGGAATTAATGATGGAAAATTCACAAACATGAGCCTATTAAATAGGACCCTCCCTAAAATCCAGTAAATAAAAGAAGAAATCACTTTGAGGTGAATCAAAATAAAATCACAAAAATATCCAAACTTATGAGATATAGTCAAGTCCATGTTCAAAGGAAATATAGAGCTACAAATGCCCATATTAAAGTTAATGAAAGATCTCAAATAACTTAATCATCCATCTTCAGACACTAGGAAAAAAAAGAGCAAATTAAACCCAAAGCTAAAGGCAGAAAAGGACATATTAGAGGAGATAAATATAATTATTTCTAAAAAAAAAAATGTCAGATCAATAAAACCAAAACATTGTTCTTTGGAAAGATCAATAAAGTTGACAAACTTTTAGTTAGATTGACAAAGAAAATTAAAAGAGAAGACTCAAATTACCAGTCAGGAAAAGAATGTGGACACATTACAACTGACCTTCTAAAAACAAAAAGGATCATAAGACAACACTGTGGAGGACTGTATACCACTGAAGTGAATAACCCATATGAAATGAAGAAATTTTTAAAAATCTGCAATCTACCAAAACTGACTCAATGTGAAACAGAAACAGGAATAAACTATTACACGTAAAAGCATTGAGGTAGTTATTTAATTATTTCTTTTATACAGAAAATCTTAAGGAATGGACATGCACGCACCCACATCCACACTCATCTACTAGAACTGATATAAAAGTTTAACAAGTTTATAGGATACAAGATCAGTGTACAAAAATAAGTCATATTTCTATACACTGTACTATTTGGAAATAAATATCAGAAATATTAAAATAACATAAAAAGATTACATTCCATAGGAATAATCTTACCAAGAAGCATAAAACTCATATGCTGAAAACTATAAAATATTCCATAAAGATATTACAGAAGCCCTGAGTAAACTAAAAGACGTCTCTTGTTCAAAAATCAGAAGACTTAATATGAAGATTATACTTCTTGAATTATCAAAACATTTAAAAAAAATACCTATCAAAATGGAGCTGGCTTTTTTGCAGAAATTGTTATGATGATCATATAACGTAATGGTTTAGAATAGACCAAAAAAAAAAAAAAACTTAAAAAGGGGAGAGAAAGTTGAAGAACTCACACATCTCCATTTCACAAAGTATTACTCTGCAGAACATAAGACAGCATGGCACTGTCATAAGAATAAACATATAGACCAATGGAATAAAATTGAGAATCTAGAAATATAGCCTTATATTTATGGCTAGCTGATTTTGAAAAGGATGCCAAGACAATTCATGGGGATAGAAGGCTTTTTTTTCAATAAACGATACTGTAATAACTAATGATTCACATTCAAAGAAATGAAGTTTGAATTCTTCTTCAAACTATATTTAAAAATTTACTCAAAGTGGATCACAGACATAAACAGATGAGCTAAAATCCTAAACATATAGAGGCAGGAATAAATTTTGTGCACTTGGATTAGGCAAGAACTTCTTAAATAGGACACCAAAACACAAGCAACAAAAGAAACAAAAACAGATAATTTGGATTTCATCAACATTAAAACCTTTGTGTCCGAAGACGTCATCAAGTGAAACGTTTACCCAGAGAATGGGAGAAAATGTTTGCAAATTATATATCTGGTACGGCAATTTTATCTAAAATATTTAAAAAATGTTTCCATCTTCATAATGAAAAGAAAGCCCAATTAGAGAAAAAAAAATTGACAAAGAATTTTGATAGGCATTTCCCTCCAGAAAATGTAACGATTGTCAATAAGCATATAAAGGTACGCTCAACGTCATTAACACTGAGGTAACACAAATCAAAACCACTTCATACTCATTAAGTGCCCATCATCAAAAGGAAAGATCATGACAAGTGCTGGTGAGGATGTAGAGAAATTGACACCCTTACACATTTGAATGGGAAAATAAAATAGGACAGCAGTTTTGGAACATATTTTGGAAGTTCCTCAAAATGTTAAACAGAATTATCACATGACCTAGCAATCCCACCGCTAAATATGGTAAAAGAAATGCAAACATATGTCCAAAGAAAACACTGGACTGTGAATGTTCACCTTAACATTATTCATCACAGCTCAGATGCATAAACTACCCAAAGGTCCAAAGAAATGATCAATGGATTAATATGGTGTTGCACACCTCTATGATGGAATATTATTCAGCAATAAAAATGAAGTATTAAGACATGCTCCACTGTAGAAGCACGATGCTAAGTGAAAGAAACCAGTCACAAAAAAGTCATATGTTGTAGGAATACATTTATATCAAACGTCCAGGAGAAGTATATCTAGAAGGACAGAAATAAAACTAGTGAATGTGAGGGGCCAGATGGAGGGTTGGATGGTGAGTGACTGCCTTTTTTTGGGAGAATGTGATAAAAATACTCTTCAGTTCAATTGTGGTGATACAGCCACACAACTGTGTGACTGTACTAAAAATCATTAAATTGTACACTATAAGCGGTTTAGCTTTATGGCGTATGAATTATGTCTCAATAAAGCTGTTTTTAAAAGTGATTAAATAGGGACACCTGGGTGGCTCAGTGGTTGAGCACCGGCCTTTGGCTCAGGGTGTAATCCCGGAGTCCTGGGATCAAGTCCTGCAGGGAGCTGCTTCTCCCTCTGCCTCTGTCTCTGTCTCTGTCTCTCTCTGTGTCTCTCATGAATAAATAAATGAAATCTAAAAAAAAGGAGAGATGAAGGATGGAATATTATTCAGCCATAAAAAGAAGGAAATCTTGCCATTTGCAATTTTGCCATTTGCCATTTGGCCAATGCAAAAATTACATGGAGAGCATTGTACTAAGTGAAATAAAAGAGTCGGAGTTAGACAAATACCTTTGATCTCACCTATATGTGGACCCTAAACAACGACAGCAGCAGCAATCACACTCACAGGCACAGAGAATAGACTGGCAGTTGCCAGAGGTGGGGAGTGGAGCGTGGATGAAACAGTAAAAGTGGTCCAAACTTCAAGCTATAAAATAGAGAAATCCTGGGAATGTAACGCACAGCATGGTGACTATAGTTCAAAATATTGTATATTTGAAAATTGCTAAGAAAATGGATCTTAAAAGTTCCCACAGGGGAAAAAAATAGAACTCTGTGTGGTAATAGATGTTACCTAGACTTACTGCAAGCACTTCGCAATATATACAAATATCGAATCATTATGTTGTGCTCCTGAATGTAATGTGATGTTGTAAGTCAATTACATCTCAATCAAAAAAAGGTATTGAGACACATACTACCCATTACTGAGTAAACAACACAAGGTTACAATTGTTATTACTACTATTATTATGAAAGTAATCTTTATAAAAGTTGATGTCATTGACGATGACTTTTCTGCTAATTGATGCTCTGTGCATCAGAAAACTCTTTGTGCTAATCTCCTCTCCAGGCACTACCAACCTTCCCCAACCCTTGAGGTGGATGCCAACCACAGGTTACCAGCTACCTGTTAACCCTGAAAAATCCTTCATTACGCTTATGATAATCCTTTCAAAGAATGAAGAATGGGAAACCAAAACAGAAACTAAAACATCCACTACGACAAGCAGCAGATGCAATAAAGTGCGGCATAAGCATGGGACGAAAGTACTGAATTTCACAGTCGGGGGATGAAGTGCAGCAAATTGCCTCACCAGAACAGCAAAATGGCGCAGATTGTGCTTCCTCTCTCATAATCAGCAGATGATTAAGGAGCATGGTCTCATCAAAGCTTCTTGCAAAAAATGAACAAACGGGTATGTTTTATGTCTTTCTAGTTGACATAAAAGTTGTTTATCTTCTTAATTGCACTTGGTTTAAACTCTCAATCATCAGAGCATATTGAATATACTAGCGAAAACGGATTCCTCTTTGGTCAGTTACTATGGCATTCAGAGAGGAAAAAAAATAACAGCAATATCAACTATATAAACCAAATGGAGACTCTGTATACTACTACTTCCTTCACCTTCAAATTGTCGTTATTATTATTTTTCTTGAAAATACCTCTGGCAAAAAACATTATATTTTAAGAAATAAGACCTGATGGAACCACGAAAGGGTAGAACCAGACTGATTTCTCTCTTTCTTTCTCTATCACACACATGCAAATAATAGTAATAATAAATATAAATATTTATAAAATATAAATCAAATATTATTGATAATTATCAATAACATAAATCATCTATATATTAGAAACTATATTGAGTTTTAGATTCAGATTAGCCAATACAATCATCATGAAGAAACGGCGTCTAGTGGGAAAGCTTAATACGTACACAAATATATCTTGGTGCTAGAGATGTGCTCAAAATACTACACAAGAAGTACTGAGGACCCACCGTCTCAAGAGTGATGGTTGTCAGGTCAGGACGCCTGGAGAAGGAGAGGGCTCAGCCAAACTGTCCACTACCAAGTAGTAGTTATCTTTAAAGAAGATGAAAATCACAAAAATGATTCATGGAGTGAAAATAATACGACCCACCATAGAAAGCTGAGCAGTATGTACGTGGAGAGAAATTCCAAGCAGCCCAGCACAGCACATGAAGCAGAGAAGAGTGCAGGCAGGGAAAGTCTTTCCCATTCACACCCCCAGAGTTATGCAGAGTCATTTAACCTAAGTTCTAGTTCCAACTTTGCCAATAATTACTAATGCAGGGAGAAAAATCTTACTCTTTCTGAGATGACATCTAGCCTTTCTTTCAAATTCCTATTCATTGAACCACAAATCACATGGAAGGACCCATCTTGCCATGGCCCACAACTATCACGAGGCAGCCCGCAGACTCCCCAACAGCCAATGGAGACCCAAGCTGTCATCAGGCTCTCAGGTGTTCTGCATAGGTGAGCGTGTGGGATTTAGAAAGAACTTTCTGCTTTTCACTTCCCAAGGACTGAAATCCTTGTAAGTGAACATGCTCTCATTTTCAGTTGTTAGACTCAGTATTTTGACTCTGTCTTCACCAAGTACCTCCATTCTGGTTGGCTCTCTGTGCCCAGGAGGACCTGCATTAGTACTAGAACATGAATCGTTTAAATCTGACTCATCTCAACACAGCTAACTCAGAATTTTAATAATAATAATAATAATAATAATAATAATAATAAATATAATCGTGCATCAGTTGTCAAATATATGTCATTCCCGGGTCTCCAATATGACTCATATGTATTTGACTTATTAATCCGGAAGATTTAACTGAGGTCGTTCTTTTACTTAATTTCTGCAAATAAAATCATCTTCCTCTGCTCCTTCTCCATTCTTCTCAGATAAAGACATTGACTAATTTATCGAATATACTGAGTATCAACACTGTATCAGATTCTGTGCTTGATGCGTGCAATACGTCTGTGAACGAAATGTGTAAAAACTTTCACCATCTTTAGTTTATATTCCAGGAGGAAGGGGGATGCAGAGGCAGAAAATCAACAACAAAGGGAGTTGTAACAAAATATTCTTTAATATTATGCTGCTTTGTGGCTGACAGCCACACAGTGAAAACATATCTCCATTTGATGCTTTTGATATGGATCGTCTCCATCACACTTTGCCCAGAAATTCGTTATAGTTTTGCCAACTTCCATGGCAGTTTCTCTTCTTGCTGGCAAACCTTGTGAGAGAGCATGCCATTTCTTCTTTTTTGGTTCCACAGTATCATGCAATGTAATAGTATATATAAGAAGCCTTTGAAAACTATAAATAATTACCAAAAAAATCTAATATTATTTTTATGTTATTTTGATAATCTCAAAAACATGTGCTCTCTATATTCTGAATTCCTATAGGCTAGGTCCAAACTTCTTAGCATAATCACAGACTTGTTCTAATTATAGTGTTCGTCTCATCTCTATTTCTTGGTTCTCATCACGTTGGAGTGCCCAGAATTACATGACCGTAGTATCTCCATCTTTGGCTCATTTCTGTACCTATAGTTTAACATCCTATTTTTTGCTGCTGTTGAATTTTCAATAGTTCAATTATAATTTTCTCTCTTTTTAAAGATTTTATTTATTTATTTGAGAGAGAGAGAGAGAGAGAGTGCATGCAAGAGAGAAAGCATGAGCAAGAGGTGGTGCAGAGGGAGAAGCAGACTCCACGCTGGGCTGAGAGCCTGATGCAGGAACTTGATCGTGGGACCCCAGGATGACCTGAGCGGAAGGTAGACGCCTAACGGATGGAGTCACCCAGGCATCTCCCCAATTACAATTTTCAATGGAAAAGTGTTTTCATTTTCCTCCCACAACATTAACTGTGCATTCCATACTATACCAACAACATTGAAAAATATGGTTTTTTTTAATTTCCCCTTCACCTCACATACCCATATCTTATCAATGATCAATACATACAAAACCCAGCTGCTTCTCTCATCTTTCCTGTCATCTAAGCACGTAAGTTATGTCTTGCGTGGGCTGTTAGCAATAATAGTCTCCCTGCTTTTTCTCTTGTCATCGCTCAACACATCCTCCACCAGCCACCAGAATCTTCTCTGTAAAATGTAAGATAATCATTTCACCCCTAGTTCAAAGCTTTTAAGTAGCCTCCACTCGAAACTGGATTAAAATCTCTTATTTTAAAGCTCTTTCTGATGTGCCTCCCCACTGCTTTATTTCACCATTACCTGCTCTGTCTCAGTCATACTGGACTCGCTTCCTTTCCTTAAAGACTTTATTCCTGCTGCGGGATCATTGCACTAACTAAAGCTTCTGTTAGGCTGCTCTTCTTTCTGTTGTTTGTTTGTTTGTTTAGGGTGTTCTTCTCACTGAGAGTTACTTTAGTAGTTCAGGTATCAGGCAAAGCACCGTCTCCAGAATGATGCCTTCCAAAGCCACATGATCTTGTTTCTCATATTTTAAAATGTATTTGTTTATCTGTTTCCTCATACTGACCTATAAACCCAGGAGAGAAGAAGGAGGCCCTTCTCAGCCTTGTTCATTGCTGCTTCTCCTTGAATCCTGTCACAGGAGGAACGTAACACATATTCCGGTGAATGAATAGATATAGTTATTTATTTATACAGCACTGTCTCCTGCTAGACCAGAAGCAAATGTGGCCTCCATCTT
Source organism: Canis lupus familiaris (assembly GCF_011100685.1). Lineage (NCBI taxonomy): Eukaryota > Metazoa > Chordata > Mammalia > Carnivora > Canidae > Canis > Canis lupus. The sequence continues at coordinate 83,568,651 of NC_049225.1, read as the reverse complement.
CACAGCCCAGCTTTATGCACAGGGTCTGGGATGCAGTAAGATCCCAAATATTTGTCACCTAAATAGCTGAGTAAACTCGCTGTTCACAATAGGAAAAAAGCAGTATATCATTTATCAGCTTAACATCAATAAAATAATAAGTGAATGTAAATAATCTCTAATACTTTATAAGGATGATGATTTGTAGTTTGCCCTTCCCCCATTCATAAATAAAATATTACATAAAAAATAAGTGATTTGACATTCATGGCTTACTCTTGAGCTAAATGATGTATAAATATTTCATGTCCCTAGGCTATTAGAATAACTCAATTTGCTCATTGGCATGAGGATAAAGCATGTGGGGCAGTTTCTTTAGGAGGCATGATCTCTATATCTTTCTGCTTCGTTTGCTCTGATTTTCTGTGATTCGTAAATTTTCTTTTCCCTATGACCTTGGAATGACATTCATTTGAAAAAAGAGTCAGATGATTTAAGAGTGAAATCCATGACCTTGGTATTAAAAAAAAAAGATAGCTGACTCGTAAAAGAAGAAAGTTCATGATATTTATGGTACCAGGTTAATCTTAGTTTTGAGCATGATATATATGAATATGAGAATACCAGAAATATAAGTTGAGCAGTAGAGAGTTCATCAAGAGAGCTAGTCAAAGTTTTCATCATTTTGTTATATCTTATTAAAAACAATTTTTGAAATGCATGTAATTTACTAAGAGTTACATCATCAAAATACTGCTTCCTAAGGGTCACTAGAAAACATCTATTTACTGAACTTGCCAAAGTTAAAGTGAAACGATTATATAAAACTAAGTACAGATAAAAATTCTACCTTAAAAGGGATAACTTAATGGTTATACACAATCCAATTTCATCCCTACCTTATTATTTGAGTTTTTGTCTCTAGAATTGACTTTTCTTTTTGTTACTGTCCAAGTGAACAGGACTCTCATTGGAATTTATGTCCAGGATGCCCCATAATTCCCAGAGGTAATAATGGAAAAATAAATCACTTTCCTTTACAATGTGCCTATGAAGCTTTTGTATTGATGCTTAAATCAAATTAAAGTAAGGTCACAGAGATACCTGACTTTCCTAGCATTGGGGAAAAAAAAGTGCAAGGGAGATTGAAAGGGATTGCAATTATTTAACAATATTAGGACTCCATGAAATAGATCCAGCATTTAATGATGACTCCCAATCGTCTTCTCCGCCCATAAGTCTATATTGTAATAACGTTGATTATTCACTCTGGGAAGTTACCTGGTTTCATGTTAATGTCTATTTGCTATCGTGATTTACTTTTTTTGTGTCCTGATTGAGCCCCTGAATTTTGTGTGATCTGCCTATCATTGATTAAAAAGAGAGCTTCCTTTTGCTGCAAACACTGTATTTCAATAAATCAGTAAAACAACTTGGAAGAAGGGAAAATAAAATCTCTTTTTTCAATAATACATTTTTGAATACTTATATGTGAATATACAAGAAATGTAGGTTTTATCTGGCACAGGATTGTGGGCAATGTCATGCTCTACAACTTATTCAGTACATTATTGGTGATGTAGACAAACAAGTCAATTCTAAGTTCTTGCCAAAAAAAATTAAAGTTGAGCACATTAAGCATTCCAATGATTCAAATAGCTTCAGCAAACTTGTAAAAGGAAATACATAAAAGAAATAAAGTAAAAACAAACAAACAAACAAACAAACAAACAAAAAACCTTCTAGGTTTAAAGGAATAGACTGTTGTACCGAGAGAGACATATTTTGTAATTGTCAAAGTCAAGGAGATGTCCTGCATAGGTCTTTTATGCATCCATTGATAAAAATAAAAGATATTAATTACAGAAGTGGAAAAATCCACATTAGACTCTACTTTCTGGTCTATTCTGTCAGAAAAGAGGGATAGGATAGGTGGGAATACAATTAATGAAACTCATTCAGTTGCTCAATTGATCAATCGATCAATCCAACCTTCCAGTTCTTATACATGCCCTAAGAATTAAGTGGTAGGTTAGCAGCCAGGCATAAGTTGGATGTTTTCAATTCCTGAAGAAGAACTGCTTGAGCAATAAAACAGTTCTGAGTTATAACCATGCCCTGACAGTGAAGAGCTATGTAACTAAATGAACCAGTTGGCACTTTGGGGGAGTCCGGGTGCTTCAGTCAGTTAAGCATCTGCCTTCACTCAGGTCATGATGACCCCAGGGTCCCGGTATCAACCCTCATCCCTCCTGGCTCCCTATTCAGTGAGGAGTCTGCTTCTCCTTCTCCTTCTCCCTCTGCCCCTCTCCCTGCTCATGCTCTCTCTCTCACTCTCATGTTCTCTCTCTCTCTCTCAAATAAATAAGTAAAATTTTTAAAACTTTTTTTTTTTAAAGTGATAATTGGGTTCCCTGTTAGTCTGTGCGGGATGCACAGACTAATAAGTAACAAGTAACATAACTTGGTGGCTGAAAGAATGGAAATTTTTTCTGACAGTTCTGAAGCTATGAAATCCAAGATCAAGGTAGCATTATAGTCTGTTTCTGGTGACAGGTCTTATAGATGGCGGCCTTCTCCCTGTGTCATCACATGGATGGGAGAGACAGATATCTGGTGACTCTCTCTCCCCATAAGGTCAACAGTTCTGTTGGATTAGATCTTTGCCTTTGTGGCCTCATTTAACCTTAAATACCTTCTAAAAGCTCTGTCTGTACCCAAAGACAGTCATATTGGGAGTTAGAACTTCAACAAATGAATTTGGGAGAGACACAACTTAGTAAATATCAAGCTCCTTCTAAATTTTCTAATGTTGATGCTACTATTTTCTATTATACTTACCATATTTCTTTGTCAACTAGTTCTAACAGTCTACCAAATTTCATTTCTAGAGATTCCCTGCACTCATATTTCTATAGAAGGTCTCACTCCATATTATCTTATAAGGGTTTCCTTTCTTCTAAGTTGAAAATGAGTCCATATTAATGTGTGTGTGTGTGTGTGGTTTAACAATAAACTTTGGCTTAAGTACATCACAGTCTCTGATTAATCAACATTTTGAAAGTTCACTTCTAACAATGGATTGTTTTTTAAAGATTTATTTATTTATTTTAGAGTGTGGGGGGAGACGCAGAGGAAGAGAAATATTGTTCAGAAGAAGAGAATGTTCTCTCAGAAGAGAGAGAAAGAGAAAGAAAGAAAGAAGCAGACTCCCCGCTGAGCCTCTGTGGGGCTGGATCTCACCATCCTGAGATCATGACCCGAGCTGAAATCAAGAATCAGATGCTTAAGCAAGTGAGCCACCAAGGTGCCCCTTTAACTCTGTATTGTTAACTAAATATCTGTGACTTGCCAATAATTTACTTTAGAATAATTTGTAGTGGTTCTTAAGAAGCTTATTTTACCTGCCACCATAATGTAGAAACAGAGGATAAATTTTGACAAGTGCTGATGCAAGTGCTTTTTTTTTTTTTTTTATTTCAGTGCAACTGTTCACCTAAAATCAAAATTATATGTTAGGGATACTGGTGTAACAGCTAACTTTTAATTGTATATGAATTGGCCATATAATATGCCACTAATCTTCATAGTCTAAGTTAAGACGAATTTTCGTAGACTCCATTATGTATATAAATGTAGTGATTTTTTTTAACTTTTTAAATATTTATTTGTTTGAAAGGGAGAGGGAGATTGTATGCTGAGTAGGAAGCCTGATGTGAGGCTCCATCCCAGGACGCCGGGATGACAACCTGAGCCAAAGGCAGATGCTCAATTGACTGAGCCACGTAGGTGCTCTTGTAGTTATTTTCAAAAGTGAAATTTAATTAGCTTATGGCATCCACTTGCTCCTAAACTTCTGATCCCTTCTAAGGACAGACACTCCTCTCCAGGTGCCCATGGAAGTGCCCACGTGAAGCATATCTAACTCAAATATCGTAATTCTTCACCCAGTATTCTCAGCTGCTTTTCTACTATCATGCTCAGTGCTACTGATGCATAAAGTAGAGGTCTAATATACACAAGACGACACAGCAATATCTCCTATAGGGGTTTACTACAGATTGCGTATACATTTATTATACATTTTTTTTTATTTTGTTTCTGTTCTGTTACCTTACAACCTACACCAGTATCAAAGGGGCTGCATACCAACTAGTATTGACTGTAAACACCTCCATCTTGCCCCATTAATTAGGGTTTGATGTTCTCTTGAGGTCATTGTTTTGGGTTTAGAAAAATCTGGCCATATTACCCTTTAAGAGATCCCTTGGGTCCTTACCAATGCCTTTTTTACAACCCTCCCCAGTAGTTTTTCAGACATGCTCAGGTGTAACTAAAACCTAGTAATCTGGTTTCATTTCACGTTGATACACGCTAGACCATATGATTTTGACCAAACACAATGGTCAACGTATTCTGAGGCCAAGTTTATAAGTTAGAGTTGCTTCTTGAGGGGTCTGTTTTACCCACCATGTCAATGCAGAGTCCACTGTTTACCCAGTAGAAGATGGTAAATACTGACAACTATCTTTTACCATTTCTAGAATTACATAATGTTTCCACGATATTTTTCTCATTTTATAATGAGAACTCTTTTTCCTGCCAATTACTTTAGCTTAACAACAAAATAATAAAATAAATAAATTAATTAATTAATTAAATTAAAATTAAAAAAAAATCTAGGGCTCAGAAAAAGAAGACAAAGTGCAAATTGTGGGAATCAGGCTGCACAGACAGTTCAAAGGAAGGCCTATTAAGAAAATATGGAAAATTAGGGCACCTAGCTGGCACAGTTGGTTAAGCATCTGCCTTCGGGTCAGGTCATGATCCCCGGGTCCTGGGATTCCACTCTGCTCAGGGAGACTCTGCTTCTCCCCCTCCCTCCCCTCTCACCACTCTTGTGCTCTCTCTCTCTTCCTCTCAAATAATGAAAATCTTTAACAATAAATAAATAAGGTGGAAATTTTACCCAATTGTGAAGCTATCTGTGGAAGGATAAAGTAAAACCAGACAATGAAGGGCAAGGAAAAAAAGAGACTGGCAAGGAAGCTAACAGGTAAAATGAGGACTAAGGTCTTTGACATGAAATCCTCATAATAAAAATGTTAACTACCTTTTATTAACAGCTGGAAATGAATCAGGCATGCTGCCAGGCTTATGAATATAATATTTCCAGTATTTACAACAACCATTATTATGGAGAGGCCTTGTTACTTTCCCTTTATAGATGAACTGGCCGAGTCAATGAAAGGTCAGGTGATGGCCCAAGGGTAGAAGAACTTTGACTCGGATGGATGTTTTCCTTTGCCAATGACCATCTTCCTTCCATGCACTATGTAGCCTCACACGTGAGAGTAGAAGAATAAAGAAACTCATATTTCTTTACAGAATAATCCAAACTGCACAGCAAAACAAAAGGAATGGGGCGTAGCAGGAAAACAGAGTTGAGTTTTATCTCTGTGTCATTTAGCATCCTGAAAACTTAAGATCTCACAGATAAGAAGGACCATATGGCATTTAGGTAATTTGACATTTGACTGCCTAGTTTATTACTATCTTTCTTAAACAGAATTAAAAAACAAAACAAAACAAAACACCTTAGGTTTATCTGAAAACAACATAAAAATGCTAAATTAGAGAGTATATATCTCATGAACTGATGATGGTACAAGTTTGCTATAATCACTTTGGAGGACATTTTTTTGGCGTGACCTAGTCAAACTAAAGAGGAATCATATGATAAATCCAGACATTCACTCCAAGAGAACCTCAATTCTCACCATGGAAATGCATGAATATTTATTGCATGCATTTAATGCATGAATATTTAATGTATAAATAGAAGTCATATATATATAATATATATATAACTATATATGTATATAATATATATAATATATCCACATATACAAAATATAAATGCTTTGTTTATATTCTTCCGGTCTATTTCAGTGCCTAGATATACATATGTGTGTGTGTGTGAGTGTATCTGTATAGCAGATAAATATCAAGACCATGTGTATAGAACTAAATCATAAAAGAGTACTTCTAGTATGCCTCCATGTATAAAAACATTAAAAATTAAAAGTGAAAAGTAAAAAATTCATTGCTGAGTGATAGTCACACCTTCATATAAAAATTATAAAGAAATGCTAGAAAGTGATTCATGACACATTCAGGATTAGTGGCTGCCACTGAGGGGGGACAGCACAGCAGAGACACGCTCAGGGGCCTGCGAAGGAGGGGTTTCTATTCCATCTTAAGCTTGGCACCGGGTATACACTTGTTCCTTTTATTACGTTCTTGGTGGTGCTGTTTTTAGGTACGCATCACAACATATAATTTCTGAATGCGTATTTTGTGATGGCGTTGTCTAAACAAACAATAAAGCAGTACTTGGGAATACCGGAGATGTTTAAGCTGAATATTTCATGATCATAGTGCCATGTAGAGGGGCAACTGCTCATCAATTCCTCACTCCTTTAGAAATGTGCTCTGCCCACAAAATCATACGTAGACACCTGCCAAAGAATAATTACGAGGGTAAGATAATTGCTACAAGCATTTAGAAGTTCAAGGGAAAGGAATCTTCTTTGCTTATTAAGCACTGCACTCTGTCTACCCCGGGCGGATGGTGCCTGTTACCCCTCTTTCATCTTGCACCCCCCATTCACAAATGAGAGAAATAAGTAGGAGATGATCTGGGATAACGAGCCATCCCTCTCTGCAGGCCACCCACCCATCACTGAGCCACTACTTTCCAACACTGACATGAGAACTTCCTGAGGAGGAAATGGCAGGTCCTTATCAGCCACTGCAACTAGGTTACAAGCATAACTAGCCCTGGGATGTTAGCCTATCTGAACAGGACAGACGAGGAGGGATCACTGCCAACACCCACATGGTATGCTTTTAGAGTTACTACAATTAATATTTATATTTAGTGGATTTCCATATCTATTACCAGGTGAGTCCTTCTAGAGCAGAAAACTCTAGTTCAAAGACATCTTCCTTAGAGATGAGAGAGAGACTTGGTTCCTTTACATCATCAAGACCCACCACACCCAAAAGAGGTTTAAAAGATTATGGAAGAGTGCTTTGAAAGCATCTCACTCTGTGTAAAAGCCAAAATGATCTTAGCTCTTTCAAGTCTTGACTTCATTGTGGCCTTCTCAGCCTTCCCTGACAACTCTCTCTATAATTGCACACTGCTTCCCCCCCCCACTCAGAAACCACACTTCTGTTATTACTTCTCTGATTTAGTTTTTTACTCCTATTAAAATATCCAATGGCAATGTGGTACACGGTTCCTTCTGGAAGCAAATAAAATGTTCTAAAACTGACTGTGATCACAGATGCACAACTTTGTGAATATACCAAGCGCCACTGAGTAGTGTACTTTTAAGTGGTACACGCACATTTTTGAATGAATCATACAGTATGTGAAATCTCAAAAAGAATTTAAGAATTATGAAGGTATAAATATCTCCAAGATCTAAGTTCCAAGTTTTGAAGATCATAGGGAAGTTCGCTCTCTGACACTGAAGCATCGGTGTCTGAGTTTGGTCTGCTATAACAAAAGACAATTAACTGGGTATCTTGAACAAAAAACATCTTTTTTTTCTCACAGTTTTGGTATCTGGAAAGTCCAAGATCAAAGCACCAGCAGAACCAGTGTCTACTGAGGACATTCTTCCTGGTTTCGTTTTGTATCTTCATGAGGTGGAAAGAGAGAAGGGTAGCAAGCTTCCTACTGTCTCTTTTTTTAAGGACAGTAATCCCATCAGGAGGCCCCCACTCCCAGGACCTAATGACCCAGCAAAGTCTTCACTATACATAAAATCATACTGGGGTTGGAGAGTTTCAACATATAAACTTGGGCAAACACAAACTTCAGTCCATTGCAATAAGAATTTTAAAACTATCAATCAAGTAGAGCTACAAGAGTGAAGGTAAGCTATCGTCCGAAAATGGTAGATGGCAAAAATCTAGGCTCCAGATGATTGTTGAGTAGGCTGAAATTCATATATACATGGAAACCATGAAATAGAGAAAGATTAAAATGTGAAGTAGGGCCAAGATGATAAAGACAGGATGCAACAGATATTCTGAGATAAGACGGTAACAAGGTAACAACATAGTGAGGGTTGAGAGTGAATAGATGAATAAGTTCATTATGTAAATGGTCTCCTGTGCTGCACTTAAGAGGTGATATAATAACAACATCCAAGAGTACAACGGTAATCAACACCTGTGTTTTCCAGAGTTAAAATTACATGTGATATATTAAAAAGAGAGCCTCCTTCTTGACATTCTTTAGCTCACTGTTATCAAAGAGTAAGTGAGGCATATCTCCAGCTCTATCAGTCAAACTGAATTATACACCGTACAATTGGTTCTTGAATTATGAGGCAGTATTTTGAGGAGCTGCATTTTAGAGCAACTCCCAAGTAACTCCATAAAATCTGCCTCACCTCTTACTTCTTCTTCCCTCACCATTTTCTATCATTTCATCTTGCAGTACTCCTCGGATGCATTAAAGAATGTAGCTGAAATTAAATATTATTAGATTTAATGTTTAAACTTTGTATGTCCGTTACACAGCTATATCATGAGCACAAACTTGAATGAAAATCATATTTCTATTTAGTCAAAATATATGTCTGAAAATACACAACCATTCCTCCAAAATGTATGTGCTTGCAAGAAGTAATTAGATAAACTGCTTTGGGTGAGGAAAGAAATTCTAAGGGGGTCAGAGAGTAAGCAAAAGGCAATCATCTGCAGAATAATCAGTGAGAAATTTGAATCTTCCTGAGAACTACCTAGAAAATTCTGTACGTGAGAGCACTAAGACTGGTTATTCAGAAGAGGTCGTGGGGAGGGGGCTGAATGGCTCTATGCCCTCCTCAAAAAAGTAAAGTAGAACGAAATATCAGATGGAAATTTTATGAGGGAGACACTGGACATGTGGCAATATACTCACTTCCGTAAACCAACAAATATTCAGAAAAGAGAGCTTACTTGTAGATCCTAGAGAAAACGATAGATTTTGTCAGATTGGTAGATCTTTTCCTATATCCTATAGCGTTGCCAAAATCATCATTATTCGCTTCGCCAGAGCTGTGCATGCCTACCTATGCTCATCCCGATGCATACTCATTACCTGGGTCACCTTGCCCAGACCTAAGGCTTTAAATAACTCCTAAATGTAGTCTCCAATTAATATCACCAGCCCACAGCTCTTCATTTAGTTCCAAATTTGTATATATTCAACTACCTTTTTAACATCTTCACTGAGGTGAAAAATAGGAATTTAAAAATTAAATTCTTAATTATATCACCTTCCAACCATCCTGCTCTTCTTAAGTACTCACCTCCCACCCCAGTACAATTGCAATTCACATAGTAACTCTGAGTAAAAACTAAAAAACCCCAGAATTCATAAGTGCTGACAGGTCTAACAACTAGTCCTATTAGCTTTACCTTTACAATAAACCCAGAATCTCATATTAATCCACTACTAACCCTTTTGTCCTCCATTGTCATCTCTTACCTCCACTAGAGCAATACTTTCCTAACATGCCGGATGCCTGTGATGCAGCCCATTGCCTCCAATGTTCCACAAAGCAGCCAGAACCAGAATAACTGTTTAAAAATGCAAATTAGATACTGTCAGAACCCTGTTTATAATCTTTCGATAACTTCCTTAACAGTTTGTGGATAAAATCCAAAATCTATACCATGGCCCCCATGTAGCTGTGTAATCAGGCTATATTTTAACCCTTCTGGGCTTTATGGCTCACTTAACTCACTGTACTCCATTCTGATCTTGCTTTTTCTTTAACAGCTGAATTTATTCTGATCATATTTGCCATTATGTATTAAGTACATACATGCATACACACAATCTCTCTTGGATATATTTATCCATTCTTGTGGTTTGAAATATCACCAATGTATTATTTCCAAGCTTTTATTTCCATCTAATACTTCTCTTTTAAGCTTCAGATTACAATATTAAATTTCCTAATGAGCAATTTGTCTTGAAATCTTTTAAAAATTGACTAACCCTCTCTAATCTCCCCCTTATCTTGCCAAAAATTCTGTCTTTCTTTACTAGTATCATGATTAACTGTTAATGTCAGTGGGCTTTATCCAACCAACTAACCATTCATCATGTTTAGAGACTTATAACTCATGAATATATCTCAATTTGCTTTAGTTTTTTTTTTCTATCCTGACAACACTGTGGATAATTCCATATCACCTCTTCCTTAGATGCTAGTGACAGCTTCCTCACCAATACCCCTCTGTTCAGATCTGCCGTCATCCAAGCCATGCCAGTATGATCACTCTAAAATGCAACGTAGAGACTATCACTTCCTTACAAAAACTTCAATGGTCCTTCTTTATACTCCCCTCACCTCTAAAAATATTTAAAGGCACCAGAATAGCTAGTTCATTCAAAACATTCATTACTTAACATATAATTACTTCACTTATAATCCACCCACCATATTCCACTAGTATCTTGCCATACTGAATTATTTGCATTTCTCCAAGCAAATGAGATCCATTTTGTTTTTGTATATGTTACTCCATCTTTCAAGGAGGACCTAATATTTGACCTGATACTGAAATTATTTTTGCATTTTTGACTGAGGAATTATACTGGAAGTCTTTACCATGGGACATGATCTATATGATCTGTTATTTGCCTTTATTTATACTCAGCATCATCTCTCATTTCACAATCCCCTTCCTTCAGCCACACAGAAATCCCTGAACATGTTCTACATGTGGGAACCAGAATTTTAAACAAGTCTAACCATGGTTCTCATGCATGACTTACTTACACTTAATTACTTTCATACAGGACATTGCAGTGATGGTGAATATACCAATCACCAAGACACAGACTACTGCTTTGGAAATTTCTCAAGTATCACTTATTGAAGAGAAGTCAAGCAAATACTGATCACTATCTCCTCAGACTTCAACCAAAGCCAGTCAAATTTATTTTTGTTTTATACATTGGAGTTTAATATTCAAGCCTCTGTATAAATATAAATATAAATATAAATATAAATAAATATAAATGTGTGTGTGTGTGCTTTTTGTTCCTATACTCCATGGCTCTTCTGTACTTTGTGTGTTTTTTTTTTAATTGAAATATTTATATTTCAAGAATTTTATTTTATGATATTAATTCAAATATTATATTCTGTATATTTGTTCTCTCTGAATAATTTTAAACTCAAAAAAAGTGGTTATGCTAATAACTTCTTGATATTTGGAGGGAAAAACGGAGTTCCAATTGGATATTTCCCTTTAAAAGTGTACTCAAAATGTACAAAACACACGAATGGGCAATGCAGAAAAAAAATTCCAAATGGCCAGGGATTATATGAAAATATGCCCAACATCACTACATCATCAGGAAAATGCAAATGAAAAACACAAAAAGAGTAGCTGATTTTAACTTTTTTAAAAATATTATCAATATCAAATATTAGGAAATATGTGAACAACTGGAACTTGGACATGTTGCAAATAGAAGTGTAAAGTGGTAAAAAAAAAATCACTTCAAGAAAATGTTTGAAAAAAAATGTTTGGCTTAAAAAAAAAAAAGAAAGAAAGAAAAAGAAAATGTTTGGCTTGATCTACCAAAGCTAACCATAAGCTTACCCTATGACTGAACAGTTCAATTCCTAAAATAAACCCAAGAGAATTCAGTGCATATATGCCCTCCAAAATATATTCAAATGATAATAGAAGTTTTAGTTATAACAGACAAAACAAGAAATAACCAGAAGTGTCCATTCATAGTAGAGTGAATACATTTTTTTCTCTTCTTAAACAATTAATTACTATATAGCAATAAAATAAACTATTTCTAGATGAAAAAGTACAGATTAAACTATTAAGTAAACGTGCCAGAGAGAAAAGATGTTGTAATTAGAATTCCATTCATATGAAATTTTAAAAACTGGAACAAAAAAAGTCTCAGAGTAATGATTATATTGATTGATGAGATGCGTGCAAGTATTAACTGGAAATGGCCATATAAGGCAGCTATTATCAACAAATAAATTATATATCTAAATTTATTCCATGATGCCTTGTAACAGAATTTCCCAAAGTACAAACTGAAGTTCATTCAAAATAAGGCAAATTAAAGATATAGAAGAAATAAAGCAATATTTTGAAGGTAGAAGTTAACACTATTTGATGAAAAAAGCAAGAAATAGTGTGTACAATTTTTCTTTTAACTTATCTTTCAAGTACAATGACATTTAGATTGATTAAACAGAATTATGGGGAGCATTTCTCACAAATTAGAAAAATGAACAATGAAGACTCATAATGGCTCAAAAACTCAAAGAGAGCTCACTTTCTTCAAATAAATTCAACTCTCATAGTCTAAACAGAATAAACATAACACCTAATATTTCAGGATATTAATAGGATTTGCAAATGAGTCATCTTATCTGTCACTGATTCCAGTAGCAATTTGTAGGTAAAGTTTTAATTTTATATATCATATTTGTATTTTTTAAAGATTTTATTTATTTATTCATAAGAGACAGAGAGAGAGAGAGAGAGAGAGAGAGAGGCAGAGAGAGGCAGTTAAAGGGAGAAGCAGGCTCCATGCAAGGAGCCTGATGTGGGACTCGATCCCTGGTCTCCAGGATCAGGCCCTGGGCTGAAAATGGTGCTAAACCACTGAGCCACCCAGGCTGCCCCTTGTATTTGTATTTGATGGCTCTCATTAAAAAAAAAAAAAAAAAAAATCACCACAAACTTCATGACTCTAATGATACAAACTTACTATCTTAGAGTTATGGAGGGGAAAAGACCCTCAGAACTAGCTGGAATGAAGTCAAGGTGTCAGTAGGTCTGCTTTTCTTTTTTGGAGGCTCTAAGTAAAAATCCATTTGCCAGCCTTTCTCAACATCAAGAGGGCACTTCCATTCGTTAGCTTATGACCCCCCCCTTCCTTTATTTTCAAATTCAACAAAGTTGTGTCTCTGATCATCAGTAGTCACACTTCCGTGCGGCTTAGAAAGGTTCTCTCCTTTTAAGGACCCATATGATTTAATATAGAATCCATCCAAATAATCCCAAATCATCTCCCCATCAATGTCCCTAGTTTTTCTTACCTGCAAAATCCCTTCTGCTATGTAAGGTAACATATCCATAACATATCCACAGATTCTGAGGATTAAAATGTGGACATTTGAGGCGTCATTGCTTTGCCTACCATACACATATTTTGAACTGTCTCTTCAACATCTCAGTGATAACATATGTAAGCCATTGAATCCTTGGGGCACACATTCAGGGTAGATACTTTGGCTGGGGATATATGTATAACTTATATACTCATAGTATATAAGTTTTATAATATATAAATATATTAAATATATATTATATTTATATATAATTTAAGTATATATAAATATAATATAAATATATTATAAATATAAATATATATTTTATAAATGTAAAATACATTTTATAAATATAAATATATATTTAATATATACTAAATATATATTACTTATTACCTTATATATATAAGGTATATATGTGTTTGTGTGTATATATATGTATATAATAAAACTTATATACTATATAAGAATCATCTAGGTCAGATGGTATTATATCCTGGAGACAGGCTGACATCACCAATAAAGGAAATATATATAGAAAAGAGGACCAAGTCGTTAAACAAAACATTAGAACATTAGCATATCAGGGAAAGGAAGGGATCAGCACAGGAGATGAAAGAGCTCAGAAAGTGAGGAGAAGTGAAATCAGGAGGCTCTGGTGACCCCGAAGTGAAGACAGGGGCAGGATGAGAAGTGATCTACTATTTCGTTGGCCAAGTTGGGATGAGTATTGAGAACTGGTAACAGCACGTGGTGAAGAACTATGATATTCATTTCAGGAGTAATTTCAGTGGATTGTGGAGATGAAAATAGTTTGAAAGTAGTGAAAGAAAAACATCAGAAAAAGTGAGTAGCTCAGTTAGTTAAGCGTCCAATTCTTGATTCAGCTCAGGTAATGATCTCAGGGTCCTGGAATCAAGCCCCAAGTCAGGTTCCGGGTTCAGTGGGGAGTTTGCTTGAGATTATCTTTCTCCCTCTTTCTCTGCTCTTTCCCCTGCTTGCACACAAGCTCTCTCTCTCTCAAATAATAAATAAATAAATATTTCTTTAAAAAGTTAAAACAGGGCAGCCTGGGTGGCTCAGCAGTTTAGCGCTGCCTTCAGCCCAGGGCCTGACCCTGGAGAATCAGGATCGAGTCCCGTGTCAGGCTCTCTCCATGGAGCCTGCTTCTCCCTCTGCCTGTGTCACTGCCTCTCTCTCTGCCTGTCTCTCCACCACCCCCGTGTCTCTCATGAATAAATAATAAATAAATAAATAAATAAATAAATAAATAAATAAATAAATCTTAAAAAAAAGTTAAAACAAAAACATGAGAGGAGAGGAACTAAGAGCAATCTGTAAAAGCAACGGTTTTTAAAATAATAATAATAAAAAAGCAACTGTTTTAGGAGTTGGAAGAAATGTAGTGGCATCGGACAGGGACATAAATGTTTATTTTGTATAATTTTACTTCACCTTTAGTTCATTTTATGTTGTGAAGAAGTGAATAATAGCATGTAAACCTGCCAATGAAATCATTCAGCACAAATGGAAAACAGTTTTGAGAAAGGAGACAAATGTTGAAACAATGTCTTTGAGTATGTAAGTGTTGGCTTTTCAAACCTATATGGAGAAGTCAGCTTCAGATGAAAACTCAGAAAGCTCATCTAGAAAAAATATAGAAAACACAAGAAATGTACATAGATATTGGTCAGTGGCTAGATATTTTCATCTATCCTGATGGATTTAATTTCTACAAGACAATAGCCAGGAAGGCAACAGCTGAAAATGAGAATGGGGAAGAAAGAATCAGAGATGTCACAAAAATAAAGAAGTTGTGACAATTGTCGAGAGAGAAGGGGACAGCACAAAAATGGTGGATAATTACTGAGCAGTGTCATGTGCCCAGCTAAAATTTATAAAATTGCACAATCCATATGAAGAGACACAATTGACATGTACTCATGCATTCATGCACACATGGGTGTTTTAGTTCACTGCAGGGTTGACAGACGCTTACAATTGGAGATGACTGCCCAAAGAGCTACCCTTGTCTTCCACTGCAAAGGTCAGAAATATAATTATCCAGAATACAAGCGACAACCTACCTCGTTCCATTTGGTACCATACTTTAAAAGATTGAGAGCTTCAGAGAGAGGCAAAGAAATAGCACCATGCACCTTGGGCTAATGCATGAATAGATGTTAAAAGCATGTGAGTAGTGGGGAAATCATTTTAGATTCAAAAGTAATAGAATTAGTTCACGCTATATTCCTATCATATTGATAAAATTTCAAAAATAAATTTCAAAAATAAAAGTTCAGTAAATAAAAAAAATCCCAGCTGAGAAGCATCATAGATTTTTGTTACTAAAAATAGGGATCTGTGATTCTGGAAGAAAGAACACTGGATTAGGAATGAAAATCTCAACTCTAATGCCTGGTCTGTGATATATGCCCTGAGGAGAGGCACCATCTCTTACTTTTTTTTTTGCATCTGCCCCAGTAGGTTGTATGGTGTGATTTCAATAAGTAAATAAATGAAAAACTCTGAATCACTGCATCTCTGGCCCTCAATGGGGTTTTCCCCCTCATTTAAAAATGGAATAATCCAAATTGCTTTTCCTACCTGTAAGATAATTGATGAGAACATTGCTGACCCTCAAACATTTGTATAAATGTTGTTTCTAAAGATAAAATCACACTTTTATTCATTCCACACTGTTTTACTTCACTAGAAAACAATTTAGGCTCTATCCCCTAAAATCTCAATCAAATTTAGGGGTCGTTTGAGTAGAAGTCTTCAGTATCCAGAGCTTCTTGGGTAAAATTTTACAACTACTAAGAAAAATTTAAAACACTTAGGAAATTTTCAGAATCTCCTATATAGATTAGAAAATCACTATAATTTGCTTTCTGTGAATGTTTTTTTTTTCACATCTTAAATCTAATTTTATTTTTGTTTTTCTTTAAAAACACTAAATTATATTCTTTGATCCATAATGAATTTCAAGGACTGATAAGCTTCTTTACACTCTTGAGATACAAATTATGTTTTAAAAAAGGCTAGATACAAAAAAAAAATAAGCTAGATACAGACATGTGAACAAAATAAACACAGCAATAAAGTGATGTTCTGGAAAACTCC
Organism: Canis lupus familiaris; assembly: GCF_011100685.1. NCBI lineage: Eukaryota > Metazoa > Chordata > Mammalia > Carnivora > Canidae > Canis > Canis lupus. The sequence goes on along the minus strand of NC_049225.1, from coordinate 83,552,368 downwards.
TTTACTGCAGGAGATCCCCTAGGGGAGCATGTGCCTATTACATGATTCTCTGCTTATCTGTGGATTAACGAAGAGTTAGGGAGTCCCTGCTAAATATATATATCTCTATATATTTTTATTGGCACCGCACTTGGGTTTATGTCCCTCAGTCAGGTGTTCTGAACCACTGAGATGGGGCAAATTTACCCTATCTACAATAATCATTTTGCATATGTAATTTTAGTTTGTGATATTAATGCGAAAAGTTACACATTTGCTTCTGTAGTATGTGTGTAGAAGGTTGATATATTATAGATATCTACTGAAATTCAATAGAATTTACAATTCTGACTAAAAGAAAGTGTGATAAGAAATCATTTATAATAAAACAAATGTCCTTATTCTGGAAGAAATAAAGCGATCCTCACCAATCTTTCATTTTAGTTTATGCTTGTCTTGGAGGTAATGCAAAGGCAGCAAATAGGATAATCCCAGCTGGTCCCAGTCTCTAAGAAAGAAGACATCCTTCCACATCAGAAAAAAATCACCGTGTCTCAAGAGTTCTATTGAATCTTTATTGCCCAACCCCTTAATAAAACTCCTTCATAGCTCTGTCAAGATCTGCTGAATGAGTCAGAGTCAGGGAAAAACCAAAAAATTCTTGCTATGTAGCAAAAGTGGGAGCTGCTCTTCTCCATAAATTAGGTACATTTCACTGGAGGAAATGGTCTTCCTCGATACTATTATTTTCTCCAAAGCAAAGGCTTGTGAAGAGGCGATTATTTTATATTTTCATTTAGAGTCCAGCAGTTCAAATATATCTCTATTAATAAAATCATCAATGAGGATAACAGATGAATTTATCTAGATTCTTTAGTACCCAAAGGGGCAATTTTCACATTAGGTCCTTGAATTAAAACATCAGTGGGAATAACACTGGAACAAAGTATTTAAACAAAGATCTAAATCTGTTTAATTTCCTTTGCATTCATCATGAAACAGAATTTTTCCCCATATGTTGAACAGAACAAACCTCAGCCATGTTTTAATTGTATTGTTTGAGGTGGAAGTCTGACACAGTAGACACATGGGAAAAAAGCACAGAAAGAGGATACAGGAATCTACAATTGCCTATTAAGTCTACTTCCGCCATTTATGAACTTGGGGAAATTACCCACATCTCAAAGTGTGGATCAGACACATGATTAGGAGATATAATGCTTGATTCACAGTGTTGTTATCAAAGACAGTCAGCAAATTAGAGAAGACTGTGATAGTTTGGATTGTATCTGCTTAATGGAAAGAAGTTTTATACTTGGGAAAAAGCTCTCGTGGGATTTTCTAACTATGCACACGCTGTCTGAAAACTTGAGCCAGGATAAAAATACATATGTACTTATTCATATATATGCAATTTTTTTCATAATTTCAAAACTAAACAAATGCATTGCTTGAATGGAACAAAAAAATATCTGTGGACACTTTATCACCACATTTGCACCAACTGCTAACTTTTGTGCAGTTTTCTGTATCATAGTCTCTCTGTCTCTCTCAGGAGTAGATAGATGATGGGTATGTGTGCACGTATACACACATACTGGGTCTCTAAATACACGCATGTACACAAATATATGTCTAGGCATGTATTCTTGTTTAGAGCTACTAAAATTTAGGCTGCAGCCATCATTCACATTTATCCTTAAATTTCAGTGATTTTCTAGAAACAGAAATATCCCCTTATATTACAATTGTGGAGTTGTACAAATCAGAAATTTTAACATGATATCGCACTGTGACCTAAGTTACAGTTAATATTGAAATTCTATCATGAAATATTACCATGTGTTTCAGTAATGGTCTTTATAGGAATTTACTGCTGACCAGGATCTAATCCAGTGTAGATGGGGAAAAAAAAAAGCACTAGAGTTAAATTGGTTCAAGGAAAAGATAATTGGTTATATCAGATATATGTCTCAAAAGCACTGAAAAATAGATCTTTAGAACCCATTTTACAATCACTAACACAAAAACTGGATAGGAAAAAGTAAACACACCTTTATATGCAAATGCACGTATACTAAAAATAAAAATACACACAAAATGTATTTAGGAAAGTTGCTCTATTTCAGGGTTACTCTAACTGTAAAGCGTGGCATAGGTCCAATCATTTATTACTATGAGTTGACAGTTAAATTATGGAGCAGGATGTATAACAGACAAGAATTCACATTCGTCACTACATTAAAACTGCAACCTGGTCTCTTATTTAAAGATTGATACCCGACTGGCAGTAATTATTACTTTTTAATTCTCTCACATCAGAGTGCTATGTTAGAAATGATAAATATTAGCTGCAACTGATACTGACCCATTTTGTGCCAGTGTCATCTACCAAGACACTAGCAGTTCTAAGATAATATTTCCTTTGGGAAAATAATGTTACAAACCATGCACACACATACACACACACGCCAACACAATTTAGCAAATTTGTTTGCGAACTCAGAAAAGTATGGAGAGGGAATTTTTTCTCCTTCAGGCTTCAATACCACTTCACATTAATTCGCTATTTTATTAATTGCCTTCATTTTTTAAACATATTTTGCACCTCATTTACTCACAGATTTAAATATGGTGCTTCCATTTAGGCAATTTTTAAAACGCGAGTTTTTAAATAATACCACTGGTTTGCAGTGGCCCTTTAAAAATTAAATACGATTTTTGATGTAGTCATGACTGCTTAAAATGCATTGATTAAACGAACTTTGCTTTTCCAGGAGGAAAAACAAACATAAACAAAAAAACAACCAGCTTCAAGTTTTTATTACTTCAAGGAATTGAGGGATCTGCATTGGGCAGCTTTCTAAATTCTTTGCAATTACATCTCTGTAGACCTTGTATTAGAATTTGGATTTCTGCTTCCCAGTAGAGCCTGATTCTTCTAATGTGCAATTAGAGGAAGTAAAGAAACCTTGTTTATACAAATAGAAAGCTAATGAGACGGTACAATCAATGTGAATACATGATCATTTCAGAGCTACAACTCCACCACTTAATCTCATTCTTAACAAAGAACTAGATGCAGCCAAGTGAATATACTGAACGAAATTAGCTTCTTTCCTTGTTTGTCTTTTTATGATCTGGGTTGAGCGCTAGAACCTCATTATTAGTACCCATCCCTCTTTTAACATCATCCCTTTTGTTTTCCTTAAAACTTTCATCAAAGACTATTCTATTTGGTGCTACCCTAATGCAGAGTTTTAAGAAAATTTCCAAGTACACATTCTGAGTGCAGATAATTATATATATATATATATATATATATATATATATATATATATATATATTATTTTTTAAGGAAGAACTGTATTGCATTGTCAACTATGCAAGAGTCAGTTTTTAACCTTAGAAACTAGTTAAGATGAGTTTGCTTTCAAGTACGTCCTAGCTGTGGACTTAAGATCTTAAAATAATTTTAGAAATCACATCACCCGTTCTTCAATTCATAGATCAAAGAACCAGAATACGGAATTGGGTCACTCTAACATGTAGTGTAAGAGGCCTGGCCAGAAATGTGGATTCCTGGGCTTCTGGGACTCATTTCCACACCATGCTGACTCTCCCTGATATCTTTCCCAAAACTTAATTACTAGCAGTGGCAAATTGATTCAACTTATACAAGAAATGGACATTTAATAAAATAATATTTAACAAGAACTATTCTTTCACGTGAGAGAATAAACTATAACAGTTTTCTTTTCTCTTCACACTTTTTTTGGTTGAATTCTGAATATGGATTATGAAAAAAGCTGAAGATCCACATGGACATCAATTGTCAACACTACTCCTCTGGTTTGAGGAGAGATGATCTTTAAAATTTAAAACTTAGGTTTGAGAGACACTGAGCCATGTCTTACCATCATCACCTAGGAAGAAGTTGTCATTTGGGGTCAGGGAAGATCAGAGCCTTAAGGGATGAAGGCAAAGGAGCCCAAGGTTTAATTGAGGGAAAGATAATTTATTTTATTTTATTTTTTAAAATTTTTTGAGAGATAAATTTAGAGAGAGGAAGTGGGAGGAGAGGGGAGAGGCTGCCTGAATAACTTTATGTGCAGGAATCCTGCAGACACTGGGAACTATGTGGGCATGGAAGGCATAACCAAGGAGACATATGAAAAAAAAGGGAAGAGAGATGCTAGCACCTTAACATGAATCCTATAAAAGAAAAAATGACATACTTTGGCCAACATTTTGTTAAAAAAAAAAAAAGTCAAATGTCAGAGAGAGAGAAAATAATAAATATTAGGCTGACCTACAGGAATGTTTCACTTGTATGGCGGTTGCATAAAGCCAAGGTCTAAATAGGTTATTTTAATGTCGCTAATTGGCAGTACATCTTTTAAAAAGTTCACGAAATCTGTTGTCAGTTGTTCCCTGAAGATGCAGTTCTGGCACAGGATTCCGTATCTTTTCACAGGGAAGTGTTTGTTCATGTGCTGCAATCGGACTGTTGGGCACAAAAGGAGAAACAACTCTGAATGCTGCCAATATTTGCATAATTATAACTAGATAGTCACTCTCCCCCATTGGGAGAACACACAGATTGTAAATCTCTTTACAAGGTCAGGGAAAACAATGGCAAAAACCCATTTGGTCTTTGTTCTAAAATTTACCAACCGTAATCTCCTGTCCATTTACTAAATAACACGTAATTTATTGTTACATTAACAATCTTGAAAAAAATATTTATATACCTGGGATCAGGTTTTTTATTCTGTGAACTCAGCCTGAAAAATTCTAAATGCAGGAAAAAAAATTTATGGACAAATATGCTCACTTCAACTTTACGATAATAAAAGATTGCTCTCTCTCTCTGTTTCTCATGAATAAATAAAAAAAAATTAAAAAAATAAAAATAAATTTAAAAAATTAAATTTAGGGGACCTAAACAAAAAATTACAATATGTTTAGCTAAACTATGAGAACCAGTGAAATGGCACAAAGAAAAAGAAGTATTTCTCAGAGTCATACATATTCCATGCTTTTCATTCAATCATCCCATCTCATGCATAAAAAATCTCACATACTTTCTCCTGACAACTACCTGAGTGTTAGTCTTTGCATTTTACAAATAAGACAGCTAGTTCTCACCATGATCAAAGACAGTCATGCAACTGGTAATGATGACAACTCACTTATGTCCTAAAACCCCACACTTATTTTTTTTACTTTCTTTTTATCATTGAGTATTGCTTTTTATCAGAAATTTCTTCTTTACGTTGTCACTGTCTACTGTGAAGAATAGTAGTAAATAATCTATATTCTTCAAAGCAAACTACTCTTCACAATTAAAAGTTACTTATTCTGAGAATAAGTATAGTGCCTCATATAAGTGATCACCGTAATAATGTTTTGTTTCCCATTAATAACATTTGCTGATTCAGAACATTTGATTAACATGACAGTTGGTTACCTACTTTAATATAGTAAAATCTCCATAGGTTTCTTTTAACTTTGGTGTATAATTCTTTTGAAGTCCTAATTTCATCCATATAAATTTTAGGGTCACACATAAAGAGCCATGATGTGTTATAAGAATAATTGTGTTTAATTCAGTGAAGATTAAATAAATGTTACAACATTAAACACATTATAATCAGTTATTAAGCCCAAATATTTTGGATTTTTTTTTTTTTTTTTTGGCAGGAACCTGGCTGAAAGAAGGCAAAAACAGATATGGGTAATATTCCAGTAAAAAAGAGGGCGTTGGGGAAGAGTAATGAGAGAGAGAGAGAGAAAGAGAGAGAGAGAAACTAAATTCAATGTCAGCAGTGAGGCCAGGGCATTCGCTGTACACATGTAAAGTGTGCATAGCGCAGTGTGTTAGGCACATAAAATGTTACTAAAAGAGAATTGTTATTTGTTCCTATTATTTGAAGTTTTTGACTTTTGAGAATTACTTAGTATAGCAAATTTACAGAATAAAAAATTCCAGTCTATCACATTAAATTTTTTTTTGGTATAGAGTTTTTATTACTTAATATTTTTTTCAAGTAACATAATTATATATAAAACCCCAAACTAATCAGGTAATTACTCATTTTGGTCATATCTGAATATTTAAAAACTTGCTACATTTTTCTTAGCCTAGACAATGTTTGTCACACATGCAGCCTGGTGTATAAGTCACACAAATGACACAAGCTTCATTGTGTTCATTTTTGAAGAAGGTAGAACCGTAGGACATAAAATCCTTTGTAATATGTTGCTCGGTAAACATTAACATAGTCTGAAAAGGCATTAAAGGGACGCCTGGGCGGCTCAGGGGTTGAGCGTCTGCCTTCAGCTCAGGTCATGACCCCGAGGTCCTGGGATCGAGTCCTGCATCAGGGTCCCCACAGGGGGCCTGCTTCTCCTTTTGCATATGTCTTTGTCTCTCTCTTTGGGTGTCTTGTGAATAGATAAATAAAATCTTAAAAAAAAAAAAGGCCTTAAAATACAATTGAAATATTTAATGAATTTTCTACTTCAACAGTAAATGTTGAGTTCTGAATTCATCTAACCTCTAACATACAGCATAATCTCAGCATTTGCTTATAGGCACTGATTTGTTATTAATAATTACCTTATCTGGGGATCCCAGGGTGGCTCAGTGGTTTAGCGCCGCCTTCGGCCCAGGGCGTGATCCTGGAGACCTGGGATCGAGTCCTACATCGGGCTCCTGCATGGAGCCTGCTTCTCCCTCTGCCTGTGTCTCTGCCTCTCTCTCTCTCTGTGTGTCTCTGTGTCTCTCATGAATACATAAATAAAATATTTTTTAAAATAACTGCCTTATCTGTATGGGGACACTCTATTCTCAACAACAGTAATAATGACAGTAATTGGATATTTACTGTGTCCCCCACACATTTGTTTCCTTTAACCACTAACAGCTGTGTAACATTGCGTCTCCATTCTACTTATGAGAAAACCAAGCAATAGGCCAGTTAAACAGTTTGTCTAAGGTTATGTAAGCAGGTTGCAAAACAAGGTAGTTCAAATAAGTATTCTAGCCACTTTGCTAGGAATTTAGGAAGAATATCTCAGATTTCATGTAAATGGATTTAATTTGAATGTAACTAAATGTCTACATGCGATGGCAATATTCCTCACAGAACAGTTTTTTTAGAGCTCACACTCTTTCCATGAAACTATGGGCAATAATACAGCACGGAGAGAAATAAGTCGTGGTGGCTCACTTCCCATCACAATCACCCACCAACCCATAGCTCCTGGTCCCACAATTAGCCCACCAAGAGGATGTCTTTCTATATTCTTCTCAACATATTGATTGTATGAATTTATTTTAGCCAAGCTTTTCATAGGGAAAGCAATTCTTCTGGTTGAAAAATGTATTCCCCAAAGTCTCTGGGAGAAAGATGTAAGAGAAGGGGGCGAGAAATGGAGAGGAAAGGAGTATAAAGATTAGGGCCAGAAGATGGTACCACTATCAGAGGATGAAAGCCAAATTAGAAATATTGGCCAGAAAGAAATGTCTAATGGGATTCACAGTTGTTCTATGTCATGAAATATGCTTCATGGGCTTTTTCCCTTCTTCGAATTGTCAAGAGAGAAATCAACAGTAATTTCCCTGTTTTTAATATGAGTGAATTTGTATCTGATGCATGTGGGAAGTGTTCAGTTATTTTTAAGGTTAACAGGGACAGGGATCAAGGATACTGGGGATCATACTCATGATCTGAACCCAGAGAAATTTGACCTGTTTTTTTTTTTTTTTTTCGACCTGGGTTTATACATAATTTTGCCTAAAGGAAATGAGGAAAAGCACTTTTAGACAGTCATTTTGTATTACTTGAAAAATAAAAAAAGAATTTAGCTCGATACAGGTCACAAATTTCAGAAATAAGAAAAAGGTTTTTTGTCTTTTTTTGTTTTGTTTTGTTTTTTTTACTGTAGGCCAAATAACTGTTAAAAACTAACTGGATTTCTATATTACTTGGTGATTCATTCAATTATCCCAAAGTTATCTTTAAAAAACCATGCATCTTAAATATGTATCGTTATTATACACATTATGCTAAATTGTATATATTACTTATATATATATATGCCCTAAATATATTTAATTCAATAACAATTACACAGAATATTTAAGATACACTCTAGGTCTCAGGGTTGAGGCACTCTGACGGTCTTCATAATATACCATACGAGTCTTGTTTTGCTATTTTATTTGGTTTTTAATTCGAAATCTTCTGTTTACGCAAGTAATGGTGTCTGGAAGGAGACGTTTCTCCTTCATCTGTGCTTTGGTTTCCCATCTTCTCAGCAACATTAGGCTATGGGATTATCACCTTTTCCTCAGGTATTTTCTACTTCCTCCTCTCAGGGGGTGATTCCTGTCAGTATTTCTAATGCTTCATTCATCCCTATCTTAGTGAAAACCTCTTTCAACAAGTATCCCCTTTTCTGACCCATCTTTCTCCCTCTTGCCTGTGTCCTTAAATAAAAACACCACATAGGGGGTGTCTGAGCTGATAGGATTTTATCAGTTGGACATACTCCTTCTGCTTTAGAAAGGCTTCTACACACTAAGACAATCTGGTATCTCATTTTGCCGCATTTCATGAAATTGTAATTGTTTCTTTTTTTTTTTTTTTTTCCTCATCCATCTTCCTCTTCCTTCTGCTGGCCATTGACCACTTGAACCATCTCCTTTTCTTGCAAAATATTTCTCCTTGGCACAGTATTTCTGTTTCCATCTAGCTTTCAGGAAGACCTTTCTCGACCTTTGCCCCTTTTTCTTTCAAGCAGGTATTAAATGCTGAGGATCCTGCCAGTTTAATCTTTAAGCCAGTTCTCTTTGGTCCTAGAGAGTCTCCTGAGGTGATCTCCTCCTCCTTGGAAATTGACTCCATTCCCAACAGCCTGCCCACGTGTCTTCTGACTCATCCTTCAATTGCATATTATCCATCTCTACCTAGATGCCTTATAGGAACCTCAAAATCAGCATCTTGAGGACTAACCCCCTACCAAACCTCCCAACCCGATATTCCTTTACATTTTGCTTTCTTTTTACATTTCTTATCTCAGAAAATGAAACCCATACAAATGTGACTATGCAGGTCACACACTTGGGACCCTTTCTGAATGGCTCCTTCCAGTACCGCTCATATTTGGCCTATATTCAAGTCAGGTTGGGTGTTTGTTTTTTGTTTTTTGGGATAATTATTATCAGCTTTCCATACCTTTCTTACTGTTCCCATCTCTGGCCAACTTCAACCAACTTTTACCTGGGCTACTGCAAAAGTCACCTAATTGGTCCTCTTTAAAAATGGATTCCTTCTTGCCTTCACTACGTTCTATGCACATCACCAGGTGTGAAATTTTCCAAACCGAAATGGGGCCACACACATTGTCTAAATCGCTTCAGTGGCAAATAAAATAAATAACTAATGCATGCATTACAGTTCTATATGTGTGCAGGCACATTAAAGAGATAACATTTTATTAACGCTGCAAAAAGTGGTTTCCTGTAGCTCTTAAAGATAAACAACAAAATGCTTAGCATGGCCTAGGCCACCTTTCAGATGCTGTCCCCGGACTCCCTGTCTCTGCCTGCACTGGAGCGGATCATCCAGTGCAGGCACCGGCCATGCCTCGCCCTCTTCCGCTCACTCCTCCTTCGGGAAGCTGGCATGCGTGGCCCTTCTGCACAGAATGTGCAAGAGAAACTGCAGAATTAAAGAATATGCACTTCCTCTGTTTTCTACAGCACTCCAAGGGGGACTTTGTGTCTCTCTAAAGAAAATAATTATCTTGTCATCTTCCTTGGGACCAAATCCCTTGCAGTACGGTTTCTGCTGTGTTAACTCAAATGTTCAACGAATCATCACTGTCCATTCTCCTCTTCCATTTCTGTGTTCTAACCTTGTGTGTGTGTGTGTGTGTGTGTGTGTGGTGGAAGTATACATTGATAAGAAGACACACTGGGATTGTATCCTAAACAGTCAGGTGCCTCAGGCGACCGGATTAGTGTGAGATTTGGGGCAGCCGTTTCACCACCCCTTGTTAGGAATACGCAGGCCAACAGTGATTTGATGTTGTAGCCTCACTGGGCTCGGGCCTCTTTCTGTCCACGCTCCGAAACTTGAGGCTCTGTGTGTTGAGAACGATCTGGTCTGCATTGCTCTGGTTTCTGCTCTACGGATCTACGTGATGCTTTGCAACTAGGTGACAATGAACAGTTATGGTCTGAGCTGGATGAGTGCCAGCGTGTCCATAATGAACTGACTCTTGTCAAAGCCTTCAACATAATGGTTAAAAGGCTTCCTAGAAACTTAAGAAACTATTTACCTATTTGCTCTGAAGACCTGAAGTGTCCTCTAAGGATAAATATGTCCCAGGCTTGATGTACATATTGACAATAAACACTGCCAGCAACTCGCTTCATTTGCTTTTACTTCTTTTCCCATTCAAATGTGCCTTTGGGTTTGTACCAAGAAATGAGAAAGAAATGCACTTAATGTCAAAAGGATTATTTCATTCTGGGTATTATAAGAGAATATTTAGACTATATTAAGAAAAACATTCTAATTGCTCAAATCATGCAGGGTTTTAAAATTCCATAATGGTTCAGCAAATATGGAAATACTACTTGGTCTTTTTTTCCATAAAAATGCACATTCCCTCCACCCTTTACCCCCCATTTAAATCCTGCTATTTCATCTAATTTATTTTATTATCAGCGTATGCTTTTTATTATAGAAATAGTAAACCTTTGTATAATTGTTTTCACTTCACTTCTATATTTTTTTTCTGTGTCATTTGTGCTTTCTCTCATCCTTTCTTCAATCCCTCTTCCTCCCTCTCCCTTCCTCCCTGCTTCTCTCTCTCTCTCTCTCTCTCTCTCTCTCTCTCACACACACACACACACACAGATTGATTCTTTATTCAGAGTTTTTAAGTATCTCAATATTCAATCATGCCAGCGTTTATCGTTTAACTTGAAGCACCAGGATTCATTACTGGTTTAGGTCTTCAAATATGTTATCATAACACTTGCTCTTTTCCTCTAGCTGATGAACATAAAATTGCATTTTCCCTTTTAGCCATTTTTCATTAAGAGTAAATTCTCAAACACAGCATTCTAATTTTTTCTCCTTAAACAGATCTGTGGATTGGTCAAAATACATTTATGTAGCCTGTAAGATGAAGCTACAACTCAAGAACTAGTGCTAGACAAATTTGCTCATTCAAAACTGAAGGAAACCGTAATAGTTTTAAATGGTTAAATACACATCCCAAGTCAAGACTGGAGACACTTTCTGTAAGGGCAAAGCTAGGCGGGGGGACAATGCTGAGAAAAGAGTTCTTAGAGAATCAGAGAGTGTGTATTTGGGGCAGATGGAGCTGGTGGCCCAACCAATATCTGCTCGCCCCTTCTTTCTGATGCAAGTGTAGAGATGACAATCCATGCAACAAATAAAGCTATTTTTCCTGGTCTTTTTTGCAACTAAAAATGGGCATGTGACTCAGGTCTGACCAATGAAATGTAAACAGAGTCTGGCTGGTTCCCAGCAAAGCTTTTCTAAAAGGCACAGGCTCATTCTGCATGAACATTTTGCTTTTTGTCTTTCCCTTATCACCCACAGACTGATTGCAGAGGAAGAGTTGATACTGTAGATTAACAATAAGGGTAAAAACATGTGGACATTGCTGGGCTTTCATTTCAATGTGCAGCCCAGAACCAAAACTGGATCACCATATCCTTCCTGATTATTATTCTTTCTCCTCTTCCTCATTGTCCTCCTCCTTTTTTTTTTTTTAACAGCTTTATTGAGATACACTTGATATACAAAAAACTGCACATATTAAAGGTGTACAGATTGATGAGTTTGGGCACAGGAAAAAATACACCATCATCAAAATCATAATAAATATATGAACACCTCCCAAAGTTTCCTTGTGCCCCTCTGCTTTTTATTTCTTGATATGTTGGGTTTTTCTTTGTGCATGGTAAGAATGCTGAAGATGAGATTTGTCCTCTTAACAAATTTTGAAGGGCACAAAACCATATTGCTAACTGTAAATGCCATATTGTGTAGCAGTTCTCTAGAACCTCTTCAGGCAGCATAAGAGAAATTGTATATGCCCACTGAGCAGCAACTCTCCATATGCCCCTACCCCCTGACAAACACTACTGTAGTCTCTGCTCCTAGAGAATACAATTTGACTCTTTTAGATATCTCACGTTAAGTGGAATCATGTTGTATTTGTCATTCTGTGACTGGCTTATTCCACTTAGCCATGAGGATATGGAGAAATTGGAATCCTTGTGGCCTGTTGGAGGAACAGAAATGGTGCAACAGCTATGAAAAATAGTGTGGAGGTTCCTAAGACAAAATTAAAATAGAACTACCATATGATCCAACAATTCCACTTATGGGTATAAATCCAAAAGAACTGAAAAATAGATGATACGTGGATGATAGATAGATGATAGATTGATAGATAGATGATAGATAGATAGATAGATAGATAGATAGATAGATAATAATAGATAGATAAGATGATCTTGGGGATATGTATGCATTCCCATGTGCACTGCACCACTACTCACAGTAGCCACGACAGGAAAGCAATCCAAGTGTCCATAAACACATGAGTGGATAAAGAAAATGTAGTGCAATGCAATGGAATATTATTTAGCTTTTTAAAAGGCCATTTTGCCACTGGTGACAACACAGATGAATAAGATGTTTTCTCATATGAGCAAAATACATTCCCTATAGCGTGAGCCAATGTGATTTGGGTCTTGCGCTAGAAACAGCAAAGCCTATTTCTAACGTACAGTAATTTTCTAATGGTGCAGAAAAAGGTCAGAATCATGAAGTGCAGGAGACTGTACATTATATATTTGGTTATATCACCTCTCCAATTCTTCCATGCATTGATTTTCACTATTGATTAAGTTATTTTTCTTGGCCTCTTAATGGGATCATCAGCCATAATGTTTGTGACAGGAGTTAAGCAAGGGTAAAACGCAGGAAAAAGTTCCAAAAATAAGTAAGTAAGTAAGTAAATAAATACTAGTGGGCACTGCAAGAAACTCCTGCAGTGCTTTTCTGAGGCCTCATACTTGGAACAGGATGTAGACTCAGCAGAGTTTTTTTTTTTTTTTAATTTATTTATTTATTTATTTATGATAGGCACACAGTGAGAGAGAGAGAGAGGCAGAGACACAGGCAGAGGGAGAAGCAGGCTCCATGCACCGGGAGCCCGATGTGGGATTCGATCCCGGGTCTCCAGGATCGCGCCCTGGGCCAAAGGCAGGCGCCAAACCGCTGCGCCACCCAGGGATCCCCTCAGCAGAGTTTTTTAAAGGCTACTTTCTAGAATAAGATTTTATGATTATCAAAATGGTAATTTTCATAACATCGAACAAAGAAGAATTATAAACAACAATAAAAATGTCTCCCACTACTCTATCACCTAGACATAACCACTGCTCTCCTTTTGGGTTATAAATCCTTTTTAGTGGACATGTATATATTTCTATATAATAAGGCATTGCATTTTTATTTATTTATTATTATTATTATTTTTTTTGGCATGGCATTTTTAAATAACAATGTTATTTAATGGTAGAAAATATTTCATCATATTGATATATTCCCCACAGGGTTATTAAGCTATCTTATTTTCAGAAATTGTGGTATTTTACGGGTATTCTCCATGATAAATATTACAAAGGTATAGATCATAAATCTTTCCTTGATATGAATTCCATCTAGACTACATATCTTTTCAAGTTTTTATATATTTTTAAAATAACCTGTAGACTTTTTATTTTATTTTTTAGACTTTTTATTTTAATTTGCACTCACCTCAATAATGTGGGTGTTTATTTCTTTCCATTTCTCTCATACAATACTCTTCATATCATTAAGAATTAAAATGGTCAATGTTATAAATCAAGTAGAATCTTCACTTTGTGTTGTAGTAGGTTTATATTTTTTATTTTAAAATTCTTCCTCCAGCCGCCTTCCACTGAAGGAAGTTCCTTATGAGACTCATGTGCATATGAGTAAGCTAATCTATTTCTCTCTCTTTTTTTTTCTTAAATTGCTTTAACGGTTTTATTTATTTATTTGAGAGAGACACTGAGAGAGAGAGAGCATGCATATGTGCACAAGTCGGGGAGAGGCAGAGGGAGAGGGAGAAGCCGAATCCCCAGTGAGCAGGAAACCATATAAGGGGCTCAATCCCAGGACCCAGATTACGCCCCCAGCCAAAGGCTGAGGCTTAATTAATCAACTGAGCCACCCAGGTGCCCCTATTTCTCTTTTAGTTAAGGTAGGGTTACTACCATAATTAACATATTTTTGTATAATGACAGAAATTTACTTTTTCTCACACTTTTCTTAATAACTGGTTTTCTTTTTTTTTAAGATTTTATTTATTTATTGAGACACACACACACACACACACACACAGAGAGAGAGAGAGAGAGAGAGAGAGAGAGGCAGAGACACAGGCAGAGGGAGAAGCAGGATCCATGCAGGGAGCCTGGTATGGGACTAGATCCCGGGACTCCAGGATCATGCCCTGAGCAGAAGGCAGACGCCTAACTGATGAGACACTCAGGCATCCCAATATCTGGTTTTCAAGTTTGTTCTAGACGTGAAATACACTGGAAGCAATAGGGCAAACAGAACACAGCAGGGTTCTTCAGCCTCAGGACAGTTGGCATTTAGGATCAGATTCTCTCTGTTGTGGGGACTGTCCTTTGTACTGTAGGTTGTTTAGCAGCATCCTTAACCTCTACAGATTAGATACACTAATAAAAAAAAAATGCCTCTGGATATTGCCACACGTGCCGTAGGAAGCAAAATCTCCCCAGGTTGAGGAGCACTTGAATAGAGGAAGGTTTTATGAGCAAAGCTCAGAAATACTGCTTATCATTCTTAAATTCCACAGGCCAAAATACAGCCAAGAGGCAACATTCTAGGAAGACCACAAAGAAAGGGAAGCTAACTGTGAGTCAAGGAAGCAGAGGAAAGTGTTTGGTCGGTGACTGTTACAAAGCACCCTCATTTTCCCCATTTATTTTTCTTTTGTGATACACGTGGGTGTTTTTTAGGAAACAAACAAAAATCATACCCCATGCTCTGTGTCTATTTTGCCAAAGCCACTGTCTGGACCCACTTTATGGGTTCCATCTACGGAGCTTCCTTATCTCATACCTTCACTGTCAATAGTTTTTTGTATACAAGCGATCCACCCCTTCTTCCTGCAACAAATGAAGCTAGACAATTAGCCACTATCGATTTTTGTTTTTTCACCATCTAAGATGGTGTGTATGTTATCACAACCGAAGACTGCCTTTAGTCAATAAAGATATTGCTTCTCAAGCACGTGTGTGGCAGGACAGATATAGTAGTTTGAAAATGACTGGGTCAATGTCCAGTTTAAATGTGTGGGGGTCTGGACTTTGCCATAGTCCACGACTGTTCACTAAAACACAATTTTAATCATATGAATGAAGCCTGAATGTATTTCCCTAGTTCTCCAAGTTTTCGAAAATGTTGCATTATTTTCGATAACTAATGCCATTTCTGACCATTGTCTAAAACCAACGTCAATTTCTCCAAAACAGCTAAAATCTTCATAATTTGGACTCTGGACATTGCTTTACTTTCCTCCTTGCACTGATAGAATCTTCATTATAAACCAGTCTTTCATATTTCATGAATTCTTTACACAAGCAGCCAATTATCAATACTTCAGCTCTCATCGTGCTGCTTCCAGTTCTGTGATCCTAATTGTACTTAGAGTGTAAATTATGCAACATATAATTTGATTTTATAATGTCAATTGGATAACTCCTTCTTAAGAACATTTCATAGTGTTCTCACTAAAAACAAACTCGAATATTCCTTTTTCAACAAATACAATTATATTGTTTCCACACACCTATCATAATTTTAGGTAGAGTGACAACTTTTGGCAAAATCAAAGTTCTTCCTGGAATACTTTATGAATATAAAGTCCTTGCACTTCCTTTTTATCTTGTTGGTTTGTAAAAGACGATATAGTCTTAAAAAGGCTGCCCTTGGTAAATATGCTTCCTGCATTACTGCTTACTTGATTAATACTAACTTTGTATAGTTTTATTTCTTCACTGAGTAATGGTAAATTTTGTATCCAAGAGCAATTTTAACACAGATTTCATGTTAATGTACTTTTGATGCAATGGATTTTACTGCAAATAACAGACCTTGCAGGGATTTTGTTAGGAAGGTTACTTCTAACTGTATGGAAAAATGAAATGTGTAGATTACCTGGGTATCTAATTTACCTACGTTCACCAGATGCCCCCAAACCAAAGATAATTAAATATACTTATTAAAGGTAGCTTTAGAAATCATTTATATAAGTGAATATGGACTTAATCCTCAGAGTTCTTTCATCGCTTCTCCATCCATGAACTTGATCACTTGCCATAAAGGTCCTTCTAAAGATTCGTGTTAATACAGAAGAAAGAGTTCTCTCATACTCACACTCTGAAACTGATATTGAAAAGATCAATTATTGGATGGATACTAAACAACACATTTGAGTAAACAAGTTCATAGAAAATAAAGAAAAATGTAAGATTCCCTTACCCAGAATCTCCATAACCAATAATATCAGGTCTAGGAGCCCATGTCTATGTAGCAGAAAACTGTTTCAACAAGTTTTCTCCTTGTAGAGACACTAGCAAAACAGTATCTTTATGTGGTTTGACGAACATAGAGACATACCTGTAGCCTATTAAAAAGCTCATTTCCTTATAACCAAACAAGGCTAAAATTCAAGCAAGCAAGTTTACATGCTTTGGGGACACTGAGACTAAATTATTACAGTTTTACTAAATTTTACATTGTACTGCTTTATTATTAAAGCAGGATCTTCAGATGCATTAAAGAACACAGAAAAGCAGTATAAGAAAACAGAACCACCAAACAAAATATATTTAGAGATAACACTATGTGCATTAATTATATTTTATACCAAATTTTAAGTTGGTGGTTATTTCCCTCAAATTCATAAATTAATGTGTCCTCAATACTGTTGGTTTTGTTGTTGAAACATAAGGTGTGCGACTTTTATAATATGGGACAAACCAGATAATCTGAAACAGTGAGTCAATCTGATGAAGGCAAAACTCATCAGAAAATTAAAGTACTATAAGCAGTATGTTTACCATTGTCAGGAGTGATTAGATAAGAACTATGAAGACCCTTTCATGAATGCTCACATCATGATATAACTTTTGGTCAGAGAATGTATACCTAACTTCCCGTTTATTTGTAGGGCTTTGTCGTGTCAACATCCATCTGCCCCCATACTTAAGGGCATGGGCCACACCCATTTGCTTATCCCTGTACCCCTACCACCCCCCACAGGGCCATATATAGACTGGACACTCAGAATATTGTGAAGCACTCCTGCCAAATACTAAAAATATAAAGAAGAAATACAGCCATCCTCAGATTTAGACCTTGTACTAGATTCTAGAAGGTTAGCAAGACGCATAAACATCCATGGCGTTGTGAGTCCCATACTAGCTAGGTGAATATCACAAGGGTAACTTGTTGGGGTTAATATTTTCTGGGGGGACAAAAAAACTTTCAAAAAATTTAAACTACTGGCTCAGTATATATTTTACTTCTTTTTAACTATAAATAATAGTAGTTCTCTCATTGAGACACTAGACTCGTCCGATATATGCGCGTCTATACAACCTATCAGATATCTTAACATAGATTAGAGATTAGGTAATCAAAAGTTTTTTTTTTCGCCTCAATGATTCTGAGGTAGCTCAGAACCCTGATTAAAAATAGAAACTGACCACAAAAACAGAGTTGCTAAATGCAGCTGAGTTGAGTGTTGATGGTGGATGCAAACTTAGGTTGGGTGATAGATTTATATTGATTTATGGATTGGTTTTACTGCTACTCCTCACTATGTGCCCTAACCACAGATTCCTGAGCCAAATGTTCTGAGCGAGGTTAATCAGAGACTGTGGACACTTCAATGGAGCCACAGACAAGGAGAGAGAGAGAGTAATAGGAAGAAGAGGTCCCCAACAGAACCTGCAGATGTTGTGCCTCCCAGAAGTGCCTGTAAAACTCTGCATTCCTGCAAACACCTCTGCATTACTGTTTCTTTAGGCAGACACACGTCACTGGGTATTAGTCTTTAATCCCGAACCAATCATAATGGATACACTTGGCTTAGAAAACCTTCAGCAAAACAGCAGCTACTGTACAAAAAAACTCTATTAAATAGGTTTCTTAGGTGCTAAATTCTTTAATGTGCATAGAAGCAACTTTGATGCCCAGATATTTTCTTGGGATTGCTTTTAGTAATGAAATCTTAGTTTAACGTTAGCCTTACTGTCGAATAGACAGAAATAATAACCTTCATGATATTATGTAACTAATAAAAGGATAAAATTGTCTAAGGTTAAAAGTATTCTTTTTTTATTTAAAGATTAAGGCAAATTAATCCTCTGCACTCCCCACCTTTATAGATCACATGAAGCCATGATTCATAAAGAATGAATTGATGATGTATGATGAGACCATTAGTTCTATCCTCTGAAGTCACTCAAAACATGCCATTCTAAGTAGTGTGGAAAGAAAGCTCTAAAATTAAACCAGAAAACGTACTTTTCACTCACCTTAAAAACTTTGCTTTTATTGCTTAGTAACAAAAGGGGGGGATCAAAAGGGGGTAACCCAGAAGTAAAAACCAAATATATTTTTCTAACATTTGAACTTGTTTACAATTAGATTATTTTCAAATGAAGAAGGAGAGAACAATAAAAATGCACAGTTTCCGTAGTTAGGAATTCCAAATGTGAAGAGCTAATTCTTTAAAGTCTTACCACGCAGTACAAACTGGGAAGGTTCTTTCTACCTCTTTTCTGATTATTAATCACTTTAAGTACATGTAAGGCATGAGTTTTAGAGATCTGTATTCTTAGATGTAACTACATTAAATGAATCCATTATTTTATATTACACAGACATTTTCCATTAAATTAAGAAATCAATATATCTCTGTTAAACTTTCCAAGTTTATGGAAGTATATTTGAGGTTATCCATAGGGCAATCAGAGAAGGCATATTCACAGTAATAGCTAGCTGTGTGCTACAATGAAAATCCATAACCACAGTGTCTTAAAATATATGCCCCCAGGCATTCTAAAAGCATATGACAATAATTCATTTCCTAAATGAATGCAATGATGTCATCATTCTTTTAACCAAAAACTACTATGTATAATTTTAGGAAACTACCAGAGATTTATTGGTAAATAAAACTGGACAACTGGTGAAATGAAATTATTATGCATGTACAATCCTATAGGAATCTTGCATTTACGAAAAAAAAATAGGAATTTCACGTACAACAAAAACATCTTCTGCTTCTTTTCTTCCTCTAAGAGAAAATGAATTTTAAGAAATGTAATGTTATAGTCTCTCACCACGAAGTTTTAACACTAGAAAAAATTTAAACCTTGGATTTGTCTTTTCCAAGATTCTCTAGTAAAAAAGACGTGCGACTGAGGGGTCAATCTATATGCAGACTATCTACCACACTAAATTCCCCTAGTATATTGTCTCCTAATATTGGCTTTTTCTGATCATACTGATCATATTACTTCGGGCAAAGGGCAGACCTCTTGGGCAAAGTATTTGAATCAAAAAAGAATCCATAGAGTAAAAAAAAAAAAAAAAAAAAGAATCCATAGAGTATATCATATGATACCAATTTTACTTTAATTGATAATTATAATAACTTAAAATCATGGATATATATGAAGTATAATCATTTGTCACCCTAGCACTTGACATTCCGGATGATAATACATTTTCTAGGTGCTACTATCTTGAAAGACATCACATTGAGATGTTAATATAGGCAAAATTATGAAGACCCATCCACTTAACATATAAAAATTAAAATAAGAGCTATCCTTGTTAAATAAGCTGTTTACATCTAAAATAAACAAACAAAAAACATCTTTTTCTGCATGTGCCAGGTCCAATACAACACCAGGCCGCACGTGTGCATAGGTGGCAAGCATTCACCATCTCATCTCGTCCAGCTGATGTTTCCTAACCAGTGAACCAAGCCCCTTCAGGAGTAGACAGTTAACAGGGAATGACATTGCCCTATAAGGTCTAGCTTACAAGTGTTTAAACAATACCCAACCAACAAGGAGAGGACCATTTAGCAACCAGTTTAAATTCTGGACTTGGACCTGCCTTACTCACTAACTGAATGACCTGGGCACATAATTTAATCTTTCTCTATTTCTTTCTCTCTAACACGAAAACAGTAACATTGACTACATTAAATATCTCACATAGTTTTGGTAATGTAATGAGTGAAATACATGAGCAGGGCTTAGCACACCAGCTCAATGAGTGCTAAATGATTGCTACCGTTATTGTAATTATTGTTCATCATTGTGTTTAACATTATTCATATGATTATTCACTATTTCTTCTCTTTTGAGTTAGAAAAAAAAAAAAAAAAACCACCTGTGAGTTTAAGTATTACTATTCCAGGTAAAAAGTAAAAAAAAGGAAA
The DNA here is from genome assembly GCF_011100685.1 of Canis lupus familiaris. Classification (NCBI taxonomy): domain Eukaryota; kingdom Metazoa; phylum Chordata; class Mammalia; order Carnivora; family Canidae; genus Canis; species Canis lupus. The sequence continues at coordinate 83,531,734 of NC_049225.1, read as the reverse complement.
GAAAGAAAGAAGAAAGAAAGAAAGAAAGAAAGAAAGAAAGAAAGAAAGAAAGAAAGAAAGAAAGAAAGAAGAAAGAAAGAAAGAAAAAAGAAAGAAGAAAGAAAGAAAGAGCGAGCCAAGCTCAGGGCACTTTGATGACAGTTTGCCTGAAGATACAAAGATGGTAAATGGCAGGATCTAGAATGAAATCCAGTTGTTTAACTGTAGGTTTACCATTCTTTCGACAACCGTAACTGTACCCTGTGACAGCATGGAGTCCTTGGCAGCCAGTTTTTAGGATATGAGGGTTAGGACATTGGTTGATTCAGTTATTCTTCCAGAAGACACTTTGAAAGGCCACGGAGAGCCTTTTGGAGTTAAACAGGGTGTACCTCTCACTCTTCATCTGCATTCCTAATCAAATCTCATCTCTTTCTCATTCTTTCTGGAACGCACCCCTCACTGACCCTCACCCTCTGTACTCCTCATGAGCTTCAGAGCGCGATCACATCACTACACATTTAATATACACCAAAGGTTGTATGCCTTCTCTGATCCATGGTATTTTAGTGCTCCTCTACGAGAAGTATGATTCCTTCGCACTCATTGCATTTTAAAAAATGTAAATTTAAAAACTTTGAGGTTGACTTTTTGTTACACACATGCAAAATATATATGCTTATGTGCACTGCATTCAAATAGAAGGTGTCGAAGAAATCCGCTAATTGTCATTAATTACTGCATGATTAAACCACTTGAATTATTTCTAAGTAGACAACCTCTAACATCACATATAATGCAGGAGTGCTGTGAAATTATACATTTTTGTGCTACTCGGTTTTACAACAGCAATAACTGTTAAGCAAAAGGATTAAGCCTTTAGGGGTCTACTTGGGTAAAAATCATACATATATAAAATATCTAGATATTTCCTTCTTATTCCTGAATGGCATAGCTTAACAATGAGCACGAAGCAGTAAAGTTCATTTTTAATTGTGTTTCATCTCCTTCTCACCCAAGGAAAAAATTTCATGGTGTAAAAGCATTTTGATAAGCTGCATGCCTGACTCATATTTTCTCAGGTAATTAGTGGGGATCATCACACGCTGGGTGAAACAGGGGCTGCAAAATCATGACCTGTCACCACCTCATTTTAATGAATTTAGGGAGAGTTTTTTTTAAGGGATGATGCATATTTAACTATAAAAGGGGCAATTTGTGGGTGTTTTAGAGCTAAAGACTGACTTCAACTTTTTAAATCATCTACAAAATTCTGTACACTCTTCTTTCTAAAGACACCTGTAACTAAAGGCACAAGGTGTGTTTTCCAAAAATGCTGCTAAAGACACATTTTGAAACATTGTGATTGTTTCAGATTTTGAGATACATGATCATTCTTATGCTAGGTTTCTAGTCTGATTTATAGATAGAACTAGGAGGAGGTGTATTTTTTTTTTCACTTGTTTTTGGTGAATTTTATATGCATCAATCCTAATGCATTATTTACTATAGAATGAGGGCAGCGCTTCCTTAGGATGGTTTTCTTTTATATTTGGTTTCCATATGTGATGGCATGACATGAAATCCATCAAACAGTAGAAGAGAAAAAGAAGAAAAAAAAAAACCCTCCAAACACATACATTCATGGACACATAAATCAAACTACAGATTTTACTGTGTTGAGAAAATATGAATCACTTTACTCAGTCATGGAATCATCTTGGATTTTTTTTTAATTTTTGAATTTTTTTAATCAATAGTTCGCTGAACGTGAACAATTTTCATGCACTGGCACCTACATAATCTGGTTTATGCAGTGTGCTAGAGCTTGTCCAATATGAGAATGGAGTTCAGCTGTTAAAATACAAATGCCTTTACGATAGGGACCCCTTCAGCACGAGACACTTCTGATTATCAAAACTTCAGAATATCCCTGTCACTACATCAGTATTCACAGGCATTGCCTAGATAGTTAATAATCTTGGAAGAAACGGAGGTTTGGTAAAAAAAAAAAAAACAAAAAAAACAAAAAACAAAAAACAAAAAACACCTGAACAGCACCGTAAATCAAATTCACTGCACTTAAAGTTAAGCAACTCTCCTTAATATATATACGCTTGTTTTACAATTCACGATAAAAGGTAGAAGGCAACATACACTTGAAAAATCCCTAATTTGGAACCCTGTACACAGCAGAGGTTGCATTCAAAATTTTAAATGGAAATTTGCAGCCTCCCTGGAACACAGATGATTATAAAACCTCATAGGAACCGGTGATATTTCTAAACTATTTACAGGTCTAACTTCATAGAAATAGCCTACTGCCTGTTAAGTAAATTCTCTAGGTAAGAAATTCTCCTATAAAATTCGAATTTTTCTCTACTTTTGAAAATTTTTACTGAAATATTAACTTAGATCCAAAAAGTGGGTCACTGTTCATAGTTAGCTCAAGAATGTGTTTTCCCTGGAGTTCTATTAGTCTTTTCAAAAGCTTCTGTCCCTCAGCAAAAAGCTATTGCTAACCTATCCTACTAGATGTTAACTAGTAAATTAACAGTTTTGCTATCAAATAAGGAAGAAAAATTCACAGTCATACCTAGTGTCATCCAGTGAGATGATCTATAAACATAAAGTTTTTCTATAAAAATGCAACTGAGAAACTCACATCGGCGTCTCTTTTTCTACAGTTTTCAAACTGTAATGAATTTTTTATTATCTTTCATTTAATTCCATGTAGGTTTATTCTTGCTGATAACATGATCTATTGTTCTCTGAGCCATGGTGAGATTGCCATTTCTTAAACAGACAGCACTTATTGGAAATTAAACCTCTACTAATGTATTATAATTATTACTTGAGGGTAATTTGCTGCTCCAGCAGGGAGTCGCAGCCAATGTGAAGGTAACGTTTCTTCCAGGGAGCTGTTAATATTTCTTCTACGCTGAAATCCCACATAATGGATCTTGCCTAAGGCTGATTAATGATTTTAGAGCTGGAACAGTGATTTGTAGCTAAATCAGTCCTCACTGGAGGAGATTCAGGGTTATTTCAGTCAATACTGTTAAATAAGTGTGAACAGTAACTTCAGTTAACACACATGTAATCTAGAAGGTAAGAAAGAGAGAGGCAATAAAGGGAAGTAAATAATGGTAATCCTGCTGTCCGTGCATTTCATTTACCCTTATAACAGATACAGGGAAGAAACACACTGCAGTGTCATCAAACCCATGGAATTACTTCACTGCAACACATTTTTCTGCATCGAAAAAGCAATTTCCCAAACAAGTAAAAGCAAATTGAGCTAAGTGCCTAAAATAAATCAGCATCTTTCCCTCCCTTCTTTGGTTTCTATCACCTTCCCTGCTCAAGAAGAAATTGGACAAACAACTTGGAATGGAACTTGTGCACCACAGGTTTAAAGTAGAGGGGAAGGTTTCCTTTAGGACTATACCCTCAGCCCATAGAGTTCCAACAGTAAGCAAGCCACCCAGGCCCTGGGGAGCCAGCCTCTCTTTACCTGAGACAACGCGGAGCATCGAGCCGCAGGAAGTAACCTTGAGTCCCTTTGCCCTAAAGGCCAGGCATGCAGGAGGAAGGTACGCTCCAGTCATTCAATGGGATCCCTCTGTGTCAACATGAGGTCAAGGTCAATAAAAAGCAAGGACAGGACTGCAGCTAACGACAACGCTGAGGATGTCAACGTACATCCTCCAACATGTATTTCACTAACAGTTCCATTTTCCACTGTTCCAACGATCTCCAAACAGAAAGCAAGGAACAGTCACAGACATTCTGATACACATAGTGTCCTGAGGCCCCCCGTTTCCGACCAGCAAAACTGATGAATAAGCACCTTGCCTGAGGAAGGGGAAAGCAGGGGAAAGAAGAAACACTTGTGACTTAAAAGCTGAAGGTCTAGACATTTGCTCGTTAACAGGGGCCCGGCCATGAAAGTATCACGAAGGCTAAGTGAAAACTGTTGATCCTTTTACTTAACTAAACAATGTCACTGCAGGTAAAATGCAAAATATGGGCTGCAACTTATTATTTGGTTTCAAGAATCTGGAAGAGTCCAAAACAAAGAAACAAACAAAAATCTGCAAGAAGCTGGACTTACTAAGTATCTTCAAAAAGTGTCAATGCATTTGTAGTAGGAAAACTCAGCCCCTATGCTCTGATTGAAGGGCTGGATGTAAAAGGTTGTATGTACAACACTCGGTACTAGACTTTTAACAGTTATGTCTGACTTTCATTCAGTTTAGACTTCTACATAAACAATGCAACTCACACACACACACACACACACGCATGTGCCTATATACATACATACCCCCAGTCAATGGCTTTTAACCTTCAATCATAATCAATACCAGTCTACGTCTTAACCTTCAATCATAATCAATGACAAACAGTGTTTCTCAGTGAATAACACCAGACATAACACATCAGTTTTTTCCTCCAATAGGCTCAAAAGCCAAAATGCAAAATTAATTTTGCCAACGAGGGACGCCTGCATGGCTCAGTGGTTGAGCTTCTGACTTTGGCTCAGGGTGTGATCCTGGAGTCCCGGGATTGAGTACCATATCGGGCTTTTTGCATGGAACCTGCTTCTCCCTCTGCCTATGTCTCCACCTCTCTCTCTATGTCTCTCATGAATAAATAAATAAAATCTTAAAAAAAATAATTTTGCCAATGAGGCTGTTTATACCTTTGATGAAAAATATAGGTATTTGGTGGTCCCTCTATACACATATTTTATCTGGTTATTTGAAGTGAAAATTTGACTTCATATCCTATAATTGCTTCAAGAAACTTTATTATACATAGTTTAAAAAACATACAATTCACCCATTTAAAATGCAAAATTCTATGGCTTTTAAACAACATGTGAAATTCTATGGCTTTAATATATTCATAGAGTTGTGAAGCCATCACCACAGTAGAACTATAGAACATTTTCATCACCCTAATGAAAACTGTCCTCATTAGTAGTCATTCCTATCCTCATGCTCCATCCACTGTTACTAAGAAACTATTAATTTATTTTGTTTCTAAAAACTTCCCTATTCTAGATATTTTGTATAAATCAAGTCATACAATAATTAGTGGTCTTTAGTGATTGCTTTATTCAGGTTTCATCCATATGTAGCATGTCTCAGTATTTATTTTTTTTTTTTTAGTGTCAACTAATATTCCATTGTGTGGATAAAACACATTTTCTTGATCCATTCATCATTCTGCATGAGTTTGGACTATTTCTGCTTTTTGACTCTTAGCAATAATGCCATTGTGAACAATTATGAACTAGTTTTTGCATACATATTTTTATTTCTTTTAGGTTTCCAAAGCAGCATACTAATTTCTATTCCCACAAACAATGTAGGAGAATTCCAATTTTGCCAAAACTGCAACACTATCGTCTCTGTTTTTGCAGATAGTCACCCTAGTGGGTGAGAAATGTTTTCTCATCATGGTTTTGATTTGAATTTCCTTAACACCTAATGAAAAAGGACATTTTCATTTGCTTATTGGGCATTGTAATATATTAGGATTATTTGTCCATTTTTAAAGGGGTTGTCTCATCATCACTGAGTTGTAAGAATTCTTCTTATATTCCACATATACGTTTTATGTATTTGATTGGAAAATATGTTTCTGATACTGGGAGTTGTCTTTTCACTTTGTTAGTGTTCATTGATGCACAAATATTTTTAATTTTTATGAAATATAACTTAGCTATTTTTTTCTTTTGCTTTTTTTTTTGTTTGCATATCATGTCTTTGAAGTCTTTGTCTAACTCAAGTTCATGAAGATTTACTCCTATGTTTACGTCTAAGAGTTTTACATTTTTCAGCTCTCACATTTTGGTCTATGATCCATTTTAAGTTAATATTTTGAGACTTTTGAGGAAGAGTCCATCTTTACATATTGCATATAAGCATCCAGTTACTCCACATGTGTTAAAAAGTCAGGTTAATTAAGAACAAGATATTTGCTTCTTCTATGCCACTATGCTTCCTTAGCAGGATGCGGTGATAGATAAAAGTGCCTGTGTAATTTTCAGGATTGAATTCAGTAATGCATATAAAATTTCTAATATCTATTTTTATATGTGTTTAACATATAGTATTTGCATTTTACCTCTTAACAAATCTCCAGGGATTGACGTGTCCCCTGCATTGTCTCCTCAGTATGTCACCTGATGTTGTAGAAAGAATTTGGTTCTTTTTTTTTTTTTTAAGAATTTGGTTCTCAAAATGTGCTTTTTCTTATCTTCTGACCCCTGCTAAAATAAATGCACAAATAAATGGTCTCCCTGTGAGTCTCTCAGTTACCACTTAAATACCTGATAAGGTAATTCATACTTAAAAATACAGAATTGTGGGATGCTTGAGTGGCTCAATGGTTGAGCATCTGCCTGCGGAATCAGGGCATGATCCCAGGGTCCCAGGATGGGGTCTCACGTCGGGCTCCCTGCATGGAGCCTGCTTCTCCCTCTGCCTATGTCTCTGCTTCCCTCTCTCTCTCTCGGTGTCTCTCATGAATAAATAAATAAAATATTTAAAAATAAATAAATAAATAATTTGAAAAATTAAAAAGAATCAGAATTGTAACATCAGAAAAAGGCAACTCTTTAATGGAACTATGTTCCTTTGTAGCTATAGATATAGTAGCCTAACACTAACATTATTTCTTTGCATACTGAAGGCTCCTAAATGACCAGTGTCCCATACTGTGATATGATAAAAAAGATACTTGGTCTTTGTCTTGGTTCCTGGCACAGAATTCTTAAAATCCCTGGAATTTCCTGAGTGATAGGAGTGATAGGAACATCTTTTGTTTTAATGGGACAACTCTTGGAGCCATGATCAATTCAGGATGAGGACACATCAGCACAAAGGTGAGAAGTTCATAACTTTCAGGCCTACCCTCCTAACCTCTGGGAGGAAGGAAAACGCTAAAGCTTGAGTTAATCATCAATGGCCAATGATCTAATCAACATTCTTATGTAATTAAATCTTCATAAAGCCCCCTGAACGATGAGATGCACAGAACACCTCCAGGTGATCACCCCAGGAAGCACCCCACCACAGCTTGCCCTATGTATCTTTTCCATTGTCTTGCTGCTGAGTTGTATCCTTTTTAATAAACTGGTAGCAGTAAGCAAAGCACTTTCCTGAGGTCTGTGGTATATTCTAGTAAATTATCAAACTTGAGGAGGCAGTCCTGGGGACCTCTAATACATAGCTATTCAATCAGAGATATAAGTGACTCAATCAAAGGCATAGGTAGCCTTTCCAAGTATCCAGCTATGTGACCTTGACTGAATTGTTTTCCCCTACATACGCTTGCCCATTTTGTTGCATGGGAGTGCCAAAAGCCATATGGAATTTCTTGAGAATTAAGTGAGGTAGGGTATGTGGAAATGCTAGCAAGATGTAAAGCCCTAGATGAATATTATCAAATGTCCTAATAAATTCTATGGGTATTAAAATAATGTAAACTGATTATAGAGTTGCATGCATATTTAAATTATTCTCACAGCTTTCAAATAAAAACAATAGTAAGTTATTTGGACCAGGAACTCTTTTTCCCCCCTACTTTGAATTCATCTTGTGCATATTTTTGGATCCATTGGTCAGCTAATAATAGTGGATCCTGCAGGAATGGAGTATTTCTATATATTCTTTTCTCAATGACCAATAATACCATCTGCCAACCTGCGTGTTTTTCTCATCACTGAAAATCAGAAGAGTGTGTAATTATCCCACTGAAAGGGGATTTCTCAAGAAAAGCAAATGGAAGAAATATTTTCTTGTTGCACTGGATGAAAAAATAATGCCCAAAATGATGGGATGTTGTATAACTTTATATAAAACCATAACACATAAACACAAACAATGTCAATGCTCTATGCTATTAATTACTAAAATCTCGTATTTTTAAGGCTCTTGGCACTTGGGTTAGAACTGGATGATGACTGAGACTCTCACCCTGAATTAATTAGGAAGAGGGTGTTTTGAATGATAACAAAACTGCCAATTAACATTTATTTACTTTTGGAGCAGGTGTTAAATGATTGATTTCAAAGTGCAATAATACAAGTCTGCTTTGTAACTAGAGCTGTGAAAAATATTCACAGCCTAAACTAAAATAAGTGTTTACAAAAAAGAAAAGAAGGGTAGCCCAGATACAAGTAAAAACAACCACTTTATACATAATGACGTTAACACCACGGACAGTCCCTAACATGCTAGGATAGATCACAATACATATCTCCCCCTTCAGAATATTCAGCAATGTGCTGAGAGAACTTGCAAAATGTCCTGGTTTCAAACATTTTATATTACAGAGATTCTGGAATGGGCACATAAGGTGGAACAAGAATATCTGGATCAAGGACTGTGTGATGGAAAATGGTTAAGCGGTATCCATATGGCCACCTTACGACCCGTGGGCCTCAGCTTACCATGGATAGATGCACGTCATATTATAATTAATGTACCAAGAAAATACTTGTTCTTAGAAGCCTTACAAAGATGGCATATGTGAATAGGTACAGCATTCAGAGTATATCTTTGAGGTCATTTACTAACAGACAACAAAATAAAAGTCATTAAAATTGGAAGATACTTTCCCACATTAAGTGGAAATACATAACTAAGAATTTTATCCATATGTTTGGCTCCAGAGGGATTATTGTATAAACTGCAAGAACTCTGCACTCAAAGTAAGATTGAATTAATTAGAATAATACATGAGATTCACACTGGACAGGCACAGGCCAAAAATCTTACTTTAGTTTGCAAATATTCGGTTCTATTCAAATAATATTTAATTTAAAAAGCTGCCTGTATATATTAGGAGCCAAGTTGAAAGCGATGGGGTTTGGGGATTAGCATCATAGTAGAAGTACAACACGGATTTGATTCTTCAATATCAAATAGACAGGAGCAAAGTCACAGGTACAAATAAATGTAATGAAATGGATTTCATTAACTCCTGTAACATGCTGGTTAATTTATACGTCATCTTGATTTGACCATGGGATACTCGGATATCTGGTTAAATATTATTTTTGAGTATATCTGTACCTCTCTCCGGAAGAGATTAGCATTTTAATCATAATAAACTAAGTGAAGCAGTTAAGCAGATTGCCTGTCCAATTCCGGAGCACCTTCCAGTCTGCTGAAGGCCTGAAGAAAACAAAAAAGCAGAGGAAGAGAAGATTTTCTCTCTCTATTGGCTTGAGCTGCTGGGACATGAGTCTCCTCTTGGCCTCATAATATCACACACACTCTTGGCACTCCTGGCCTCATACTCAGGTCTTTAGACTCAGACTCAGGTCTTCAGACTCAGACTCAAAGTACATCCCCAGCTTTCATGGGTCTCCAGCTTACAGATGGCAGATCGGGGGACTTCTCAGCCTCCATCATCACATGAGTCAGTTCCTTATCATTTCTCTCTCTCTCTTTCTGTGCCTCTCTATAGATACATCTCATCTATATCTGTACCAGAGTTCTCCAGACAAGAAACTACAGTGCATATAATGTGTATAATATACTCTATTTTATCCTACAATATGTATGATATATCATATGTATATCCTTGTAGGAAATTATTTCCCCTCACCTATATCTTATGACTCTCTCCATATATATAGTAGAGGCTACTTTTAGGCAAACAGGCTTGAGCAAGGGAATACAGACAGGCCCATCAGGCGACCCACTTCAAAATATCCATAGGCTAGCAACTAGGCAAAATTACCAAAAAAGAGAGAATCCCATATGTTGCCATACCTCCTCGTCTTCCTCCTTTAAAAATAGCTCCCACCCACTACCTTGTGACAGACAGTCTCTCCTCTGCTGTCCTGCCTGCCGATCGCTCGTGGTGTCTTCAATCGATGTCTTTGTTTGGTCTCAGGTGAATTCTTTCACCACCTGTGCGACCAGCCTCCACTCCATCATCGCCCCACACTTGGGGGCTCCCACCTGGTCGAGAGACATCCCATTGCTCTACATCTATCTCTCTATCTATCTCTCTATCTATCTGTCTATCATTTATCTATCATCTATCATCATCATCTATCATCTCTTATCATGATCTATCATCTATTTTCCTATCATCTATCTATCATCATCATCTATCATCTATCATCTATATCTATGTATCTATCTATGTATCTATCTATCATCTATCATTTATCTATCATTTATCATCTATCATCTATCATCATCATCTATCTATCATCTATTATCATCATCTATCATCTATCTCTCTATCATCTATCAATCATCATCTTCTATCATCTATCTATCTATCATCTATATCTATCTATCTATCTATCTATCATCTATCTATCTATCTATCTATCTATCTATCTATCATCTCTCTATCTGGATAGATATAAACTCATGGAGAAAAAAAAAGAGAAAAAATAAATAAATAAACTCATGGAGAGAAGAACCAAATAGTATGGTGGAAAGAAAAAATGTGCTGTGGGAAACAAAGGCAAGAGAAAAATTAAAGTTCCTTATTACTCACAGCCCACTGACAAGTCCTTGAAATAGTCAGAGTGACCTTCCACTGGGAACTCTTCTGCCACTTTGCTAAAGGGAAAAGATAATCTTAGCCCAACCCCCCAGGATCCTGTGAGTCTACTTTACATATAAAGATTCCTTTGGAAGCTTCCTTTATCTCTACCACTCCCCCAAGATACATGTTGGCAGCCATCCTCCAAGCACATGGCCCACTGGTATACATCTGGAGGGTCTCACGACTAACGTTGTATTAGGCAGCAATAAATGACTTTTCCGAACAACAGCTAGCCCCCTTGAAGTCCTGGAAGCCTTGCTTCTAAAATACCTTGAAGGCTTGTCCTAATCCCTCCCCTCCCAAATTGAAAGTCTATAATGGACCACTCCTCATGACCCCAGGGCAGCTTTTTCTGCCCACAGGCTCTCTCCCTGTGCTTTAATAAAACCACCTTTTGGCATCTAAAATGTGTCAAGGATTGTTTCTTGGCTGTCTGCTCCGAACCCCACTGCTTCAAACCGCATCCAAATGGACAGAGAGTCCAAAGATACGCCATCTGCAAAACCTTTTTGTAAGATTAGGAAAGTCATGCAACTTTTCTTTTGTGCCACTCAGGCAAATTATCTAATCCCTCTGAGCTTGATATTTACCTCTGGGGCCTTTATAAGGTTCTTAGAGATCATTGGCTGGTATTGTTCAGTCATTGTCAATATTTATAATTTGATTCTTCTCTGTGTTCTTTTTCCCCATTACACTGGCCTCTGCTGTTTGTCTCCTTCTTCCCTCTGTTTCTCAGAGACAGCTTCCAGATCACCCAAGATCCTTCTGGTTCTCCACTGGGCAACACTGTTAATGTCTTTCAAGCTGTGACGACCAGACCTTAACTCAACACCACTGAAGCCCTGCTCAGTGGCTGACGAATGAGGGACAGATGGGGCTGGGCAGGGAAAGATAAAGGAAAGACCCAGAGTCAGGCTCTCCTATACCTCTGGCCTCTCCAAGACCCCAAAAGGACACTGAGAGGCCCTGGAGTCAGGCTCCTATAAATCCCAAGGAAACAGAGATAAGGCAACAAAAACAGAGAGGAGGAAGTAAATCTGGCCCCCTGGCTCCAAAATGTTAGGGAGTATCTTCCTTTGATGGCCACCAAGTAATCACAGACTCACCAACCCAAAACCAGCCACATGTCATTCACTCAAGAGGGCACAGAAAAATCTCAAGGCCATAAATGTCCTGGTTAGGTTCTCAATAAAAGACCAGCCCTACAAGCCCCCAGTGGCAGCCTGTTTGGGACCCCTCTCCCTCCTGGGAGCCTTCTCTGTATCCTTACTTAATAAATTCATCCCTTTGCTCACTATCCTGTGTCCTCGAGATTCATTCTTCAACAACGTGAGGCAAGAACCAAGCTCTCCCGTAACAGTGAGCTTCATCTCCTTTTAGCTACACACAGTATTTTACTAAAACTTCTTAGGACTGATGTCAGGTTTTGGGTAGTTGTTTCTCTTAGCAATAGTACACAAATAACTTGTGAGAAACTCAATAAGGTCAGGAAATGCCCTAAAATTACATGTGTGTAGCTGAACATATAACATTTTAAGTGGAAATACAAAAACCTGGGACATCTAGGTGGATCAGTCCGTTAAGCATCTTTGGTTCGGGTCCTGATCCCAGGATCCTGGGATGGAGCCCAGTGTCTGGGGTCCCTGCTCAGCGGGGAGCCTGCTTCTCCCTCTTCCTCTGTTATTACCCCCCCCCAAACCCCCCCTTTGAGCACTCTCTCTCTTTCTCTCTCTCTCTTTGTCAAATAAATAAATAAAACATGTTTTAAAGAAAATTTTAAAAACTGTATTTTTTGGCTAGGACATTTTTTGAGTGTCATTTTTTTTTTTTTTTTAACTAGGACAGAAAAAAAAACATACTTTAGTTGCATAATAGTGATTTTTCATGTGGATCTGTGTTCTTTAGTTCCTGTTAAACCCACTACATACCGTGTTAGCTAACAGTACTATCGTCTAGCTCACACTTCACTATCTTTTCACCAAGACACGGTGAGAAGTCTGTCCCTCAGTATAATAGCGTAGCTCCTTACACCACATGAGATTTGCTGGGGAAATCCTTGACTTTGGGCTCAGACATGCGGTACCTGCAAGATGCACAAGTAGTAATACAATTTATTTCAATACAACTTCAAACATCACACTTATTTGAATCCTGGATTACTCCTGTTAAAAGCTAGAGCATAATACCCAATGAAAGGTTTGTTTCGATTATAGAACAAAAACATTTTAAACTTTGAATATAATGATTTCCGTTACACAGAGTATGAGAGCACCTAACAAATCTTTCCTCAAAGAAGTCAAACCCTCAAAAGCTCCAGGCAAAAGCCTTTGAGATCTCTTGTGATGCACTTTTTCCTTAAAGACAAATTGGAAACATCACTTCTTGGCTTCCCTTCCTGCTCTCAGCAGAGAGGGTTTCCTTTCTCCTAAAACCCTGAAAAGTTAGTGAGATTATAATTAATTATATATTAGTAGAAACTACATATAGGATCAAAGGGGGAAAAAGACAAATGGTAAAGAAAGAAGAAAGGAAGGAAAGAAGAAAGGAAGGAATAAATAAATGTTCTCTCTCCCTCTTCACTGTCTATCATAACAACATATTTTTTTGAATGGCATTTCAGCTAGTTGTTTCCTTGGCTCCTGAGTAGATCCTGAGGCTACTGAAGGTGGGATTTTTGTTTAATTTCACCTTCTCAACCCAATACAGGGGAATGTCAGGTGTAGGATAGTAAAAGAGTTTGGAAAAAAAAATGAAATAAACATCAAAGACAGCAAATAGTTTATATGCCAGCTTAAAAGGATAAAAAAGTGAAGAAAGGAAAATAAAAAGAAAGAAAGAGAGAAAAAAAAAAAAAAACAGTGTCTGTATGAGGGATTTGGTTTGAACCCAATTAGTTGATGATTTCCATGAACCCGAAATGGTGTGCGGGGGGGCAACAAGCAAGGAATCATTGGTCCCTGCGAGCCGCACCACGATGGGCAGTAGTGGTCTGGTCTAACATTATGAAAAAATAAATGGATGTACGAGAAAACTGTGATTCTAACGATTGCTTCGTGTTTTCCCTGCTGTTTCGTGATGTGTTTCAGTATTATCTTTGTAAAATTTGTAAAATTTTAATAGAAACTAGGGTTAAACTTAACCTTTTTCTCCCAAGGTAAGTAACTGCCTCCTGTGTTCTGTCATTTTTCAGGTTGTTGGATTCTCAAAGATTAATAGCAGATACTCGCCTACAGAGAGTATCTTAAAGTGAGCTTGAGATTGGAATTTACTCGAAACACGAAATATGTCTCTGCTTTTGGACTTACTCCATGCTTTGATTTCTTATCAAAGTTTGTTCTACCTTTTGGAAACATCCTAGCCTGGTGCTGTTTAATTGACCCAGGCCAAGTCATTTTGCCTTTCTTCATTTATTCTTCATATTCTCATCTAGCACCTTTCACAAGGCAGGTACAGTGGTAAGAGCAAGGCAGAGAGCACCGGACAAAAAAAACATGACTGCCCCTCCCCTGCCAGCGTGTGGGGAGTAGGCCGTGAAGTGGCAGGGGATGCCAGTTACCCAGCCACAATGCCATGGCCGTGGGAATAGTAAAAAGAAGGACAGGACAAGTGGACCTAGACTGAAGTTGTATTTTATCTCAGGTAAACACCTCACTTTGTGTTCTCTTTTTTTCCAAAGTAACAAATATTTTAGGAAATTGGAGCAAAAAGAATAAATGAACATGCTTCATAAACAATTCATCAACCCAATATACAGTTGGCTTCAAAAATTCTCTATATGTACACATATGCAATTTGTCTATAAATTTATAGATATATATAAAATAAAGCAATGATATATATATATATCAGATATATGGATAAAATATGATATCTTATTAAGTAAAACACATTTTTTTTTTTCCCAATAGGGCATGAGCAGAGGGAGGGACATAAGAAGAGAGAGACCAAGAGAGAATCCCAAGCAGGTTCCATGCCAGCACACAGCCCGACATGGGGTTTGATCTCACAAGCCTGAAATCATGATCTGAGCCAAAATCGAGTCTGACACTTAGCTAACTGACCTAGGTGCCCCCAAAGGACAAGCTTTCTACTGTATAATTGATCAAACAAAATGTATTTATTGAAGCTATACAGTATATATATTATGTAGGCCTATACACATTTTATGTATCTGTTTTGCTACAAAATACATTTTTAGACTACTATCTTGATGGTAGCATAATAGTCTACTGTTCCACGACTTATCTACTTCATTGTTTTAAAATGCTTGATTATTTCAATAATAAAATAACTATATGATGGATATTTTTACCTAAGGATAAATTGCAAAATTAGAATTACCAGAGAAGTTAGAAGAAATGTTGCTAAAGCTTGGACATAAAATGACAAATTGCTGAGATAATGATTTTATTTTCTTTACTTCTATCCATGACTTTCTCCTTAGAAAATCCTTCTACATCCTAACACCTAATAAAATATTACCTACTTTGATCATGCTATTGATACGGCCTCATTCCTATACTAGGGTTTTAAAATTATTTTAAAGCTAATTTTGATATGTTAAGAGGGAGAATATTTTTCCAAACAATTCTAAATAATAAATTGCTTAACACAATTATTAATTATTTCATTGTTCCCCTACTTGTTTAGATGGTACACTTACTATGTAATCATTTCTTCCGAATTCTAAAACTTGCTTCTTATCATTTTTGTGCAGAACAGTATTTCTATTTCAGTACTTCTTCAATTAGATTATTGAAGAAGTATAACACATTTTCAAATAAACGTCTCAGGGAATGATTTTTATATTTTCATATTTTATATTCACTATTTTTATATCAAAAGACAGTATAATTTCCTATACCTCTTATGCCCCCAACTCAATTTCCCATTATTAGTATCATTCATTACTCTAGAATATTTTAATATATTTTTTAAATTACGTATAATACAGAATTAAATCTTCACTATTCTAGGTTTTTTATGTACTTCTTGACAATTTTTTTGTTTATTCTTTTTAATAAACAACAATTTTTGTTGACACTTAACTGAAGTCACTTAGAATTCTGAGATTAAATCTGCAATATTTGAAATTTGGATAATATTTTTGGTGACATCTAAAACCTTACTAACCATAATTCAAATTTTCTTCATTAATCTTCAGGAAAATTTTATATATATATATAAAAGTGAAGTTTTATTTCTCCCTATTTTCTCAAGAAAGTTTTATGAATTAAATTTGTCCACTTACTCTTTTAATTGGCCATAGTTTTATGATTATTAATTTTGTATCTAACAAACTTGTTCAGTAAAAACTGGTTCTTTTAGTTGGTTTTTAAATTATATAAGTTTATCTGTAAATATTATTAGTCTCTACTTCCACCAAAAAAAAAAAAAAAAAATTCATTCCAGGGTTAGTCCTTTAAAAACTATTTTTCCCCTTAACTTCACTATCATTTTCTTTTGCATCAAAGTAAAAGCCCTTTGATATTACTGAGAGAACAGAAATTCTCTGTTCTTTCAGGCATAGCTATCAAGTTCTGTCAAATATCCATTAGCATTTATTTTGTGTCAATACATTATTTTTCCTATTCAGTCCTCTTCATAGGCTGATTTTTTTCAACATATTCATTTTTACATCATCAGAGTGGAGATAAGTACATATTTTCCACTCACATAACTATAGGTAACTTAATAACAATATTTCTTAAAAGAAAGCGACGTTCTTTTTGAGGTACACCCTTCTATGAGCTAGAATGACTTCTCCTCTTGTCCTTTCTGTCAGTCCAATACATCTTTTACTTCACATTCCAACAGTATCAGCATCTCATTTTAGTGTCTTCAAAATAGTCATGCATGTGGTGTTTTATGTCATCTTCTCCATAATATTGCAAGGTTGAAATGCCAGGAATTCCATTGCTATTGAAAGAAACTAGCAGGAAGTCTACACCAGATCCCTGGCCTTCCTGGCAAAGCATGAACATAACTTTCAAAGAAAACTGTTAACCTCAAAAATAATTCCCATCTCATGCAGCAGATTGAAGTGACTTAAAAACCATTTTTCATTAGAGCTGGACTACTAATTCTGAACCCAGAGTCAGATCCATGTGGCAGGCAGCCGGGGAATTTTTTTAGGGTACTATTATAAAAACTCATTGGATGACACATCATGCTCCTGTGGTCTTATTACGCTTTTTTCACACGGAACAGTTAAAGCAAATTATATTAAATTATAGAGAAGAGATGATTTCAGGTGACAGTGTAAAGGGCTTTGATGCAGAGATATTGCATTTTAAGTTCAGAGCTAGACCCTGCTTTATAGAAGAGGGAACGTATCCGGAGGAGCGTTTCATCTAATCACCTACTCACTTTTAAAGAAGTCCCATTGTTTTGGCAAAACATTGGTATTAAGGACTGAACTATGCCCCCTCTGCCCCAACTCACACGTGGAAGCAACCTGTGAATTGGGGCATTCACCCCAATTACATTCACCAACGTGAATGTAATTGGAGATAAGGTGTTTAAGGAGATAATTAGGTCAGAAGGGTGAGACTCTAATCCATAGGATTGATGTCTCTATACAAAGGAGAAGAGGCCTGTGAGGATAAAGAAGCAACCATTTGTAAGCCAGGAAAAGAGGCCTCCGCAGAAATTAATCCAGGTGGCATCTTGATCTTGGACTCAGCCTCCAGAATTGAGAGAAAATGAATTTCTGTACTTTAGGCCATACAGTGTGTGGCAACGGAGCAGACTAACACGATAGAACTCACTTTCTATTTTGGAAACTATTGCCCAGGTCACACGTTTTTAATGGCCACATAGATGAAAGCATTTTGCCAGGAAAACAGAGCTTTACTGACTTACGTAATTCCAGACTCTTATTCATGCTAACTCACTGGAGCCTGACAGTAGCTGTAGCAGTCACGGGGACAATCACACGCGGCCCTTTTTCGTGGCTGACTCAAAGGACGGATCCACCTAAGTATGTCAATCACACAAGTTTTAATCATCATCACTCTCACCTACAAAGTATGATACCGAAGAGCATCACGTCTAGTTGCGCAGAATCTCTAGATGCAGAGATATCCAGTATGTGTGCAGGAGAGAGAGAGGGAGAGAGAGAGAAAAATCAACAATTAGGAAAACTAAATCTTGTGTACGCACTTGATGTTGGAAAAAGAAAGAGGGATTTTATCTATCCCCACTGAATGTAGTGCCTCTTTATCTTGAGAATATAAAAAATACAGATAGAAAGAGTATGAGAGAAAAGGAATAATGACCGAAGACTGCCAGGCAGTGGTTGCTGTGACACCTGTATTCCTCTGTGTTTGATATGCATTGCTTATTAAGACAGAAAGTAAGTGGTGTATGCTGTGGATAGAATGCACGAGTGTGCTGATCTGAAAAATAATTTGGTGTATTGCCTCCAAAGCAGTGATGCGACCAAGAAAGAAATAAAAGGCTGTGAGCACTTACATATTTCTTCTCATGTGCATCAAAAGCTAAAAGAGCAATAAAAGGAGACAATTCAGACCTATTTATACATCTGGTGCTGTTTTTTTGTTTGTTTTCTTTAACACAAAAGAGTTCTAAAATCGCCCAATTGTATTTATCTTCTAGATCCTACAACTCATTAGTGATTTAATAATTGAAAATATAGGGGATCCCTGGGTGGCTCAGCGGTTTGGCGCCTGCCTTTGGCCCAGGGCGTGATCCTGGAGTCCCGGGATCGAGTCCCACGTTGGGCTCCCGGCATGGAGCCTGCTTCTCTCTCCTCCTGTGCCTGTGCCTCTCTCTTTCTCTCTCTACATCTATCGTGAATAAATAAATAAATAAATAAATCTTAAAAAAATTTTGAAAATATATCTTTAGAATCGTGGTTATCTTTGTCACAGAGGGTTAAGCTAAGAACAATTATTTAGAAATGATATCAATGAATCTGTATGAATACAGTTCACTGGCAAGTAGAAGTTACTGCAAAAGAGTCCCCCATGGGTCCTATCTAAGATTTACGGACATATTAAAACATTGAAAAGGCCCTGCCATCCAAAATCTCCAAAGTACACGTGACTTGGGGCATTTAAAAAAAAAACAAAAAGCTGAAAAATCTCCACCAAACAGGAGGACAGTGGTGCCTGGGGAAGCCTTGTGTAGATACTACATAGGCCCATATGGAAGGAACTCATGGCTCAGTGCCTGTGATCTGGTCCCAAGAAGAGTGTCAGAGATCTTTTGCCAAAATACACAAATATGATCCTGTGACCTTCAAACGTCTAATGGACAAATGATCTGCTTTGAACCCTCCAGAACGAGAGCATCCTTTTCCGGATTCGCATTCGGATTTCCCGCCGGAACTGTGACGTTGCTTAGGAATCCTCCCCTACACCACCCAGGGATGTGTTCAGGGTGGCTGGCCTCAGTTTCAACTCAAATAGGGCTTGGGTTTGCTCTCAGTATTATTACCTTAGCTATCACCAGGGATTTGTTCAAACGTGTTTATGTTATTAACTCTGGCCTGTGAAATGCACAGTGAAATAGGTTGAGTGTGTTCTGAGGAAGTTTCTTATCTCCTAAGTGGAAATCACAAGAGAAGGGCTGCTTGTCCCTGAGTATTACTGAATCCGGATACCACAGGTGGAACGGCTACAGCTATTGTCTTATAAGCCATCTCCTTTTTTACTACACTAAGGACTGGGCCAATATTGGTCGTAACGAACGGATAAAAACGCCTCCGATGGCATCATTCACCTACTGAATGCAGCAGTGCTACGTCTGGATGCCCAGATGCATGAGACATAAACTAGCCCTTAACTGTGAGCCAATTTGAAGCTGTATTGATATTGCCGCTGAAAACACTTTTTAAGGAATAGGAAGTTGTAAAATAATCTCAGGACATCTCTCTCCACATTTTTCTCACTTGTTTCCACTTAAGGAGGAGAAATGTAGCTCACATTCTTCCATTTTCCTTTGAATACCCTTCCTTTCTTCCCTTTTATGAGTTTTCCTTTAGGGTTTAGTCATTGATCTATTAACCTTTCCTGGACGCACTCTTTCTATAGGTGATCTGATTAGATTCCATGGATATAATTCTATCCAATTACCCCAAACTTCCAGATTTATTTCTCCAACCAGACTTCTCTAGAGTCTCCCGACTTCCATAATCAACTTCCCGGCTGACACATCCATTTCCATGTCTGATGGTCAACTCAACTGATTATATACAATATACTTTTTTTTTTTTTTAAGATTTTATTTATTTATTTGAGAGAGAAAAAAAAAATAGCACAAGCAGAGGGGAGGAGTGGAGGGAGAGAGAATCTCAAGCAGACTCCATGCGGGTTGCAGAGCCCCATGTGGAGCTCAGTCCCATGACCCTGAGATCATGACCTGAGCAGAAACCAGGAGTCAGAGGCTAAACTGACTAAGCCACCCAGGTGCTTCATGTACAACAAAGCTAATGTTATTCACCAAGTTCTCCCCAAATGTTCCTTATTACTGACAACCTCCTTGATTTATAACCCATAAATACCACCATCTCCGAATATAACCTGAGCTGTCCTAATGCTCTCCAAATCCACAACCTTTGTCTTAAGCACCATCACCTTATCCCCATTCTAGAGCAATGTGTTTTTTTAAAAAACAAAACCAGATCAGATTGTCACCTCCCAGCTTAAAATTTTCAATGACTTCTCATTGTCCTAACAACAAAAATCAAACTTTTTACAGTATCATGGAAAATCCTACAGAAGCTGACTTGCCTCTCTCCCTGACCTCAACTAAAACTGCATTCATCCTCCCTAAGTAAAATCCAGCCACTCTGGATTTGCTCTAGATTCTTCATGCCTTTCATGTCCCAAAGCCTTGCCTATTTTTGCTAGTTCCATATCAGTCTAGGAGCAGCCTTTTCCTCGAAGATCTTACCAGGATTTTTCATTTCAATTTCAGTTTAAACATTATCTTCTGAAAAGGTTTTCCCTCACTACCCAACCTAAGACAGTATCTGTTTCCGGTACCCTCTGTCACATCGCTCATGCAAATTCATAAAATGTTTCAAATGTTAGAGGTTAGCAGGCAAATGTCATGTTTTTAGTGGAGGCTTGATGGGAAATGCTGTTTAAAATATCAACTCCCTGACTGTGCTCCCAGCTTTCCTAAAATCTCCCTATTTTATTTTTTGCCATTTTATTACTGAGGTCTGAGATAGAACGTTTATTGCTTGTTCACTGTGAACCTCCTCACACGGGACTTCAAGCTACTCCAGGCCTGGATTTCATCGCTCTTCCTTCACTGTCGCATTACCTCTGTCTGTGTCAAGAACATAGCAGGTGACCAATACATATATTCAAATAAATGAATAAAATTTGTGTTTTATTCACAGTACTTAACACTCTGAAATAATTTATTTTTGGACTTCTTCCTTCTAGAATACGAAGTCTTTGGGAACAAGAAACGGGCTTGTGGAAATCATTATAGTATCTTCAGTATAAGGACTCTTGTCTGGCACAAAATAAACATCATGAGTGTAGGGATGTATGAATAATTCATTTCTTTGATAGTGATTTGACCATGGAGGTTGTTTTGGGCTCAGCGTTTCTTAGCTCATTCGAGTTTGCTTTAGGATGGTTCTCTTGTTTTTCTCCCCAGTTCTTTCTGGGTCATGTAATAAATTATCAAGGCTTTAGTGCACATTCTGGGCTAGAAGGTCTGTCCTTGAATCCTGCCTCTTCCACTAACTTTGCGATCTATGGAAAGTTACATGACACTTACGTTCCTCAATTTTCCCATACAATTCATGATAGCACAGTGACAGCTGAATGAGTCACCATTAGGTCGTGCAGGCACACGCCAACTGCTCAAGCTACGCTGAAGGTTATTTTATTAGCCGTATATTTTCTCCAGCCTAAGGCCTGCACCCACTGACAACGGCAGGAGAGAGAGAGAGATTTAAGAACTTCCATCTCCTCCACCCGACATCTTGATAGGAACAACAAGGCAAATTCTGACAATCTCCCACCACCCAGATTGCATTTCCTGCCTGGTCAAGTGCGTCAAATTCTACTACCACTCACAACCTCTTTCTCTGGTGTTTGTTTTTCTTTTCTTTTCTTTTCTTTTCTTTTCTTTTCTTTTCTTTTGTTTTCTTTTCTTTTTCTTTCTTTTCTTTTTTTTTTCTTTCTTTTCTTTACACTCATAAGGACTAAATGGTGCAATGGCCTAAGAATTCTCCCTCTCTCATGATCAACCAATAATATCTCTTTCTCCCATAGATCTGTTTGGACTTCTTATGTAGCTGGTGAGAATGTGACACCTTTCCACATTGAGGATGGACTACGGAGTAAGAAAACATTTTTCTTTTCCATCTGCCTTGTTCCCAATCCAGTTTTATCAAAGCTCTTTATCCTGCAGATAAGGACACAAGCACGATAACAGCAAAAAGTTGCCTTGCCTGCCTTTCTTTCTTTCTTTCTTTCTTTCTTTCTTTCTTTCTTTCTTTCTTTCTTTCTTTTTTCTTTTCTGTGCAATTCCTTATAGAAATCTTTGGAGCAGTTTGAACCTCATCTGGGTTGAGTTAAGGGACTCCTGGTCCCTTGACATAATACTCTCCAGTAGTGCTCCAAACTTCACCATCTTTCCCCTAAAACCTTATCACTTCCTGTTGCATTAATACTAAACAACCTTGTGAAACGTATAAACCTTTTCTTTGTCAACAATCTTTTTTCTTCTTATTCCCCCTTCCCTGCTTCAACTTCACTTGCCAAAGAATGAAGATGAACTTACTGTATCTCTCCTATTATTTCACTCCCTTGCTCACAGATTTTCATTAGCTTCCCATTTCTTACAGGATAACCTCCCACATCTTTGCCATTTAAAAGCACGTATCTATGCACGCTCTAATCCTTACTAACATTTCCAGCTTTTCTTCCCTCAGTTTGTGTATAAGCACCTGTGTTACAGTCAAAGGGATCTTTCTGCTTCAAACGAATACACACTGTGCTTTTGTGTGTCTTCAGATAATCTTTTCCCCAACCTGGATACCACATTATCCTTATTTATCTAAACTCCCAGCTGGAAATACCATCCCTCCCTTTCTGAGCAGTATAGCCTTGCACGATTTCTCGTTTCTCTGAATTTTACTTGAACTAACATCCTACAGCATCCGTCTGACATTATCCCATGATAACAGGCCTTCACCAGAGTTTTCTGACTCCTTGTTAATAGAAAACTATTTTAAAATGAGATTTTACAATACCTAGCATCTTTTTTTTCTCCTAAAAGAACAGGTGCTCGAAATTAATTATTGACAGGGTGTCTCAGTGGAAAGTTAAATCAAGCCTTTATAATTGTGAAATATATGATGCTGTATATCCTCAAAATGATAGTCAAAGCTAAGAAAGTTACGGCAAAAAATTTATCTTCGAAATTCTTTGAGCCATTTTTAACCCCACTAGGGGGTTAATTTGGTATTCTTGCTATACATAAATGAATCAAAATAATATATATATATATTCGATATTTAATACATATACTTATACATATTTAATAGTTATATATATAAAGAGAAATGATAGGACTGAGAATCACAGAAAAGACAATGCTACTTTAAGAAAGTATGATTTTCATAGGAAAAGCTGGAACTGGTTTTCTATCCCAAATGTCCCCTTGTCTTTGGAACGGTTCTTCACAAAGAAAATAAAGTCAAAGCAATACGTATATATGCTTTTTTTAAAATTAAGACTCCCAGACAAATAGTTATGATTAATAGAGCAGAAATACTCTGAAGTGGCTCTTCAGCATGACACACCTTCCTTTCTCTGTCCTCACACCAAAAAAGAGACACATAGAGTCTCAAAATTGTTTTCTTTATGCCAGGTGCTCGCCACATCACTGACAGGGGGTTTAATCTTGGGTATTTAAAATTCCTCCTCTAGAAACTTGACAGTATTTTTCTTTTTTTTTTTTTCTTTTTAAAGATTTACTTATTTTAGAGAGAGAGCACAAGCAGGAGGGGGAGAGGGAGAGAGACTCTGAAGCAGACTCCACGACAAGAAGGGAGCCCCACATGGGGCTGGATCTCATGAGCCAGAGGTCACAACCTGAGCCTACACCGAGAGCCAAAGGCCTAATTGACTGTGCCTCCCAGGCGCCCCACGTTTTTCACCATTAGATTCCCAAAGTGTTGCAACTGAGGATTTCTAAACATGGAAACTCTGTGGTCATTCCCTCCCCCCCCCCCCCCACACTGAAGGAAGGGAAGGAAGGAGAGCTCAGAGCCACTCAAGCTTCTGGATGCACAGAGGCAGGCAACATGTTCTCCCCATTTCCTTTCCCACCAAATAACTCTGCGTCCACATCTCTGTCTGAAGCACCTCTGAATAGAACAGCTCCTCCAAAGATGGGAAACAAACTTGCCACGTATATAGAAAAGTCGGGGAAAGCAGCAGAAAGAGAAGCCATAAGAGATCATGCCAAGAAGGATACCCAGAGAAGTGGGGGGAGTAATATGTCACTACGGAGCGCTACTGCCTTTGGAGACTGTAAAATAGTCCTATCTCCTTGTGATAAAATCCATTTGCTTAATCCAGTTCAAGTTACTTTGTTATTTGCAATCAAAAGTGCTTTCAGCTAAAGCAGAACTATTTGGAAATACTCCCCAGGGAAATTACATAAATTATCAGGGTTATGCTATTGAAGTGCCAAAGGTCCAGCAAGAGAAATTCACGGGCGAGAGACTGGGAAAGAGTAAGCCTCAAGGCTGGTTTTTGGAGAACTAATATTAGTACCTATGGCAACTTCACAACAACAGAAAGTTAGAATATTTATAATTTTTAATAACAGGGGATTCAGAATCACCTACATTCATAGAGAGAGACTAGAATTATTTAATATTCTGGAAAAAATTGGAAATGATATTTTATCATTGATGATAAGGTGATCAACATCTTTTATGTTCTTCGGGGTATTAGGAATCCAAGTATTTTAAGGGGATATTGAATTCACGTTATCAGACGAGTGATATATGCTGTGGCTTTCACCTTTAGGAGAACTGAATTTTCTGATGCATTTGTTACAGGTTTATTTTGTCTCACATATTGTAGTTAGGGTTCACAAGACTTCATATTCTTTACACCACGTATAAACATATATAATGTTAGAAATGAAGATAGGTTTAGGTTGTCTCCTTGGTTTATACAAAAAAAAAATCCAATCGAATAAATTATTAATCTTTGTATAATGCATAGATCCGCCTAACTCTATGTATGTTATATATCGATAGAATATTCATATATTAAAAAAAAAAGAATATTCATATATTATGTATATATTGTGTGTGTGTATCCTTTACATCAGTTCTCTGTGGTAGTAATTTATATTCCCCCCAAAATACAGAAGGAACTGAGATGCAGAAAGTTTAAAAATACTTGCTCAGGGCTACAAAGTTAATGAATGGTTGAGCAGCAAGGATATTAACAAGGTCAGTAAAACATACTGCTTTTCTATAACAAATCCAAAATCATGTCACCTCGCTCTCAGCTATCAAGAAATTGATAGCAATATAAACTCTCTAGCTTCCATTTCATAAAACAAAGTCAAAGCAATCTCTTTGGAGGAAAAAAGGATTACGCTACAAAAATACTGACACACACACACACACACACACATATATTTCTCGATTTGTGCAACGCATAATGGGAATTATTAAAACACTTCCAATATTAAAGCATTTGGGGAAAGGAAAATAGAGAGCAGTCCTTAAATTCAATAAATGGCACAGCGGAAAAAATAAGGCTGTGTATGCCACCAAGGGAGATGATAATTACTTTTTTTGTTTGTTTTTAATACGCACAGAGGGATAAAGAGATATAATAAAACAGAAAAAGTAAACATTACCACATTGTTTGGTATTTAATCATTACTTTTATGTGTTTGTTAATAAGACTAAAAATGATGAAAATTTCTTCAGCATTATTTTTTTTTCCTTTTCTAATGGTACACTTTATCAAAATGCTGTAATATGGTGAATGGAAAGGTATTTCCATACATTATGGCTTACTTGCATCTTTCCTTGAATAATTGTCATAAAAGCTGATATGATGTGTGTTATTTATGTCATTTAATTTTGGAGAGGCTTCAGATAGCTGGGAAATGTCTGCTGCAAACTTGGTATCTCAAAGCCTTACATGCGCTTTGGGCAAAAAGAAACTTCTTTTGAGATAAAGTATAGTTGGCTTATGCTGCTTAGTTCTAAAGCAATAACTAAATTAGTAGGTTTTGGCTGGCAGATACAGATGTCCATCCTGTTTAATTTCTACATATTTTATGTCTTTTAAAGTATGTATACATAGGGTGTTCTCTTAAATTTTTCTATTAATAATGACACGACATTAACTTGTAATTATTCCTTTGGGTAGCTTCAATTAAAAAAAAAGTGTGTTTATATTTTTCAATTTTAGTATTTGAAATATATACTCTGATTTTTATAATTTTTCATGTATATACCATATTATAAGAGCAATGGAGTCATTACAAAACATATACACAAACTAAAAAGTTCAAGGAACGGAAGCAAATCATATATAATGAATGATGCTTTGGTAAACAAAATAAATTTTTTATACTTTATTCATTTTTCTATAATTTATTTTTTTTCACTTTTATCTTCCAAATCCCATTCAATATTTCAACTTCTCACGTAATGTAAGTTCTCTCATGCATAAGAGAATGCTATATGTCTCAACTAGAGAGTATATAAGGTTCAACTATTTTAATGCATCATAGTTTAGTTAGTCCTTCGTCCACAGATAAATACTTGTTTTGAATATATTGCTACTATAAACATTGCTATAATGAGCATCTCTGCATATAAATTTTCATTACATTAAAGTTCCACTATTTGAATTATTGGGCCAAAAGTTATTGGCATTTTAAATGCTGTTCATAGGCATCAAGGCCAGAGAAACTAAGGCTTTAATTTCTTTATAATATGATCTCATTATATTCTTGGTGAATACGGTTTTTCACTAATATTCTGAAAGGGAAAAAAAAAATCTCACTTTAATATCCCATTAGTGTCTGGAAAACAAAACAAGTTTAAGCATGAACAAGACAGGCTCATTTAAAAAAATACCTCCCAGATCCAAGTTTCCAAGTGCAGACAGTCTTTCCTACAACCATAATATTTTTCTTCGGTAGTATATCCCATTTGCACCTACCACACATCTGGACCCTCATTGTGGATGCACCAGTGTGAACTGGCCATATGACAACCTAATCACACCCACCCATACTACACAACAAAGTTGTTGAAGAAGACGTAACACTAAGCCTACTAAATATGCACAAATCCCTTCAATTAAAACTCTGCAGGGTCATATTCACGTGGAACATGCAGACTAATTGTTAATATTCCTTTACTGCGCTAACGTAATTATTTGTGCAAATTAAATTCTTTGTAAATTTTTCCCTGAAATTTCATTGTGCAATACTAATAGGAAAGAAACATCTCTACTGAAATGAGAGTTAAGTTTTAACCATGATTGTGCCCTTATTTCCACATTTACCATGTCCTCCTAAGTTACTTTTTAACCATTTTTGTATACCACTTCTCATCTATATTCTAAATATTGAGTTCCATGAAGAAATGGTGTATCTAAGTCTTTGTACCACAACGTCATTCTTGATAAAACAAACATCACCAAGAAAAAAACACCATCACATTAAGTGACCCTTCTAAAAGAAATTACTGTTTGGTGAGGAAATTAATCTTTCTTGAAAATTTCATAGAAAAGAATTGATTTTTTTTCCATTATGACATATAAAATATTTGATTTAGTTGCTCCAGGCTCAAATCTGAAATGTAACGTGCCCATCCTTTCTAAAATGAAAACCCAGAACATTTGCTTTAATTTTATATCCTATTTCATATTTCATGTTAGAGCTTGGTTCCTTCTAGGTTAAAATTAGCTGTAAGTTTTATTTGGGGGGTTATCTTTAGATCGTAAAAGTATGGTAGATGCTAAAACAAATAGTCTCAAAAAACCTTTTGCTAGTTCAGGGAAACTAATAATTGGGGAAATAACCTAGTCTTTCTCCAATTATTAATTGGTGCTGTAACACTGGTACAATAAGGCCAATCTACTCTTAACAAAATGACTGGGTGGTTGGTGCAAAATTATGCTGAAGTAGCAAAGCTAGATGTATTCACAGCTAGTCTCCTTAAACAAATACATCTGAGAGAGTGACAGCACAATATGCTATTCATTCAAGATGAAAATATTATCAAAGCCTATTCACTCACTTCGTCATTCGAGTAGATTCACACATTATTTCGTTTTTGAAACTGATGCATATATACGATTCACCGCACATTAGACATCGTGGTGAGTAAGGGAGACACACGGCTCCGACACACAGGGCCTATGCCTTCACAACATCCACTTAGAGCAAACACATGCAGACACATGTAAACGTGAATCAACGGCTACTCTAAGATCTCTTCAATTGTGCTGAGAAATTATAGTTGTAATTTGATCATGAAAGGGAGGTCAAAGATGTTTCTTCTGAGAAAGTATTGTGTCCAATGAGGTTGAATAAATGTGTGAAAGGGAAGGGATGTCATTTCCAAGGGAAAGGTCCAGCTGCACAGGATGTGCAAAGTCACTACAGTCAAGGGAAGTGTGGCTGGATCACAGAGGGATGATGGCCCAATATGTGGAGGTGGCCAGAGGTACACAACTGAAGTTATTTAGAGTAATTGGATGATGCCATCCTACATCAAAACCTATGCTAGGTTTATTTCTGAATTTAGTAAAGGAAACTGAGTAAAGATATTTTAAGGGTGACAAAACAAAAACATGTATCATGAATGCAGGAGTAATTGTTCTAGATAAAGAATAGAGTTTGCTCATATCAGAGAATAGCAAAAGCACTAAATAATCCAAGGATTCTTGTTCATGACATGAAAATGACCAGATGCCTTGGAAATGAAAATTCAAAAACACCTAGAAATTCTGGATAAGTATGTTTATATAACTAATTCGCAAGAAATTCCGGAAATTGCCACAACACAAAATGAAACAGAATGTGCAACCTGCCACTACCTCTGCTGCCACGCTGGCCACTCACGATCAAGGGCCAGGATCATGGGCCTTGGACCCTTGGCCAAAAGAAGAAAGGGGGGAAATCTTTGGCATCAGCAAGAGGCAGCTTGACCTGAGACCAAGAAAACACTAAGGGGCACTCAACTATGAAACGGTGGGTTGGGGGAAATTTTTCTGTCCAATAAAGGGGAAATCAAGAAAGCTGGTCAGCCTTTGCCAGGCCCCAGTGTTGATGGAGAGGAAGAGAACAGATGGATACACTGCAAGCTCCTAAATGTAGCCCCATCCTCATGAAATTTGGTGGAAAAAATAGAAAAAAGAATGGAAAATGATAATTCAAACAAATAACCAGAAGAAGCCAAATAGTCTTTAATTTAAAAAGCTATATTTGGCAGAAGGAAGTGTGTAAAACTGGACCAAAATGTACAGAAATTTTAAGGGTGCATGCATCTAAAAAATGGCCTAGAAAAATATATAATGACTGATGAAATTACAAGGAGATATATATACATATATATTTTTTATTTATTCATGAGAGACACACACAAGGAGAGAGGCAGACTCATAGGCAGAGGGAGAAGAAACAGGCTCCACACACCCCCCACGTGGGACTTGATCCTGGGTCTCCAGGATCACACCCTGGGCTGCAGGCGGCACTAAACCACTGAGCCACCCGGGCTGCCCTACAGGGAGATATTGAGCCATCCTTGACCTCATCAAATTTAGCAATCTATCACATCTTCATTTGGTAATCAAATAAGAAAAAATTATAGAGATTTTAATGTGAGCCCATTAAACTACATATGAACAATTTTGACCTAATGTGTATTTCTGTACCACATCATTAAAGAATGCATATTCTTCTCTTACATAAGTGAACTATTTATGAAAATCAATCTTCTATTAGGTCTTAATGCATTTGCAAGGAAATTCAAATGTACAGACTCCACCTTCACTGAAGAGAAGTCAGTACGTTAAAAATGGAACAATCCATCAAAAAGGGAAAATCCACATAGTGCTGACAAATTGCCACTGAAGCAAAGTAGTCATAAAGTTTAAAATGCAATTTTTTTTCAGAACACTGAGAGCTCAGATGACTTAGTTTATGGTAGAAACTGAGAACTGTAGTTCTATGACACTTACAGGAACACTGATTCTCTTTTTTCTTTTCATTGGGAGATAGCCAACTGGAGTAGAGTCTGCATTTTCTAGCCTCCTTGCACTCAGGTGTGATTATATATAGGATTTCTGGCCAATGCATCTTGACAATAGGTGAGTTACCTTATATCACAAAGATGTAAGTCATACCACGTGGAAGATAGTAGAACATCCCAGGTTCCTGACAATTCTGAACTAAAATACTACCTCCACTGGATCACTTAAACCTAGACTGTTACAGGAAAGAGAATACTCCATAGAATTCCTATTATTTTGTGTCTGTTTCATAGCCAAGTTTACTTCCCAATCAACACAGAACTCAAATTAATTTCAAGAATACAGAAAGTCTACCTCAGAAATCCTCAAGCTCTTAGTTTTCACTTTGAGAAGTCAGTATGTTTCTTTTTTTTTTAAGATTATTTATTTATTTATTTATTTATTTATTTATTTATTTATTTATTTATTCATGAAAGACGCACAGAGAGGCAGAGACATAGGCAGAGGGAGAAACTGGCTCCACGCAGGAAGCCCATTGTGGGACTTGATGCCAGGACTCCAGGATCAGACCCTGGACCAGAGGCAGATGCTCAACTGCTAAGCCACCCAGGAGTCAGTCAGTATGTTTCATACTTAGTTTTTGCTTCTAAGCGTATTCTTCATTTGAGTAAAGAGAAATAAAATACATTTAAGTTTATTTAAAGTAAGGGTTGACTTTCCAAACATTTTTTTATTCATCACAATGAATAAAATTATCATTCCACATGTGGTGCTGTTGAGATTCTAACACAGGAGCAAAGGGCACTGTCAGCCAGAGGAGCTGAGAGGGGCGGTGGACAATTGAGCTACATAAAGATTTCTGGAATAAGATTTCTACTTAGGATCAAGAAGTTGTTTTTGTGAAATTCCTTCCTAATAGTATTTATCTCAACCTTCTGGGGGTAGGGTTCCTACCTAATATAAACAGTGTAGTCATGGCCTTTTTCTGGCTCCCAATGAACATTAAAATTTGCAAAGGAGGAAACACAGTCAGAATGGTGCAAGCGATTTATACCTTCCCATCACAGAATAAGAGAATTTTCAATTCTACCTCACAGTTAGCTGGCCTTTTGCCTTTTCCATTTGACAACCTTGACGGAGAGGACATGGTACTTGGGGTTGGAAAAACTGTGCCTATTTGGATTCTGTTCGTGGCCTCAGAACAAAACAAAACAAGACAAACAAAACAAAACCAAATTCATGATAACCTCACAGGATTCTTGCGAGGACTAAAAATTACATTGGAAAGTTACTGGCACAATTAAAAATGAACAACCCATCAAAAAGTAGAAATTTTACTGGAGTGGAATAACTCATCAAGAAGTGGAAATATTATTTATTTATTATCTTTTTTTTAAAAGATTTTATTTATTTATTTCAGAGAGAGAGAGAGAGAGAGAGAGAGAAAACACACATACAAGCAGGGGGAGCAATAGAAGGAGAGGAAGAAACAGACTCCCCATTGAGAAGGAGCCCAATGCTGAGGCTCCATCCCAGAACTCCAGGATCATGACCTGAGCCAAAAGCAGGTTAACTGACCCAGACACCTAGATGCCCCTCTTTATTTGTTATTATTATTTCTTTAATATCTACTTGGTCACTATGCGTGAATATCTTGTATCAATTAGGCTCTTATTACATAGAATCAACGGTCTTCATTCTAAATTGTTTGCTTATCCATTAAAGCATCACACAGTGTTCTTTAACATTGTACTTTCCCAAACAACTATTTGTAAAATTAAGAAAATCCAGGGGAAAAAAAAAAAAAAAAAAAAAAAAAAGAAAATCCAGGGGAAAATGAATGACAAAGAACAAAACTTTAATATAGGAGAAATAAGAAATAGAAACATATGCCATAGTGTCATATGAAATATGACAGAGAAATCTGCAATGGATTCTAGACATCAAACCATGGTGGAAAATTAAGTGATTAAACAAAACAGCAAGGAGTTAATATGAAATCAAAGGATGTACAAATAGTCCTACAAGGTTTTCCATTCCTTATGTAACCTGACAATATTTTAAAAGGCTTAATGACACCCTCTTCCGAAAACAAAACAAAACAAAACAACAACAACAACAAAAAACACACACAGACTTCAAGAAGGTTCTTCTTTAAGGAACAAAATTCAAACTTAAGGGATAAAAAATGTATAGTTCTTTGTTTTTGAGGGTTGTGAAATGTCTTGCATTTAAGTTCTATAGGTTTGTATTAAATTTCTGAAATTCACTAATAAGCAGATTTTGTTGTAAATCATTAAAATAATATGTAAATCTGACTCTGTGTTTAGAATTAAGAATTCCCGGTAAATGAATTTGTACTAAGTGGAATATGGGATTTACCATATACATATTCGTAGAGGATGTTTTAATTGGTTTCCCTAAATAATTTGTCAACCTTTTCTTTAGAGAAAACTTAAGAAAAAAAGCTTGTGACATAACAAAGGAAAAATTAATAACTGATTGATTTGAAAAACAAAAACACTTGAACTAAGTACGGAGATGAAACAAAAATCACTTCATGCTCTCTGAAAGGAAAACGTGAGGGCCATTCATCACATAACCAAATCCATAATCTAAGGCTTAGGTTAACTTGCAATTATTGAAGAAAAAGTTACTATGCAAGTTCTACATTTTCTAATATTCACACATTATTATGCAGAACTTTTGAGTTCAAATTAAATTTTATTTCATAAATTTTGTGTATACATACACATGTGTCTATGTCTGCATCAGTATTTAACCTTATGTCACTTCAAACAGTGCAAAACACACAGTAAATGCTAAGTGACGCTAGGTTCTTATTGACAGTAAGGCTTCCATTTCTTTCCCCTGAAATCTGGGTGGGTTAGACATTTTACAATGGTAAATACAATTATTATTATTTTTTTTAAATGTTTGACATAAAATGTGATGTCGGTGGCACCTGGGTGGCTTGGTTGGTTAAGCATCTGACTCTTGACTATGGCTCAGGTCATGATCTCAGGGCCCTTGAGTGTGTCATAGGAATCAGATATCTGCACACAGGGCAAGACTATCTCTCCTCATTTAATCGTGAGCCCTTTCCACATATGACTGGTATACACTTGTGGTACTGATATATTTCTCAATAAAATGATCACGAAATAAACTTTGTTATCTGATGACGGGTCATGAGGAGCCCATTTAGACCTTTTTGCTAAATATGGGTAAGAAAGAAGGAAGTGGAGGAAGAAAAAAAACAAGTTTAATGATAATTTGAAACTAGGATAATCCATGAACTTTTAAATGACCTGCCCTAGTGAAGAACTCATTACCACCACACCACACATTAAACGGCTAATTTGGGATCCCTGGGTGGCGCAGCGGTTTGGCGCCTGCCTTTGGCCCAGGGCGTGATCCTGGAGATCGGGGATCGAATCCCACATCAGGCTCCCGGTTGCATGGAGCCTGCTTCTCCCTCTGCCTATGTCTCTGCCTCTCTCTCTCTCTGTGACTATCATAAATAAATTTAAAAAATTAAAAAAATTAAATAAATAAACGGCTAATTTATCTCAAAAGGCCCATCTAATATTGCAATATATTTTAAATCAGATGTTCTCTGGTAATCATATCGAGATGCATTTATTTCAGGAAACCTGTTCCAAAATACTACTCAGGCCGAAATAATTTCTTTTCCACCTTATTGGAATTAAATTCTTGGATTTAATCTGGAATTTTTTGAGTACTTGAATGGATTCAAAGTGCATCACAAGATGGAATGCTGGTCCTAACCACTAGCCCTTGAGAAGCCTATTCCATGCACGAGAGAAGAAGTGAATTTCTGTTTAGGCAAAGTGCAAGTGGTGTCTCCAAATTTTCGGGTGCTATAACATTAGAGTTGCCATCCGTTATCTATTCTCTAGAAAGTTCTATTCCTCCTTAGTCATCAGCACAGGCAACTCAGGTGATTTTCAAAATTAAGCCTTAACATCACAGTATTCCTTCAGACATCTGATATTAATGGATAAATCTAAGAAAATCTTGTTAATTACCCTTTCCATCTCCCCGAAAAATATTTGAGTGATATGACCTCAGAGCTGCCTAGCAGTTTTCATGAATTATAATTTGATAGCATTTCTTCAGCTCACTGAAGAACACTCTAAGTCGGTTCCAATCCAAGAGTGCATCTGCACCCTGAGAAAAACTTATTGGAGTACTGGTTACCTCCCTCAGTCAAGCGGCTCACCCGTCACATCCTGGGTTGAGACTCTCTACCAGACTGTGACGGGGGATTGAGTGGAGCCCGGGGAAACGGGTAAGAGAGGGTGCCTGTCTCTCCCAGTGCAAAACAGAGCACAGAACCTGACTCCTTAAAATAGAGGCGGCTCCGTGGACAACTTTGTGAGCTGAAGACGAGGATGGAAACCAAAGTATTATCAAAATCAGAGGGAAGAGAGTAGCGGAGCCTTTACTGATGGACGGTGACGGGGAAATGAGGAGACAGGTAGCGGGAACACAGGCCCTAAAAAGAAAGGATGTTGCAAAGCCACAGAAAGCAGCTGTCAAGTTCAGGAAGGGGATGTAGATAAATAATATGGGGGGAAAAAGTGTTTTCTAGAATATGTTTCTTGGTGCTTTCTCTGGTAAATATTTGAATTATTTGCTAAGGTGCGTGTAGGGGCAGGTGGGGGGTAATAAAATTCTAGTATTCTAGGGAGACCTGTTTGCCTGGAGGTTCCAGTCAAGGAACTCCTTCCTGTGCTGCCCTATACAGGACTCTCATAGTCTTCTAATTTAGACCTTTTGGGTTAAATGTTAACATTTTTCCTTGTCATGCCTAAAAATTAGTGTCTATCTTCCATTGAGAAACATAAGCATTTTCCTTAGATGGAATGCTGTTTAAGTTGAGAGAGTTTCTCTTTTTTTTCTTTCCTTTTTCCTCTTCCTTCCTTTTTTTTTTTTTTTTTTTTTTTTTTTTTTTTTTTTTTTTTTTTTTTTTTTAGACAGAGAGATTTTTCTACTATGCGGGGCTTTTCTAAATCATGGGTAATGTTTAATTCACAGCAAAACCTAGACCCAAACAATGCATTCATTTTCTGACTCCATCCTGCATTTTAGGAATGGCTATTTTAGCTAACAGATGTTTATTGGATACACATTTAGTGTGAAAACTACTCAAATATTCATCAAGTCCTCAATTTCCATCTCCTGGGAAGAACATCGGTTTAGGTCTTTAAAAAAATATATAAATACTTCAGTAATTCAGTGTAGATTAGAGGAGCTATATCATGCTTTGTCCTGAAAAAAAAATAAATTGGTAATACTAAGTTTGAAAAATCGTACCCCT
The DNA here is from genome assembly GCF_011100685.1 of Canis lupus familiaris. NCBI lineage: Eukaryota > Metazoa > Chordata > Mammalia > Carnivora > Canidae > Canis > Canis lupus. The sequence goes on along the minus strand of NC_049225.1, from coordinate 83,496,559 downwards.
CCTGGGGCACCTGGGTGGCTCGGTCTGTTAAGCATCCAACTCTTGATTTTGGCTCAGGCCATGATGGATCTCTGGGTTGTGAGATCGAACCCCATATTCAGTTCTTTGCTGGGGCCTGGAGCCTGCTTAAGATTCACTCTCCTTCCCCCTCTGATCCCCTCTTCTCAAAGAAAAAAAAAATCATACCTCTCCTTCCATCCACCCCCATTCTCACCTGTATAATAAAATGAGAGCTCTAGTAGTTTGTGGATGGAAGCACTTTACACAGATGTAGAATAAAATACCCTGGAAATTCTAGTGCTGCTTCTACTGGGAACAGATATTTTTGTTGTTGCAGGTTACACTTCACTGGGTTTTGATCAAGGAATTAAAGTTAAGGTTTTTAAAAGGCATTATAAATATTAGTTTTTTTTAAGGTTAAATTCCTGGGACATCGAGTATAGTGACGAACGCTGGCCCTCGATTACCAGGAAGTGATTTCTAGACTCCCAGATAGGAGTCCTGCCAGATAGGAATAGCTTTGCTTTACTAGAACTTTGGCTGCCAGAAAGTCTTAATAAATTTAAATTTATGGTGCGAGATTTTATTATTTATTTATTTATTTATTTATTTATTTATTTAATTTGATGCGGGATTTTAAAGTCTAAAGGTAGGAGCCCAAACTTTTGGGGGAGGCTGGAAGGTGCAGGTCAGCCAAGAAGGCAGTGTGTGATCAAGCTCCAGTTAAAACTCCAGACACCAAAGACTGTGACTGGTGGTACTTCACATATTGTCACATATCATGACTGGAAAGGGGTAAAAGCTCCCATGACCCCACAGAGAGAGAATGACTGGAAGCTCCAAGTTTGGATCCCTTCTGGGTCTTGCCTGGTAGTCTCTTTCCTTGGCCGAATTTAATTTGTACCCTTTCCCCATAATAAAGTCTGAGCATAAAAATACATTTTTCATTGAGTTCTATAAGTCCAAGTAGTGAATTCTCAAACTTGAGGATGGTTAGCAGGGACTC